>NC_134408.1:58804330-59409330 GCF_038048845.1 Mixophyes fleayi
TATAACCATCATTTGTCATAACCATCAGTTTGCTGACTTTCCTGGGGTTACAGTTATTTCACCTTTAAACAGCTACAACAGTACAGAAGCTTTTATCTACAACCTTAGGTGTTCAGGAAATTAACATTTAAATAAATATTACCAAGGACAAACTGTGTTCTTGTAACTTAAGCACAAAAATGCAAAAAAAGAACAAAATTAATTGAACAAAGTATTGACAGGTTAATAAAACTATGATTAAAAGGAAGTTGAAAGTATAATAGAAGCCTTTAAAATAAGATTGTTGAAACAAATTGACAAATGTTGCTTCAATTAGTATTGGAGATAAGTGTTGAAGCCATAGTGCTTAATGACCAAAGTAAAAGCAAATACAAAAGGAGTAAGAAAAAAACAAATCTAGAGTGGAGAAACAAAGTCTACACCAGTGTTTCCCAAACTCAGTCCTGCTGACCCCTAACAGTACAGGTTTTCCATATCTCCTCGCTGGAGCACAGGTGTGTATTCATTACTGGTTGACACATTGTAACAGATCCACAGGAGGTACTAATTATTTCACTTGTCTCCTGGAAAACATGCACTGCTAGGGGGCCATGAGGACTGGGTTTGGGAAACACTGGTCTACACTATATAACAAGGAGTAAGTGTAGCAGAAATGTCTTGGAAGCCGCACTTCCGGGAACGGCGGTGACACTTGGTAAGTGTCAGAGCAACTTACCTGTTCCTGGCTCCTGTTTCCCTGTTACCTCCTTGTGCCTGCTCCTTGTGAATAGACCTCCTGTGTACCAGTCCCTGCTTGCTGATCTTTCTGGATCTCCTAAGCGTGTGTTCTGACCCGGCTTGTCCACTATCCCATTTGCCTGTGACTCTGACCCGGATTGTTGACGTTCCTCTCTCTATTCCTCTATCTCTGCCATACCTGTGTACCGACCTGGCTTGCTGACCACTCTGATTGCCTGTGCCCCCTACCCGGATTGTCTGACATCTCTTTGCCTCTATTCGTACTGCTGCCGCCAGCCATGTACCGAATCGTGTTCCCTTCACGCTGCATTCCCCTGCTACTCCAGCCACTACTCTACTTCTTGAGCCAAGCCCGAGGACCGCGACCTGCGTCTCCCGGCAGCTAAGTCCATCCCGCATTGCGGCAGTTCTTGGTGAACACCGGTGTGTCACGGGCACTAGGAGTCTTTACCCAGGATATCACCAGATGATGGACTTACCAGAGTAGTATAGTTGGTAATATGGTACTCTGGTAGCAGGGTGACAACGGAACAGGAGAAACAGCAGATGGTGAGAGAATGCTCGAGGAAAGTCTATGACTAGCAGCACTGGTAATGGGTAGATGACTGTACACGAGGAACTGGATGGACAAAGAAACGTGAGGATAGTCAGTGGTCTGGGTATAGCAAGTTGTACCACTGCTATAGTGAGGAGGAATGTCCAGGAGTAGCGAGGAGGTGGTGAGAGTCAGCGGTCTGCGTATAGCAAGTTGTACCGCTGTCTAGGTGAAGGAATGGAATCCAGGTGAAGGTAGGTAACAGGGAAGTCAGTGGTCTGCGTTAGCAAGTTGTACCACTGCTATGTGAGAGGCTACTAGAAACTGGTGTCACAGGGAACAGGAGTCAGTGGTCTGCATATAGCAAGTTAAACCACTGCAATATATATGTGAGGAGGGGCACGAGGAGATGAATGCAATGCAGAGTATACACGGGCACACAGAACTTGATCCCACGATGATATCCACAATACAATGATAACTGAGCAGCACTGCTACATATACAAAGTCACAATAACTATCCAGACAATAGTGAACAAAGTCAATGGTAGTAATAGTCTCAGTGGATAGGAGACTCCGGAGGAGAACACAACTCAGTCCAGCTAGATATGCAATACACAAGCAAAGTCAATGAGAAGTATGCATACCGCGGTTCAGGAGAGCAGGCTGTCAGAGAGACGTGCAGAGATACCTGAACGGTTGAAGGCCGGCAGGAGGAGAGACCACTGGAAGGTGGAAGCGGTAATCAGGTTGGTGCAGCGCACGGCAGGTAAACCAGCATGAACGAGGCAATACTCTGGAAGCAGTAGTAAGAAGAACTGGAACGTGAAGAACACGGGAGAGTTGAGGCGGTCTGATATCCAGTAGCAGAGATGAGAGCAGCGGAGCGCTGACCCGATGAACACAGGAGAGTTGAAGTGAGCAGGAACTCTGTAGAAGCAACGGAGGCAGCGGATAGGAATCAGCTGGCTGCAGACACGATGAACACGGGAGAGTTGAAGTGAGCAGGAACTCTGTAGAAGCACGGAGGCAGCGGATAGGAATCAGCTGGCTGCAGACACGATGAACACAGGAGAGTTGAAGTGAGCAGGAACTCTGTAGAAGCAACGGAGGCAGCGGATAGGAATCAGCTGGCTGCAGACACGATGAACACAGGAGAGTTGAAGTGAGCAGGAACTCTGTAGAAGCAACGGAGGCAGCGGATAGGAATCAGCTGGCTGCAGACACGATGAACACAGGAGAGTTGAAGTGGTCTGGAAACCACAAACGAATAACAGGAATCAGCAGGAGCTGAATACACGAGGAAACACAGGAACACCTTCAGAGGCTCATGGGGAATGAGACTCCAAGATCAGGCCACGAGGTATTGACCACAGGTGCTTTAAATAGGGAGTGTTGCCTGATCAGCCAATTTACTAAAAGCAACAGGTACTGAAGGCTTGAAAGGGCTGCACATGCGCAGACCCTCAGGATGGTGGACGGCCACGGTTCCTGAATACACGAGAAGTAGCACTCACAGTCCGGTGAGTGACAGTACCCCCCCTTTTAAAGGTGGGCACAGAACACCTGGAACCGGGTTTGTCCGGAAACTTGGAATAAAACTTCTTAAGAAGAGCTGGAGCGTTGAGATCTTCTGCTTTGATCCATGAACGCTCCTCAGGACCAAAGCCCTTCCAATGAACGAGGAAACGAAGAACTCCTCGCGAAATTTTTGCATCCAATATGTGAGTAATCTCAAAGTCCTCCTCTTGATGAATTTGAACTGGCCGAGGTGCTGAAGGAGGGACCGAGAAACGGTTGATGATAAGAGGTTTGAGCAAAGACACATGGAAGGCATTGGAAATACGAAGGTTCTTAGGAAGTAGAAGTTTGAAACAAACTGGATTTATAACTTGAATGATCCTATACGGACCAATAAAACGAGGAGCGAACTTCATAGATGGGACCTTCAAACGGATATTTTTGGTTGATAACCAAACACGATCTCCGATTTTCAGTGGTGGAATAGCCCGTCTCTTTTTATCTGCAAAAGACTTATATCTGGCAGATGTCTTCTTTAAACAGGTTTTGACCTGACACCAAATATTTTTGAAGGTTTGGCAAACAGTCTCTACAGCAGGAACTTGGGTGGGAGGGAGGGCAGGAAATTTCGGAAAAGACGGATGGTGACCGTAAACCACAAAGAATGGAGTTTTAGAAGATGACTCATGGTACATGTTGTTATGAGCGAATTCAGCCCATGGAAGCAATTCTACCCAGTTGTCTTGTTTGGTTGAAGAGAACATCCTTATAAAAGTCTCAAGATCCTGATTGACCCTTTCAGTTTGTCCGTTTGATTGAGGATGGTAGGAGGATGAGAGTGATAATCGTATGCCCAAGGTCTTACAGAGGGCCCGCCAGAATCTGGAAACGAATTGTACTCCTCTATCTGAAACAATCTCGGACGGACATCCATGAATACTGAAGATTTCTTTGATGAAATACTCAGCCAGAGTAGAGGAAGAAGGCAAACCAGTCAAGGGAACGAAATGCGCCATCTTCGAAAATCTGTCCACCACTACACAAATAGTATTGCAATTTTTACTAGGAGGAAGATCAGTAACAAAGTCCATACTAATATGGGTCCTTGGCTTGGACGGAATGGGTAGTGGTTGAAGCAAACCCGCTGGAGTTCTGCGGGGAGTCTTGAACTGGGAACACAATTCACATGCAGCTACAAAATCTTTGACATCTCTCCTCATAGAAGGCCACCAGTAACTTCGAGAAAGAATTTCAAAGGTCTTGCGTTCACCAGAGTGTCCAGAAAAACGAGAAGAGTGAAACCACGAAAGGATTTTCTTCCTAAGAGCAGTAGGCACGAGGGTTTTCCCAAATGGTAGCACCTTAGTGGAAGAAGCAGCCAGAGAAACACATTTGGGGTCTAATATAGAGTGGTTGGGACCATCTTCAACGTCTGAGGACGTCACAAAAGCTCGAGATAGAGCGTCAGCTTTTTTATTCTTCGCAGCTGGTTTGAAGGTTATGATTAATTCAAAACGAGAAAAGAAAAGAGACCATCTTGCTTGACGAGGATTCAAACATTGAGCAGACTGTAGATATGACAAATTCTTATGATCAGTAAAAATTGTCACAGGATGACGAGCTCCCGCCAACAAGTATCTCCACTCCTCTAATGCTACTTTAATAGCCAGCAACTCCTTGTCCCCGATGGTGTAATTCTTCTCCGCAGGCAGAAGACCCCTAGAGTAAAAGGCACAAGGATGGAATTTTTGTTGCCCCGAATTTGGGAGAGAATGGCTCCTAAACCAACATTAGAGGCATCTACCTCTAGGAAGAAGGGAAGCGTCACATCAGGCTGTCGAAGAATAGGAGCAGAGGAGAAGGACTCTTTAAGAAACTGGAAGGCTTGAAGAGCCTCAGAGGACCATTGCTTAGTATTGGCCCCTTTACGAGTTAGGGCCACAATAGGAGATGCAATCGAGGAGAAATCTTGAATGAAGCGTCTATAGTAATTGGCAAAACCTAAAAAACGCTGAATTGCACGAAGAGTAGTTGGCTGAGGCCAATGTAACACAGCATTCACCTTTTCTGGATCCATCTAAAGACCAACTCCGGAGACAATATATCCCAGAAATGGAATCTGGGGCAACTCGAATGAACATTTTTCTAACTTGCAGAATAATGAATTTTTCCGGAGTCTGGAAAGGACTTCTGCCACATGTTGATGATGAGAAGGCAGGTCCTGTGAAAAGATCAATATGTCGTCCAGATAGACGACGACACAAACATATAACAAGAAGATCTCATTAATGAAACCCTGGAAAACAGCGGGGGCATTACATAACCCGAAGGGCATTACTAAGTATTCATAATGCCCATCTCTGGTGTTGAAAGCTGTCTTCCATTCGTCACCGGACCTGATTCTAATTAAATTGTAGGCACCACGAAGATCCAACTTGGTAAAGATCCGAGCTCCCTTAATACGATCAAATAACTCAGTAATAAGTGGAATGGGATACCGATTTTTGATAGTAATGGCATTAAGTCCACGGAAATCTATGCAGGGGCGTAATGATCCATCCTTCTTTTTTACAAAGAAAAACCCGGCTCCAGCGGGAGAGGTAGAAGGTCGAATAAATCCTCGCTGGAGATTCTCTTGGATGTATTCAGATGTAGCTTGAGTTTCAGGTAACGAAAGTGGATACACACGACCCCTGGGAGGAGTCTTGCCAGGTAGAAGATCAATCGGACAATCCCACGAACGATGAGGAGGAAGACGTTCAGACTGAGTTTTATCAAATACATCGGCAAACGAAGCATACTGAGGAGGAAGTCCCGGTGAGGAAGGTGAAATGGAGGATTGCTGTATTTTAAGAGGAACGACTTGAGAGAGACAACGATGATGACATTCAGTTCCCCAAGACGTATCTTGAGGAGTGTGCCAGTCAATCTGGGGAGAGTGACGTTGAAGCCATGGAAGGCCTAATACAATCGGACTTGTAGTAACAGGAAGAATTAAAAATGAAATTTCTTCTTGGTGTAATACACCAATTTGAAGGGTGTCACGGGCACTAGGAGTCTTTACCCAGGGATCACCAGGTGGTAGGCTTACCAGAGCAATGTAGATGGTAATAGGGTACTCTGGTAGCTGGGTGATCACGGACCAGGAAGCAGCAGATGATGAGATGCTCAGGAAAGTCTATGACTAGCAGCACTGGTAATATGGAGGTAATAGTACACGAGGAACTGTAGGACAAGGACACGTGAAGGTAGTCAGTGGTCTGCGGTAGCAAGTTGTACCACTGCTATAGAGAGGAGGAATGTCCAACAGAAACGAGGAGGTGATGAGAGTCAGCGGTCTGCGGATAGCAAGTTGTACCGCTGTCTGAGTGAAGGAATGGAATCCAAGTGGAGGTATCCGGGGAGTCAGTGGTCTGCGATAGCAAGTTGTACCACTGCTATGTGAGAGGATACTGGAACAGGTGATACTGGAAACAGGGATCAGTGGTCTGCTACTAGCAAGTTGTACCACTGAATATATATGTGAGGAGGTGCACGGGGAGAGACTGCAACACAGGATATACACAGGCACCTTATACACGATCCACAGTAACATGCACAATATATATATAAATGACTGAACAGGTCTGCAAATATAGCAAGTCTCTTGAAGTAGTCCAGCACAAGTTAACACAGTCAATGATGGCAATAGACTCAGCGGATAGCAGACTCCAGAGGAGAACCAACACAGTCCAGCAAGATATGCAATACACCAGCACAGTCAATGAGAAGTATGCATACCGTGGTTCAGAAGCAGGCAGTCAGATAGGAGTGCAGCGATACCTGAGCGGCAGGAGGCCGGCTGGATGAGAAGTCCCAGGATAGATGAGGCAGCGGTCTAGTAGGTGCAGCGCACAGATAAGTAGACCAACAGGGACACGAATCCACAGGAATCAGTAACACGTGGAACTGGACTCAAGGAGGACCCAGGAGAGTGGAGATGATCCAGCAGAGGAGTAGTTGATAAGATATAAATCCAATGCTGACAGGAGGGTAGACCAGCGGGACACGTGAAGGCGTGGAAAGCGGATCAGCAGTAGATGGGTGATAGCGCGGTCAGCAGCAGCAGGCTCTGCGGGACACGGAGGTAACCAGTAGCAACCAATAGTTGTCAGTAGCGATGGAACACGGGAGAGCAGAGTAGACCAGGAGCTGTTGATCACGGAGAGTAGCAATGGCAATGAGAGCAGCAGTCTCGAGGAAACACAGGAGAGCTGAAAAGAGACTGCAGTGCACAGGGGCAGCGGATAGGAATCAGCTAACTTGTCACGATGATGAACACAGGCGAGTTGTAGGCTGGAAGCTGTAGTGCACGGAAGCAGCGGATAGACATCAGCTAACAGTCACGATGATGAACACAGGCGAGTTGTAGGCTGGAGGCTGTAGTGCACGGAAGCAGCGGATAGACAACAGCTAACAGTCACGATAATGAACACAGGCAAGTTGTAGGCTGGAGGCTGTAGTGCACGGAGGCAGCGGATAGGAATCAGCTCACGGACTTGATGAGGAACAGGTGAGTGGATGTAAAGTAACGGTTGGAGTGCACAGAGGCAGCGGGTAGGAACCAGCAAACAGTCACAGCGAAATATAATAGCGTGATGTGGATTAGAGGACTGTAGTGCACGGAGGCAGCGGATAGGAATCAGCAAACAGTCACAATGATAAGTAATAGCGTTGAAGTGGTTTGGAAGACTGTGGTGCACGGAGGCAGCGGATAGGAATCAGCTAACAGTCACAATGATAAGTAATAGCGTTGAAGTGGTTTGGAAGACTGTAGTGCACGGAGGCAGCGGATAGGAATCAGCTAACAGTCACGATGATACAGTTGATGGTAGAAGTGGTATGGGAACCACAGTAGTAGAAGTGGTTTGGAAACCACAGAGGTAGAAGTGGTTTGGAAACCACAGGAATCAGCAGCGCTGAAAACACGAGGAATACAGGAACACCTTCAGAGACTCATAGGGAATGAGACTCCAAGATCAGGCAACGTGGTGTTGACCACAGGTGCTTAATATAGGGAGGTTGCCTGATCTGCCAATTGAGTTAAAGGGACATACACTGAAGTATAGAAAAGGGCTGCGCATGCGCAGACCCTCAGGATGGAGGACGGCCACGGTTCCTAAATGTCCGGGAAGAGGCACTCACAGTACGGTGAGTGACAGTACCCCCCCTTTTAAAGGTGGGCACAGAACGCCTGGAACCGGGCTTGTCCGGATTTTTGGAGTAGAACTTCTTCAAAAGGGCAGGAGCATTAAGATCTTCAGCTTTGATCCAAGAGCGCTCCTCAGGACCAAAGCCCTTCCAATGAACGAGGAAACGGAGGACTCCTCGCGAAATTTTTGTGTCTAGTACCTCAGTAATCTCAAAATCCTCCTCCTGATGAACTTGAACTGGCTGCGGAGCTGAGGGAGGATTTGAGAAACGGTTGATAATAAGAGGTTTGAGTAAAGACACATGGAAGGCATTAGAAATCCGAAGATTCTTAGGAAGAAGAAGTTTCACACATACTGGATTGATTACTTGAATGATCCTATATGGACCAATAAAACGAGGGGCGAATTTCATAGATGGAACCTTCAAACGAATGTTTTTAGTAGATAACCAGACACGATCTCCAATTTTTAGTGGTGGAATAGCCCGTCTCTTCTTATCTGCGAAAGATTTATATTTGATAGATGTCTTCTTTAAACAGGTTTTGACCTGAGACCAGATATTTTTAAAGGTCTGACAAACAGTTTCCACCGCAGGAACTTGGGTGGGCGGGAGGGCAGGAAATTCCGGAAAAGACGGATGGTGACCGTAGACCACAAAAAATGGAGTTTTGGATGATGACTCATGGTACATGTTGTTATGGGCGAATTCAGCCCAAGGAAGCAACTCTACCCAGTTGTCTTGATTGGCTGATGAGAACATCCTTATAAAAGTCTCAAGATCTTGATTGACACGTTCAGTTTGTCCGTTAGATTGCGGATGGTAAGAAGATGAGAGTGCTAATCGTATGCCCAAGGTTTTACAAAGGGCTCGCCAGAATCTGGAAACGAATTGTACTCCTCTATCCGACACAATCTCAGACGGACATCCATGGATACGGAAGATCTCTTTAATGAAATGTTCAGCCAGAATAGACGAGGAAGGCAAACCAGCCAGAGGAATGAAATGAGCCATCTTCGAAAATCTGTCCACCACCACCCAAATAGTGTTATGATTCCTACTAGGTGGTAAGTCAGTAACGAAATCCATACTAATATGGGTCCACGGTTTGGACGGAATGGGTAGTGGTCGCAGCAACCCTGCTGGAGTTCTGCGGGAGGATTTGAACTGGGAACATAGCTCACAGGAAGCAATGAACTCTTTGACGTCTCTCCTCATTGAAGGCCACCAGTAACTTCGAGAGAGAATCTCAAAGGTCTTGTGTTCACCGGCGTGTCCAGAAAAACGAGAGGCATGGAACCACGAAAGGATTTTCCTCCTTAGAGTAGGAGGCACGAGGGTCTTCCCAAATGGTAGCGTTTTGGTGGATGAAGCAGCCAGTGAGATACATTTGGGGTCTAGAATGGTATGGTTGGAAACCTCTTCTATATCAGAGGACGTCACAAAAGCTCTAGATAAAGCGTCAGCTTTTTTGTTCTTGGCAGCTGGTTTGAAGGTTATTATTAATTCAAAACGGGAAAAGAAAAGAGACCATCTTGCTTGACGAGGGTTCAAGCATTGGGCAGACTGAAGATATGACAAGTTCTTATGATCCGTGAAGATCGTCACCGGATGGCGAGCTCCCTCCAATAAGTATCTCCATTCCTCTAATGCAGCTTTGATAGCTAGTAACTCCTTGTCCCCGATAGTATAATTCTTCTCTGCGGGCAGGAGACCCCGAGAATAGAAGGCACAAGGATGGAATTTTTGCTGTTCCGAGCGTTGAGAGAGAATAGCTCCTAAGCCCACATTAGAGGCATCTACTTCCAGGAAGAAGGGGAGTGTCACATCAGGCTGTCGAAGGATTGGAGCCGAAGAGAAGGACTCTTTAAGTGTTTGAAAGGCTTGAAGAGCCTCTGGTGACCATTGCTTAGGATTAGCCCCCTTCCTAGTCAGGGCCACAATAGGAGATGCAATGGAAGAAAAGTCTTGAATGAAGCGTCTATAGTAATTGGCAAAACCTAAAAAACGCTGGATAGCACGAAGAGTAGTTGGCTGGGGCCAATGTAGTACAGCATTCACCTTGTCGGGATCCATCTTCAGGCCAACTCCGGAAACTATATACCCCAAGAATGGAATCTGGGGTAATTCGAATGAACATTTTTCTAATTTACAGAACAATGAATTTTTCCGTAGCCTGGAGAGGACTTCTGCCACATGTTGGTGGTGAGAAGGCAGGTCCTGTGAAAAGATCAATATGTCGTCCAGGTAGACGACGACACATACATATAATAAGTCCCGGAAGATCTCATTGATGAAACCTTGAAAAACAGCGGGGGCATTACACAGCCCGAAAGGCATTACCAGATATTCGTAATGCCCATCTCTGGTGTTAAACGCTGTCTTCCATTCGTCACCGGAACGGATTCTGATTAAATTGTAGGCACCACGAAGATCCAACTTAGTAAAGATACGGGCTCCCTTGATGCGATCGAATAACTCAGTGATCAGCGGAATGGGATACCGATTCTTGATAGTAATGGCATTGAGTCCACGAAAATCTATGCAAGGGCGTAAAGATCCATCCTTCTTTTTAACGAAGAAGAACCCAGCTCCAGCGGGAGAGGTGGAAGGTCGAATAAACCCACGCTGGAGGTTCTCCTGTATATACTCAGATGTAGCTTGAGTTTCAGGTAACGAGAGTGGATAGACCCGGCCCCTGGGGGGAGTCTTGCCAGGTAGAAGGTCGATCGGACAATCCCAAGAACGATGAGGAGGAAGACGTTCAGACTGAGCTTTATCAAAAACATCAGTAAATGAAGCATATTGAGGAGGGAGTCCCGGTGAGGTAGATGAGATGGAAGATTGCTGTACTTTGAGAGGAATGACTTGGGAAAGGCAACGATGGTGACATTCAAACCCCCAAGACGTGACTTGAGGGGTGCGCCAGTCAATCTGGGGAGAGTGACACTGAAGCCATGGAAGGCCTAAGACAATTGGACTTGTCGTAACAGGAAGGATTAAAAACGATATTTCTTCATGATGCAGGGCACCAATCTGAAGGGTTACTGGAGACGTACTCTGAGTGATGAGACCGTTGATGAGACGTGATCCATCTATAGCCGTCACAGTAATGGGTGTTTTTAAGGTAATCACTGGTAGAGACCATTGATTTACTAATGATTTGGAAATAAAATTTCCTGCTGCTCCGGAATCAATCAATGCCTGTGACTCAAAGGTTTTGGTAGCACAGGAAATTGTAACATCAAAGGCGCAGACTTTAGATTTCATGGAAGATGGAGAGGACTCCAGGGACCCTAACTTCACCTCTCCAGAACTAGTTAGGGCCTGGCATTTCCCGATCTCTTAGGGCACGAGCTGAGAATATGAGTGGAATCAGCACAATAGATACAGAGTCTATTCTTTACTCTTCGTTTCCTCTCCTCTGAAGATAATTTGGAACGTCCTATCTCCATGGGGATCACAGAGGGTGAAACTGGACGAAATTGAGGGTTAGAACGAAGAGGTGCTTTAGCAGAAGTTGTTTTCTCAGCCTCTCTTTCACGAAATCTCATATCAACACGATGGCATAGAGAGATCAAATCTTCAAGTGACGAAGGAAGCTCTTGAGTAGTCAGTGCATCTTTAATTTTATCGGAAAGCCCCTGCCAGAAGGCGGCAACTAGGGCTTCAGTATTCCACTGAAGTTCAGAGGCTAAGATCCTAAATTGAATGACGTACTGGCCTACTGTATGAGATCCTTGTCGTAGACGGAGGATGCTGGAAGCAGCGGAGGTCACACGACCTGGTTCATCGAACACACTTCGGAATGTAGCAATGAATTTGGCACTATCTTGCAATATTGGGTCGTTTCTTTCCCACAGAGGGGAGGCCCAAGCCAGGGCTTGTCCAGAAAACAAAGAGATAAGATAGGCCACTCTGGAACGATGGGTAGAAAAATTTTGAGGTTGGAGCTCAAAATGGACTGAACATTGGTTAAGGAAACCCCTACAAGTTTTGGGGTCCCCATCGTACCTTGACGGAGTAGGCAGGTGAAGCGTAGAAGCTGTAGACACCTGGGATGGCACTGGGGAAACGGAGGAAAGCACAGGAGCCTCAGTAGTAGCTGTCACTGTCTGTCCAGATGTTCCTTGGGAGGTTAACGATTGATAACACTGAAGTAACAGCTGTTGGCGGGCATCCTGTTGCTCCACACGGCTGACCAGATGCTGCAGCATCTCTTTGGCTGTAGGTTCCGTATCTGGGTCTGTCATGGCCTGATCTTACTGTCACGGGCACTAGGAGTCTTTACCCAGGGATCACCAGGTGGTAGGCTTACCAGAGCAATGTAGATGGTAATAGGGTACTCTGGTAGCTGGGTGATCACGGACCAGGAAGCAGCAGATGATGAGATGCTCAGGAAAGTCTATGACTAGCAGCACTGGTAATATGGAGGTAATAGTACACGAGGAACTGTAGGACAAGGACACATGAAGGTAGTCAGTGGTCTGCGGTAGCAAGTTGTACCACTGCTATAGAGAGGAGGAATGTCCAACAGAAACGAGGAGGTGATGAGAGTCAGCGGTCTGCGGATAGCAAGTTGTACCGCTGTCTGAGTGAAGGAATGGAATCCAAGTGGAGGTATCCGGGGAGTCAGTGGTCTGCGATAGCAAGTTGTACCACTGCTATGTGAGAGGATACTGGAACAGGTGATACTGGAAACAGGGATCAGTGGTCTGCTACTAGCAAGTTGTACCACTGAATATATATGTGAGGAGGTGCACGGGGAGAGACTGCAACACAGGATATACACAGGCACCTTATACACGATCCACAGTAACATGCACAATATATATATAAATGACTGAACAGGTCTGCAAATATAGCAAGTCTCTTGAAGTAGTCCAGCACAAGTTAACACAGTCAATGATGGCAATAGACTCAGCGGATAGCAGACTCCAGAGGAGAACCAACACAGTCCAGCAAGATATGCAATACACCAGCACAGTCAATGAGAAGTATGCATACCGTGGTTCAGAAGCAGGCAGTCAGATAGGAGTGCAGCGATACCTGAGCGGCAGGAGGCCGGCTGGATGAGAAGTCCCAGGATAGATGAGGCAGCGGTCTAGTAGGTGCAGCGCACAGATAAGTAGACCAACAGGGACACGAATCCACAGGAATCAGTAACACGTGGAACTGGACTCAAGGAGGACCCAGGAGAGTGGAGATGATCCAGCAGAGGAGTAGTTGATAAGATATAAATCCAATGCTGACAGGAGGGTAGACCAGCGGGACACGTGAAGGCGTGGAAAGCGGATCAGCAGTAGATGGGTGATAGCGCGGTCAGCAGCAGCAGGCTCTGCGGTACACGGAGGTAACCAGTAGCAACCAATAGTTGTCAGTAGCGATGGAACACAGGAGAGCAGAGTAGACCAGGAGCTGTTGATCACGGAGAGTAGCAATGGCAATGAGAGCAGCAGTCTCGAGGAAACACAGGAGAGCTGAAAAGAGACTGCAGTGCACAGGGGCAGCGGATAGGAATCAGCTAACTTGTCACGATGATGAACACAGGCGAGTTGTAGGCTGGAAGCTGTAGTGCACGGAAGCAGCGGATAGACATCAGCTAACAGTCACGATGATGAACACAGGCGAGTTGTAGGCTGGAGGCTGTAGTGCACGGAAGCAGCGGATAGACAACAGCTAACAGTCACGATAATGAACACAGGCAAGTTGTAGGCTGGAGGCTGTAGTGCACGGAGGCAGCGGATAGGAATCAGCTCACGGACTTGATGAGGAACAGGTGAGTGGATGTAAAGTAACGGTTGGAGTGCACAGAGGCAGCGGGTAGGAACCAGCAAACAGTCACAGCGAAATATAATAGCGTGATGTGGATTAGAGGACTGTAGTGCACGGAGGCAGCGGATAGGAATCAGCAAACAGTCACAATGATAAGTAATAGCGTTGAAGTGGTTTGGAAGACTGTGGTGCACGGAGGCAGCGGATAGGAATCAGCTAACAGTCACAATGATAAGTAATAGCGTTGAAGTGGTTTGGAAGACTGTAGTGCACGGAGGCAGCGGATAGGAATCAGCTAACAGTCACGATGATACAGTTGATGGTAGAAGTGGTATGGGAACCACAGTAGTAGAAGTGGTTTGGAAACCACAGAGGTAGAAGTGGTTTGGAAACCACAGGAATCAGCAGCGCTGAAAACACGAGGAATACAGGAACACCTTCAGAGACTCATAGGGAATGAGACTCCAAGATCAGGCAACGTGGTGTTGACCACAGGTGCTTAATATAGGGAGGTTGCCTGATCTGCCAATTGAGTTAAAGGGACATACACTGAAGTATAGAAAAGGGCTGCGCATGCGCAGACCCTCAGGATGGAGGACGGCCACGGTTCCTAAATGTCCGGGAAGAGGCACTCACAGTACGGTGAGTGACAAAGGGTTACTGGAGACGTACTCTGGGTGATGAGACCATTGATAATGCGTGATCCATCGATAGCAGTCACAGTAATAGGTGTCTTCAAAGTAATCACTGGTAGGGACCATTGATTCACGAGGGATTTAGAAATAAAGTTTCCCGCAGCTCCAGAGTCAATAAGTGCTTGGGACTTAAAGGATTTGGTAGCAAAGGAAACTGTAACATCAAAAGCACAGACTTTTAATTTCGTAGAACATGGAGAGGACTCCAGGGACCCTAACTTCACCTCTCCAGAACTGGTTAGGGCCTGGCATTTCCCGATTTTTTAGGGCATGAATTGAGCATATGCGTGGAATCAGCACAATAGATACAAAGTCTATTTTTTACTCTTCGGTCCCTCTCCTCTGAAGTTAATTTGGAGCGACCTATCTCCATGGGTATCACCGGAGATGAAGCTGGGCGAAGTTGAGGACTTGAGCGAAGAGGTGCTTTAACTGAAGTTGTTTTTTCAGACTCTCTTTCACGAAATCTCATGTCTACACGGTGGCAAAGAGAAATCAAATCTTCTAAAGAAGTAGGTTATTCTTGAGTAGTCAGTGCATCTTTAATTTTATCAGAAAGCCCCTGCCAGAAGGCGGCAATTAACGCTTCAGTGTTCCACTGAAGTTCAGAGGCTAATATCCTAAATTGAATGACGTACTGGCCTACTGTACGAGAACCCTGACGTAGACGGAGGATGCTGGATGCAGCGGAAATAACACGACCTGGTTCATCAAATACACTTCGGAACGTGGAAATAAATTTGGCACTATCCTGTAAAAATGGATCATTTCTTCCCCACAGAGGGGAAGCCCATGCGAGAGCTTGTCCGGAAAACAAGGAAATGAGATAGGCCACTCTGGAACGATGAGTAGAGAAATTTTGAGGTTGGAGCTCAAAATGAACTGAGCATTGATTTAGAAAACCCCTGCATGTTTTGGGGTCTCCATCATACTTTGACGGAGTAGGCAGGTGAAGCGTGGAAGCCGTAGACACCTGGGATGGCACTGGGGAAACGGAGGAAAGCACAGGAGCATCAACAGTAGCTGTGATATTTTGCACAGACGTTCCTTGGGAGGCTAACGCCTGGTAACATTGCAGCAACAGTTGTTGGCGAGCATCCTTTTGTTCCATACGGGTAACCAGATGCTGCAGCATCTCTTTAGCTGTAGGTTCCGTATCTGGGTCTGTCATGGCCTGATCTTACTGTCACAGGCACTAGGAGTCTTTACCCAGGATATCACCAGATGATGGACTTACCAGAGTAGTATAGTTGGTAATATGGTACTCTGGTAGCAGGGTGACAACGGAACAGGAGAAACAGCAGATGGTGAGAGAATGCTCGAGGAAAGTCTATGACTAGCAGCACTGGTAATGGGTAGATGACTGTACACGAGGAACTGGATGGACAAGGAAATGTGAGGATAGTCAGTGGTCTGCGTATAGCAAGTTGTACCACTGCTATAGTGAGGAGGAATGTCCAGGAGTAGCGAGGAGGTGGTGAGAGTCAGCGGTCTGCGTATAGCAAGTTGTACCGCTGTCTAGGTGAAGGAATGGAATCCAGGTGAAGGTAGGTAACAGGGAAGTCAGTGGTCTGCGTTAGCCAGTTGTACCACTGCTATGTGAGAGGATACTATAAACTGGTGTCACAGGGAACAGGAGTCAGTGGTCTGCATATAGCAAGTTATACCACTGCAATATATATGTGAGGAGGGGCACGAGGAGATGAATGCAATGCAGAGTATACACGGGCACACAGAACTTGATCCCACGATGATATCCACAATACAATGATAACTGAGCAGCACTGCTACATATACAAAGTCACAATAACTATCCAGACAATAGTGAACAAAGTCAATGGTAGTAATAGTCTCAGTGGATAGGAGACTCCGGAGGAGAACACAACTCAGTCCAGCTAGATATGCAATACACAAGCAAAGTCAATGAGAAGTATGCATACCGCGGTTCAGGAGAGCAGGCTGTCAGAGAGACGTGCAGAGATACCTGAACGGTTGAAGGCCGGCAGGAGGAGAGACCACTGGAAGGTGGAAGCGGTAATCAGGCTGGTGCAGCGCACGGCAGGTAAACCAGCATGAACGAGGCAATACTCTGGAAGCAGTAGTAAGAAGAACTGGAATGTGAAGAACACGGGAGAGTTGAGGCGGTCTGATATCCAGTAGCAGAGATGAGAGCAGCGGAGCGCTGACCTGATGAACACAGGAGAGTTGAAGTGAGCAGGAACTCTGTAGAAGCAACGGAGGCAGCGGATAGGAATCAGCTGGCTGCAGACACGATGAACACGGGAGAGTTGAAGTGAGCAGGAACTCTGTAGAAGCACGGAGGCAGCGGATAGGAATCAGCTGGCTGCAGACACGATGAACACAGGAGAGTTGAAGTGAGCAGGAACTCTGTAGAAGCAACAGAGGCAGCGGATAGGAATCAGCTGGCTGCAGACACGATGAACACAGGAGAGTTGAAGTGAGCAGGAACTCTGTAGAAGCAACGGAGGCAGCGGATAGGAATCAGCTGGCTGCAGACACGATGAACACAGGAGAGTTGAAGTGGTCTGGAAACCACAAACGAATAACAGGAATCAGCAGGAGCTGAATACACGAGGAAACACAGGAACACCTTCAGAGGCTCATGGGGAATGAGACTCCAAGATCAGGCCACGAGGTATTGACCACAGGTGCTTTAAATAGGGAGTGTTGCCTGATCAGCCAATTAACTAAAAGCAACAGGTACTGAAGGCTTGAAAGGGCTGCACA
Organism: Mixophyes fleayi; assembly: GCF_038048845.1. Classification (NCBI taxonomy): domain Eukaryota; kingdom Metazoa; phylum Chordata; class Amphibia; order Anura; family Limnodynastidae; genus Mixophyes; species Mixophyes fleayi. Next base: position 58,821,533 of record NC_134408.1, read on the forward strand.
TGCGCAGACCCTCAGGATGGTGGACGGCCACGGTTCCTGAATACACGAGAAGTAGCACTCACAGTCCGGTGAGTGACACGGGGAATTCGTTAGAGTCCGCATCTCAGGTAAGCCAGCGCTAATCAAGAATAGTACAGAATCTAGCTAATCCGTTACAGGTGCCTCAAGCTGCCGCAACTCACTGTGCCCGCAGGATGCGCCCCTGCCGTCTACATACCGATCGGGATGTCACTTCCTGTTTTCGCCCCGGTTGTTGCCTAGACAAGGGTAGGGACGGTGTAAGTTGTAGTTCCGCGCCCCAGCATTAAGAGCAGCTGGGCACATGCGCAACTAGTTTAATTAATCATATTTATTAATCAGCCCCTGAGGCTGATTACTCCATGCTGGTCTCCTCTGCTGCCATTGGCCATTCTCTGTATATAAGACAGGGAGGGCATAGCCTCCCTGCCAGTTATAGTTCTCAGTTTCTGTGTACTATTCTGCTCCCTGTGCTTTGAACCGGTTTGCTGTTGGAATGCACGATCTTGTTCTAGGGGTTTATGATAAGATCGTTAGCCGTAACATTATAACCGACCAGTGAAGAGTGGAAAGTCGTTTCCATGGATGAAAGCGGGACGAGCCCCTCTCCAGCTCAAGTTTTGGCGGGCCAGATTCAAACACTATCCCAGATGGTCCAAGGTCTGTCACATCATTTGTCTGCACAAGAGAAACCTGCTAGAGCCTCACAAGCCCAGCAAGCTCCACTGACCGCTACTGTGGAACCCAAATTGAACCTGCCAGATCTTTTCTCTGCAGATAGAACCTTATTTCGCAATTTTAAGGAAAGTTGTAAACTTTATTTTCACCTTATACTTCGTTCATCTGGATCAGAGCATCAAAAGGTCGGCATCATCATATCCCTTCTGCAGGGTGATCCTCAGTCCTGGGCATTTAGTCTTGCTTCCACAAGCCCTCCATTACAATCTGTTGATGCATTCTTTAATGCTGTGGAGCTGCTCTATGATGATCCGGACAAAGTGGCCTCGGCTGAATCGCATCTCAGGGCCCTGAAACAGGGTCGTTGCACTGCTGAGGAATATTATGCGGAGTTCAGGCGCTAGTCCACGGACAGTGAGTAAAAAGACCCAGCACACTGGAGTCAGTTTCGCTTGGGTCTTTCCAAACAGATAAAAGACTTTCTCGTGCAATACCCAATACCAGCTTTACTGGAGAATCTAATGCATTTGGTCATCAAAATTGACCGTAGATTTAAAGAGAGAAAAGCTGAGAGGGATACTACTGTTTCTTTGTGCTCTCTTCTGACTCCTGCTGCTGCATCATTTGAAGCCACTGAGCCCATGCAGCTAGGCGCTTATCGCCTCATTTCGGAAGTAAAAACAAGGAGATGTACTTTAGGCCTGTGTCTATATTGTGGAAACAGAGGCCATCTCTCCGAAGCTGTCCCAATAAGTCAGACAAGGCGGGAAAAAAGCAGGCCTAGAGAACGTGGAAGAGGTTCGTCTAGGTCTGCAGATAATATCTTCCAAGAATGCACTCCTGGTTCATGCAGTAATTACCTTTGGTGCACAATCTACCTCTTCCTCTGCCTACCTAGACAGGGGGGCTGCTGGGAACTTTCTGGATCTGGACTTCGCCCGTTCCTTGGAGATATCTGCCATAAAGCTCAAATCGCCCATCACTGTCTGTGGCCTGGATGGTTGTCCTCTACCGGGCGGAAGAATAAATTCACAGACACCTCTGTTGCAGCTCATGGGGGTGCTACATTCTGAAACCTTGTTGTTCTATCTTATTAAGTGTTCTTCTGTTCCAGTAATCCTGGGACATCCCTGGCTTCAGCTCCACAGTCCAGTCAATTGGAACAAGGGAGACGTCATTCACTGGAGTCCTTCTTCTTCCTTATCCTGCTTATCCTTGCATGTTCGTTTGCTCCAACTCCTGGATAAGCTGCTGCTACCCTACCATGAGTTTTGAGATGTATTTTCCAAGCGGGCGGCTGACACGCTATCTCCTCATCGTGATTACGATTGCGCTATTGACCTAGTTCCTGGCTCTAAACTCCCTAAAAGTAGATTATACTCCCCCTCGATACCAGAAACGCAGGCCATGTAGGAGTATATTAAGGAGCATCTTGAAAAAGGCTTTATTAGGCCTTCTAAATCCCATGTAGGAGCCGGGTTCTTCTTTGTCTCCAAGATGGACGGTACGCTTCGATACTGCATAGATTTCTGTGGGTTAATTAAAATCACCATTAGAAATATCTACCCACTTCCGCTCATTTCGGTCCTCTTTGATCAACTCACAAGTTCTTCAGTGTTCACCAAAATCGATTTACGAGGAGCATACAACCTTATACATATCAGGGAGGGGGATGAATGGAAGACCACATTCAACACCCACTCAGGTCACTATGAGTACCTGGTAATGTCTTTTGATTTATGCAGTGCAACCGCTGTCTTTCAGGATCTAATCAACAATGTTCTACAAGAGTGCTTAGGACATTTTGTCGTGGTATACCTGGATGACATCCTGATTTATTCCTCATCCATGGACTAAGACCACCTTCACGTTAAACAGATCCTCTAAACTTTGGCAGCATCAACTCTTCGCCAAACTAGAAAAGTGTGAATTCGAGGTCCATAAGGTCTCATTTTTAGGGTATATTATCTCCCCGGATGGGTTCTTAATGGACCCTAGCAAGGTCCAAGCAGTCTTAGAATGCGCCCAACCAATCTGAAGGCCTTTTAAAGATTCCTGGGCTTTGCGAGCTATTACCGGAGGTTTATCCGTTCCTTCTCTGACCTTGCAGCTCCTCTTACTGCCCTAACCCATAAAGGGGCTGATGCCGCTAATTGGTCCTCAGATGCAATTGCTTCTTTTGAGGCCCTGAAGTCAGCTATTGCTTCTGCTCCGGTTCTAAGACACGCTAATCCTGAATTACCTTTCATCATCGAAGTGGACGCCTCTGATAGAGGTGCGGCTGCTGTTCTGTCCCAGAAGGTTCCTCGGGATCATAAGTTGCACCCATGTGCTTACTTCTCACAGAAGTTCTCATCTGCTGAAAGTAATTATGACGTGGGCAATTGCGAACTTTTAGCTATAAAATGGGCATTTGAAGAATGGTGACACTGGCTGGAGGGTGCTGTTCGTGTTATCTCTGTGTTCACAAAAATCTATTGTTTATTGAATGCGCCAAATGTCTAAATTACAGACAAGCACGCTGGACCTTGTTTTTTACCCGCTTTAAGTTTATTATTACCTACAGACCTGGTTCCAAGAATGTTAAAGCGAATGCACTTTCCCACAACTTTATTTCCTCTCACGATCCACCCGCTGTTCCGCTTCCTATTTTTCCTCCCTCTGCAATCTATATGGGGTTGACCCAGGATTTAGGAGCCGCTCTCCACCATTTTCAAAGAATCGCTCCTCCTGAGACTCCTTAGAGCAAACTGTTTGTACCAGTCCATCTCAGGAAGGCTGTACTATCTGAAGCTCATGACAATAAAATTGCCGGACATCCAGGAATTTTCAAGACCACTGAAGTCCTATTGCGCACAGTTTGGTGGCCCTCTTTGTCTGCTGATGTTAAGGATTTCGTGCTCTCTTGTGGAGATTGTGCTAGAAACAAGTCTACCAGAAGTTCTCCGTCGGATCAACTTATGAATTTGTCACACCTTGGTCACATCTTTCAATGGATTATATAGTGGATTTACCCAGATCATCCAGCCACAATACAATCTGGGTGGTGGTAGATCGATTTAGCAAAATGGCCCACTTCATCACTTTGGCAGGGCTACCGAATGCTCAAACTCTGGCATCACTGTTCATTCGCCATATCTTCCGCCTCCATGGTCTGCCTGAAGATATTGTCTCTGACCGTGGGTCTGAGTTTATCGCTCAGTTTTGGAGGTCTTTCTGCACCCAACTTGGCATCAACATCAGCCTGGTATCTGCCTATCATCCACAATCTAACGGACAGACGGAAAGAGTTAATTAGTCTTTGGAACAATTTCTTCGATTATACATCTCCAAATTTCATAACAATTGGTCTTCTTTACTCCTGTGGGCCAAATTCGCCTATAATAACTCTTGCCATTCTTCCACCCGCACATCTCCATTCTTTTGCAATTCTGACTTTCATTCCAGGTCTAATTCTCTGTCTTCAATCAATCCTTCTGGTTCTCCTGGGGTACGCCAAACAGCCTCCTGTCTCAGAGTTATTTGGAAGAAGGTCCATTTCACCTTGCTCCAGGCCTCCTTTCTATCAAAATGTTTTTCGGATCATCATCACAGGAACTGTTCACTTAAAGTAGGAGATAAAGTCTGCCTGTCCACCTGGAATATTAGGCTCAAACAACCCTGCAAAAAATTAGGACCTAGTTTCAGTGGACCCTTTTCTATTGTCAAAAAGATTAATTCTGTTGCCTTCAGGCTGAAATTCCCATCTTGATTAAGAATCCCTACTAGGTTTCATTGTTACCTCTTGAAACCTGTTGTCTCGTCCTCCATGTTTGAAACTCATGAACCATCTACACCTCGACCAGTCAATGTGAATGGTTCTCATGAATTTATTGTGGAGAAGATTCTCGACTCTAAGAAAGTCCAGGGGCAAACCCATTTCCAGGTGCATTGGAAGGGCTATGGCCCAGAAGAATGCTCTTGTATTTCTCAGAAGCACCTGCATGCTGACAAAGTTCTCAAAAAATACTTTAAACAATTTCCTGGAAAATCTGAATGTCGGGGTTCCTTGACCCCTCCTTAAGGAGAGGTACTGTCACGAGTCGCGGAAGTGCCTCAAGCCGCTGCAACTCACTGTGCCCACAGGACACGTCCCGGCCGTCTCCATGACGACTGGGATGTTACTTTCTGTATTCACCCCGGCCGTTGCACCGAGTCCCGGCATTAAGGGCAGGCAGGCGCGTGTGCGACTAGTATAATTAATCATATTTATTAATCAGCCCCTGAGGCTGATTACTCCTTCTGGTCTCCTCTGCTGCCATTGGTCAATCTCTGTATATAAGGCAAAGAGGGCTTAGCCTCCCTGCCGGTTATAGTTCTCATTCTGTGTACTATCCTGCTCCCTGTGCTTTGAACCTGTTTGCTGTTGGATTGCTCGTGTATGACCCATGGCCTCGTTTATTGGACTTGACTCTTTGCCTGTTGCCCTGACCTTTGCTTCGTTTTTGGATCCGCCTTGTTTGCTGCCAGCCCTGATATCTTGCCTGTTTCTGACCACGGTACTTGCTTTTGACCTAGACCTTGGCCTGTTTCCTGACTATGCTTAATTCTACTCCTTGCTACTCCATGCTAGGGTACGTTCATAAACCTGTACTACTCTGAGTATAAGACCTGGGGGCATCTGAGTACCTGTGAGCATAACGAGCTTTACGGGAAAATTGGCTGCTATAGGTGAATACATCTCCATCTAAGACCGTTAGCCGTAACAAGAAAAGGGCAAATTCAATGGAAATGCTCCTAAATCAATGACCGTATCCTAATGTAAATCTTTGGACAACAAGCTTGCTTTTTTTTTTAAGTTTTATTTTGGAATGGTCAAGCAATAAAATACATCCAACTATGAGAGCATGTAAATATAAATATGGTAATCATACAGTATCTATGACGTTACTACAACGTTGCAACATGATATCCCAATGCAGGGGTGTCACCAAGATAAAGGAAATGTTCAACCAAGAATTTTATATTAAGAGACAGAGGGAAAGAGGAGAGAGGAAAAGATAGACAGGAAGAAAATAGAAGAGAGTGATAAGCAGTGTGGTTAAATTCCATGTTAGAGATCAGGGTAACGGGAAGGAAGAGGCAGGAATAGGGAGAGTGAAGGATCAAGTGAGGTCACAAGTAAGGAGAACGGGCTTGGAAAAAGGAGAGCCACTGGTCCCAAACCTTGGTGAAATATCTGCCATAATCTATAAATGAAGGACTGCTGTCGCCAGTCTGCAGCGATTTGGCAGGTAGCTGCCGAGATCATATGTCAAGCTAACTTTTTCTCATGATGGGTCACCGAAGATACTCCCAGGGCTAGAAAATAATTTGGGCGCCAGAGGGATATCAATCTGTTTTGGGCACCACCACCAAATATGGAGGAAGGTGCTCTCCTGGGAGCAACACCATCAGCAGCGATTAGAAGAGTCAGGGAGAATCTTATGGAGACGTAAGGGCACATAGTACCATCGGTACATAACCTTGTAGACATTCTCCTTTATTTTGACACAAATTGAACTGGAGGCTGCGTATCTATAAATTTCAGACAATTCTTCGTCTAGTAAAGATTCACCAAGGTCTCGTTGCCAAGAAAGTTTGTGGGGTTCCCTGAGGCCTGAAGTGGACAGGGCAAGATCGTAATATATTCTAGAGATTAGACCTTAAGGCACACTGCAGACAAAGATTTTCCAAAGTAGTGAGAGAGCGGGAGGAGAGGCGTGTTTGACTGTGTTATGGTAGTGTCATAGCTGTAAATATTGGTAGAAATATTTTGAGGGGATGTGGAACTGAGTATGAATATCAGAAAATTCAAGGAATTTCATGGTAGAGTTAAGGTCATTGAGATATTGGACACCTCGCGAGAGTCATGGTTGAATCACCTTAGGAGTGAGTCCTGGAAAAAAGTCATGGGAGTTAAATAATGACATCATTGGGGTTGGAAGAGGAGAAAGGCCGTATTTTTGGGAGGAGGAATCCCAGATTGACAGAGAATGCAAAATGACTGGGTGAAGAAGGGAGCGTTTTGGCCGCTGAGCCCTTGGGAGCCAGAGGGTGAAAGCATTCCCAGACCCTCAGCCTCAGTACGAGTCCAGACTCTGGTATCATCAGAGCTAGACCATAGGACACACTGAGCGAGCTGGGCGGAGAGAGGTAATAGCGTAGAAAACCAGGGATACCCAGTCCCCATTCCCGCGTGGGCAGGGCCATCTTTTCCATTGGGCATTATGGGAAGATGCCCGGGGGCCCCACGGGCAGGGGGCCCCATAGGCAGGGCTCTCAATTAGAATAAATAATCCTGCAAAAGAAAAAACCTGCAAAAAAACCTTCAAGGGTCACTGAGCAAGTACATCTATCTATCTCTATATATCTATATCTATATCTGTATCTCTATACATCTATATATATATATATGTAGGGGTCCCGGTGGACTGCTTTGCTCGGGGGCCCATAATGTTGTTAAGATGGCCCTGCGCGTGGACCTCCGAAGAACTTGGAGACAGACTCAAGGATGTTTTCCTGACCAGATGAAATGAGAGACATGAAACTGTAGAAACATAAAGAAATGGGGGGAACATGTATAGGCAAGGTCTGGAAGAAGTAAAGGAGTCTTGGGAGGATATTCATCTTAATGGTTTAATACGGCCAATCCGGGAGATGTATAGCTGTGACCATTTGGCAAGGTCTTGATTTATTTGGGCAAGAATATGTGGAAAATTTGCTTGGAAAAGGTGGTGGTATTGTTTAGTAAAAAATACTCCAAGATATTTGATTTTTGGGAGGAGCCAATAAAATGGAAAAAAAGCTTTCTAGTATTGACTTTTTTGGTGCTGTAATATAGAGGTCTAAAACCTCAATCTTGTCCGAGTTGACCTTTTAGCCCGAAAAATGTCTGCAGAGATCTAGTTCGACCAGGAGGGGGGGGGCAGGGAGACAGTAGGATGAGCAATAGACATAAGGACATCATCTGCCTAAAACGCAATTTTGTGCATGGAATGTCCTACTGAAATACCAGCTATCTCCTAGTTAGCCCCGATCCTGGTCGTCAAAGGCTCAGTCACAAGAGCAAATATAAGTGGTGAGAGGGGGCAAATAGAGAAGGGAGTCGAGGTCAGACCATTCCCTGAGATCGTCGCCGATGGGTTGCGATATAGGGCTGAGATGCCATTCAAAAACTTTCCAGAGAACCCCATCCTACCAAGCACTTCATCCATGAAAGACCAGGAAATATGTTTGAACGCTTTTTTAGTGTTGAGCGCCATTAGTAGGGAGGGAAATGAATCGCTATGTACAGTATGTATCAGGTAAATGACCCTCCTAGTATTATCAGGGGCTTGATGCCCTGGGATTAATCATGCCTTGTCTGGATTAACAAGGTAAGGGAGGAGGGGGTTCAGTCTGGAGGCCTCAATTTTAGCGTAGAGTTTCAAATCAACGTTAAGTAAGGCCTGAAGCTAGCGCATAGAGAATGGTCCTTCCCCTGCTTAGGGATGACAACAATGTTAGCCCTGGTAGTGATTGAGTCAAAGGATGTCCCTTCTAGCACCTCATTGAAAAACTTTGTCAGGTGCCGACCGAGAACCACGGCAAACTTTTTGTAGTATTGAGGGGAGAAGCCATCTGGGCCCGGAGCAGACGAAGTCCTCAAGGATTTAATGGCCGCCAGGGCCTCAGTCAGTGTGATGTCAGAGTTCAGTATGGACAGTTGCATTGGAGTAATTTTGGGAAGGGGGTGGAGGTGAAGTAATCTTCCAGGTTAGGTAGCAGGAGATCCTCGCGAGGAGAGGGTGCGGGGAAGTTATAGAGAGATGAATAGTAGTCCCGGAATTTACAGACTATTGCAGAGGGGTTGTAGATAATTTCACTTTTTGCGATCCTTTCTAGTGAGGACTGAGTCAGATTTATCAGCTATATCGTAATAACGCTGTTGAAGTTTCTGCATAGTAGTAGCTGCTCTGTGAGAGAGGTTGGTGTTTAGTTGGCCCTTTAATGAGTCAAGTTGTGTAGGTAAGGCCAGATCGTGATGGGTCTGATGTTGAGCGAAGAGTGCAGCAATTTTACATTCTAATGACACCTCCTTCGCTGCCTTCTTTCTGGAAGACGCAGTCAGGTTAATTAGTTGACCTCAAATAGTGGCCTTATGGGCCTCCCTTAGGAAACCCAGGGCTATGTCACTGATAGAGTTCTCCAGGAAATAGTTAGAGATGGATGTTTTAACATCTAGGAGGGTTTTTGGATTAAGCAGGAGGGAGTCGTCAAAGCGCCATCTACCATGAAGTGGAGGCTGTTTAAGAAGGTCAAGGAAGAGGAAAAACCCCTGAGTGGTCAGTGCAAGATAGCAGAGTTATGTCTGCTTGAGCCACATGAAGAGTAAGAGAATGGGAAACATCGAGCATATCTATGCACCTCTATAGCTGGTGTGGGGGTGACAAGTGTGTATAATCCCTGGCATCGGAATTACATACATAGGAGTCATATAGATGGTGATGGGTGAGCAAGGCAGTGAGTGAGATGGATTCAGGAGAGGAAGGAGAACCCTACCAAGTGGAAGGGAAAGAAGACTTGCCCAGGAGAGGGTCGAGGACTACATTGAAGTCTCCGCCGACAATCACGTGACCCCACGCCAGTTCCTCAATGTGCTTGGAGAGTCTGGTGAAAAAGTTTTTTTTATCTGGTTTGGGGCATACACCGAGACCAGGGTCACAGGAGTAGAGCAGAGGGTGCCCCTGACTAGCAAGTAGCGACCCTCAAGATCTGCATATATGTCAGAGTGCAGAAAGGGAACTTTGCTATGAATCAAGATAGTTACACCCCATTTCTTGCAGTCCACAAAGGCAAAGAAGGACTGAAAAAACTGCTTACCCTGAAGTTGGGAGTGGGCTCCAGTAAGATACATTTCTTGTAAAAAAAACGATGTCAGCTCGCTCTCTCCTACAGGCTCCCAACAGCGTAGTTCGCTTGTGTGGGGTGTTGAGACCATTAGCATTAATAGAGAAAAGTTTTAAAGGCATAGCACTGAAAGGCTATTGTAAGCTAAAGGCTGAGGAGAAAGTAAATATTTAGTCCGTCCCTTAGATAAAAAGTATAAATACAGGACAGTAGTAGGAAAAAAAACTACAGAGAATAAAGAAGAGAAGAGGAGAAACAGTAAGCCTAACTGGACAACAACCCTTAGTGAAAGGAACCCATAGAGGTTTCAAAGACCTAAAGGAGAAGCTCTGAATAATACAATTAATAATATCAAAGGGTGTGTGGGGGGTGATACTAAGCTTGAGGAGGATAAGTGCCAGGACCGGAGGACCCACAAGAAATTCTTTAGCAAAAGATAATAACGATAATAACAAACCAATGAACAGTGTGTAAAAGATTAACAACATATGGTCACTATGCATATTGCATTAAACAGTTAGACAATTAGGTGAGGGAAAGGAATAAGGGGTATAGGTGTGTGTGGGGGGGGGACGACGACTGAGGAGAGCATTTGAGGCAACATGAAATAATGGCTTTTAAAGTAGACTAGTATAAGAAATCAAACTATATGTTATACTAAATGCATGAGAAACAAGAGGAATGGAGCCGTAATAAGAGACTAAGGGCTAGATTTACTAAGCTGCGGGTTTGAAAAAGTAGGGATGTTGCCTATAGCAACCAATGAGATTCTAGCTTTCATTTATTTAGTACTTTCTACAAAATGACAGATAGAATCTGATTGGTTGCTATAGGCAACATCCCCACTTTTTCAAACCCGCAGCTTAGTAAATCTAGCCCTAAAAGTCTAAGGCTCCAATTACTCAAAGAGGTCATCCTGTGAAAGCAAAACAGATGAAGAGCAAGCATCAATAATAATAAATAGCATGTCAGGGTGGAGTAGTATCCCGACCTCAGCGCTTAGAGGTACGACGCCACTCAGGTTGTAGGGGACTGAACATTGGACCCTTGGAGTAGACTACAAGGTAATGGCGTGGAAAGGATTTACAATCTGTCAAGCAGATCTTGGCCTTGGTTTAAGATTATGACAAGATGAGAGGCATTGGCCGCAAAAACCTGGAGCTGAAAGGGGAAGCCCAAGCGATATCAGATGCTGTGCTGGTCGAGTATCCTTGTAACAGGTTGTAGATCTCTACGCTGCTGGATCATTGTGGGTGCAAGGTCCTGAAACAGCTAGATGTCCATGTCTCAAAAAGAGAGAATAGACTGATCTCTAGTTGCTTGCAGGATGTGGTCCCTGGTGTGAAAATAATTCAGGCAAACAATAATATCCAAAGGAGGTTGACCAGTAGAGGGCTCAATCCATAAGGCAGTCTGCATCGGTGAGATCCGGAAGGATGTAAAGGAAGAAGCCTTCAGCAAAAGCTTACATTTCCACTGGCAAGATGTCTTGTGCAACATTTCTAATGCGAATATTGTTGTGGCGGGAGCGGTTTTTGCAGTCCTCTTGTTTCTCCTTCTGGGACTCCATTTTGTCGTGGAGGCAAGATAGTTCTTTGTCAAGCACCGTCTGAGAGCGGCAGAGATCCGCTGTTTTTGATTGTAGGGCATCTGTCCTATTGCCGAGTGAGTTCAGTTCAGTTTTAAAGCCATTGACTGCTTTAGAGAGTTCTTGTGGGACCGCCACCTTTACTCCCTCAAGGAGATTAGTCATCACCTCTGAAGGTAGCAAGGGTCCCTGGCGGTCAGTTTGAGGAGTAGAGGCCTTTGATTTTGATACAAAGAATTTGGCCGAAGCCCCAGGTTTCTTTGGTTTGGTAGACATAGTGAGGTTGGCAAAGCTGTTAAACCACTTGAGGAAATGGAGAAGGCTGGGGAGGATGAAGGTGAAAGGGAGGGGCACACACTGTGTTCAGTTCGTATGAGAGCGGTCCGCCCAAGTCTGGGCCATGTGGAGATGATCAGGTGGCCCATATATAGTGATCAACAAATTGAGGCCAGTGTTGGAAAGGAGGTCTCAGGTATGAAACAAATGAGAGCCACTGGATTATAGTTCTTGGTGGTCAGATAATGGAAGCACAGGGACAGCCACAAGGTGGCAATATTGCGATAGAAAGGATATGCTGTTGAAGTAAAACAAAAGATTATATAGAAAGTGGCTTTGGGCTTTTGATGTGTTAGCTGTCTGGAGTGAGTCACATATGCCTCTAGCAATCAGCACTCTAGGGACGGAGATAGAATGGAGGCTTCTGTTCAAATGGATAGCTACGCTACGAAAGAAAAATGTAGCCCAGTAAGAGATAGTAGCACAGGTTGATAGATAAGAGGCAGCTTACCAACAGATTGTCCCAAGACACTGACCTGGTAGCAGCAGGAGGTCCAATAGATATAGCCTAAGGTCAAGTTTTCTGATGTCTGACAAGAAACTTGTCAGGTAGGTGTCAGCGCTGGTTAATGCCCCTCTAAATCAACTTGAGTAGCCCAGGGGGTCAGTCAGTTTGTGGTGGCATGGAGACTTGACGGCTGGGAACGGAAGTGCGAAAGTCCGGGAATTTCCGGTTCAACTGTACCGGGGGTGCCGTACAGCAGGAGACCCAAACGGCTGTTTGGGGATCCAGCACACAGGGTGCTGAGGCAGCCAGGAGCCCCCAAGGGTATTACTGGGAGTTTCTGCTGGTTCACGTCATGCGTGTCTGGTCGCTCTTACCAGCAGTGTTGGTCCAATGTATGGAGGAGCCAGGCACTGAAGAGGGGTCACGGCCACCACGTCCGGAGTCCTGGGGTAGTCTGGATTCCGGGGACACTTCAGTTGCTGGTATATCACAGGGGTCACGTCAATGGGCCCAAACATAGGGCACACCAATCCCTGGATCCTCTGTCGTGAAGGCCTCAGGCCAGCTCTGGTGGAATTAAGCTGCCACGAGAAAAATTAAAGTGGCCAGGTAGTGGGGGGAAAGAATTCCAATGAAGTCAGCAGTTTCTAGCTGTCTGATTGGGCAAAAAAACTCAGATGGTAGGCAATTTTAATAGCTGTGGTCAGGGCTGCCAAGAGGAATTCAGGGGCTCGGTACAGCAACTTCATGGGGTCCCCCTTATAGTTGAGTATGTTATGCCCCAGTAAAGTCCCCAATTCATTTTATACCACACATAAGTGCCCCAATTCATATTATGCCTCACATAAGTGCCCACAATCACATTATGCTTAACATAAGTGCCCCAATTCACATTTAGAGGGGGGAATACAATGGTAGAGGCCCAACAGAGAGGGTGTGGCCAGCCACTAGAGAGGCATAACCAAACCACTAGATGGGGTGTTGTAAGCCCACGAAGGACATCTAGCACCACAGTGTAGTATATAAAGAATGCAGTATGTACATAAAGAATTCACAGACTTGACCTGGGCCTTACATTGGGCAGAACAGTTACCAAAAATTGGATTGTCCCATAGAATCTGAACATTTGATGGACTGTCCTGCTCTCTCCTATCTGTTCATGTCACTTTCATCACCTGTGGCTGCAGGTTTCTTTAGTTGCGGCTTGTCTGGATCCTGGAATGTTGGAGGCCCTATTTGGGAAAAAAAATGGGTACATTTAGAAAATTCCAACCAGCCCCGGCGTTAAATCATTAGCACCCATGATTAATAATTAGACCTTCCTCCAGCCTCAACATTAAAATTCTCATTTAATAAATAAACCTATTTCCCTCCCTACAAACAGCCCCAGCAATAAATTATTAGTATTTACATTTCATAAATATACTTATGTCTTGCAACCATCACTGCCATTATGATAATTCAGTCTCATTTAATAAAGAGACCTCATTATCCCCTCACATTCAATAGCACCCCCTTCTTCATCACAATATGCCTTTCTCCCCCCTCCCCCTTTTCATCACTCGGTGCCTTTATGCTTTCCTCTCCTTGCCTCTGTTCCTTTTCTTACCTTTGTATTAGATTCTTTCATCTCTTTTCTTTTTGAACGGAGCAGGGAGGAAGAAAGAGGAACGCCCGCGCTGCGATCAAGTATGTGTATTTTTTATTTAATTTTTTAAATACCCTGCTGCCCCCACCAATGAAGGGGGTGGAGCCAACCTGGCAGCCATGTGTATACTGGAGCTTGTAATGCTACAAGATCCAGCATGCCCAATCACTTAAAGGCAGTCAGGGCATGCTGGGACCTGTAGTGCACCACAGACAAAATGTAACCCTTTTATTTACATTAAGTCACACCCACAACCTAGAGTTGTGGGAATAGTCCTAGTGTTCTTGGCACGTGACTGGCTATTTGTAGGGGGATTGTCAGGGATAAGCCCCTCTAGCTACTCCCTGATTAGATATCTTATCATATATTCCAACAGTCATACAATATATCACCTCTATTTTGTCAGGAAATTGCTTCTGAACCACTTTATCTGTCACAAACCACCCTCTGCGCACTTGTGACTTGGAAGCTTACTGTAAGGGAACACACAGGATTCCAACCCAAATCTCACGCTCACCTCTCTCTAAGGCTACAGATTTTGCTGGTCCCTGCAGCAATATGCAATTCTAATTTAAATAATGGGCTGAACCTCACAGCACACACACACCATGGCGGGATTAAGGGGTGGGCACAGGGGGCACGTGCCCCGGGCCCCCCTCTCTCTGAGGGCCCCCCGCCGCCGGCCGCCAGCTGATCGGATCACCTGTCAGTTGGTGATCCGATTCTGCTGCTTGTGGGGCCCCCCTGACGCAGGCGCACCGCCCCCCGCAGAATTTGATAGCTGGCCTGATGTACAGCAGCCGCGGTGCTGTACATCAGGCTATTCTAAGATGGCCAAAATGGAACTGCTGCGCATGTGCAGCAGCAGCTCCTCACATACCAAAAGACACTGGGATGCTGTGCTTAACGTGGCTGCCAAGGTGAGTCACACCTTCACTTGGAATATGTATATGTATGTATGTATGCATGTATGTATGTATGTATGTATGTATGTGTATATATATATATATATATATATATATGTATATGTGTGTGTGTATGTATATGTTAATTAAACATTTAATAGAAATGGCATAAGTACTTTAATTACTAACATAATAGGGGATCCCATAACATATTTGTTGTGTGTCTACGTATATATATATATATATATATATATATATATATATACCGCATATTAAAAAGAAAGAAACATTTATAACATGTCAATAATTTTGATATATATATATATATATATTTATGTTAAAACTGATGTAATTTTATCAGTGTTTCTTTTTTTTTTAATGTGCCGTATCAATACTATTTTCTGAGGTGGGCTGGGACGGGGAGCTGGGGGGCATATGCCCGCTGGGCAGAAAAAAAGGACTATTTTGGGCCGGTCCCTGCACTGGCCCAAGTCTATATTACTTGGTGGCTGGCCCCTCCTCTGAGACCACCCACCTTCTATCATTGGCTGCGGATTCTTACGATCCGTCCTCCCCTTGCCCCATGTGTGGCTGCTATTGGTGTCACATGGGAGGTGCACCACGTCCCATGTGACAGGTGCCGTCCCATTTGTGAAGAGAAACAAGGTCATACAGCGAGTGGATAAAACAAAGTTAGTGGGGGTAGTACGTTAATATAATGTGTGTGTGAGGGGGGTAGTATGTTAATATATTGTGTGTGTGAGGGGGGTAGTATGTTAATATAATGTGTGTGTGAGGGGGGTAGTATGTTAATATAATGTGTGTGAGTGAGGGGGGTAGTATGTTAATATAATGTGTGTGTGTGAGGGGGGTAGTATGTTAATATAATGTGTGTGTGTGAGGGGGGTAGTATGTTAATATAATGTGTGTGTGAGGGGGGTAGTATGTTAATATAATGTGTGTGTGTGAGGGGGGTAGTATGTTAATATAATGTGTGTGTGTGAGGGGGGTAGTATGTTAATATAATGTGTGTGAGGGTGGTAGTATGTTAATATAATGTGTGAGGGAAGGGGGGTTCTTAATATAATGTGGGAGGGAAGGGGGGTTCTTAATTTAACTTGGATTGCAGGTGGATGCTAATTATTTAATGGGTGATCTTTTATTCGTGGAGTGATGGCGGGGCAATTTAATTTAATAGTGTTGGCTATCAATTTAAGATGGGGTGATTGGACCTTTAAATTTGATGCTGGGGTGGTTTAGAAGCTCATAAATGAATGTGGGGCGTTTTGGGGAAAATTAGGTCTGTTTATTAAATGTGAATATGAATTATTTAATGCTGTGGATGATTGTGGAAAATGGTTATATATTTTAAACATAAATGTCATTTAATTTATTGATAGGGCTTTTTCGAGGGAGGGAAATATGTTTATATATTAAATGGGAATACTTTTGATTTAACTTCGGGGTTGGTTGGAATTTTCTAATTTTCATGTACCCATTTTTTTACCAAATAGGGCCCCCAACATTCCAAGATCCAGACAAGCAGCAACTGAGCTAAAGACACCAGCAGCCACAGGTGGAGAAAGTGTCAAGAACAGGTAGGAGAGAGCAGGACAGTCTTCCAACTGTTCTGAATCTGGTCCGGCAGTCCTGAATTTGGGTGACTGTCTCGCGTAGTCAGGATTGGGTCAAACTACAGGAACAGTTGGAAGGTATGTCCTGCTTCACCCTGTACTGCTCGTGAAGGCAGAGCTGCGTGCACCTAACAGTAGTGCACACAGCATTGCCTGTGTGTTTGTCTAAAATGATAACCATGTTACATCATAGGGGCCCCCCTGCCTAAAGTGCCCCGGGCCCCCCAGAGCCTTAATCCAGCTCTGATTGGGTCCAACTACAGGAACAGTTGGAAGGTATGTCCTGCTTCACCCTGTACTGCTCGTGAAGGCAGAGCTGCGTGCACCTAACAGTAGTGCACACAGCATTGCCTGTGTTTGTCTAAAATGATAACCATGTTACATCATAGGGGCCCCCCTGCCTAAAGTGCCCCGGGCCCCCCAGAGCCTTAATCCAGCTCTGACACACACACAGACATCCAGGAAGAGTAAATAGCATTGTTAGCATTCTTTGCTTTGTGTATAGTATATGTTCGGTTAATTCCCTACAGAACTGTACAAAAGGTAACTTTTATTGTTATATACTGAGCCTGGCATATAAAAGAAAATATTGTGCTTATTGCCATAGTATCAGGGCTACAAACAATAAACAGTAGAGAAAGGAGAAGAAGAAAAAATCACAGTTGTTGGATCAAGGATTGGTTGCTGTGGAGAGTCATTTTCCCATATGCCACTGCTACAGGAGTTACTGAAGAATAATCCTGATGACTTCATGAATTCCCTGTGAATGAAGGATCCTACATTGTAGAAGCTGCTGCAACTTGTCACCCCACTCATACAAAAGTGGGACATTCATTTAAGGAAACCCATATCTGCAGAGCAGAGACTGGTTGCTACCCTGAGATTTTTGGCTGCTGGAAAAACACTGGCTGACACTGGCTGATCTCAAGTACAGCATAGCTATTTCACCTCAAGCTCTGGGTCTGATCATAAATGTGTCGAAGCTGAATAATTGGATGAAGTAATTTACCGGAGTATGAATGTTAATACGCAATCACATAGGAAAACACAGCAAATACACTTACATTCACGCGTACATTTGTAAATAGTTCACTTTTAATAAAGTTCCAACACACATAATTTTATTATTAAGACTTAAAGGTTATTTATACAAAGATAAATTTACATTAAAGGTATTTATGGTTCCGGTCATAAGAAATGTATGATTCTTTGGTCTTACCAAAGAATCCACCTTTTACCAGCGGGAATCTAGTACCATAGGAGAAGCGATTGGACATACCGATCGCTAGTTATGATTAGTATATGATTCATACTCAAAAAGCAGGGCTAGTTCAAACTGGTTTAAACTAGTGCCGTCAGGCAAGACACCTAAGCTGTTGTTGGAGTGATTTGTCCCCACCTTTGGAAGAGCTTCATTTGAACCAACCTATGACCTGCATTGTATTGGACTATCTTGACCCCTGAACCAATGAAGAAAGACCTTAGTTTATCTTTGTGTACATTAAGACATCGTCACTATTCTTTTGTTAATTGAAACTGTATAAAAGAAGGTCACTGAAGCAGCCCCAGTGTCTTTGCCAATAGACATCAGCTTTGATGACTGTTCCTGCATCCAGGAGTGCGCTGCGTAATGTATTTGGCTATACTTTCTTGCATTTTGCTATACCTTCTTTTACGTCACCATAGTTTGCTGTAATTCTGCTATATTTTGCTATTAAATCTCTTTGTGCGTTGGAACCACATTACAAGCATCAGACAACTTTATTGATGATGTAGTAACGGACATAACACCTGAGGCCATCATATACGTTCACCAGGAACACTATATGGTGAAAGAAATAAAATAGAAACTGATCTTCTTCACATATCAAAGAAACCACAAAAAAGTGTGTGTGTTTGTGTGTGTGTTTATGTATTTCAAAAAACAAATATAAAAATAAAAAAAGTCACAGGTGCTCATAAACGATATTGTTCTATATTTTCCAATGAGGAAGGACTTCAACTGTATTACAGCATACTGGCACTGATGCTTGGTGTGGAAGTCCTATAGACACAAGGGGTACTGGACCATCTTTTCAGGAGTTGATGTTGCCTGTGGGGAGGGAGTGGTAGATGAAGTAGTGGGGCAGGCCTGTAAAATTCTTTGGCATGACTCGGGAGGAACTATGTCAACCCAGTGTACTAGGCAAGTTTCCCTCTGTTGGCCCTATAAAGCACCTCCATAAATAAATGCTTGGCCTTTTCCCTGTTTTCCGCGACTAAACATTTTTGTTTTTTAGCTATTGCCGCACACATCGGGTCACATTCTTCACCTTCTTTTTCAATCAGCCTCCTGCTGTTGTGTGGGAGCCGGCGTCTGCAGTGTATTCTCCACCACATCACAAAACTCCCCCTGAAGGCAGATGGATGTGTAAAAAAATGTAAATTAGATTAGTTAATATGAAAACAATATATGCAAGTATTTATTTAACATTACAACAATCTTTCTTTTTCAGGTTGAGGAATGTCAGGTGATTGCTGAAGAATTTGAACAAATGTGGAATATGGAGCCTTAGATGGAAAACATGGCAGAATTATGCCAGCATCTAAAATGGTGCCTATTTCTACAATTACAAGGGATTCTTTGTTATTATCCTGATGGCCACAGTGGGTGAAAAATATGAATTTATCTTCATGGACATTGGAAAAAACGGCAAAGTGTCAGATGGTGGGGCATTGGAACAGACACCTTTCCGTGAAATCTTAAAACAATGTACTGAATGTGCGAACACGTACTCAAACTAAATTAGGCCTTAATTTTTTATTTGTAGCTGATGTAGCATTTGTAAGCTAACCTTTTAAAACCTTACCCCCAAAAATCACTCACACCAAAAAGAAGGATATTCAATTACAGATTATTAAGAGCAAGGTAAATAGTGGAAAATGCTTTCAGTACATTAACAGATTCAGGATTTTTCATATCGCCATTAATCTTCGCCTTGACAAAATAGACAAAGTGACGATGGCATGTTGTGTCCTACACAACTATCTTAGGCGGAAAAGACCCAGTGTGCGCAGCACAGATTCTATTGTGGAGCATGCTACAGATTATGTTGAGGAAGAGTTGAGAGTCTTCTTAAATGAGAAATGCCTTTGAAAATATTAAGTTAAACAGGAAGAAGTATTTGCAATATTTTAATGGTGAGGGTGCCATGTCATGGTAGAATGACATGTTATAATGTAGGTACATTGACCTTCTATGTTATATTGATGTACTCATTTTTACAAATAAGTAAAGAAATATTTGAAACATTCATAATTGTGTGTTTACTTACTAGGACACTTGCCAGTATGTCTTTGGTTTCTTGAGGGACAGTTGAACTGGACTTCCCTTAGGGCAAGTTGCCAGTGGATGGTGTGACAATTTCTTGATCTGCCATGAACCTGAGGAGTTCAAACTTTGATACATAGACATCTTCAGCCCCTACCCTAGATCTTTTGGAAGCCTCCAACTTATTGAGATCTTTGCGGAACACAGTCCGCATGTTCTGTATCTTCTCTCTGACCCATTCTACAGTTGCCTCTGTGTGAAGATACCGGGTTTTCTGGCCCAATTCTACCCACTTCACTCTGACTGGCCATCCACTGGATACCTTCCTAGGCCAGGGAAGCCTACCTAGTACCCTCTAAGGTTCTTATTAGTCACTCAGGCAAATGTAGTTAGAAAAGTACAACAGCAGCTTTCAGCCATCAATTCCCAGAATGAACATCACCTTCCCCCCTGGAGTCTCTTTATATCTAGGGTCAAATGTCCACAGTGTTTTGCCCTCCCTGGCAAACCCTTTGGTCTCTCCTTGTTGGCGAGTTCTGTACTAGGGGGTTGGAGAGGGGAGTAGAGACGAGCTGTACTTCCACAGAAACTCCTCTGTTAGATTGTAGAACAATTGTCTGGAGTAGTCATGTGAGAACAATGGATACTAATTAGCCTTCCCTCACCAACCTGATCCTTTCCCATAAACTCCCTGGCTTCACTTTAAGGACAATAACAGCATCCATGCAATATGTTGAGCAGGGGAACAAAAACAAGGGCTATAAAATGTACATGCTATAATCCACATATTGTGAGAAACAAGGGATAGGCTGGTTAAGGTGTTATCAAACTCGTTTCGTCACACTCTGGATAATGAGGAAGACTAACTGACCATATCCTCATACATCTTCTTCTGCCTAAATAAAAAAAAATAGTGCAAATTGCATTTGTGAAAACCAACAATATGTTAAACAGAAATAATTCAATCAGTGTTATATTTATGGTGTCCAATATTGCAATAAAAAAGTCTGAATGTGATATCTCTCCTATTGATAAGAATAAAACTCTTCTTTTACCCTCAATGTGACATGTAAAAAAATAAAAAACATCATAGTGTAATCTGCATAAATAGATTTCTTGTTGTTTCTTTATATCCAATAAAACTTATGAACATGAATACATTTAAAATACTAACAATTCATTTCATTGTTATCTACCACTCTTTTGTGTGGCATACGCTGTATTCCTTAAAAAGCATTACAATCACATCACATAAAACTTGCTTATGATCGTTTTTCCAAATCCCTATCACATGATAGCCAAGTGAAGTGCGTTGACAAAGATTCTAATTGAAACGATGGGAGCATCAGACATTCAGTGTAAGACAGACCAGTCTGCAGAGAACTCTACATGTTTGATTCTATCTATTGGTGGTAAGAGTAAATCTACACAGGTGTCGATGTTTTGAACCTAAAGTGGATACATGTCTTGTTTGGTGATTTTATCCAGATTATGTTGATAATAAAGATTATGGTTTTTTTTTTAGGTTTTGTTTTACATATAACAGTTTTTTAATCATGGAGATTATTCACTAAGCGGTCTTGACTCTTTAAGATCAAAAGGTTAATAAGGAAAAGAGATATTCTTATTTCAAAATATCCCCATTGTTTTTTCTGATAAAAGAAGGACAACATCTTTAAATGAACTTTTAGTATTTTAACTGTATGTATGTCCATAAGTTTTATTGGATATAAAGAAACAACAAGAAACCTATTTTTGCAGATTATATGATGATGTTTTGATCATCATATGATAATGTTTTTAATTTTTTTAACTTTTTCACATGTGACATTAAGGGTAAAAGAAGAGTGTTATTCGTATCAAGAGGAGAGATATCACATTGGGACTTTATGTTACTGCAATATTTTACACAGTAAATATAACAATGAATGAATTATTTCTGTTTAATATTTTGTTGGTTTCTACAAGCAGTATTTTTTTTATTTATTTATAATTTGATATATTTATTTTAGTTGGTTGAAACCGCATAGTGTGAATAGATGCATGGGAAAACTGCACGGGTGAATCTAAATAATTTTTTTTGTAAAATCCTCTTTTGCCTGTTGGAGTAGTCCTTGGACTTGCTTTGCCACAAGCAGGGATGTGATCTGTAGGCCTAAATAAAATCCTTCATGTGTTCTTCATTCTTATCAGAAGACATGATGAAATTTCTGAAAATAGATAAAAATGTATTGTAATATTTCCATCCACACAAAACTCATATAAACAAAGTCAGAATTAAGTACTTACCTTGCTATAATATCGATGAAATGAGGCAAAGAAACTGTGTAATACATTCACAAAGTACCAAAACTGGAATCAAGAGTCTAAATGCTCAGCAAAAACAACCACCGAGGACAAATGCTAATAATGGTGATGTCACGGGCACTAGGAGTCTTTACCCAGGGATCACCAGGTGGTAGGCTTACCAGAGCAACGTAGATGGTAATAGAGTACTCTGGTAGCAGGGTGATCACGGAACAGGCAATGGTAGATGATGAGATGCTCAGGAAAGTCTATGATTAGCAGCACTGGTAATATGGAGGTATTAATACACGAGGAACTGTATGGACAAGGACACGTGAAGGTAGTCAGTGGTCTGCGATAGCAAGTTGTACCACTGCTATAGTGAGGAGGAATGTCCAACAGCAACGAGGAGGTGATGAGAGTCAGCGGTCTGCGGAAAGCAAGTTGTACCGCTGTCTGAGTGAAGGAATGGAATCCAAGTGGAGGTATCCGGGTAGTCAGTGGTCTGCGATAGCAAGTTGTACCACTGCTATGTGAGAGGATACTGGAACAGGTGATACAGGAAACAGGGATCAGTGGTCTGCCTTCAGCAAGTTGTACCACTGAATATATATGTGAGGAGGTGTACGGGGAGAGACTGCAACACAGGATGTACACGGGCACCTTAAACACGATCCACAATAATATGCACAATATATATAAATGACTGAACAGGTCTGCAAATAAAGAAAGTCTCTTGAAGTAATCCAGCACAAGATAACACAGTCAATGATGGCAATAGACTCAGCGGATAGCAGACTCCAGAGGAGAACCAACACAGTCCAGCAAGGTATGCAATACGCCAGCACAGTCAATGAGAAGTATGCATACCGTGGTTCAGAAGTAGGCAGTCAGATAGGAGTGCAGCGATACCTGAGCGGCAGGAGGCCGGCAGGATGAGAAGTCCCTGGAGGAAGAGTCTAGTAGGTGCAGCGCACAGGTAAGTAGACCAACAGGGACACGAATCCACAGGAATCAGTAGAACGTGGGACTGGACTCATGGAGGACCCAGGAGAATGGAGATGATCTAGCAGAGGAGTAGTTGATGAGATACGAATCCAATGCTGACAGGAGGGTAGAGACCAGCAGGACACAGGAAGGCGTGGAGTGCGGATCAGCAGCGGGTGGACGATAGCGCTGACAGCAGCAGCAGGGCTCTGCGGACACACGGAGGTAACCAGTAGCAACCAACAGGTACCAATAGCGATGGAACACGGGAGAGCAGAGTAGACCAGGAGCTGTTGATCACGAAGAGAAGCAGATGGTAATAATAGCAGCAGTCTCGAGGAAACACGGGAGAGATGAAATGAGGCTGAGGTGCACAGGAGCAGCGGATAGGAATCAGCTAACAGTCACGATGGTGAACACAGGCGAGTTGCAAGCTGGAGGCTGTAGTGCACGGAGGCAGCGGATAGGAATCAGCTAACAGTCACGATGGTGAACACAGGCGAGTTGCAAGCTGGAGACTGTAGTGCACGGAGGGCAGCGGATAGGAATCAGCTAACAGTCACGATGATGAACACAGACGAGTTACCAGCTGGAGACTGTAGTGCACGGAGGCAGCGGATAGGAATCAGCTCACCGACTTGATGATGAACAGGTGAGTGGATGTGGAGAGAAGGCTGTAGTGCACGGAGGCAGCGGGTAGGAATCAGCAAACAGTAACAATGGAATATGATAGCGTTGAAGTGGTATAGAAGACTGTAGTGCACGGAGGCAGCGGATAGGAATCAGCAAACAGTCACAATGGAATATGATAGCGTTGAAGTGGTATAGAAGACTGTAGTGCACGGAGGCAGCGGATAGGAATCAGCAAACAGTCACGATGATACAGTTGATGGTAGAAGTGGTATGGAAACCACAGTAGTAGAAGTGGTTTGGAAACCACAGAGGTAGAAGTGGTTGGAAACCACAGGAATCAGCAGCGCTGAATACACGAGGAAACATAGGAACACCTTCAGAGACTCATGGGGAATGAGACTCCAAGATCAGGCAACGTGGTGTTGACCACAGGTGCTTAATATAGGGAGTGTTGCCTGATCTGCCAATTGAGTTAAAGGGACATACACTGAAATATAGGAAAGGGCTGCGCATGCGCAGACCCTCAGGATGGAGGACGACCACGGTTCCTAAATGTCCGGGAAGAGGCACTCACGGTCCGGTGAGTGACAGTACCCCCCCTTTTAAAGGTGGGCACAGAACGCCTGGAACCGGGCTTGTCCGGATTTTTGGAATAAAACCTCTTCAAAAGGGCAGGAGCATTAAGATCTTCAGCTTTGATCCAAGAGCGCTCCTCAGGACCAAAGCCCTTCCAATGAACGAGGAAACGGAGGACTCCTCGCGAAATTTTTGCGTCTAGTACCCTCAGTAATTTCGAAATCCTCCTCCTGATGAACTTGAACTGGCTGCGGAGCTGAGGGAGGATTTGAGAAACGGTTGATAATAAGAGGTTTGAGTAAAGACACATGGAAGGCATTAGAAATCCGAAGATTCTTAGGAAGAAGAAGTTTCACACATACTGGATTGATTACTTGAATGATCCTATATGGACCAATAAAACGAGGGGCGAATTTCATAGATGGAACCTTCAAACGAATGTTTTTAGTAGATAACCAGACACGATCTCCAATTTTTAGTGGTGGAATAGCCCGCCTCTTCTTATCTGCGAAAGATTTATATTTGATAGATGTCTTCTTTAAACAGGTTTTGACCTGAGACCAGATATTTTTAAAGGTCTGACAAGCAGTCTCCACCGCAGGGACTTGGGTGGGCGGGAGGGCAGGAAATTCCGGAAAAGACGGATGGTGACCGTAAACCACAAAAAATGGAGTTTTGGATGATGACTCATGGTACATGTTGTTATGGGCGAATTCAGCCCAAGGAAGCAACTCTACCCAGTTGTCTTGATTGGCTGAAGAGAACATCCTTATAAAAGTCTCAAAATCTTGATTGACACGTTCAGTTTGTCCGTTAGATTGCGGATGGTAAGACGATGAGAGTGCTAATCGTATGCCCAAGGTTTTACAAAGGGCTCGCCAGAATCTGGAAACGAATTGTACTCCTCTATCTGACACAATCTCAGACGGACATCCATGGATGCGGAAGATCTCTTTAATGAAATGTTCAGCCAGGATAGACGAAGAAGGCAAACCAGACAGAGGGACGAAATGAGCCATCTTCGAAAATCGGTCCACCACCACCCAAATAGTGTTATGATTCTTACTAGATGGTAAATCAGTAACGAAATCCATACTAATATGGGTCCACGGTGTCACGGGCACTAGGAGTCTTTACCCAGGGATCACCAGGTGATAGGCTTACCAGAGCAGTATAGGTGGTAATATGGTACTCTGGTAGCAGGGTGATCACGGAACAGGAAATAGCAGAAGATGAGATGCTCAGGAAAGTCTATGACTAGCAGCACTGGCAATATGGAGGTAGTAATACACGAGGAACTGTATGGACAAAGGACACGTGAAGGTAGTCAGTGGTCTGCGGTAGCAAGTTGTACCACTGCTATAGTGAGGAGGAATGTCCAACAGAAACGAGGAGGTGACGAGAGTCAGCGGTCTGCGGATAGCAAGTTGTACCGCTGCTATGTGAGAGGATACTGGAACAGGTGAAACTGGAAACAGGGGTCAGTGGTCTGCCACTAGCAAGTTGTACCACTGAATATATATGTGAGGAGGTGCACGGGGAGAGACTGCAACACAAGATATACACGGGCACCTTGACTTTGATCCACAGTAATATGCACAATATAAAGGAATATATGACTGAACAACACTGCCAATATAGAAAGTCTCTAGAAGTAATCCAGCACGAGATAACACAGTCAATGATGGCAATAGACTCAGCGGATAGCACACTCCAGAGGAGAACCAACACAGTCCAGCAAGGTATGCAATACACAGCACAGTCAATGGGAAGTATGCATACCGTGGTTCAGGAGAAGGCAGTCAGACAGGAGTGCAGAGATACCTGAACGGCAGGAGGCCGGCAGGATGCAAAGTCCCTGGATGGGTGAAGCGGTGGTCTAGCAGGTGCAGCGCACAGGTAGGTAGACCAGCAGGGAACACAGAAAGGCGTGGAGAGCGGATCAGCAGTAGATGGATGAGTAGCGCTGAGGAGTAACAGCAGCGGGTCTCTGCGGGAACACGGAGGTAGCCAATAGCAACCAGCAGGTGCAGTAACGATGGGACACGGGAGAGCAGAGTTGAACTGGAACTGTTGATCACGGAGAATAGCGGGTAGCAATAGTGGCAGCAGACTCAAGGAAACACGGGAGAGTTGACAAGGACTGAAGACTGAAGCGCACAGAGGCAGCGGATAGGAATCAGCCAAACAGTCACGATGAAACACAGACGGGTTGCAGGTTGAAGACTGTAGTGCACGGAGGCAGCGGATAGGAATCAGCTAACAGTCACGATGATGAAACACAGACGAGTTGCAGGTTGAAGACTGTAGTGCACGGAAGCAGCGGATAGGAATCAGCTAGCAGTCACGATGATGAAACACAGACGAGTTGCAGGTTGAAGACTGTAGTGCACGGAGGCAGCGGATAGGAATCAGCTGGCAGTCACAATCATGAACAGGTGAGTGGAAGTGAATGAAAGACTGTAGTGCACGGAGGCAGCGGATAGGCATCAGCTAACAGTCCCAATAATACATGGTAGAGTTGAAGTGGTTAGAAGACTGTAGTGCACGGAGGCAGCGGATAGGAATCAGCTCACAGTCACGATGATACAGTAGATGGTAGAAGTGGTATGGGAACCACAATAGTAGAAGTGGTTTGGAAACCACAAAGGTAGAAGTGGTTTGGAAACCACAGGAACCAGCTGGGCTGAATAAACGAGGAAACACAGGAACACCTTCAGAGACTCATGGGGAATGAGACTCCAAGATCAGGCAACGTGGTGTTGACCACAGGTGCTTAATATAGGGAGGTTGCCTGATCTGCCAATTAAGTTAAAGGAACATACACTGAAGGTTTAGAAAGGGCTGCGCATGCGCAGTCCCTCAGGATGGAGGACGGCCACGGTTCCTAAATGTCCGGGAAGAAGCACTCACAGTTCGGTGAGTGACACACGGTTTGGACGGAATGGGTAGTGGTCGCAGCAACCCTGCTGGAGTTCTGCGGTAGGATTTGAATTGGGAACATAATTCACAGGAAGCAATGAACTCTTTGACGTCTCTCCTCATTGAAGGCCACCAGTAACTTCGAGAGAGAATCTCAAAGGTCTTGTGTTCACCGGCGTGTCCAGAAAAGCGAGAGGCATGGAACCACGAAAGGATTTTCCTCCTCAGAGTAGGAGGCACGAGGGTCTTCCCAAATGGTAGCGTTTTGGTGGATGAAGCAGCCAGTGAGATACATTTGGGGTCTAGAATGGTATGGTTGGAAACCTCTTCTATATCAGAGGACGTCACAAAAGCTCTAGATAAAGCGTCAGCTTTTTTGTTCTTGGCAGCTGGTTTGAAGGTTATTATTAATTCAAAACGGGAAAAGAAAAGAGACCATCTTGCTTGACGAGGGTTCAAGCATTGGGCAGACTGAAGATATGACAAGTTCTTATGATCCGTGAAGATCGTCACCGGATGGCGAGCTCCCTCCAATAAGTATCTCCATTCCTCTAATGCCGCTTTGATAGCCAGTAACTCCTTGTCCCCGATAGTATAATTCTTCTCTGCGGGCAGAAGACCCCGAGAATAGAAGGCACAAGGATGGAATTTTTGCTGTTCAGAGCATTGGGAGAGAATGGCTCCTAAGCCCACATTAGAGGCATCTACTTCTAGAAAGAAGGGGAGTGTCACATCAGGCTGTCGAAGGATTGGAGCCGAAGAGAAGGACTCTTTGAGTGTTTGAAAGGCTTGAAGAGCCTCAGGCGACCATTGCTTGGGATTAGCCCCTTTCCGAGTCAGGGCCACAATAGGAGATGCAATGGAAGAAAAGTCTTGAATGAAGCGTCTTGTCACGGGCACTAGGAGTCTTTACCCAGGGATCACCAGATGGTAGGCTTACCAGAGCAATGTAGATGGTAATAGAGTACTCTGGTAGCTGGGTGATCACGGAACATGAAATGATGGCCGATGAGATGCTCAGGAAAGTCTATGACTAGCAACACTGGTAATAATGAGGTAATAATACACAAGGAACTGTATGGACAAGGACACGTGAAGGTAGTCAGTGGTCTGCGATAGCAAGTTGTACCATTGCTATAGTGAGGAGGAATGTCCAACAGAAACAAGGAGGTGATGAGAGTCAGCGGTCTGCGGGTAGCAAGTTGCACCGCTGTCTGAGTGAAGGAATGGAATCCAAGTGGAGGTATCCAGGTAGTCAGTGGTCTGCGGTAGCAAGTTGTACCACTGCTATGTGAGAGAATGATGGAACAGGTGATACCGGAAACAGGGATCAGTGGTCTGACATCAGCAAGTTGTACCACTGAATATATATGTGAGGAGGTGCACAGGGGAAGACTGCAACACAGGATATACACAGGCACCTTATACACGATCCACAGTAATATGCACAATATAGATATATATATGGATATAAATGACTGAGCAGGTCTGCAATCTAGAAAGTCTCTTGAAGTAGTCCAGCACAATGATAACACAGTCAATGATGGCAATAGACTCAGCGGATAGCAGACTCCAGAGAGAACCAAACACAGTCCAGCAAGATATGCAATACACAGCACAGTCAATGAGAAGTATGCATACCGTGGTTCAGCAGTAGCAGTCAGATGGGATTGCAGCGGTACCTGAGCGGCTGGAGACCGACTGGATAGGAAGTCCCTGGATAGGTGAGGCAGCGGTCTAGCAGGTGCAGCGCACAGGTGAGTAGACCGACAGGGACACGAATCCACAGGAGTCAGCAACACGTGGAACTGGACTCATAGGGAACCCAGGAGAATGGAGATGATCCAGCAGAGGGTAGTAGATGAGATACAAATCCAATGCTGACAGGAGGGCAGAGACCAGTGGAACACGTGAAGGCGTGGAGAGTGGATCAGCAGGAGATGGACGATAGCGCTGACCACAGCGGCAGGACTCAGCGGCACACGGAGGTAACCAGTAGCAACCACAGGAACCAACAGCGATGGGAAACAGGAGTGCAGCGCAGGGCAGGAGCTGTAGATCACGAAGTGTAGCAGATGGTAATGAAAGCGGCAGGCTCGAGGAAGGCACAGCAAAGATGAGATGAGACTGTAGTGCACGGAGGCAGCGGATAGTAATCAGCTGGCAGTCACGATGTTGAACACAGGCGAGTTGCAAGCAGGAGACTGTAGTGCACGGAGGCAGCGGATAGTAGTCAGCTGGCAGTCACGATGATGAACACAGGCGAGTTGCAAGCAGGAGGCTGTAGTGCACGGAGGCAGCGGATAGTAGTCAGCTGGCAGTCACGATGATGAACACAGGCGAGTTGCCAGCAGGAGACTGTAGTGCACGGAGGCAGCGGATAGAAATCAGCAAACAGACTTGATGAGAAGCAGGTGAGTGAAGTAAAAGCTGGAGTGCACGGAGGCAGCGGATAGCAATGAGCAAACAGTCACATAGATATAAAATAACGTTGAAGTGGTTTAGAAGACTGTAGTGCACGGAGGCAGCGGATAGGAATCAGCAACAGTCATGATGATACAGTTGATGGTAGAAGTGGTATGGGAACCACAGTAGTAGAAGTGGTATAGAAGACTGTAGTGCACGGAGGCAGCGGATAGGAATCAGCAAACAGTCCTGATGATACAGTTGATGGTAGAAGTGGTATAGAAGACTGTAGTGCACGGAGGCAGCGGATAGGAATCAGCAAACAGTCCTGATGATACAGTTGATGGTAGAAGTGGTATGGGAACCACAGGAATAGAAGTGGCTTGGAAACCACAGGAATCAGCAGCGCTGAATACACGAGGAATACAGGAACACCTTCAGAGACTCATGAGGAATGAGACTCCAAGATCAGGCAACGTGGTGTTGACCACAGGTGCTTAATATAGGGAGGTTGCCTGATCTGCCAATTGAGTTAAAGGGGTATACACTGAAGTATAGAAAAGGGCTGCGCATGCGCAGACCCTCAGGATGGTGGACGACCACGGTTCCTAAATGTCCGGGAAGAGGCACTCACGGTCCGGTGAGTGACAGTACCCCCCCTTTTAAAGGTGGGCACAGAACGCCTGGAACCGGGCTTGTCCGGATTTTTGGAGTAAAACTTCTTCAAAAGGGCAGGAGCATTAAGATCTTCAGCTTTGATCCAAGAGCGCTCCTCAGGACCAAAGCCCTTCCAATGAACGAGGAAGTGGAGGACTCCTCGCGAAATTTTTGCATCTAGTACCTCGGTAATCTCAAAATCCTCCTCCTGATGAACTTGAACTGGCTGCGGAGCTGAGGGAGGAGTTGAAAAACGGTTGATAATAAGAGGTTTGAGCAAAGATACATGGAAGGCATTAGAAATCCGAAGACTCTTAGGAAGAAGGAGTTTCACACATACTGGATTGATAACTTGAATGATCCTATATGGACCAATAAAACGAGGGGCGAATTTCATGGATGGAACCTTCAAACGAATATTTTTTGTGGATAACCAGACACGATCTCCAATTTTTAGTGGTGGAATAGCCCGCCTCTTCTTATCAGCGAAAGATTTATATTTGACAGATGTCTTCTTTAAACAGGTTCTGACCTGAGACCAGATATTTTTAAAGGTCTGACAAACAGTTTCCACCGCAGGAACTTGGGTGGGCGGGAGGGCAGGAAATTCCGGAAAAGACGGATGGTGACCGTAGACCACAAAAAATGGAGTTTTGGATGATGACTCATGGTACATGTTGTTATGGGCGAACTCAGCCCAAGGGAGTAACTCTACCCAGTTGTCTTGATTGGCTGATGAAAATATCCTTATAAAAGTCTCAAGATCTTGATTGACACGTTCGGTTTGTCCATTGGATTGCGGATGGTAAGAAGATGAGAGTGCTAATCGTATGCCCAAGGTTTTACAAAGGGCTCGCCAGAATCTGGACACGAATTGTACTCCTCTATCAGACACAATCTCAGATGGACATCCATGGATATGGAAGATCTCTTTAATGAAATGTTCAGCCAGGATAGACGAGGAAGGCAAACCAGACAGAGGGATGAAATGAGCCATCTTCGAAAATCTGTCCACTACCACCCAAATAGTGTTATGGTTCTTACTAGGTGGTAAGTCAGTAACGAAATCCATACTAATATGGGTCCATGGTTTGGACGGAATGGGTAGTGGTCGCAGCAACCCTGCTGGGGTTCTGCGGGAGGATTTGAATTGCGAACATAATTCACAGGAAGCAATGAACTCTTTGACGTCTCTCCTCATTGAAGGCCACCAGTAACTTCGAGAGAGGATCTCAAAAGTCTTGTGTTCACCGGCGTGTCCAGAAAAACGAGAGGCATGGAACCACGAAAGGATTTTCCTCCTTAGAGTAGGAGGCACGAGGGTCTTCCCAAATGGTAGCGTTTTGGTGGATGAAGCAGCCAGTGAGATACATTTGGGGTCAAGAATGGTATGGTTGGAAACCTCTTCTATATCAGAGGACGTAACAAAGGCTCTAGATAAGGCATCAGCTTTTTTGTTCTTGGCAGCTGGTTTGAAGGTAATTATTAATTCAAAACGGGAAAAGAAAAGAGACCATCTTGCTTGACGAGGGTTCAAGCATTGGGCAGACTGGAGATATGACAAGTTCTTATGATCCGTGAAGATCGTCACCGGATGGCGAGCCCCCTCCAACAAGTATCTCCATTCCTCTAATGCGGCTTTGATAGCCAGTAATTCCTTGTCTCCGATGGTATAATTCTTCTCTGCGGGTAGGAGACCCCGAGAATAGAAGGCACAAGGGTGGAATTTTTGCTGTTCCGAGCGTTGGGAGAGAATAGCTCCTAAGCCCACATTAGAGGCATCTACTTCTAGGAAGAAGGGGAGTGTCACATCAGGCTGACGAAGGATTGGAGCCGAAGAGAAGGACTCTTTTAATGTTTGAAAGGCTTGAATAGCCTCAGTTGACCATTGCTTAGGATTAGCCCCTTTTCGAGTCAGGGCCACAATAGGAGATGCAATGGAAGAAAAGTCTTGAATGAAGCGTCTATAGTAATTGGCAAAACCTAAAAAACGCTGGATCGCACGAAGAGTAGTTGGCTGGGGCCAATGTAGTACAGCATTTACTTTGTCAGGATCCATCTTCAGACCAACTCCGGAAACAATATACCCCAAGAATGGAATCTGGGGTAATTCGAATGAACATTTTTCTAATTTACAGAACAATGAATTTTTCCGTAGCCTGGAGAGGACTTCTGCCACATGTTGGTGGTGAGAAGGCAGGTCCTGTGAAAAAATCAATATGTCGTCCAGGTAGACGACGACACATACATATAATAAGTCCCGAAAAATCTCATTGATGAAGCCCTGAAAAACAGCGGGGGCATTACATAGCCCGAAAGGCATTACCAGATATTCGTAATGCCCGTCTCTGGTGTTAAACGCTGTCTTCCATTCGTCACCGGAACGGATTCTGATTAAATTGTAGGCACCACGAAGATCCAACTTAGTAAAAATACGGGCTCCCTTGATGCGGTCAAATAGCTCAGTGATCAACGGAATGGGATACCGATTCTTGATAGTAATGGCATTGAGTCCACGAAAATCTATACAAGGGCGTAATGATCCATCCTTCTTTTTGACAAAGAAGAACCCAGCTCCAGCGGGCGAGGTGGAAGGTCGAATGAACCCACGCTGGAGGTTCTCCCGTATATATTCAGATGTAGCTTGAGTTTCAGGTAACGAGAGTGGATAGACCCGGCCCCTGGGAGGAGTCTTGCCAGGAAGAAGATCAATCGGACAATCCCAAGAACGATGAGGAGGAAGACGTTCAGACTGAGCTTTATCAAAAACATCGGTAAATGAAGCATATTGAGGAGGGAGTCCCGGTGAAATAGCTGAGATGGAAGCTTGCTGTACCTTGAGAGGAATGACTTGGGAAAGGCAATGATGGTGACATTCAGACCCCCAAGACGTGACTTGAGGGGTGCGCCAGTCAATCTGGGGAGAGTGACACTGAAGCCATGGAAGGCCTAGGACAATCGGACTTGTCGTCACAGGAAGAATTAAAAACGATATCTCTTCATGATGCAGAGCACCAATCTGAAGGGTTACTGGAGACGTACTCTGGGTGATGAGACCGTTGATGAGACGTGATCCATCGATAGCCGTCACAGTAATGGGAGTTTTTAAGGTAATCACTGGTAGAGACCATTGATTTACTAACGATTTGGAAATAAAATTTCCTGCTGCTCCGGAATCAATCAATGCCTGTGACTCAAAGGTTTTGGTAGCACAGGAAATAGTCACATCAAAAGCGCAGACTTTAGATTTCATAGACGATGGAGAGGACTCCAGGGACCCTAACTTCACCTCTCCAGAACTAGTTAGGGCCTGGCATTTCCCGATCTCTTAGGGCAGGAACTGAGGACATGAGTGGAATCAGCACAATAGATACAGAGTCTATTCTTGACTCTTCGTCTCCTCTCCTCAGAAGATAACTTGGAACGTCCTATCTCCATGGGAATCACAGCAGGTGACACTGGACGAAATTGAGGGTTAGAGCGAAGAGGTGCTTTAGCAGAAGTCGTTCTCTCAGCCTCTCTTTCACGAAATCTCATATCAACACGATGGCATAGAGAGATCAAATCTTCAAGTGACGAAGGAAGCTCTTGAGTAGTCAGTGCATCTTTAATTTTATCGGAAAGCCCCTGCCAGAAGGCGGCAACTAGGGCTTCAGTGTTCCACTGAAGTTCAGAGGCTAAGATCCTAAATTGAATGACGTACTGGCCTACAGTATGAGATCCTTGTCGCAGACGGAGGATGCTGGAAGCAGCGGAGGTCACACGACCTGGTTCATCGAACACACTTCGAAATGTAGAAATGAATTTGGCACCATCTTGTAATATTGGATCGTTCCTCTCCCACAGAGGGGAGGCCCAAGCCAGGGCTTGTCCTGAAAACAAAGAGATAAGATAGGCCACTCTGGAACGATGGGTAGAAAAATTTTGAGGTTGGAGCTCAAAATGGACTGAACATTGGTTAAGGAAACCCCTACAAGTTTTGGGGTCTCCATCGTACTTTGACGGAGTAGGCAGGTGAAGCGTGGAAGCTGTAGACACCTGGGATGGCAATGGGGAAACGGAGGAAAGCACAGGAGCTTCAGTAGTAGCTGTCACAGTCTGTCCAGATGTTCCTTGGGAGGTTAATGACTGATAACACTGAAGTAACAGCTGTTGGCGGGCATCCTGTTGTTCCACACGGCTAACCAGATGTTGCAGCATCTCTTTGGCGGTAGGTTCCGCATCTGGGTCTGTCATGGCCTGATCTTACTGTCACGGGCACTAGGAGTCTTTACCCAGGGATCACCAGATGGTAGGCTTACCAGAGCAATGTAGATGGTAATAGAGTACTCTGGTAGCTGGGTGATCACGGAACATGAAATGATGGCCGATGAGATGCTCAGGAAAGTCTATGACTAGCAACACTGGTAATAATGAGGTAATAATACACAAGGAACTGTATGGACAAGGACACGTGAAGGTAGTCAGTGGTCTGCGATAGCAAGTTGTACCATTGCTATAGTGAGGAGGAATGTCCAACAGAAACAAGGAGGTGATGAGAGTCAGCGGTCTGCGGGTAGCAAGTTGCACCGCTGTCTGAGTGAAGGAATGGAATCCAAGTGGAGGTATCCAGGTAGTCAGTGGTCTGCGGTAGCAAGTTGTACCACTGCTATGTGAGAGAATGATGGAACAGGTGATACCGGAAACAGGGATCAGTGGTCTGACATCAGCAAGTTGTACCACTGAATATATATGTGAGGAGGTGCACAGGGGAAGACTGCAACACAGGATATACACAGGCACCTTATACACGATCCACAGTAATATGCACAATATAGATATATATATGGATATAAATGACTGAGCAGGTCTGCAATCTAGAAAGTCTCTTGAAGTAGTCCAGCACAATGATAACACAGTCAATGATGGCAATAGACTCAGCGGATAGCAGACTCCAGAGAGAACCAAACACAGTCCAGCAAGATATGCAATACACAGCACAGTCAATGAGAAGTATGCATACCGTGGTTCAGCAGTAGCAGTCAGATGGGATTGCAGCGGTACCTGAGCGGCTGGAGACCGACTGGATAGGAAGTCCCTGGATAGGTGAGGCAGCGGTCTAGCAGGTGCAGCGCACAGGTGAGTAGACCGACAGGGACACGAATCCACAGGAGTCAGCAACACGTGGAACTGGACTCATAGGGAACCCAGGAGAATGGAGATGATCCAGCAGAGGGTAGTAGATGAGATACAAATCCAATGCTGACAGGAGGGCAGAGACCAGTGGAACACGTGAAGGCGTGGAGAGTGGATCAGCAGGAGATGGACGATAGCGCTGACCACAGCGGCAGGACTCAGCGGCACACGGAGGTAACCAGTAGCAACCACAGGAACCAACAGCGATGGGAAACAGGAGTGCAGCGCAGGGCAGGAGCTGTAGATCACGAAGTGTAGCAGATGGTAATGAAAGCGGCAGGCTCGAGGAAGGCACAGCAAAGATGAGATGAGACTGTAGTGCACGGAGGCAGCGGATAGTAATCAGCTGGCAGTCACGATGTTGAACACAGGCGAGTTGCAAGCAGGAGACTGTAGTGCACGGAGGCAGCGGATAGTAGTCAGCTGGCAGTCACGATGATGAACACAGGCGAGTTGCAAGCAGGAGGCTGTAGTGCACGGAGGCAGCGGATAGTAGTCAGCTGGCAGTCACGATGATGAACACAGGCGAGTTGCCAGCAGGAGACTGTAGTGCACGGAGGCAGCGGATAGAAATCAGCAAACAGACTTGATGAGAAGCAGGTGAGTGAAGTAAAAGCTGGAGTGCACGGAGGCAGCGGATAGCAATGAGCAAACAGTCACATAGATATAAAATAACGTTGAAGTGGTTTAGAAGACTGTAGTGCACGGAGGCAGCGGATAGGAATCAGCAACAGTCATGATGATACAGTTGATGGTAGAAGTGGTATGGGAACCACAGTAGTAGAAGTGGTATAGAAGACTGTAGTGCACGGAGGCAGCGGATAGGAATCAGCAAACAGTCCTGATGATACAGTTGATGGTAGAAGTGGTATAGAAGACTGTAGTGCACGGAGGCAGCGGATAGGAATCAGCAAACAGTCCTGATGATACAGTTGATGGTAGAAGTGGTATGGGAACCACAGGAATAGAAGTGGCTTGGAAACCACAGGAATCAGCAGCGCTGAATACACGAGGAATACAGGAACACCTTCAGAGACTCATGAGGAATGAGACTCCAAGATCAGGCAACGTGGTGTTGACCACAGGTGCTTAATATAGGGAGGTTGCCTGATCTGCCAATTGAGTTAAAGGGGTATACACTGAAGTATAGAAAAGGGCTGCGCATGCGCAGACCCTCAGGATGGTGGACGACCACGGTTCCTAAATGTCCGGGAAGAGGCACTCACGGTCCGGTGAGTGACACGTCTATAGTAATTGGCAAAACCTAAAAAACGCTGGATAGCACGAAGAGTAGTTGGCTGGGGCCAATGTAGTACAGCATTCACCTTGTCTGGATCCATCTTCAGGCCAACTCCGGAAACTATATACCCCAAGAATGGAATCTGGGGCAATTCGAATGAACATTTTTCTAATTTACAGAACAATGAATTTTTTCGTAGCCTGGAGAGGACTTCTGCCACATGTTGGTGGTGAGAAGGCAGGTCCTGAGAAAAGATCAATATGTCGTCCAGATAGACGACGACACATACATATAATAAGTCCCGAAAGATCTCATTGATGAAGCCTTGAAAAACAGCGGGGGCATTACACAGCCCGAAAGGCATTACCAGATATTCGTAATGCCCGTCTCTGGTGTTAAACGCTGTCTTCCATTCGTCACCGGAACGGATTCTGATTAAATTGTAGGCACCACGAAGATCCAGCTTAGTAAAAATACGGGCTCCCTTGATGCGATCGAATAGCTCAGTGATCAGCGGAATGGGGTACCGATTCTTGATAGTAATGGCATTGAGTCCACGAAAATCTATGCAAGGGCGTAATGATCCATCCTTTTTTTTGACGAAGAAGAACCCAGCTCCAGCGGGAGAGGTGGAAGGTCGAATAAACCCACGCTGGAGGTTCTCCTGTATGTACTCAGATGTGGCTTGAGTTTCCGGTAACGAAAGTGGATAGACCCGGCCCCTGGGGGGAGTCTTGCCAGGTAGAAGGTCGATCGGACAATCCCAAGAACGATGAGGAGGAAGACGTTCAGACTGAGCTTTATCAAACACATCAGTAAATGAAGCATATTGAGGAGGGAGTCCCGGTGAGGTAGATGAGATGGAAGATTGCTGTACTTTGAGAGGAATAACTTGGGAAAGGCAACGATGGTGACATTCAGGCCCCCAAGACGTGACTTGAGGGGTGCGCCAGTCAATCTGGGGAGAGTGACACTGAAGCCATGGAAGGCCTAAGACAATCGGACTTGTCGTAACAGGAAGGATTAAAAACGATATTTCTTCATGATGCAGGGCACCAATCTGAAGTGTTACTGGAGACGTACTCTGGGTGATGAGACCATTGATGAGACGTGATCCATCGATAGCCGTCACAGTAATGGGTGTTTTTAAGGTGATCACTGGTAGAGACCATTGATTTACTAACGATTTGGAAATAAAATTTCCTGCTGCTCCAGAATCAATCAATGCCTGTGACTCAAAGGTTTTGGTAGCACAGGAAATCGTAACATCAAAAGCGCAGACTTTAGATTTCATGGAAGATGGAGAGGACTCCAGGGACCCTAACTTCACCTCTCCAGAACTAGTTAGGGCCTGGCATTTCCCGATCTCTTAGGGCAAGAGCTGAGAATATGAGTGGAATCAGCACAATAGATACAGAGTCTATTCTTTACTCTTCGTTTTCTCTCCTCGGAAGATAATTTGGAACGTCCTATCTCCATGGGAATCACAGAGGGTGAAACTGGACGAAATTGAGGGTTAGAACGAAGAGGTGCTTTAGCAGAAGTTGTTTTCTCAGCCTCTCTTTCACGAAATCTCATATCAACACGATGGCATAGAGAGATCAAATCTTCAAGTTAAGAAGGAAGCTCTTGAGTAGTCAGTGCATCTTTAATTTTATCGGAGAGCCCCTGCCAGAAGGCGGCAACTAGGGCTTCAGTGTTCCACTGAAGTTCAGAGGCTAAGATCCTAAATTGAATGACGTACTGGCCTACTGTATGAGATCCTTGTCGTAGGCGGAGGATGCTGGAAGC
Organism: Mixophyes fleayi; assembly: GCF_038048845.1. Classification (NCBI taxonomy): domain Eukaryota; kingdom Metazoa; phylum Chordata; class Amphibia; order Anura; family Limnodynastidae; genus Mixophyes; species Mixophyes fleayi. The sequence goes on from NC_134408.1 coordinate 58,859,681, forward strand.
AGCGGAGGTCACACGACCTGGTTCATCGAACACACTTCGGAATGTAGAAATGAATTTGGCACTATCTTGTAATATTGGATCATTTCTCTCCCACAGAGGGGAGGCCCAAGCCAGGGCTTGTCCTGAAAACAAAGAGATAAGATAGGCCACTCTCTAACGATGGGTAGAAAAATTTTGAGGTTGGAGCTCAAAATGGACTGAACATTGGTTCAGGAAACCCCTACAAGTTTTGGGGTCTCCATCGTACTTTGACGGAGTAGGCAGGTGAAGCGTGGAAGCTGTAGACACCTGGGATGGCACTGGGGAAATGGAGGAAAGCACAGGAGCCTCAGGAGTAGCTGTCACAGTCTGTCCAGATGTTCCTTGGGAGGTTAATGACTGATAACACTGAAGTAACAGCTGTTGGCGGGCATCCTGTTGCTCCACACGGCTGACCAGATGCTGCAGCATCTCCTTGGCTGTAGGTTCCGTATCTGGGTCTGTCATGGCCTGATCTTACTGTCACGGGCACTAGGAGTCTTTACCCAGGGATCACCAGGTGGTAGGCTTACCAGAGCAACGTAGATGGTAATAGAGTACTCTGGTAGCAGGGTGATCACGGAACAGGCAATGGTAGATGATGAGATGCTCAGGAAAGTCTATGACTAGCAGCACTGGTAATATGGAGGTATTAATACACGAGGAACTGTATGGACAAGGACACGTGAAGGTAGTCAGTGGTCTGCGATAGCAAGTTGTACCACTGCTATAGTGAGGAGGAATGTCCAACAGCAACGAGGAGGTGATGAGAGTCAGCGGTCTGCGGAGAGCAAGTTGTACCGCTGTCTGAGTGAAGGAATGGAATCCAAGTGGAGGTATCCGGGTAGTCAGTGGTCTGCGATAGCAAGTTGTACCACTGCTATGTGAGAGGATACTGGAACAGGTGATACAGGAAACAGGGATCAGTGGTCTGCCTTCAGCAAGTTGTACCACTGAATATATATGTGAGGAGGTGTACGGGGAGAGACTGCAACACAGGATGTACACGGGCACCTTAAACACGATCCACAATAATATGCACAATATATATAAATGACTGAACAGGTCTGCAAATAAAGAAAGTCTCTTGAAGTAATCCAGCACAAGATAACACAGTCAATGATGGCAATAGACTCAGCGGATAGCAGACTCCAGAGGAGAACCAACACAGTCCAGCAAGGTATGCAATACGCCAGCACAGTCAATGAGAAGTATGCATACCGTGGTTCAGAAGTAGGCAGTCAGATAGGAGTGCAGCGATACCTGAGCGGCAGGAGGCCGGCAGGATGAGAAGTCCCTGGAGGAAGAGTCTAGTAGGTGCAGCGCACAGGTAAGTAGACCAACAGGGACACGAATCCACAGGAATCAGTAGAACGTGGGACTGGACTCATGGAGGACCCAGGAGAATGGAGATGATCTAGCAGAGGAGTAGTTGATGAGATACGAATCCAATGCTGACAGGAGGGTAGAGACCAGCAGGACACAGGAAGGCGTGGAGTGCGGATCAGCAGCGGGTGGACGATAGCGCTGACAGCAGCAGCAGGGCTCTGCGGACACACGGAGGTAACCAGTAGCAACCAACAGGTACCAATAGCGATGGAACACGGGAGAGCAGAGTAGACCAGGAGCTGTTGATCACGAAGAGAAGCAGATGGTAATAATAGCAGCAGTCTCGAGGAAACACGGGAGAGATGAGATGAGGCTGAGGTGCACAGGAGCAGCGGATAGGAATCAGCTAACAGTCACGATGGTGAACACAGGCGAGTTGCAAGCTGGAGGCTGTAGTGCACGGAGGCAGCGGATAGGAATCAGCTAACAGTCACGATGGTGAACACAGGCGAGTTGCAAGCTGGAGACTGTAGTGCACGGAGGCAGCGGATAGGAATCAGCTAACAGTCACGATGATGAACACAGATGAGTTACCAGCTGGAGACTGTAGTGCACGGAGGCAGCGGATAGGAATCAGCTCACCGACTTGATGATGAACAGGTGAGTGGATGTGGAGAGAAGGCTGTAGTGCACGGAGGCAGCGGGTAGGAATCAGCAAACAGTAACAATGGAATATGATAGCGTTGAAGTGGTATAGAAGACTGTAGTGCACGGAGGCAGCGGATAGGAATCAGCAAACAGTCACAATGGAATATGATAGCGTTGAAGTGGTAAAGAAGACTGTAGTGCACGGAGGCAGCGGATAGGAATCAGCAAACAGTCACGATGATACAGTTGATGGTAGAAGTGGTATGGAAACCACAGTAGTAGAAGTGGTTTGGAAACCACAGAGGTAGAAGTGGTTTGGAAACCACAGGAATCAGCAGCGCTGAATACACGAGGAAACATAGGAACACCTTCAGAGACTCATGGGGAATGAGACTCCAAGATCAGGCAACGTGGTGTTGACCACAGGTGCTTAATATAGGGAGTGTTGCCTGATCTGCCAATTGAGTTAAAGGGACATACACTGAAGTATAGGAAAGGGCTGCGCATGCGCAGACCCTCAGGATGGAGGACGACCACGGTTCCTAAATGTCCGGGAAGAGGCACTCACGGTCCGGTGAGTGACAGGTGAATGAACCACTATGCTCCACTGTGCAGCTAGAACGGACGTGATTGGTCCATACAAATTGTTAAAGCCCTATTTACGAGAGTCTTATAGATAAACAGAGAGGAGCCAGTCGCCAGCAGTATGTGACAACATGAAGGAAGATAAAGAAAGTGAAGGAGGAGGAGAAAGGAGAAGAATAAATGCCAGTGGATGACATTAAAAGAGCCATACCAATGACTCAGAGGGAGATGGAGATGATAGTCAAAGTGCTGAACCAACATGACTATGATTGCTACCAAAAAAAATTACACAAAAATAAAATATATTCTCTGTTGGAAAATACAATTTCAAAAGAAAACTCTGGTTTATTTGGTGGCATTACTTGATAAGCCTGAAAAAAAGGTCTACACAGTTGACATTTACTTTGGTACAGACGCAGGGTCTAAACAGGTCTACTGAACCTATGGACTTGTCTATATGTTTTATACTGGCAATTAACAATACACACACAGATAGATCAAACAACATTAAATACTATTACACATAACACACAAGTAAATAAATGAGACTTTATAGAGATTTGCTACGTATGTGTACATGTGATTACATTTCATGAGCAACACACTTTCCTCCACCTGATATGTGCTGTGGTACAGATGCAGGTTCAACACAGGTGTACTCAACCTATGGACTCTGTATGTTTTATACTACTCATAATAGGTTATATAATTTAGCTTCAGAGTGGAAATCTATAATGTGTGTTTATACAAAGGTAATTGTGATTGACAAAGGCAAGAAACTGGTGGGGGTTGATAGAATCTTTGTGCAATATATGACTGCCAATTAGAGGTATCCTAAATGCAATGTAGAGCTAGTAATTGGGGGAAACCTCTTTGCAATAATTGGCTTGTAATTGATGGGGTGGGCAAGCTCTTCAATGTATTGCTGGCAACTGAGAAGGTTATTTATGTGCAATAAACATCTCGCACTTGGGGGTGGGTAATATATATAGCGCACAATGGAATTTAAATATATGCATTATGTGCACATACAAAAGAATCAAACGTGGTGCTGTAAATATGAGAAAATATACAACTCTCATATATCCATACACAGCAAATATCTTGAAAATGTCCTCAGTCTCAGGAAACACATGCAATGGGGTTACTTCATTTTTTGTTTTGAGAGAAGAAAATACAACAAAAGAAAATAATATGGTGCAGTATTTTTGTAAAGTCCTTAAATTGATACGAGATCGGGTTGGAACAGCACATATTCTATCCATATGAATGTATCACAGTGTTAAATATGATTTTTTGTTAAGGCCTCATAAGGCCTTTGTTCAGCCATTTTATTGTAACTTGTATAGAAATATTATTTGCTAGAAGAGATTATTCATTTTTCTGTTAACTTGCAGTTTTGCAATATGTGAGCCTATGGCCTTGAAGTTGAACTAATAGAGAACACCTGAAGAATGTAACCAGTTATGAAAACAATAATGAGCTTCATATCCAGCTGGTAGTATGGGAGCTATATCCATGGTGTTGCACATAGCATATCTCCAACTCCCCTTGAGATAAGAAATAATAGGCTCATCTGTACTTAGAAGGGGGAGAAAAGTAAACACCTCAAGAATACGTGAGAAAGTTAATCAGTAGCGCTTCTCATAAACTAGTGGTATAAACTATTGTATGCATATGACGTAGGATTCATTTATTCAGTAGCCTATAAAAACCTGTATCTTTGTATCAATAAACTAGAGAATATTCCTTGCATACAGAACTTGGTCTGTGTCAATTCTCTCCAGCTGATTGAAGCGCTTCCAGATATACTTGACACCACAGGCTGACTTGGGTCAGAATTTTAGATTTAACAACTTGGAGGTCGCCACAGAGATTCGCTGTCCAGCAGGCTACAAGACAGACAACGGAGGTTTCCCAGCACACTGAACCCCAACATCCGCGGTCAGTAGATTTCTACTCGTTGGTCTTCCTAGTCTGGGTCACCTCATGTCTGTCTGAGGCACCTGACACGCGAATTTGTGAGTCTCAAGTATCATCTGATTAATATAATACAGTATTAACCCAATTTGTTTACTGTAATTGTATTGTTGATTAGATTTTTGAAAGATGATTGAATTTTGAGTGCATGTGTTTGTACCTATGTATGATGTATAAAGCATAAAAGTCACATAAGACATTGATCAAAGAAGCATGTAATGGAATAGAGGGATTTAGAGAGTTATTGTTTTGAACATTGAGTGAACATTTTAGACACCATCCCCAGAGGTATATCAAAGAAGGGAGATTCTGTAATCTGCCCAAATTGTGTAAGAGAGATTTCCAAAAGACCTTCGTCCCAGATACTGTCAAAGAAGCTATTTAGCACGGACATCCAGTACAAGGAGTCCACAGAACGGGACGTCCAGTGCAAGGACAACCCACAGAAACTAGATAAGAGTCCCGATTTGGACTCAACAGAATACTGTCAATACGAGTAATATAGATAGTAAACAAATGACAGCAGCTCCCTCATAGATATGATGCACAAAGACTAAAGGAAATGGGGGAGTAGAAGGTCTGCAGGGAATTTTTCAAGAAAGCGGGGATAGCCAAAGATATGTGTGGATGGAGAAACAAAGGTGTTGCAAGTGGTAATGTGACAAGAACAAAGGGGTATTGAGATCAAACCCCAAGAGATTGTTTGAGGTGGCACAGGAAAGTTAAGAGATCTGAAAAGTCGAAATATATGTGGATATGCTAAATGCATCGGAAGCTGAATAATGAATCAAGTAGGTTGTATATTATAAATGTGTCCGGAGTGCTGATTGATGATAACATGTTGAAGCTAACTTGTATTTAGTGTAATGCTGGGACTTGTAGTTCCACAGCAGTAGGCTGGAAGATGTCAGTTAAGTTTTCTTTCTCTGTATGTGAGTTTTGTCTCCGTCTTACTGCGTGTGAGAGAGATCCGTGATAATTCACATTGTTTGTTCTCTGTCTTAGTGCTCTATAAGGGAGATGTTTGATTTACTTTAAATCACAATGTTTGTCTGTCTTGTCCGTTTTTTACAAGAGACATGTTTCAAGGTTGAAAAAGTTGTACATTCATTGCTTAATGATAAGCTTTTAAAAAAATACAAAAGAAGTTTTAAAATGTTTGGTCCGATTGCACGGACAAGATTGTAAATAATGTACATTATCACTATAAGTACTAGTGTCAGAACAAAGCTGGCTGGGATCCAACAAGCCGTTTCTGTATTTGAACAAAATAATTTTGTTTCTGAAGTTCAGAAATATAGCTTTCTCTTTAATGAAGTTGAGAATTGTGGGAGTGAGCTTACATGCTGTTTTTATCTGTGTTAAAATGGCGCTGATGAATGTTCTCAGAAATCAGGAGGGTTTGTTATGCCTTTAAAGAAATGTTACGAGATAAAATGTCGTCTGTGAGCGAGACTTAAGTGAATATATTTTTACTTTGAACACGAAAATCACAGAATCTAGAAATATGTGTGAATATTTGGTCACGGGAGAGAGATTTTGTTGAGAAAATGTTGAATGATTTACAGACACAATGTATTGTGTCTAACGAGAGTACTCTGATTTATGAGACAGTGCTGCTTTTAAAATGGTTGAATACTTGGAACCAAGATTCCAGATTGAATGTTTCTAAACCCGGAAATTTAATTAGTGTCATTTAAAAGGGCTGTACTAAGAGATGATAAGAAAGGAGTGGCTTTGAACACTCGCCCAGGTCTCGTCACTTTGACATTCTCTATTTGTGAAATTAGGGACTGCCCCTTTGAGGAAATCAAGGCATGGAACGCATAGCGTCACAGTTAAGCTTTTAGCAGCTGTTCACTGGTTACCTGATAACAGTATACACGCATGTTACAGTTACAGTAATTCCTAGTAAATAAATGTTAATCTCTATGCAAAAGTTTTTTTATTCACAGGTCTCCAGCTGCAAAGACCCATTAGGCAATCCAGATTGCATTGATTTAACTTCCAATGCACCATCTTTGCACCACAACAAACATAAGTATAAACTAATGAAGGATTTAAATAACGTAAACTCTTCTGAGTAATGATTACCTTGTTTTGGAAGAGATATTAGAGTTTATGTGCTATTCACATAGCAAATGCATGAACTAGGTGGTTTTTCTGTATGTGCAGAAAGCAAAAGGTTTTTATTTGTATCCTCATTACAGTTTTGAGTAAATCAGTGTTTGTAAAGACATTTACTGCCCTTATTTACTGTGCTATAATTGTCATATACTGTAAATAATTTTTTTTATTGTGGGTATGGTAATGCATTGATGGGAATTCTATATTTTTACAGAAATGAAAAAGATTTAAGACTTTAAGAGCAATTGTATGTGCTCCTGCATTAGCACTTCTGGATCATAGCAAGCCATTTATACTCTCCTCTGAGCAGAACCAAATGTTTAACCAATTTTAAGCTGAAATAACTTCAGCGCCAGCACTGGCTTTGCCAGATTATGACAAGCCTTTCACATTATTTTGTTATGAAGTCAGTGCACATGTACAAGGAGTACTGACACAAATACATGGTCGCAAGCTAAGGTCACTTGCATACTACTCTGCTTTAGTGCTTGAAAAGAGTATAGATATTGTGCTAGGACACCCAGTTACCTTAACGGTATCGTACGTTGTGACAGAAACCAAGCACAAGCAAAACATTTGTTACCGGCCAGATTTACTAAGTATGAAGATATACAGCACAAAGGACATTCCCTCCTATTGTGAAATGAGTGACATATAACACTTGCCGAGCGCACTGTGTATTTTCTTCCTCCCTTTCCTTTTTTAATTAGAAAAAAAAAAAAAGGAAGCACAAGAGGCCCCAGAGCCTCTCATGTTCACAGATATATGTTAAGACCTTCAGACAAGGGGAATCTGAGTAAACTGTATTTTAAGTTTTTTAAAGGTCCAAGGGAGACCAGAGAGGGGAGTTCATTGATATTAGCAGGAGGAATATAGATTGCACGTTATTTTCCTTTGCTGTGCGCTGTAGATGTGTACTAGACTAGAAAGGAAAGCCAAGTTTGGAAGAACCAGACTCAGGCCCATAGTAATGTATAGATCATTATACATAATTAGAAAATTCTAATATGAAAGTTTAACCCAACCAAATAAAGAAAAGAGCAACCCATGACTACAGGGGTTTACACCCAATGCAGGAATGTGTTTGTGAGTATTGTGGCCCAACACATTATTATATACACTAATAGAACTGATGATGTGGCTTATTAACAGGTTATTTAAGCTAAGTGTTTCTCTTCCAGAAGAATTAAAGTTACCACATCTGTCTTAACCGTTGTACTGTACACTCCATCTAATGAGTGTAAACTTTGTGGAACTCAGAAACCAAGAACCTTTTCCTTGGATTCCACATGCTCCTTACTGAAGCCTATCCTAATGAAGTAGCACTGCTTACTCCCAGTAACGTTACACTTAAGCAGTGCACAATGTTGAATCCTGCTGCCTTATTGCAGCAAGTTTCAAAAGATGGGAGAAGTACCTGTATATATTGGGGTTACCCTAGGGATTTGGGGGAATTCCATTCCAGCTTGAACAGAAAGAAAGGAAAAAAAAAAATGCAAACAAAATTTTTCTGAACATGATTGCATAGAACTAATGAAACAAGAATCTCTGGTTTTATCTCACATTAAAGATAAACCATTACCAGATGCAGACATCACTCTTTTTGTAGATGGTTCACACTATCACATAGATCCTGTCCCGTATACAGGGTGTGCTGTAACCACACACACAGAAATAGTGATTCAACAGACTCTACCGAGTCACATGTCAGCACAAGAAGCTGAACTAAAGGCCCTGACACTTGCATGCATATATGCAAAAGGACAAAGAGTAAATATTTACACTGATTCAAGTTATGCATTTGTAATTGCGCATGATTATGGCCCTGTATGGAAAAGTAGGGACCTTATGGGTTCAGCAAGCAAACCAGTCAATATGATGAACATACCAGGACATTGTTCACTGCATTCCAGCTGTCCTCCAAACAGTGATGAAGATGAAGACACACACAGAGATACTACCCCCGAAGCTAAGTGAAATAGACCAGGCCGCACGAGAAGCCGCCATAGCCCCAGTACCCCAAGGGGAGTCTATTTACATGGTGACCCCCTGACCCCTGTTTGACCAGAGCACACTCCAACTTATGGAAAGACAAGCAACAGAAAATAAGAAAAAGACTTGGGCAATACATGGAGCACTAGAAGTGCAAGGAGTGGTGTAAAGGTCAGCGTTTGTGTCTGCCAAAAGTAGTTTATCCCATTATGGCCAATATAGCACACGAGAAAGTGCATCTGGGAAAAGATGCTATGGTTGTACTCACTAGCAGCTTATGGATAGTACCAGGGTTCGCCCAAGCAGCACAGTCGTTAGTGGCAGAATGCCTAGTCTGTGCACAAAGTAACCCGAGTAAGTCTGTCCTATGGAAAAGCACACCCCAGACATAATATCCCTATAAGAGGATACAGATAGACTTTATAACTTCCCAAATGCTCGGGCTTTGAGAATGTGCTTGTCTGTGTCAACTTCTTTAGTCACTGGCTGGAGACATGGCTGTATAGAAAAGCAAATGCTAAAGCATTAGCCAAGAAAATTGCGAATGAGGTAATCTGATGATATGGTGTACCAGAGGTCATTGTAAGTGACAGAGGGATACACTTTACGGGGCAAGGATTCCAGAAACTATCACACCCCCTACAGATCCCAAAGTTCAGGATGTATGGAGCGCCTTAATGGTACACTGAAATTGAAAATGCAGAAAATAATGGCTGAAACAGGTCTGCCATGGATCTCATGTTTACCTGCACTCAGTAAAAAATACTGCTAGGAAAGACACAGGTTTAACACCATATGAGATATTGTTTGGCACAGCAAACAGAACAGGCTGTTATTTTCCATAGCAACTACACCATGTATATAGTGATTTGTTGAATTATGTTGCCTTATTATAGAAACAACTAACTGAAATACATGGTCAAATATTCTCCTCCATTGCAAACCCTAATTTTGATTCAGGTACCCATAAACTGCACCCTGGGGGGCTGGGTGGTCGTGAGAAAGCACATCAGGAGAAGTCTTGAACCCAGATACAAGGGTCCTTATCAAGTCCTGTTGACGACTCCCATGGCAGTGAAAGTACAGGAAAGAGACACCTGGATTCACGCATAACACTGCAAAGTCTTCAAATCAGGGGAGTCTTGTTCTGATAAATAGAAATGACTGTCTCATTGTATTGATATGTCTTGCCAGAATAATTGTGACTGAAGTAGGGATTAAGGCCTCCCTAACCCAGTATGAAACAGACAGTTAAGTGACATATTGCCTATGCCACTGTGAGAAACATATGGGAAGGAGTGCTCAACAATTTGCACTCATAGTAGAATAAACTCTGAAAATGTCTTTGTGCAGATGCATAACCTCATTGGTAAAGTTGTCAGTAATGATTCATGTTGGATATTGGAAATATTGGCATTAGTAGCAAATGGTTTAGCAATCCTGTTGATCGTATAGGTGATAATGAAACTAAATATATGGCTGATTAAGAAGTTACTGACACTTGATTGTTGTCTCTCCAAAAAGGGAACCACTGAAAATCCCGAACCTCTGATGATCACAGAAATTACTTCTGAAACCTGACCAGACTATGAGTGTCATGAATTATTTGGACTAGCAAAGCCAAAGAACTGCAGAGTTTGCAACAAGAAACTACTAAAGATTGAACAAAGGACATGCAAGGCCTGCAGAACTACTATAGACTCATTAACTATCTTTTAAGAAACCATCTTTTAAGAAACCATCTTCTAAGAAACCATCTTTTCTAGACATGGACATTTGCCAAAATGCATCTCCTCATAAATCAAGTTAGGACAGGGAGGATCACAGGCTTATTAGTGGGGGATGAGTTGACAGATTCCTAAGGGGACCAACTCTATGCATGTGGCCTCCTACATGTGTATAAGTACCTGCTTATTAAGAATGTGGTTCTATAGATAGGATTAGGTAGGTAGGAGGAGAAAGGGTCGAAAATTGAATAAAAGATGGGAAATGTTAAATATGATTTTTTGTTAAGGCCTCATAAGGCCTTTGTTCAGCCATTTTATTGTAACTTGTATAGAAATATTATTTGCTAGAAGAGATTATTCATTTTTCTGTTAACTTGCAGTTTTGCAATATGTGAGCCTATGGCCTTGAAGTTGAACTAATAGAGAACACCTGAAGAATGTAACCAGTTATGAAAACAATAATGAGCTTCATATCCAGCTGGTAGTATGGGAGCTATATCCATGGTGTTGCACATAGCATATCTCCAACTCCCCTTGAGATAAGAAATAATAGGCTCATCTGTACTTAGAAGGGGGAGAAAAGTAAACACCTCAAGAATACGTGAGAAAGTTAATCAGTAGCGCTTCTCATAAACTAGTGGTATAAACTATTGTATGCATATGACGTAGGATTCATTTATTCAGTAGCCTATAAAAACCTGTATCTTTGTATCAATAAACTAGAGAATATTCCTTGCATACAGAACTTGGTCTGTGTCAATTCTCTCCAGCTGATTGAAGCGCTTCCAGATATACTTGACACCACAGGCTGACTTGGGTCAGAATTTTAGATTTAACAACAGTGTGGTGACTGTTTAATGGCACCAAATTATTTTCTTGTGTTGTATTTTTTTGTCTACAGTGAAATAGGCAGTACGTAAGAGTGGCGGGGAAAGTGTTTTTCTTTCATTGTATGCATTAGATAGTTGATATTGTGATTATCCCTATACACTACGGGGCTGATTCATCAAGGCACATATCTACAAATTTTTGGCATATCGTCAGTAAAATCACTCTGCACATGCCCAGAACTGGAAGATAAGTCTGTGAACGCAGCACCACCCACCGCCTACGTTTTCAGGGAATGAACTGGGTGGTGTTGGGGCATTTTGCCGTAGTGAATTTACAATAGGGGCATGCTAAACTCAAGCACACGCAGCCACGTCCAAATCCAGCTTTGAACGTCTCTGCTCTGTTTTCTGCTCTATCTTTCGCTTCAGCTAAAGGGCTAGTCTAAGTTCTGATCAGTAGTGTTGACAGTCCTGTATGCATAATATAACATATGTTTGTAATGACGAGCAGCTATAAAATTGTATTTTATGTTCAGTAGACATTAAAAACATTCTAATAACTGTATATCATGTGAATTTTTTTTAGATTTTTTTTCAAAACTATTTTATTATTAACAGATGGCATTAATTCAAGTTTTTTTTACATTTTCCTGTGCGTTCTTTTGTGAATTTATAATCCAAATAGGTACTGGAGGTATGCTACAGCGTCTTGTGCAGTAAAGCACAGCAGACCTGCCCCATATTTCAAAAGCACGCGTATCTTCAGATCCGTGCCTTGATGAATTTGTAAGTACACAAAGCATAAATACGTGTATATAATATTAAATTCAAGTTGCACTCAGAATACGTGCCTTGATGAATCAGGCCCTATATGGATGGCAAAGGGAGTATCTGAGCAACATGTTGTTGGAAATTAGGTGCATTGTCGCCAGCTCTGTAGGTGGTTGATTACCCCCAATATTTGTGCTGCCACTTTTTTTTCTAGTCTGTCCAGTGTAGCTAGCTTGTCAACCACCCAGCTCACTGAAGGACTTACTGTACTCGATCCAGCAGACAGCTCACCACCTTTGCTTTTGCTGTTGGGCTGTCATGTGATGAGGAGCACTCAGCACAGGGCACATTGCACACTGGACAGACCACCAATAGAAGGTTTTGGTACTACATCCAGCTCGACTAGTAGGGATTGATGTGACTGCAGGATACCTATGCACAACTTTGTCACTCACGAACATTGCATTGGTCATACAGAGCTCCATTAGCCTACAGGAGTCCTGTAGTACCAGTTTTGTGTATGCGACTGATGTAGACACACAGGCTGCACCATTCTCTGTATAAACAATAGAGACAGTGGTGCTCGAAAATCCCAGGTGATCAGCAGTTTCTGAGATACTCAAACCCTTCTGTCTGGTATATTTCCTCCCCATTCTGGTGTTTGGTCTGAATCCGAACTGAACTCCTTGACCATGTCCGCATGCTTTTATGCGTTGAGTTGCTGACACATGATTTCCTGATTAGATATGTGCATTAACAAGCAGGTAGACAGATGTACCTAATAAATTGGCCACGGAGTGTATACAAATCCTTCTGGCTGTACATTCCATGTAGAATATATTATACTATGCAATGTGATAATCTTATAGCTAGCCTAAAGCTGTGGGATATAGCTGTGGTCTGCAATATGTATGAATGGCAAGCTGGCAGCTTTTTCTTTTAAACCTAGTTAGCTGTAGACTACCAGTACCTGCCATATCAGGGGCGCACTGAGGATTTTTCAGGGGGGGTTTTTGCAGGGCACTTTTTTATCGAGGGGGGGGTTTCTGGAGATCCAGAAACCCCCCCTGCGTGCGCCAATGCATATCTATAGTATGAATATAGTAATAATGATCGTTCAGTCTTTGCAACTTATTGCAATTTACTACTAAATAAGTCTGCACAGATTTGTAAATACTAACTCACACATAACATTATTATGTTAATAAATAATATTTGGAATAATAACAACAGATTTATGGATGATTGACAGTTATGTATCACAAGATTTTCTGCACCAACCATGGTAGACATTGTGTTAGGCTAATTATACATACAATTTACAGAATATGAATGCAGATTATATCGCTCAGTCTTACATTGTGCATGCATGCTATTAGATACCTATCTGTGTATATAGTAATAGAAGGATAATATAGTGCCACATTGCTGCTTAGTGTTGTATTTTCCTCCTGTCAGCATCCCCTGTTAATCAATTGGAGCAGAAGTACAGCATTATTTATCAACTATTATTTAAATAGCGCCAACATATTACACAGCGCTTTAAAAGGGAATAATCATTCACAGCACTTCCTGACACAGTGGAGCTTGTAAACTATATTCCCTACAATAAATTAACAAGCCAACTACATTTCCATATACCCATTCATACATACATACATCTAGAATGTCAGCTTGATAAGACAAATGTTTTATCAGTGCTACTACATTGGACAAACCTTTCTTCCTCAAATCCTACAGCTGATAGCAGAGAAGACATCCAGGGCAACATAAAAGTGAGTGTGACTTAACATGGGGGTACAGTTAAAATATAAATTTTGATTTTTTTCCCCAGATTTTGTTTTTTAGAATCTGGTAACCTTGAAGCAAATGTCTTACAGTTTTCTTATAGGTTTCAAAAAATGTACTTCCACTAACAAAATGGGTACTGATGTATTTTGAAATTTTGGAAGAAATAGATTTAAGGTGTTGATAGCCAAGATCATAGAACATTATTATTGTAAATGCAGACTTCTGCTACTTAAGACTTCATATTATGGAATGCAGCAGTGCATTTAACAAGATTTCCTAAACTATGGCACGCTTAAACATTTTGCGCCTGATTCATTAAGGAACACAAAGTGAATGCAATTCGCATTTTTGTTTAAGCAAACGGAAAATGCAAGCAAGTAAACCTGTATTCAACAAGAAGAGGTTCTCAAGAAACGTTTCTAGTGGAATACGGGTCTAAGTACGCTCTGCCTATACAGCACTTGATGTATGCAGACCAACAGAACACACTGCATAATATGTGCACAATGCCTATATACATATAAAGTCCCATCAGAATGCACAGATAAAAGAAACTCAATTATTAAATACATTAACATCTGTTAATAATATAATCATTAATGAAAAAACATTTAAAAAAAATAAATATCTTGATTGCAAACATATTCTTGCATGCTTATGCAACCACCATCACTATCAATTGGCATTTACACATGCCCTGTAGCTGGTGCAAGTGATACGGCTGAAAATCAAGTACCTGAGAGATGTGCAGAGCTTGAATCGGACGGATGTGCATAGCTCAATCTTGGTACGCAGATGGCCTATCATGTGCATTCTCCCCTTCCCTCCCCCATTCCGCCCTTGAATTCTTAGTCTGTCGGAAGAGTTCTTTGCATTCGAAGACGAGTGGCATGCACTTGCATTCATTGTTATAGTCCTCTTCTGAGCATGTCTAGAGAAACTTTATGCAAAATAAGGCACGTATCGGCATTTAGGTTCCTTAACGAATCAGGCCCTTTATGTGCATTAGCAAAACATAAGACAAATTAAAAAAAGAAACACAGTGAAACAAAACGTTTGTTATCTTGTCCTCTTTGTTTTATAAAATGAACCATCGAACCAAAGCTAATTTGGACAATTTAGCTGTTTATTTTTGAAAGGTAAAAAAAAAATATTTTAATATAGACTATTAAATCTTTGTACAAAATATGTTAAATAAATAACTATGGCATCTTTTTTCAAGGTTAAACATTCCTGTTAGAATCTTCTTATTCTCCTTTTTTCTTTGTCTGTTATACAGGTTTTTGGGCGTAATGCTGTAAAAAAAAAAAAGACAAGATACAAACATATCAAGGATATTTTCTTAAACTAGGAATTTCTGTAGGAAGGAATGGCTTCTTAATATCAGGCACCATGATTGAATAGTGAATAAAACAGTCATAATGTTTTGTCCACTATGTTTATAATTGTCTATATAAATCCAGAAATATTGTACAAACCAAGTACACATTTTAAACGGATATTCAAAAATAAAACAGTTGAATATACATACAAACCTGGATCAGCAGTTTGGTTCTTCTTGACGCTGACAATTATTTTATTATCATTCATCATTCTCACATCTTGGTCTTCTACATGGTTACTATAAAGCAAAGACAATATAAAATAGCACATTATAATGGGAGTGACACAAGCACAGTGTACAGTACATATGATTCAGTATAAAGACTTTCTACTTCATATCAACTAGTGATTTGTAATGTTGGTGTAATATAAAATATCAATAACAGAATTATTGTAGAGAAAATCAGTTGGATGAACAGCATAAAATTATTTCAATATTGTGTACCTAGCACATATCAGTGTTTAATGATATGTAACAAAGAAACATTGCTTGGTAAGTTTTTTGGAGGAAGACAACTTCTTGTATTAAATACACTTTTCAACTCTCAGCGTTTTCAAGCGATAGTATCATTTATGCTCCCATTCCCTTTAAATCTATTTCCTTCCAAATATCCTTCCTATTGGATTAACAATATGTGGAGGAGTTCTTCTATTACACATCTTACAGATGTGTCTCTTTGGCTACTATATCTATAATAGCAACTCTTTGTATTTATGCATGCGAAAACCTGCCTAGGTGTTTAAGTCTACCTCATGCACACAAAACAATGTTATTTAACATATAATAAATCACAAATGTCCATTTGGTCATTTTGGATATTGAGAGATATATGTTATGGCATGGAACAGTGGAAAAATACAAATAAATAGATTTAGTGTAACAAACAATGAGTGTCTCAGTAAGTGTGTTAACACACAATTACACTTGGTCGATTCTTGCACTGCCCATAGTCTTTTAATATATGTAGTGTAAACTAATGGCTATTAAAATATTCAATGTCTAAATATCCCATCGCATTTATTCCATTTTGTACTGTACTTATAGATATATGATGTAATCTAGAGAAAATTCTACCCCCTACCACCGGTGGAATCAACATTTACCCTACTGAATTTGCTTTAAAAGATGGTTGTATCAGATTATCCTCAAATTACATTAATACTCTGGCTAAACCTTTCACTGTGATTACTAAAGTGATCATAAACAACGTTTTGAATAAAATTGTATTTAGTTAACTGATGATCAAGGCTTTCATATTTCCCACTGACAAATAATTTTAGAGATCACCATCAAATAATCTACCACGAACCCAAGCAAAATCCCCTTGCTTTTTATCTCCTGATATGTCAAAAGGTAAACTACCAGCAACCTTGTGTCTCAAATCTACTAGTAATTTTTGCTTTCTAACTATAAATCCTGAACACTGAACAGGCCATGTTTCCATGGTACACTAGAAGCTCTATTGCAGTGATGAACATTGTCTCGCTCTTCGAGTCAACTTTCAAAACGGCTGCAGAGAGGAAGGAGGAAAAGCACAGTGCATCTCCTCATCCGTTATGCAGCATGATCTTCCTGCGTTGTGCATGACATAATCATAATGCAATTCGGTTACCCTCTGCTGAAAAACACACTGATTTATACAGCAAAAGGACATATATATATGTTTCTAGTATAAAAACAAAAGGAGATAGTGCTAGGTTATAGTGCAGTCTTCAAAACCTTGTCCTTTGTGGGTATTGGGAATTCATGGCAATATTTCTATATTGATTTATATTGGTACCTGTGAGGATACTGGGTTTCTAGAACCAAAGTTCACTAGGTTATCCATCCCCTTTAGGTTCAGAAAATGCCAAGAGGAGAACGAAAGATATAACACTTTTCTTCCAGTAAATCAACAGAATATAAAACTGCACTCTTTAAACATTAGGTCAACGGATCACCAGTGTCAATAGGAGTCCCAGCAAGTTCCCCACCCACCTTAGCTACTGAAAAGTTCCTCAGCCAAAAGAGTCTGTCAACAGAAGGTCCAGGAAGTCTTGGGATCTTGCTGTTCCCAGCCTCTTAGCCAACTTTCCACCAGCGTGGTGGGGCTCTGGGCATCAGTCTCCGTACTCCTGTGGGTGCACCAATTTACCCAGAATCTGACCAGTATCTCCCGATGGAGATAGGAGACAGGTCCCAAGATGGAGCAACAGCCTGCTTCCTCATCTACATGACCGCAATGATCACCAGGTCTGGTGGTAGAGAGCAGAAACTCAACACCAGTCAGCCCAATACCTTCCAGGAATCAATCCTCAGTATCCGACCCAGCTGAAGATGTCACCAGGCCTGGGCTATATGCTCTGCATCTATGGATGACAGCACCTCTGCCTCAGGTTACCTGGTGGCAAAATCCATTAAGGTCAGGATAAACTTCTTCCCAGTGTGACTGTGAATTGCTAACGGGCAAAAACAATATCTATGGTGATCTGGGCAAAGGGTTCTTGGATGACAAGAAGCATTGCAACAGAGCTTTTCACAAGGAGCTTTATACTGTTTTACTTCTTGGGAGACTCGGAGCCTGAAGTTACTTAGCACTTGGGCCAGAGTTTTGCGAGTACCAAAATTCTCCACGGCAGGGATATTATGGGCCAGGGCTAGTAACTGTGGCTGGTAGGGTCGGGGTACCACCAACTGCCTAACCTCCGTCCCTGGATCCTGATCTCCTGTGGACAGAACCCTTGTCCCACACAACCTTACTTCCTGTGACTCCCTCTGCCTCCGTGTAAGCTGCACGTCTCAGTTTAGCTAGGGAAGAATCCGTCCATTGGGAAATTCTAAACTCTGCTCTGTCCACCTCCCCAAAGTCTAATTATGGTACAGCATTTGATACATCAGGGTTACTCACCGAGGGTGCTATGGACTGTTCACTGGCTCTTGTTATTGGGGTAGGAGGGGTTGTCCCTGGGTCCGTTTTGCAGGACTGGCTGTCACTGGATGGTTCCTACTCTGACTTGGGCTCACTGTTTGGACAAAATGGGTAATGAGTCCTTTGCACAAAACGTTACCCAAAATTACCTTTGTGGGTAGTCCCTTTAAAACCCCCACCTCCACATGCCCTTGTCCCACCCCCCAAGCCAAATGTACTCGGGTCACTGGGATATCAATTTGCTGGTCCCCCACAGTGGCAATTCTAACAGGCTGCCCTTCAATAAGATGGGAGCTGAAGATCACATTTGGTTCCACCAGCGTAAGGGAGGCTCCCAAATCTCTTAACCCTTGTACCTTGCACGCCACCGAAACATCTTGGAGGTGACCCCACATGTTGCTGGAGCTATTCTTTTCCTTCCCCACAAACAAGCTTACCACATAAGACCACATCCTCTGCCACATCAGGATGGGGTGGGGCAGTTTGCACGCCCATTTGGTAGTCTTGCTGAACGTACTAAACCGCCGACACTGGCCTCTGTCGAACACAAGGAAATTGTCCTCTGGACCAGGGACACTACCTCTTCAGGTGACCAACTTGGTGACAATGATAGAACTGCCAGGTGCCCTGTACTTGTGCCCTGGGTCTCGTTGGCTCCCCCATCATAGTTCTCTTGAAATTCCCTCAGTTAAAGGGGGCCTCTCCTGCACACGCTCTGTTGCAATCGGTCGGGACCCTCCCCAGCAGGCACATAACTGTTTACACTATATGCTCTCCATCTGAGTCGACTAGCCACATAATCATCAGGCAGCTCGGCTGGATCCTCAGGGATCTCAGGTTTTAGGTCAGCCAGCCATTCCCATATCTCTGGAGCCATTTTTAAAGTCAGCTCCTCCAGGATGATTCAATTCTGTACTTGCTTCACTGAAATTGTCCTCTTGCCTTTCATCCCTCTTGCTGCATGCCCTCCTCAGCTGGCTGGCAAACTCTGCATGTGATTGTGACCCACTTTTGTTCAGGGTACGAAACTTGTACCTGTAAGTTTTTGCAGTCACCTTGAATTTGGACAACAGTGCTTTCTTCATTGACTCATAGTGTCTGCAATCCTGGAGGGTTAACGCCTGGTAGGCATCGAGTGCTTTTCCAGTCAGACTCTGCCCCAAGTACCTGGACCATTCCTCCTTCTTGATCTCATGGAAACTCATCAGGTTCTCAAAGACCAGCAAATGGGTGTCAATCTTCCTCTCTTTTCACAAAGGGTTGGGACCACACTATATTCCAGTTGGGGTCGTCTGTGGGTCTCCTTATGCCTGCCTGTATGACTCCTGCTGTTTCCTGTGAGGTCACTCCTTCCCTGAGTGCTACCAGCCAGTCCTGTAGTACTGCTAGGCTGTCGTTGGGCACTCCGGGTGTAGTGTAGTGCTGGGGTTTGTCCCATTGGGGGTGTCAGCGATTCCTCCGCCTCCCCTGACTCTTCCATCTCCTCTGTTTGGGCTCTCTCCTACTCTATTAATCGGCCTGCCACTAGCACCTCTCAGATTTCAGAGTCCTCGTAGGAGATCCCATACCTCCTGCAAAATCCCAGCAGGCATTTTGTTTTTAATCTCTTTATCTTCGAATTGTATCAGAGGTACATTATAACATGAGAACACTGTGAAAAAGTGCAGTGTTTCATATACATAAACAACAAAAAAGCAACTTATAGAGTAAAGGGCCAGTGAAGTCATGTGAAGTCCCGAAGAGAAATCTACAGTAGCTATACTAAAAACCTATAATTTCACAGTTGGGAGCTTCGGTCTACGTGGGTAGAGATGTGGGGGGCTGGTAAAATACCTGTACAGATGCAGGGTTTTTATGTCTATATTGCAAGGTAATGGGTGGGGCAGGTGCAGAGTGGAAGTGGGGGTGCTGTTTTTTAGCCTCCTGATAAGTTCTCTCCCTTTCAGCGAGCCTGCTCTTGTCTGCCTCAGTGGCCATCTCTGCAGGATCCCCTATAAGTTCCCTTATTGATACTGGTGCTGGCCTCTCATCCTTACAGAGCCTACCTGTATCAGAAGAAGTGTCCCTGCACTCTACCCAAAGTCGGGACTGTGTGATCCCACAGTCTGCCACCAAATGTGAGTATACCAGGTTTTTAGAACTGAAGTTCACTAGGTTACCCGGCTCCCCTTAGATTCAGAAATCACACAGGCAAGGAGGAGAACAAATGGTACAATGCAATCTTTACTTTTCTTACAGTAAAACAACAGAATATAAAGTGGCACATTTTAAACAATAGATCAGCAGATCACCAGTGTCAATGGGAGTCCCAAGCAAGGTTTCCCACCTACTTTAGAGACGTAGAAGTTACACAGGCAAAATAGTTTGTCAACAGAAGGACCAGGGGCTCTTGTTATTTTGCTGTTCCTGGACTCCTGGTCAACTCTCCACCAGTGTGGTAGGGCTCTGGGTATCAGTCTCCCCACTCCTGTGGGTGCAACAATTTACCCAGAATCTGCCGACTATCTCCCGATGGAGTGAGGGAGAAGTGATGACAGGTGACAAGATGGTGCAACAGCCTGCTTCCTCAGATACAGGACCACGCTGATCACGCATTCTGCTAGTGGAGAACAGAAACTCAACACCAGTCAGCCCAACAACTTCCAGGAATCAGTCCTCAGAATGAATATCCCCTCCCACCCGGAGTGGCTACTTATATCCATGGTGCTATTCCCACTGTATTTTCCCCACCTTGGGCAAATCCCTTGGTCTCTCCTTCTTAAACATTGGTGGGTACTTGGCTAGGGATTTGGAGTGGGAGTAGAGATGAGCTGGTTTTCCACAGTGGCTCCCTTGCTATGTCCCTGCCACAATGTCTGGCCCAGTCCTATGGATGAAAATAGGTAATACTTATCTTTCTCCACCTCCAGATCTTGGATAACACACAGTCCCTCCTGAAATTAACCTCTTCCACGCTTATGTTATGTGTCAGGGATTCCAGCCCCTTCCTTCTTACAGGTTTCCCCATGTCCGCCGGGCGCAATTTAAAAACTGGCCCTGGGGTGACAATACATGTAAATCCAGTGGATTGATGAGCCGGTGAGAGATGTTCTCATGGCAGTGTGGCCAACCTGTCACAGTATCCATATGTATGCTGCAACATGTAGTACTCTGTATTGCCATACTACCGTGGAGCTATCCAAATTTGCTTTATTTTGTTAAATCTTCCTAAGCATTTTGAAAGCTTTTATAAACCAATACATTACTGTGTGACTGCATCTTATTGTTACATCTTTTATTACAGGAAACACATACAATTAGTGTTATAGCTCCTTTAGTCACCTAACTTGGGAGTTGTGAGTCTAAATTCGGTTAGGTATCAGCAACAGGTAGCCACAATTAACAATGTTTTGAACATAGGCTGCTGAAACTCAAGAGATTTTTTTCAGCTCTACTTAGCTTTCCTCTCTTGTGGCCGCCACCACTTTGATTCTCAATCATGCGTACCACACAATTGAAATCCTGTGCACCCTACACTAGAACAGCATATCTGCAGAGGGGATGGACTCTGAGGAGTGACGTAACAGTTGTACCTTTGTGAAGACCATAGCCGGAGCGTGGCCAAAGTATGCATTGGTATGTCACCTGAAAAAGAGGAACTAAATAACATGCTATACAAAAGCAATGTCAGGCATAAAGCAAAAAACTGTTGACATACCTAATAGTGGTTCGTTTGTCTGCTTCTGATATTTTCCTATCATTTTGAAAGAGTATGGTATGATACGGTATCACGGGATCACATGTTGGCAGAATCCCATGAGAAATGTGCTTAACTAGATTTAAAATCCCATTGTACACAAGCAGGTCATCCACAAGGAGCTGGGGAGAACATGCAATAAAAACAGTAAAATATAAGCTGCACTAAACTGTAAATACCATTTTACAATGGATGAAGATGAACACTGCAATGTAATTGGCAAAGAAACATGGTTATAGAATACAGAATACTATAAAGATGGTGAGCAAATGTCAGAAGATGCTATAAACATATATTTGATCAATATATAATTTATAATAATTAACATTGTGATTACTTTCACCGCTATGATAGCAAAGCAGCAGGAAGCCAATGAATGCTAACACTGTTGATCATTACATAAAAATATGGAAAAAATATCTATACCTCACTGCAAATAAAATGCTGAAATAAGCATTATTACACAATCAAGCAGAAATGTAGAGGAATGATACCAAAATTCTGGATTAAACTACACATCCCTCAAGAATACATTTTTGATGGATGACTTCAATGAAACAGAAATGGGACAAATACTATTTTTATGTTTCAGGCAAAAAAAACAACTATGCAAATAAGCCATTAAAGCTCTAAAAACCCAGCGGGTGAGGCATTGACTCAAAGAGCTGCTATGGAAACAGCATTATGCAGAAGTTTATTCACCTTTTGGAGTGGTGTGTTTGACAATTGTCCCTAGGGAATATAGCTTTTAAATCTCCCTAAAGCCGTGTCATTGTTTCACTATATCACTGTAGCTTGTCACCCCTACTGAGCGGAGCAGCATATCCTTCAGTGAGGAGGACAAACTTACTGTTTGTGGGTGGATGATCTTTGTCAGTACAAGCCCTGGCTATGCTCTAAAAACCCAATGGGTGAGGAACTTACCCAGAAGTATCTTAGTTGTAGTATTCCTTGGTGCTAGAATGCTCACTGCCTTTTTATGTTTTCTGCTATTTTAGTAAGGCATATAAAACACTGAACTCTGCTTTCTATATAGGCACAAGTAGCTGTGTATCAATGGAAGCTATGTGTACAGGGAAACAGCAGTGGCACCAGGAAGGTTTGACTGCAATAGACCCCCCCCATAAAAAACTAAAAAAACAAGGCACATCTTTGTGGCACATTTGTAATTCAAGTGGGGAAGGTAGCAAAATGTTTGAGGTTAGGGGGCAAGAGAAGATTTAATAATAAAAGTTATTGTAAGATCATAGTCTTGCATCCTGCACCAGCATGAGGAGACATTAAAAGTGATGTCATCACTATGATGCAGCATGGGGGTAGACAAACTGTAGCCAATCAACACTTTCAAGACAAATATTGGTTAAAACAGTAATACACTCACTGATGGGTGGTAAGCATGATCTGCTTAACTGATAGTTGCTGAGGCCTTCCATTGGAACTTTAAGCATACTAAGCTGCTGCCTGACCGCAAAGGAATGGAATTGTGACTTAAGGGTCTAATCTTATACCTTATGCAAGAGGGACTGAACTATCTGGGTTAAAAAAGCATAGGTGAGTATGGGGGCAGTTTGTGGTCTAGGTTTCACTTACCCCTAAGATACTGAAACTGCAGAAGATATTGCTGCAAATTGGCCACAGACTTAGGGGTATATTTACTAAACTGCGGGTTTGAGAAAATGGTGATGTTGCCTATAGCTACCAATCAGATTCTAGCTGTCATTTTGTAGACTGCACTAAATAAACGACAGCTAGAATCTGATTGGATCGAATAGGCAATATCTCCACTTTTTCAAACCCGCAGTTTCTACTATATAAAAGCCTAGTGGCGTGTGTCTGTGTGTGGAAAAAAAACAACAAGCTGCAGCGCCACCTGCTGGGCGGAGTTATACAGTGACCTACTAAATTCTTAGTGTCTGTAGAAAAAAAACCCTCAGAAATGGCTGAAATTTGGTATACTAAGATGTTTTTAATTTGTTAATTTAATTTGTTAATTGTTAAAAGTGGTTATAAAGATTTTAAAAATATATATATATATTTCTTGAAGGAGAAGTGACAGTTGGGAGTGGTTGGTGGTTGCCAGGGGTGACAATGGGGAGTGGTTGGTGGTTGCCGGGGGTGACAGAGCGAAAGGAGTGTGATACTCAGGACCGCTGAGAGAGATCCCTGTGTCTGGATAGACATCTGGATAGATGTGGCGATAAAGATGAAGGATGAGGTGATGGAGAAAAATGATGAGGTGGTGACATGTGGACAAAACTAGGGATGTGCACCGGCGACTTTTGGTGTCTCGTGTTTTGGATTCGGATTTTCGCAATGTTTTGGGTTCGGATTTGTTTCGCAAAACACCTGCCGAAAGGTTTTGGTTCGGATTTAAGGTTTTGGATTTGGATTTTTTTTGAAAAAAGCATAAAAAGTTAAAAAATCAAGTTTTTGGGCTTATTTTAACTCCTACGCTATTATTAACCTCAATAACATTCAATAACAAGCATTTCCACTACTTTACAGTGTATTCTGAACACCTCACAATATAGTTATTAGTCCAAAACGTTGCAACGAGGTATCTTTCTGGACTGCGTAGTGGAGTGGTCCCCACAATATAATAAGAAAACCATCAACTGGTCTTAATCGCACCAAAAAATGTACCTGGACTGCGTAGAGGAGTGGGTCACCACAATATAATTTAAAAACCCTGAACTTCTATGATTTGCACCAATAAATGTATCTGGACTGCGTAGAGGAGTGGGTCACCACAATATAATAAGAAAACCATCAACTGGTCTTAATCGCACCAAAAAATGTACCTGGACTGCGTAGAGGAGTGGGTCACCACAATATAACTTAAAAACCCTGAACTTGTATGATTCGCACCAATAAATGTATCTGGACTGCGTAGAGGAGTGGGTCACCACAATATAATTTAAAAACCCTGAACTTGTATGATTCGCACCAATAAATGTATCTGGACTGCGTGGAGGAGTGGGTCACCACAATATAATAAGAAAATCATCAACTGGTCTTAATCGCACCAAAAAATGTACCTGGACTGCGTAGAGGAGTGGGTCACCACTATATAAATTAAAAACCCTGAACTTGTATGAATCGCACCAATAAATGTATCTGGACTGCGTAGAGGAGTGGTCACCACAATATAATTAATAAAAAACCCTCCACGGCTCTGAATTTCCCCCAAAAAAATTCTGGACTGTGTAGTGGGGTGGCCCCGGTACTAAATTTGATACCTGGGCCACAATACCTCCTCCAAGTTCCAAGTGTAGTGTTTATAACATATTAACACTACACTAATTCTAGCACGTCAAACCCTCTTGTTTTAAATAATGACAGGGCATTTAACTTTTGATTAAATTTGTTGACATTTTCTTTTACCTTTTGAACATGGCAAATGACTGTTAAATGGTCACATAATGCCAAAAAAATAGTTGCAAGATGGAATTGTCCTTGGGCCCTCCCACCCACCCTTATGTTGTTGAAATAGAACATGCACACTTTAACAAACCAATCATTTCAGCGACAGGGCCTACCAAACAACTGTGGCTGAAATGATTGGTTTGTTTGGGCCCCCACACCAAAATAACAATTCATCTCTCCCTGTACAAACTAAACAGGCTCTACTGAGGAAAGATGTCGTCCTCATCCTCAACTTCTGATTCCTCTCCCCCTACAGCGTGTACTTCCTCCTCCTCACACATTATCAATTCGTCCCCGCTGGACTCCACAACCACAGGTCCCTCTGTACTATCTGGAGGGCAGTGCTGTATTTCATTGAGGAATTGATTATTCATTTTTATAAACATCATTTTTTCAACGTTGTGAGGAAGCAACCTCCTTCGCCGCTCACTGACCAGGTTCCCCGCTGCACTAAAAACTCTTTCCGAGTACACACTGGAGGGGGGACAACTCAGGTAAAATAGAGCCAGTTTGTACAGGGGCTTCCAAACTGCCTTTTTTTCCTGCCAGTAACAATATGGACTGTCTGACATGTCTATTTGGATGGTGTCAGCAAAATAATCCACCACCATTTTTTCAATTGTGACAGCATCCAATGCAGCGACAGTAGACATGTCTGCAATGGTCGGCAGGTCCTTCAGTCCGGACCAGATGTTATCAGCATCCCTGCCAGCGCCTCTTTTAGGAAAACTGAGCTTTTTCCTCGCAGCCATAGATGTGGAAGAAAATGAGGGTGGAGCTGTTGGCATGTCACGGTCCTCTTCAGAGGACAATCTCCTGACCAGCAGGTCTTTGCACCGCTGTGGACTTGTGTTCGCCGGAAACAGAGACACAACATACGCTTTAAACCGAGGATCGAGCACGGTGGCCAGAATGTAATCCTCTGACTTTAAAAGAGTGACCACCCTCGGATACTGGCAAAGCGTACGAAGGGCTTCATCCACAAGAGCTACGTTGGATCGCAATGCTTTACCAGCTCCTCCCTCACTTTCTCCAGCTGCTTCTGCAACAGCCTGATCAGGGGAATGACCTGACTCAAGCTGGCAGTGTCGGAACTGACTTCTCGTGTGGCAAGTTCAAACGGCTGGAGAACCTTGCACAACACGAAAATAGGTCTCCACTGCGCTTGACTCAGGCGCATCCCCACTCTTTTGCCTATGTCGTAGGTGGCTGTGTAGGCCTGAATGGCCTTTTGCTGCTCCTCCATCCTCTGCAGCATATAGAGGGTGGAGTTCCAGCGCGTCACAACCTCTTGTTTGAGGTGATGGCAGGGCAGGTGCATGCTTTTTTGATGTGCCTCTAGTCTGCGGTAGGCACTGGCTGAATGCCGAAAGTGTCCAGCAATTTTGCGCGCCACCGCAAGCATCTCCTGCACACCCCTGTCACTCTTGAGGTAATGCTGCACCACCAAATTAATGGTGTGTGCAAAACATGGGACGTGCTGGAAATTGCCCATATTTAATGCCCGCACAATGTTACTGGCATTGTCTGACACCACAAATCCCCATGAGAGTCTAAGTGGGGTAAGCCACTGGGAGATAATTTCCCTCAGTTTCTCTAATATGTTGTCAGCGTTGTGCCTCTTATTAAAACCTGTAATACACAATGTTGCCTGCCTTTGCACGAGCAGCCATTTTGTAGCTGTTGCTGCGGAAGGCGATGCATCTACCCAGTGGGCTGTCACAGTCATATAGTCCTTCGTTTGCCCAGAACCACTTGTCCACATGTCCGTGGTTAAGTGGACAGTGGGTACAACCGCATTTTTCAGAGCACTGAGGACACTTGATCGTACTTCTCTGTACATTTTTGGTATCGCTTGCCTAGTGAAGTGGAATCTCGACGGGATTTGGTACCGGGGACACAATACCTCCATCAACCCTCTAAATCCCACTCCACTGATGGCGGACACCGGGCGCACGTCTAACACCAACATTGCAGTTACAGCCGCAGTTATACGCTTTGCAATAGGGTGACTACTATCGTATTTTGTGGTCATGGCAAACGACTGTTGGACGGTCAATTGTTTTGTGAAAGACTTAGCGGTCTTACGACTTCCCCTCTGGGAAGATGACCGACTAACAGCAGCAACAGCAGCAGTGGCAGTAGTAGGCGTACAGCTGCAGGATTCCTCGGATGAATCCCGTATTGGAGAGGACTTAGTCTGGCTGCTGACTTGGGCTGCAGGACTCAATCTGATGGAGATCGTGGAGGAAGTTGACGAGGAGGGTGTTGCTGGTGTGTATCCAACTGGACCACGGGATTTAGGTGTCCCTGTACCGATGACGGTCCTAGCCCCAGTTCCTGAACTAACCACTGAACTATGAAGGTTATTCAGGTGATGTATAAGGGAGGATGTCCTTAGGTGGGCAAGATCCTTACCCCTGCTTATTTGAGCTTTACAAGCTACATATGGCCATACATTGGTTGTCCAGATTTGGATAAAAATAACTCCAGACCGAAAAGGTGCATTTTTTGGTCTTCTGACCAGGCATGACGATGGGCTTTTTCATCCCATGAACATCAGCTGTTTCCCCCCCTGGTGCCTCATTTACAATAACCACATCACCATCCTCATCATCAAGTTCCTTCACAGCGCCAGCTACATCATCAATAGCCTCCTCCCGAGCCACCTCTTCCCGTACAGTGATGGGAAGGTCAGGCTTCACAACCACCAACACCCTTGGACTCACCTTGGGGATTTGTGATAATTTCTCTTTAGAAGGCAGAGTTATTTGCTGTTTTGTTGCTGACAGCATAACTCTCTTTAATTTTTTGTAGGGGGGGGGAGGAGGAGGAGGAGGGCTAAGATCCTTGGGTGAAGATGGACCACTAGTCATGAACACGGGCTAGGGCCTAAGCCATTCCTTGCCACTACGTGTCGTAAATGGCATATTGCCAACTTTACGTTTCTCCTCAGATGATTTTAAGTTTCTCTTTTTGCTTTTTTTTGAGAACTTGGGCTTTTTGGATTTTACATGCCCTGTACTAGGAGATTGGGCATCGGGCTTGGAAGACAACGTTGATGGCATTTCATCGTCTATGTCATGACTAGTGGCAGCAGCTTCAGCATTAGGAGGAAGTGGGTCTTGATCTTTCCCTACTTTATCCTCCAAATTTTTGCTCTCCATTATATGTAGCACAAGATACTGCAGAATGTGTGAACTTGGTAATATTGCAGTACCAATGGGCTTATACTGCAGGATTGGTTTGTCAAATTTTGTTGTAATTAAAAAAAATAAAAAATTAGTTTTTTGTATTTTTTTTTATTAACTTTTTTTTAATTTTTTAAACACTTGGGAATATTGGGGAAATAACTATGCCCTTAGAAGCACAGAGCACGGGACACAGGACCACTGGACTGAACAGGACACAGCACACAGGACCCAGCAGCACCACTGAACTCAAAATTGACAGAGCACAGCACACAGCACCACTGGACTGATACTGCAGAATGTGTGAACTTTGTAATATTGCAGTACCAATGGGCTTATACTGCAGGATTGGTTTGGCAAATTTTGTTGCAATTAAAAAAATTTTTAATTAGTTTTTCTAATTTTTTTTTAATTGACTTTTTTTGAATTTTTTAAACACTTGGGAATATTGGGGAAATAACTATGCCCTTAGAAGCACAGGGCACAGCACACAGCACCACTGGACTGATACTGCAGAACACAGCACAGCACAGCACAGCACAGAACTAAACAGCACAGCACAGAACTAAACAGCACAGCACGAGATCTACCAGAACAGAGGACCACCTAACACACCCTCTCTCTACCCTGATCAATGCCCGAGTGAAGATGGCGGCGACTAGCGGGGAATTTATAGGTTCCGAGTATCGCGAGATCCGACAGCGGGATTATGACTCAGAGCCTCGGTTTCAAGTTTTCATTTGGCGCCAATACCCGGATCTGTCTCGGATCAGACTCGGATCGGAAAGGTTCGGGTGGGATCGGATTCACAAAATCCGAGTGCGCTCATCTCTAGACAAAACCACGTTAAAAAAGGGCGCTTACGTCGGGAAGTAACGCTCTTCCCCTGAGGAGGCCTGGCCTAGCCCCAAATGCATGACAAGAACCTTTTTAACACCTTAAGTAGCTTGATTTGACTAGAATGCATGAGTATCATGCACGGGTTAACTTGTAGTAAATGTATTCCTTAGACTTCAGGAAATAGGACTGAGAGAACCCTGTCTGAGTATACACCTGTCAACAGTCTCAATTTTCCACAGGTCAGTAATGGGTTTCAGTGCCCAAAAGGAGTCTGGCCTTAGTCAAATAGACATGGTCAGGTCAGATCAGAAATGTTGGCAGGTGATAAGGTTACATCCAATTAATTACTGATTACATTGGAAGTACAACATACTATCCTTGTCCATCTACACAATGTGAAAAGAAAATAATATTATATAATGTGATCTGATGTGCTGCTACTAATAGCAACAAGTCATCTATTCACTTCTGTTAGTCTAGCTTAACTAAATTGTTAAAATGTTTACAAACTGATCTTGGATTATTTTTTATAGTTTACAGCACATTTTGCTTTGCACCACATTATTAAATCTAATAACAACACATAAAGTAAAGTCTGAATAAAAGTAATTCAATAAATATGCGGGACAATGTCATCACTACAACTATAACAGTATGCCACAACATTAAAAAGTATCAAAAATATACACTAACGCTTATTTAGGTGAAGGATGAATCCATTGCGATGGGAATCAATATTTGTGATCGATACTGTTTGGTCAAAACATCTGAACTTGCAATAAATCTCCTAAAGCTGGGAGCAGAACTATAACTCTTCCAGCAAGTAATCCTTTTGTCAGTTCTATAAATAACTGTATAAAGTTAAAAAGTGTCTTTCATAAATATGAAAAAAAATTTAAATTCTTGTAAGGTCATTTAACTCTACATTTTTTTCACTGCATCCAACATGGAAAGTATGCAAAATAAGACATCTTAATTTGTTTCTGAAAATTAAATATAGTAGTAATTCTTTCAGAATACATTAGTGATTATATTAACAACTTATTTGTTTTAGTAAAACGAATAAAACAGCAAGTCATTTCAGTGACCTGAAGCTAATGGTAATTGCAAAAGCAATTATTCTTAATACTTACGCCAAATTCTTTTACTCCTCTTAGTGGGGTTTTAGCATAATTCCATAATTTGATCATAGACACTTTGGTTGGTTGATCAAAAACAACATAAATTCGATTAACCTATTTTGAAAAAAAGTTTTCAATTAAACAGATACAAGCTATTATAACACAACATGTGTACAGTGGGTGTTTTTTCAAAATTAAAGACCCAGGAGTTACCAAATGGTCACCATTTCAACAATGTATAAAAACAACATATCAATACAAGTGTTGCAGAAGTGCTTATCTTTTTTAGTAGTCTCCTCCACATCTTTGGTTTAAGTTGCTTCATATTGCAACATACATGTTAGCGAGTGGAGTAAACTGGTATTTACAAAACTCAACTAGACAAATCTTTTAGTTTAGTTTTAAAGACAGTACAAATATTTGCTTTGAATGGATGTTAGCTTTACAAGTATTCCTAAATAATTACGCTCCATTTTAGATTAATTTGACTAGGGTCAGGAACATATCTTCATTCTTCAAGACTGAAAAATGAAGGGCAAATGTACTAAATTCAAGATAAGCAGTCATTGTTCTATCAATATTATATAGTTAGTAGCCATTGGTTTTAGTGTCGTCCCAAAAATTACATGAGGATATGAAACAATAATATGTATTATTATTTAATATTCATTAAAACAGGCCACACACACAGTGGGTGAGGTTAAAACAACCCAAAGCCAAGTAAACCATGAGAATGTTAATAGCAGCACAGATATTTTTATATTTAGACAACTCATGCACGTCGAAGTGTACACAAGTTTAATGTATTTGCTGACACAACTCCTGACTAGGCCTTACTTGCTCTAAAAACTTCTTCATGAGTCTCCTATGTCCTAAATGCACATTTAGACCACAACCTTAATTTCCCGGTCTTTTCCGCCTCTCTCCCACTCTGTGCTCCTTCAAACGTGCACTCAAAACTCACCTCTTTCTCAAAGCCTACCACCCATCCACTTAACCCCAACTCCTCCGCTCATTCTCCCCTCTCTCCCATTGCCTCAACTGGCTCCTCTTGTGCCTGGTCTGTCAACCCTCCCTTAGGATGTAAGCTCGAATGAGCAGGGCCCTCTTCCCTCTTGTCTCCTTACACGTTCTTCTGCTCCGTGTCTATTGCATCTGCCTGCCTGGAGTTTCTGAAGTATTGGTACTTTTTGTTTATTGTTCTGTACTGTTATACCCTGTATAGTCTACTGTTTGTACTATGTGCGGCGCTGCGGAAACCTTGTGGCGCCTAACAAATAAATGATAATAATAATAATAATTTTCAAAAACGGTCCTGTAGCTTTGCTACCAGAGATGCAATGTTTTCTCGCACAATCTTTTCTCCCATATCAAAAGCAGAGAACTGGTGCCTTCTACACGTGCACACGGTTCATGTTTTTGAGTGCAGTTTTTGCAATTCTGCACAGGGGCGAAAATTTCCCACGTACATCAGAGACTAGCAACCACAAAACACCCTATACAAGGTTCTGGCAGACCACCAGCAATTTCCAGTATATTGAACTTGGTTTCCATAAACCAATGTTCCTGATTTTCCTTACTGGACTGATTACATGTGCTGGGTGAATGCTTTTCTAGCACTTATCTTCTGGTACTGGCTGATTATTCCCTTTTGATCCCCGTTATTGGTTGACTACATCTCTTGCGCTCTATCCTTGGCTACGTTTCTAATTATTCTGTGTATCCCTTCCTGCAAAAGGCAATAGGAATGTTTGATCCAAGTGAATGAAAATGAAAATCCACTTTTCTGTATTATTGTTTTACTACAAGGCCTCACATTGAGTTTATGCCAACATTTCGCCAATCTGAGTATTAATACATTAATTGCAGCACAGATTAGTACTTTACTCTTTTACATTCTGTTTGTATACTTAATATAAAATAATACACCCTATAATATTTAATAACATATATATGAATGTTTCATATAAAACTGCATTTTATCTGACAAACTTCCTGCATTGGTTTTACAGGAATAACACATAATTAATTTATGCTGCTGGAGGAGCCTACTCATTACTCTGTCAAACTCTTAAGTTCTGGCTTTCTGCTGACCTCCATTTCCCTGCTTAAATCAAGACACTGCTGCTGTCACCTGCAGCCCTGTACTAAAATAATCACATGAGTTGACATGTTATTGCCTTCCACAAGACCATCACACTCATCTCCTGAAACACTTCGCTGTGTTGTCCAGTCCAATGATTTGATTGGCTAAAGGTATTTCTGTCCCCACTTACTTTAAAACTGAAAACTTCTGGATGAACAATGCAAAAAGTTGCTCTACCCTCAAAGCACTTAAAAATCATTTGTATTTCTACAATGGAGTTTAGACATATCTTCCTCTCATGCCACCCTTCATCTGCCACCTCTCTTTGCCTAACCTTACACTGGCTCCTGATCCCCTACAGAATCCTCTTCAAACTCCCCACCCTCATCTACAAGTCCCCACCCTCATCTACAAGTCCCTTGCCCACTCCAATGCTCCATACATTTCCAAACTCCTCTTCATACACACTCCCTCCTGCCTCTTGCGATCAGCCAATGACCATCTACTTTCTTTCCCTCTGACCACCACATCCCACTTCCGAATCCAAGATTTCTCCCGGGTTGTTCCCCTTCACTGGAACGATCTCCCTGTTATATCAGACTTTCCCCTAGTCTGTGCAGCTTCAAACGGGCACTAAAAACCCACCTATTCTTGAAAGTCTACCATCCATCCGCTTAGCCATCTCTCTATGCTTGATTACCTCATCCTCAATCCCTCATACGCGTTCCTCTTACACCAGATGCCCTTCACCGACTCTCCCTTGTGTCTGCTGTCTTGTGTCTACCTTTAGCGTGTAAGCTCTTATGAGTTATAATGTTACTCGTTTATTCTTCTGTGCTGTTATACATTGTACGTTCTTATTGTTTGTAATCTGTATGGCACTGCGAACAACTTGTGGCGCCATATAAAGTAGAATAATAATAATAATAGTAATAATAAACAGGTATCAAAATGTGCCCGTTATAAGAATTATAAAGAAGAATGAGTGTCAACCAATTTTACATTTTAAAATGATTTTATTTGGTTTTCTTAAACATCAAATTGAACAAAAAAATATGTCTCTCTAACAACGAACTAAACAACAAACAATTACTGTAAAAAAAATAACCAACCTATGAACTCTAGCTCATAAGAAACCATTAGTCAACTTAACCGACCTTAAACCACTTAAAAGTTTCTAGTATCGTAAAATAACAAAAATTCTAACTTCAAAGTTGTTGCAATATGAGCACAATTATTTAATTGTATTTAGTCAGTTGGGCACACCATGTAAGAGTACTGCATACTTTAATTCACTATAAACACAGTGCCTTCATAATTTGCTGTAAGAAACTTACCAAGCCAGGAAGAATTGGAGAGAGCCATGCATGTCTGCCATCACTGCTATTATTTATATTGTCAATGAGCTTGTCCGGTGTTCTCACATCTCCGGACACACCTTCTAAAACATTTATACTTTCTGGAAAAGCAGCAATATCTAACAAAATGTTAAAGAAATGCTAAAAGTAAAGCTCTTGGTAAGTATGCTCAAACAATATATGAAAACAAAAACTTTACATTTTTTAGCAAACTGACAGACATTCAAATATGTAGAACTGACTGAACTTGGGATAATATAACCCCTACTGTAAATTATAAGGATATTAAGTGTCACGGACGATTCTGTGTATAAAGGTACAATGTCGCACACCAAATGCTTTCATCTAGGTCATGATTCTCCAAAATGACTTTTAAGATCCATAAAAATTCACAATTGAGGCTTTATTCCTTAGAACACTCAAGTTGTATTAATGATCATTAAAGTGATGACATCAGAAGTCACCATTTATTTAGATATTTATACATATTGTAGGATCTATTTATTAAAATGAAGAGATTGCGCTCATTTTCTATCCATCACCGCAATCTAACAACATCTCATCGAGACAGCGAAGTGATATTCAACTGCCTTGACAACACTGGCACAGAGTGGTAAGGGTTAACTTATTGCTTTGCCGAGCGAGTCTCAGGGGATGTGCACGTAAATGACCTGGCTAGCCTGTTAACACTTGCAAAGTGGAACTGAAAGCCCAGACTTCCACAAACAACCACAATTTAAAAAAAATAAAAAATAATAATTGCAACAACAAAAAACAAAAAAAAAAAGCTAAAAATATGTAAAAAAAATATAAAACTAATTATTTAAAAAATATTGACCAGTGAAGAAATGTTTTATTCAAAACATGAATAATTTTTTAATTGGTCTTCTTGTTATCACATATGGTAGTAGCAGAACAAATGTTGTGGCGCTACATGTACCACCAAGATATCTGTTAAATCTTAGGATACTGATGGCTGTGACAACTTGATGTGCATGTTGAAGCCCTATCACCGTCTAAAACACTAGTTTGTGCCAGAGATATTTTCACCTCTAAAATATAGACCCTGTATTTGCGAATGACTCACTCATGGTTGCAGTAAATAAAAAACTAACAAATATTAAACAAGGTCATTTTAAATTAATAATATGCATTAAGTGTCTGAGAAAGTCCTCTGTACTGAATACATAAACAAAATAAAAAAAATGCCTAAAAACTCAGTTTTGTTATGTAAAGATAGCGTTTCAACATTTCTGCCGAAGGTGGATATTGTCTACAACAAAACAATTTATTAGCTGTATTTTTATATATCATGCTTTATATAAAATATTTATAGATTAGAGGAAAGGACTCCTTGGCGCTGAAGCGAGAGAGGTGCAGTGAGGTCGTGTGTAAAAAAAGGGGGAGAGTTTATTGTGCTGATATAAGATAAACACAGTGAAACAAAGTTCTGGCCAGAACAAATAATTCCATATACATATATTCAAGCAATATTGTGCCGCATAGACACTTGATAAGCTTTAAACTGTAAGCTGTAAATAAGGTGCACAGAGTGCACCATAAACAGTAAAGTATAATATTCAAAGGCAAATGCACCAGAGAAAATGCTTATAACAGAAACACCAATGTGGCAATCAACGAAATCTGATGTGTCAAGTCTCTTGTAGTGCCTAATAGGCACTCCACTGAACAAGCGTGCAAAGTGTACAGGAATGAATCCTAAACGGCTTAGATGACACAGTCTGTTTCAAAACAAGGTAGTGGATTCCAAAACAATTGAAAATCCAATAGGAATGAAGAGGGACTTAGTCATTCTCTGTGGGAGCCTGTTGTTCGTTCTTCCTTACCTTCCCTAGGTGGAACAGGGGACGGCATTGTCCTGGCTTTGGAAGCAGTGATCTCACTGCACCTCTCTCGCTTTAGCGCCAAGGAGTCCTTTCCGCTAATCTGCAAAACTTCTTTAGGGACTGGGGTCACCTATATCATTCTCCTTTTGGCAGCTCTACATACACATCTAGGGAGCGCTGTTTTCCACCCATTGACCAATAAAATATTTATAACTTACTACTGGAATGGTGCTAGCTTTCTACTGTTGCTTAATATGTTTCACTATCTAAGCATACATTTTACTTTTTAAGTTATTTCATACATACTCAAAAAAGACTGCATCACACAAAGCCACATTAGACATGTTTCTAAAATATATATCATGCTTTTTAACCATAAAGACCACTAGTGTTCCTTAATGCTTGTGAAAGCATGTAAATGACCCCTTACACCCCAGCATTAGCGCTTGTGGTCGAAAGTGTTTGAGCTGCGTAGTCAGCCTTGGACCTGGCTGTCCCATTTACATGTGATCACCACTCTTGCGGTCAGAGATCCTCCATTGGACCTCACCAACTACAAAAAAATTAAGCTGGACATCTTCCTGAATTAATCTATAAGGGATGTGATGACTAGATGACTGGGTCAGAGCATCTCCAAAACGGCAGGTGTTCCTGATATAAAGTGGTTAGTAGCTACCAAAATTGGTCCAAGGAAGGACAATTGGTGAACCGGTGAGAAGGTCATAGGTGCCCGAGGCTCATTGATGCACGTGAGAAGGCTAGCCCATCTGGTCCAATCCGACAGAAGAGCTACTGTAGCACAAATAGCTGAACAAGCTGACGCTGGCTATGATAGAAAGATGTCAGAATATACAGTGCATCGCAGATTGCTGTGTGGCCGCAGAGCGGTCAGATTGACCATGCTGACCCCAATCCACTGGTGAAAGCGCCTATAATGGACACTTGTGTGAAAGAACTGGACTAGGAAGGTGGTGGCCCGGTATGAAGAATCACGTTTTCTATTACAACATATGAATGTCCGCATCGATTACTTGGGGAAGATATGGCAACTGGGGCAGCACTATGGGTAGAAGGCAAGCCGACAGGGGCAGTGTATTCTGTTGTGAAACCCTGGCTCCTGACATTCATATGGATATTACTTTGACATGTGCCACCTACCTAAACATTGTTGCAGACCAAGTACTCCCCTTCATGTCAATAGTATTCCCTGATGGTAGTGGCCTCTTTCAGCAGGATAATGTGCCTTGCCACACTACAAAAAATGTTGAGGAAGGATTTGAGGAACATGACAAAGAGTTAACTTGGCCTCCAAATTCCACAGATCTCAATCCGATCACGCATCTGTGGAATGTACTGAAAAAACAAGTCAGAGCCGTGTAAGTCCCACTGTGCAACTTACATTACTTAAAGAATCTGCTCCGAACATCTTGGTGCCAGATACCACAGGACACCTTCAGAGACCTTGTGGAGTCCATGCCTCTAAGGGTCAAAGCAGTTTTGGCAGCATAAGGGGGACCTACACAATATTAGGCAGGTGCTTTTAATGTTGTGGCTGATCAGTGTATACATTAGTATACACACCCTTGTTAAAGTGCATTCATTACTTTTAAAAAGTAACAAATATTCACAGGATATGCTCAAATATTTTTAATACAATTTAACATTATGTTTCAGTTTACTTTGGATTAGATGCTTTTGCAGAAAGATAATTTTTTTCCAACTGTACCCAGTGAAACCAGGATTACATTCTGTGACTGGCAGATGACCCTACAACATGCTGTTCTGTTGCTAAATGTGCAAATATCAGCATGGGATTCTTCACATATGGCCACTCTTTCTCTGCTAAAACCACTGGATTATCTTTGCACAATCTTAGCTTTGAGTACAAAATAACTGTGCTGCAATAACTAGATGCCTTGATCCAATAAAGTATAATAACAATTTTAATTAATATAAGTAATGCATGTCATTTTGCGAATAAATTCCCTCAATAGGAAAGATCTATGAAAACTGCTTTTATTAAGATCCCAGCTGTGAGGGCATGAATGTCAGCCTTTTAGCCATGATTCATCTTTCACGTATTTCTAGGATATTTAACTGTTTCATTTCTGAGTTCAGTGTATGTTATCTGGATGCCTCCCCATAGTGCAGTGCTGTTCCTATAGGTTATGAAAGAGTCTACTAATTTGTATATCAGTCTTCATTTACTTAAAGATAGTTAATTTCAAATTCATCATTGCATGTTAATATGATGTGCTTTATTTGACAAACTGGAAACAGAAATGTGTTATCATAGACAGTGGCAAACATATAATAATTATATAGCTCTGATGTACAAATGTGCCAATGTTACAAAATTATTATAAAAGACAGATGCATTTATATTTATTTTACATGATTGACAATAAAATTAGGTACTGTGGAGCAACGAAAATAAATTATATGCAGGAATATATGTTTTACCATTTATTTTTATTTATTTTTTCTAAAACGGTATCTTGAAAACGCTAACATTAATACTACAGCCTGAGTAAAAGCCTAGATATTATGTATCATTTATGAGAAAAACAAGTATAAAACACTCTAATACTTCCTGCTAAAAGGCATCATTTCATTTATCTGTCTTATCAAACAGCGGTAGCAAATTAGATGCCCCGTTGTCTATATAGTTATGCGTTTGGATAAGGCACCTGATCAGTGAAGTGTATCTTCACACGTGAGGTAACTCCAATTTGGTTCCTCCTTCATATATTGTATCAATAGGGCAGGAAACATGAAAGGGGAGGTATGCTGCAGTGCTGGTAAGACTGCATCCTATTGCATGTTGCCTTGCTTGTTAATAATAGATGTGTGTTTAAAGAATGTTGAATCATGAGATGCAGATGTTAACTGAGAACCCTTCTTAGGGTGCATGCACAGTGGGTGGTATTCAGCCTGTGATACCCTTCTGCTCCAGCTGTGTTAAAAAATTAAATTGAACTTTAAAAAGGGATCAAATGTTGATCCCATGAGCCATTCATGCAGCCATTCAGGGCAATGTGTGGTAAAGAATACAGTATACACAGAACAAAATATTACAATCTGCAGGTATGCGCTCATGTGAGCATTCACTCTACCTTTTCCCCAAGTGGCCATGAAATTAGCATAGAGATCTTTTTTAAAGTTCAGTTTTAGATGAATTCTGTACAACGTTTGCACCTGAAGCTGAATGCCAATGTGCATGCAATCACATTGTCCATATATAAGAAAACAAAAATGTGCTGTGGGATTTAGGGTAATAGCACAGAGAGCTATCAAATGCTACAGGAATTCCCCCTCCCCCTTTTATAATGACTGGGGTCTCTTCAGAGGAGGGTTTAACAATACCAAATGAACATTTTGAAGGTGCGCATAGACAGTAATGACGGAGAAATACAGAAATTAAATTGAACTGCAAAATAGTAGTGTTTTCTAGCCTGATGTGAAATGGTACAAAAACGTTTTTAAGTAAAATATGCAGGACCCTGGGAAAGCAAAATATGTATAAGGCTAATTGATCAGTGGCAGAAAAGTGGGGACTGCAACCGGACTACTGGCATCTTAAAAGTGGATGCAAAACGCATCTTTCCACCAAATCTGGTCCTATAATAACCAGCCTCTGCTCCGGTTCTAACTAGTAGCGGAACTGTGCCATCCCTAACCCATCCCTCCATATTCATCGCATGAACCTTCTTCCTCTCATGCCCCACCTAATACTCACTCCCTCCCCCGAACAACCCTGCACTGTGCCCCTTTCTCATTCATTACCCATCTAATTCCCTCTCCCTCCCCCTCACAACCCTGCACTGTGCCCCTTTCTCCTTCATTCCCCATCTAATTCCCTCTCCCTCACAACCCTGCACTGTGCCCCTTTCTCCTTCATTTCCCATCTAATTCCCTCTCAACCCTGCACTGTGCCCCTTTCTCATTCATTCCCCATCTAATTCCCTCTCCCTGCCCCTCACAACTCTGCACTGTGCCCCTTTCTCCTTCATTCCCCATCTAATTCCCTCTCAACCCTGCACTGTGCCCCTTTCTCATTCATTCCCCATCTAATTCCCTCTCCCTGCCCCTCACAACCCTGCACTGTGCCCCTTTCTCATTCATTCCCCATCTAATTCCCTCTCCCTGCCCCTCACAACCCTGCACTGTGCCCCTTTCTCCTTCATTCCCCATCTAATTCCCTCGTCCTCCCCCTCACAACCCTGCACTGTGCCCCTTTCTCCTTCATTCCCCATCTAATTCCCTCTCCCTCCCCCTCACAACCCTGCACTGTGCCCCTTTCTCCTTTATTCCCCATCTAATTCCCTCTCCCTCCCCCTCACAACACTGCACTGTGCCCCTTTCTCATTCATTTCCCATCTAATTCCCTCTCCCTCCCCCTCACAACCCTGCACTGTGCCCCTTTCTCCTTCATTCACCATCTAATTATCTCTCCCTGCCCCTCACAACCCTGCACTGTGCCCCTTTCTCCTTCATTCCCCATCTAATTCCCTCTCCCTGCCCCTCACAACCCTGCACTGTGCCCCTTTCTCCTTCATTCCCCATCTAATTCCCTCTCCCTGCCCCTCACAACCCTGCACTGTGCCCCTTTCTCCTTCATTCCCCATCTAATTCCCTCTCCCTCCCCCTCACAACCCTGCACTGTGCCCCTTTCTCCTAACCACTTTACACTCTTCCTATTTGAAAAATTAAAACCATAACATCACTATGGTACAAGACCAGTACACAACTTGACTTCCTGTTGTAAAAGCAGTGTATGGGAGTGTTGTGTGCCCCACACTTATGTATATAATATTATTGCTAAACCTATTTGGAATTTTGTAATAATTTCTGTACTTGATGTTGTTAATGAAAAGTATTCAAAAAAAGAAAAAAAAAGCAGAAGCAAAAATATTCTGAATACAGAAATTTAGAACCAAAGACCTTCAATACTACCATGGCACTGACATGTAATAAACATGGACTCATTAAAGAAAAACAGTATATTGTTTATGTCAGTGGTTCCCAAACTTTTGCAGTTCGCGGCACTCTTAGAGAGTCTCCATAATTTTTTCAAGGCACCCATCCAAAATAATTATTGAGCAGTCCTGTTTTAGAAGTAGTTGGGTCAAAAAAACGTAATAAGTATTTAGGTCAGGACAGATATACTTATTTAGTTGTATGCAAAAATAAGACGCATAGATCCAAGGAAAAAATAATATTTTTATATATTTTTTTCAATTATATTTCTGTCAAAGAATAATTGACAACTAACTGACACTGTGACCTCCTTCATCTCCACACACTCTGCCCCCTCTGCATCCAGTCACGCTGCCCCCTCTGCCCTCTCTCACGCTGCCCCTCTGCCCCCTCACATGCTGCCTCTCTGCCCTCTCTCACGCTGTCACTGTGCCTCCTCTCACACTGCCACTCTGCCCTCTCTCACACTGCCTCCTCTCACGCTGTCCCCGCTGCCCCCCTCTCACTTTGCCACTCTCACTGCCATCCTCTCTCACTCTGCCCCCACTTTGCCCCCCTCTCACTCTGCTACTCTCTTTCTGCCCCTTTCTCTATGCCCCTCTCTCACTCTGCTGCCACTCTGCCCCCCCTCCGCCGCGGCCAGCCAGAGAAAAAAAACTCTCCAATCCGCGCGGCGCCGGGACCCAGCATCCTCCTCTCTCCCGCAGCTTGTCACTGATTGTCGGGCGTGCTGAAGAAGAGAGAAGGATGCTAGGTCCCGGTGCGGCGCGGATTGGTAAGTTTTTCTTTTTTTCCTCTGACTGGCCGCGGCACCCCTGGGAGCCGCTGCGTACACTTTGGGAACCGCTGGTTTATGTAATTATACTTTAATAACATACAAAGCCTAGTGTTTGTGTGGAGTTGATTGGAGTCTTTTAGTGCATTTTAGAATTCACACTGCAGATGTTCGCTACCCATAATGCTACTCTGCTTATGGCTGGCTGGTGTAAAAACTGCCAGAAAAATGAAAAGCTTAAGCAAATAATAAAGTAATTCAAGTGAAGGTTTTACAAGATTACATAAAGAAAACTTTGCTATTTTAAAATAATCCCACTCAAAGTTCATAAGACAAGTTATATACGATTTTTTAAATAAATGTTCTACTGTACAATTAAATAATATAAACTATAGCTGAAATACCACTAGACAGAGCCTTAATCAGGTTTTATCTTGTGTTATCTTAAGCTTCTCTGATGCATTTCTCAAGAGTTTAAAAGCAAATCCTCTTCTGAACATTTTCTATAAACAGATCAGATTCAATTTACGCACTACAGTTACTTTTAATTCCCAATAGTTGTCCATATGGTTAAGTCTTTGAAGCAGTGTCCCCTTGTGTAGGTTTTCAACCTTTAACTGAATTAAAATTCAAGTCGACAATAAAGATTTTGCCATTGCATTGTCACATAACAAATTGTATATATTTCCTGAAAAGGGGAACTTTACTGCATAAAAACACTCCGTATACTGTATTTGCTGTTAAAGAAGCTGAAAATGCATCAGATAATTAGAAAGAATATAGTAATGTAATACACACACACACATAAAGACTTTAAAGTGTCAAATTGTTTTTTAAACTAAAGAGAAAGTCAAGCCACCATTTGAAATTCATTTATACCAATTTCCATTTCAATCCTCTGTAGATGGCTGTCATGTTGGGAGGGAGGTGCTTCTCTATCTTAGCAGGCAGAGTTTCAGTGACCACGTGACATACTTTCTGTGGATAAATGCACTGTAGGGTAGGTTCATTTACAGGGCAGATCCAGTAGTGTCATAGCCAGGGCCGCCGAGAGGGGGGGGCGGGTACATTTTACCTGGGCCCGGCCATGCCAGGGGGCCCGGGCCGGGCCCTCGTCGCTAATTTAATTTTTTTATTTTTTCTATTTTCTCTTTTGCGATTTTTATTTTTTTTATTTATTTTTTTGGGGATGTCTTGGGTTTCGTTGGTGGGGGGAGCTAGAAGAAAAAAAACAAACAAAAAAAAACCCAATACTCACGTGATCGCGCGGCGCCATGTCCCTCCTCTCCTCTTCTCCATTCACACTGACTGCCGGGCGTGACGTCATCAAGTCACGCCCGTCAGTCAGTGAGGAGCGCCGCAGCCAGCATGAAGAACGAAGACAGACGAGGAGACAGAAGAGAAGAAAAGAAAGGAAAGAAGTTGACAAAAGGTAAGTAAAGAAACGGAGAGGCAAGGGGAGGAAAACAGAGAGGGACAGTACTATAAAGAAAGGGGAGAGAGCCACAGAGGAGGAAAAAAAAGTGGGAGAGAGGAACAGAGGAGGAAAAAAAAGTGGGAGGAACAGAGGAGGAAAAAAAAGTGGGAGAGAGGAACAGAGGAGGAAAAAAATGAGAGAGGCACAGAGGAATAAAAAAAAAGTGGGAGAGAGGCACAGAGGGAAAAAGAAGGAGGGAAGGCAGCATGGAGGGCGCAGTGTGAGCATAAGGGGGCACAGTATTGTGTGTGTGATGGCACAGGGGGCTTGTTGCAATGTAGTGAGTGTGAGGTAGGTGGTGGCTAATTAATGGGTGCTATTTTGTTTGTAGGGTGATGGTGGGGACTATTAATTTAAGATGGGGTGGTTTGGGGGCTATTGAATGTTGGAGTGAGTTTAGGGAGAATGAGGTCTATTTATTAAA
The DNA here is from genome assembly GCF_038048845.1 of Mixophyes fleayi. NCBI lineage: Eukaryota > Metazoa > Chordata > Amphibia > Anura > Limnodynastidae > Mixophyes > Mixophyes fleayi. Next base: position 58,903,032 of record NC_134408.1, read on the forward strand.
TGTGACTATGAATTATTTAATGGCAGTGATGGTTGCGGGAAATAGGTATTGCTGGGGCTGTTTGCAGGAAGGGAAATAGGTTTATTTATTAAATGTGAATAGTATTATTTTAATGTTGGGGCTGGAGGAAGGCCTAATTATTAATCGTGGGTGCTATTGATTTAACGCCGGGGCTGGCTGTAATTTTCTAAATGTAGCCATTTTTTTTCCAAAATAGGTCCTTCAACACTTCTGGATCCAGACAAGCCACAACTAAAGAAACCAGCAGCCACAGGTGGAGAAAGTGAGAAGAACAGGTAGGAGAGAGCAGCACAGTGTGTGAAATGTTGTGATCCTAGTAGGGACAATATCAATTTTTGGTGAATGTTGTGCCCAATGTAAGGTGTAGGCCAAGACTGAACTGTTTGTGTACACACTGCATTCTTTGTATACTACACTGTGGTGGTAGATGTCCTGAAAGTCAGGAGTGCTTGAGCACATGTGACGCTCCGGCGAATTGAGAGCCTAGTGATTTTGATGTTAGCCACGCCCCAATGGCGCATTTGCACGCCCCCAAATGCATGACCACACCTCCGAAAAAATTTACGCCGCCGTTAGGCTAGCCACGCCCCAATGGCGCATTGCCACGCCCCTGAATGTATGACCACATCCCCAAATTTTTTTGCGGGCTTACTCGACTATGAGGGGGGGCCCCATGAATTTGTTGTACCCGGGCCCTGAATTCCTCTAGGCAGCCCTGGTCATAGCAACACAAATGACTGTATTATCATCTTTCTGAGTGGTATCAGATCCAGGACACTTTCCTATATGGGAGGAGCTTCACCTGTCTGCAGTGGGGAGTTAAAACATTCAGCACAAATGTATATTTGCGCATTGTTCTACAGATGACTTGTACAGAGTGTTATCTGCTAGTATAGTGTCACATTTTTTAGCAGACATGATCACAGTAAAAATTAGAGCAGAAAATTCACTGTAAATATTTTCCTATAGACATCCACTAAAACTAACTGGATGATTTCATACCAGCAATTTTCTTTTATCGATATGCTGGCAGTTTCTGCAGACATAGATAGCTAAAACGCTACTAGAAAATTAAACTCTATTGAAATAAACGGTATCTGACAATTACCTGGCACCTAGAACATTGTCACTATTGTTAAGCAGCAATGTGCAGCTGTTTTTATTTCCTCTGCATGTCAAACCTCAAGATTACATAAAAAACGCTTAATATGTAGAAGATCGATACTCAGCAGAGAAAAATCAATGTGGAAGAATTGCTCATAATCACTCATAAAATTAAACAATGGTTTTCAAAAAAATTAGACTGACAACTGCCAGTGTGACACTACCCTTACGTAGACGTATTTCTGCTCACTGTGCGGCATAACGATGGTTAGGAATATTACAATTACCTGATGATGTTAACTACACTTTACAACTCAAGGACTGCGAGAAATACTTGAAATATTAAATGCAATGACAATAATACAGGATTATTAAGTGGTCCCTTAATTAAACTGACATAGTTTCCTTAAACATGAACAAAATAAATATGAGGTGAGGACAATACCATGCAAGGTCCAGTACAAGCTTCCATTCCGTTTCATTTGTTTATAAGTGACATATTTGATAGATAATAACATTTGACCTAAGCTGTAAAAGGATTGGCATTTCGAAATGAGTAAATTACATGATGAATTATGGAAAACATTTTGATAACAGTACTGTGCATGCAACACATGTTATAAGTTTAAATGAATATACATGATTGCATATGTTTAATGTATTGGTTGCAGAGTAATGGCAACAACTACAGAAGATACAGATTTGGCGAACGATAAAAGCAATTCAGTATTTTTGTTACTAAATTTAAGAGCACCAAGACATGGTATGAGAACTACTGATGTATGGTATAAAACACTTTGTACTTATACCTAATTACAAGAATAATAGAAACCACAGAGTGAATTTATTAAGGTACAAGGCTGCAGACATCAGAGATCATCTACTATCTGTACTAATTTATATTAGGGGCAGTATTATTGTTTATACTATACAAGCTTTCCTAATGAACAGTGAAGCGATGATATCAGAACTCACTGATTATACATTAGGTTCCAAAACAATGTTGGAAAACAACACCATTTGCATCTAAAACTGGAGAACATACGTCTGATTGTGAGCAACGATAGAGGCAAATTATTTAATTCATCCTGCATGTCTGATACTGATTACTATATTGAAAAATCTGCAAAGCATCAATCTACGTTCATTACAATTCAAACACACGTTAAGCATAGTTGATTTATTGGCGTACATTGAATATGCACATTTGCCAGGGGAGATATGCTACTTTGTGTAAGGGTAAGACCCTCTCCAGTACTAAGCATTTTATTCATATTCCCTCCTCTGTTTCTCAATGCTCCTTTAGTGTTTGAAATACCAAGATTAGGCAAGCCCTACTGCCCCTGTTACTTTATAAATTTCCAGAAGTGCCTTCCTGCGGAGAATATTGGAGGCCTCAAGATTCCAAACTGTTGGACACTGTGTTTGTAGGACATCTTTCGACAAACAACCAAACCAGTATTGGGGGAGCAATGTAATGAGAGTCCCCCTTGACTGGATATTAGCAGCCACGGTCAGATGCTGCATTCACTACATTTGTCTACCATTGTAAGTATCCCCACTGTTAGTAAATCCTTCAGCGTAAATCTGGGTTAGTCAACCAGTCTGCATGCGGTATCAAATATAAAATAAGAGTGGGGATACTTTATTGGTGGGTACCACCCTGCTCCACTTGGGATGTGAGGGAGATGATCACACTTCTTATTAACTTAGGAATGTCATAAAATAATATCCAGAGGGGAATGCATCCAGGAGAAAAAGAGAAATGATTCAACTTAGTCAGACAATATAGTTTGTGATGATTGCTACTTATATTCAATTCACTGGCAAAACAAATCCCAATCCCATTTTAACAAACGCTACTGGAAAATAAAATAAAGTTTACTCTCTTTAAATCGGACATAAATGTGTCTACAAGGGTCACTATATAGATTTCAAAATTTTGCCAACTACCACAACTGATGGAAAGTCATCTTACTTCAAAAGGATACTGTTTTCTGTCAGGTGGATTTTTTCTCCATGTTCATTGTACATCTCAAGACCATTCAGCCCAATGTAATATGGGTCTCCCCAGCTGGTGAGAAGTTGCAACTGAAAAATAACTGGAAACGAATTTCAGGAAAATATTGATATGTAATGTTATAGACAGCAAGTTGGGAAATCATCTTAGTGGTTTAAAATGTGAATAGAGGAATAATGTGCCATTATAATATAGCTATGAAATAAACATACACATTACTTGTCTGAAAGGCGAGGCATTTTCGAGAACTCTAGCTAAATGTTAGCCTTAAAACAGAGTTATGATCAAGCTTTAAGTAGCAAAATTCAGAACAACACCAGAAGGGAATTTACTTAAAGTGCAGAAGGTAAATGTATCAAACAATGATTTTTGCAAATTGAAGATATCTGGCGACTTTGCATGGTAAATTTAAAGCGGCAATAGCTTTAAAGGCAAGTTTTGCCTTTACAGCCATTGCCGCTTTAAATTTACCATATAAAGTCGACGTATATCGACGATTTGCTAAAATTGCTATTTGATACATTTACCCCCAGGTGTGTTAAACAAGTTAGTCTGGGGAGAAAACCCAAGCCTAATAAGAAGAGTAGTGACCTCTTCTAGGTTCTTGACAATAAACATTTTGTTCTGGTGTCACAAAAGGAGACTGAAAGGGTAGCCCCATTTGTATTTTATGTTCTCACTGCGGTAAAGAGTAGTGATGTGTTTCAAGTCCTTATGTTTTGCAAGGGCTAAAGGGGAGAGGTCCTAAAACATTTGAAGTTGGGTGCCCTCAAAGGGGATATATTGCTGTTTGCGAGCCTCTTTCATCACCATCACCAATTCTTTTGCTGTGAAATAATGAAATCTATGGCTCGCATCCCTAAGTTGAGAGGAAGTTTGCGAGCGGGGCAGCAGGCCTTGATGGGCGCGAGCAAGAAGTAAATGGTCCTCAGGAGAGGTCGGGGAGAGATGGCCAAATAGTTTATTCAGATGGTCGTCCAACTGAAAAGATTTGATTTCCCAAGTGACGAATACAAGTATGTGTAGTGGAAAATAGTTGAAAGGTGCACTGTTTCTATCCAATACTAATGCAAAGCTACGAGACCTACTGGTGGAGATGTGTGATATAGTATGCCTTTATACAGAGTTTAGTTCTCGTAGCAGGTATGCTCAAACTTATTAAGGTACCAGATATGTATAGCTATGAGCAAAATATTGTAGTCAACTTCTGAGATGTGCTGGAAACGACTCACCGGCACAAGAGAGCTGCAGAGTGAGATGACAGGCAAGCGGGGAGCTACTGGCGGCAAGGCTCAGTCCCACAAACTAGAAGGCAAACAGCTAGTCCTATGCAAGAGCAAGTACGAGTCCCAGAATGTGAGAAGAGCACCAAGGAGATCAACGCACCTCAGCTAGGGCTTAACCAATGCAGACCTCAGTGGGGCTGGTGCAAAGTTAACAAGATGACTTGAGGTTTAGGCCCCTGAAGGTGAACACACCACTTGCTGAAAGTTGGGCATGGGTAAATGTTTCCGACTCGCTTGTAGGTCAAACAATGCCGATGATGTTCTGGGCCGCTAGAATGTAGTTTGGTGTCTCTGTGGGACCGGGGATTCCCCCATAATACAAAGTAGATGGAACAACGTTGGCAGCTACAAAAGGGTCACTTCTGTTCAGTACAGCTGTTAGGCCACTCCACAGGTGAGGCATTTTTTAACATTGTTATAAATATTACCCTGGTCCTTGTATATTTCCTTTAGTTTGTCCTCCTGAATACATCTCAAATACATTTGTGACTATTACTAAATGCACTGCTTTAATTTGTGTTCTGCATTTCTCACCAGTCTTAATATTCAGGGGCAGAAATGTCCTTTAAAATTCAGATACCAGCAGTAGTTTTTTAAGTGCATTGGCTACCTGGCTCCTCTATTTGTCTGGCCCTGGGAAAATATGTTGAATTTTATTGTTTTTGGATTCTGCAACGCACAGCTCTGCTCGTTGGACACAATGGGCTCTATAGAGGAGTTTTGTGAGGGGACAGAGGAGAGTGAAGAGTGGTGGAAAGGAGAGAAGGGAAATGTAATAAAAAGTTGCATAAACAGTGTACAAATAAATAAATTAGTCCTCTGCTAGTAAAGAACCGATTTATAGTAGATAAAGAGGTATTGGATATTACGAACAAATGAACTTTATATTACTATAAAATACAAAATAGGAAAAATCTGAATATATTTCAATACTTATGCTTAATTTGAATTCTATAAACTTAGCAACCTGTACATAAATTTGAACTGCATTACACTTTATACTGCATTAGGCAGTATAGATATAGAAAATTAAAAAGACATCACAAAGGGACATCTGTATTTCTAATCTACAAAGCTGGTAAAATATTTATGAAAGAACAAACCACAGGAACATCCAAATATGAGATATAATTTTGTTCCTGTGCTTCTAAGATATTGTAAATATTTTTTCTTTTTCAAGAACATTTTATTTATTACTGTCCAAACTTTAAGCATTTGGATTTTAATTGTATATTTCCATAAGGATGGTGTTTTTTGCTGTTGTTTTGGTTACATATTATAAAGAAGGATACAGCCGCCAGGCATCAAAGGTGCTTCATAATCCATGGTAGCAGGCTCCATGCACTTTAAGTAGCTAGAGAAAAAATACCAAAAAACGCAACTGATTAAACAATACTTTCTGATGTGGTGCATTTTATGGACAGTTTTTGAAGACTGTGTATATTGAATTAAGTTGTATGTTTTATAAATAGGAAAAAGCAATTCCTGCTTTTCTGACATAGAAATAAAAATTGTCTAAAAAAGACATTAGTGAATGTTACTGTACCTTGATTGTTTATCAGCTTGATGTTCTGTAACATAGTCAACAAAAAGAATCTCTTGAGCAAAATCAAAGTGACAGTTGCCAGGACCCTTCCGAATCAGAAATCCTTCAGGTGGAGAAATGCAACATCCATCAAGTATTACATGGACAATTTTAGCCTAGAAGAAAAAAAAAAAAAGAAAAAAAATTGGTTGACTTGGAAAACATATTTATTGTGGGCTTTGAAAGAAAAATCAGCCTCAAAGTCATGTAGAATAAAATAGCATTGGATCCATAGATAAACAAATCTTATACAAAATACATATGCTGCAACCATCAATGTTTACTAAATTATGGTGGGTTTGTTATCACACACTGGATTCACATTGTGAGTTCCACCTTCTCCCACCCGTGCTGCAGGACATGTTTTAAATTAGTGTCCAGTGCCTTAAAAGTTAAACTCTAAATTAAATGTGGACATAGTGACTTCAGCACCAGCCGAACAGTGGTACCAGAGGGGCTTCTGATGGAGTGTTTTGGAGCTGGAATTCTGTGACCGAACCTGGTGAGTCATTGCTCTGCCTCCTTCCCTGCAGTCCTGATCTAAAGCAAGCAGAGTTACTGATGAAGGAGCCTGGAGGTGGCAGTGACTGCTCTCTTACAACTAGGAGAACTATGATCGTGGGCGACTGACACTTACAGGCGGTGAGTATCTGGTGGCTAAGAAACATCAATAAGAGTTGTCAGTAAATGGTTAGTGCTATAGAAGACACCCCAGACAGGATGGCAGAGCCTGTCACACACATCTTCCATTATTACGTGGAAAATTTAAAACAGGACTCAAAATTTTGTCCACAAACTTCATATTCCCAAATGATAATATGATGACTTACAAATTATTGTCATTAATGCATACTTGCCAACTCTCCCAGAATGTCCGGGAGACTCCCGAAATTCGTGTCGGTCTTACGGACTCCCGGTAGAGCTGGCAAATCTCCCGCATCCCGCTACTGCCATCACTAAATGACTCAATTTGTGTTATTTTGGCCCCGCCCCCCGCGACAAACCATCATTTTCGCCGCGGGGTGCCCGACAAAAATGGAGTGTTTGGCTGCGCCCTGCCCCCTCCCACCATCCAGTCACGCCCCTCTCCCGGAAAGAGCTTTGCAAAAGTAGGCAAGTATGCATTAATGTTTCTGCTGCCCTCTGGATGAAGGCATTATAAACATTAATAACAATAACTAAAGCAGTTCTTATTAAAAATTCTACTTAAAAATTCAGCTGACCTGTATCAAGTGAGATTGGAAAGTTACTTGTATGGTCTTTTACATCCTCCTTTTCCAAGTCATTACAAAAGACCTTGTCAGACAGCCCGCAGAGCTCAGTGACCTTTGATATTTTTAAATGTGATATAATTTATAAATCTGTAATCCTTAGAGTAGTACTTCCCAAATAGTGTGTCAGGACACAAGTATATGTCATAATACCAGGGTCACTGTGTAATAAAAATATAGCTGGGACAGAAAAACACTTAAAATACGTTGAATTTAAGCAATGGAGTTTGTGTGTATTCTACAATTTAATTATTAATGAACAGAGGACTGGATTTATTTAAACATACATATAGGTACTGTTTCATCATATCATCACATTTATTACTAATCTTAAATGCATGCTACATGAACATCTGCTCAGTGCGAGGGGACTGATGTGTGAAGGCTCACATGCCACACAGCATAAAAATATCCATGATAAACATGATTACTGGTATAAAACATTAATTTATTTTATGGAACATAATTGGGAGATTGGGACCAGGTGATCCAAATTAGCTGTAATTCACTTTGAGTCATGTAGCATGTGTGTCAGCAGGTGTGTCACAACACCATAAAGGTTTAGGAACAGGTGTGGAGTAACTACATAGGAGATTTGGTTGCTCTGTTAAATCATATGGTGGGTCAGTCTGGTAATACTTTTATAGAAGCTAGGATGAAATATGAATATCATTATGCTGTATAATCATCTCTTTAATATGTAAACTCACATACATTTTTTTTGTTTCAAACAGCAAGTTCTGTAGCTCCTTAACATTAAAGCTGATGTTTATCTTTCCAGGAGGTTCTCATATAAATTGGTGTTTGTTTGCAAATAGAATCTTTGCTGCAGATTTATATGGCTGCCATGGCAAAAAAATAAATACTCTCTTATGAGCCAGTTGGTCAAAAAGCTCCTTGTTGGTCACATGATGGCATATAAAGGAAGGGTAGAATTTTATGCTGTGAATGTAACAAAACATCTCTGCTAACTACATTATATGCTATGTGACCATGCATGTCAAGGTAATCCCATGACACTTGGCAAACTCAAACTCATTAATAGCAGCTTGAATCAACGTTCTGAGAAAAAAAAATGAAGAACTGTCTCGCATTATAGCTAACCAGTGTGATTTACGTAAAAAAATAAAAATAAACAAACAACTGATTTTTAGAGGGGATTGCACCTTTAATATTTCTTTAGTACACATTTTACTATCCACTGTCTAATTCTCAGGGTGACAGAACTACCAATGGGAATTGCAGACATGGTAAACTAAACATTTGATATATATTATTATTTTATCAGCATATTATGAGATGTCGATTGATAAAACCTGTCCACAGCCTCCTGGTTCAAAGGCATGGTTTCCCCAGACAAAAAGAGACAAATTTAAATGGATACCTCTCCAAGGAATAGTTACATGTAAATTAACTTTAAACAGCTGCAGTAGGGTAGGGACATTTAAGTCATAAACAGAAAGTAACAATAAAATAAAGGTAACGGTTCTTAAAATTGTATCACAGAATAACATACATATTGGCTATTCCACAAAATGTTGTTTAGTGTCATTAAAAGACTTTTAAACTGGATGTGTGGAGAGCATTGAAAAATGTTTCACTGTGAGAACTGCAACTGTTCTGAAAGTATCAATATACAGTATGTATTAGCTAACAACATTAGTAGTCCTTTACATAGATTATATAATGGCCCTTAACACTGCAAAAGGCAAAACTAATTTGTCTTTGACAATGAATATTGCCGCATACATACATTACTGGCTAGTCCAGATGATGTTAAAAGCACTTCAAACAGAAAATTATTATTTGCTTATTTATGCCCATTAGAAGAGTTGTTGTAGGTCTGTCATATTTTCTATAAATCTGGACATGTCCCCCCAAAATCCTAGCGCAGTTTCAAAAATCCCTTTCCGCTAGTCCACACCCACACGCTACTGCATCCTAAAAGGAATAACTCTTATGAATATTCAGCTTCATATCCGCAGCACTACTCTGTAAAACCGTAAACAGGCTCCCCAAATGCTCCAGAACTCTACTTAAATTACTCATCCTCACTTTAGATCTGCCTGTGTTCTGCCCCTCGCCTCCTCTCTGACAAGCACCACTCAGTCCCATGCTACCCATCTTTGGAATTATACAACATCTGAGCAGAAGCTCCCCCAGCCTTCAAATATTTAAATGAGCTCTGAAAATCCACCACTTTACTAGAGCCTAAACTCCCTCCTATACTTCTAACCATAGGGATTAGCTATGTGGTTGCTCGAGCACTTCTAATATTTGTGCTACCACAACCACAAACCATGTCTATGCATGGCATTTTTCAATCATACGGGGAGAAGGGGGTGGGGTGGCTAATGTGAGAACCCCCAATCATGTTAAAAAGTTGGCTCCTTTCTTACCCACATTGATACACCCTTGTTGTCCCCACCTCCCGATACTGCAGAGCACTGTGGTGCCTTAGACATCAACAACAATAATAATATCATTATTACTAAGACTGACAAGAGGTTCTAGGATAATATTACAGCGGCGCACGGAGGATTGTCGGGGGGGGGGGGGTTTCCCCCTGCCGACCCCCCAAAAAAAAAAAAACAACAACCCAGAGAGCTCCGTTTCGCCAGCGCTGTCCTATACAGCAGCCGCGGCGCTGTCTAAGAAGCGTCTGCGGCGGTGCTGTATACAGCACCGCCGCTGACGCTTCTTTGACAGCGCCGCGGCTGCTGTATAGGACAGTGGCCACTTAGTTAGCGCAGGGGGGGTTTCTAGAGACTCAGAAACCCCCCCTGCGTGCGCCACTATATGAAGAGATTATAGGGAAAAAAGGCGAACAAGAGCAAATCTACTGAAAAGTGAGCTCTGCAAACATAGCTACCAACACCTTTATACATTTTAGACTCTTATCCCTTAAAAATAGGGCCATTAAGTAGAGTCCTTTACATCTATACTTTAAGCTGTCTACATATATGAAAATCTGAGCTCAGTCATTGATGTTATAGGGCTGTAGGACTTTGAAAAGCAAAACCATGTAAACTGTATCTAAATCATGTAAATGTAAACTGGAATACAATAAAGCTATGTGTGAATACAAAAACAGACGGTTGACTGATAATGTTCGGCCTGTCTACACAGAGGACAAATGTTGGTCTGATATTGCTGCATTTGTGGCCCCAAACCATCCGATAATGATTTTATTAAAATCAAAATCAAAATCATCGGTCCAAGTCATCATCTGACTGCACTGAAACTGGAAATAATCCAGCTTGCTTGGTACAAAAGCCAAATGGCCAGCTGTTGTCATATTTGGATACCCATGTGTCGCCAAATTGAAAGATGATCCTAGTGCTCAACTCTGAGGTCAAAAGACAGGTTTGGCCCACATGTGACCACAATGACTCTGTAAGCTATAAGCTATAAGCACTACAGTAAGCACTATTCACATAATACATTTTGTAGCTTAGCATATTAAAATGTTTTTGAAATTTTCATGATACTGGTACTTCTAACAAGATTATATGACAACTTTCACTGAAATCACAGAGAAGAGTGTAAACACACTTAAAAAAAAGCTAATTGTGTCACAAACACCGTCATATTTTAGATAATTAGGCACTATTACTACTAAAATTGTTAAGCTAAGTATAAAAAAAAGTGTAAAAATAAGTACAAAAAAATGAAAAGGCTTGTCAATAAAAAATACATAAACATTTAATTCAACCAAAAAAAGGCAAGTCCTTTTAATTTTATTAACAAATGTGATCTCACTTAGATCACCTAGCCGTATCAAATATGCCATACAAGTGAGATTTTGCCCTACTCAAACAACGGTATTTGTGTCTTTGCATGGTGGTTTAGCTTTTGGTGCTTTGTAAGTGCTACAGTCTTCATTTACAAAGCTCAATGTAAGAAAACATTACCCCTCTATATGTGTCTTCAGGAGATTTATTGTAATTCCAAAACCTCAGTCCTGCAATAGGTTTAGTATCATCAAAACTGATTGTGACTGTGTGATTTTCTCCGGAGGTAAATGGGATGAGCCACATGTGAGAATCTTCACTGGTTATGTTCACACCATCAATAAGTCTAGAAAATAAATTAGTTATGTTAAAGAAAATGAAGCTAATGGCAATACTTTATACATAAAGGGACTGATGCAGAGTTGAATGTATGGCCATTTGCACAGCGTAAAATACAAGTACTCAGCTCTGGGGACGGGGATGTAAGGGTGAGAATTAGAATAGGGTAGATTAAAAAGGTAGAATGAGGAAAGTATATATTTCAAAAATGTGTAATTGACAAGTTGTTATGTACAATAACACAAAAACCTGCTCTTTTCAGAACAGTGAAAAGTAAAAATCCATGGAGGAAAAAGATCTCCAGCGTCAGTTACATCCCTGTGACATTTATTCCAATAAGTAGTGAAAATGAAGATTCTGTGAAAATGTGTATCTAGAGAAAAGAGACAGCAATTGTATTCTCCTAAGACCTATGTTTAAAACGAATGCACATTTTACATAATGTTGATGATAGTTCATTACAAACCTGTGCCCTAGTATGCAAATTTGCTGTAAGCACATATGTCTGAAAGGAATTGCAATTTCAGGATTGCTTGGTCATACATACTTATCTAAAGTTCGGCTATCATCTTGGTACTCAGGAAGCACACTTAGATCTGGAGGGGATGCAGATATAATATTCATGTTCAGAGGCAGTGCTTCACCGTCAAGTCCCACAATTTCAAGTCCAGTAAGGCCAAGGTAATGCAGGTCCCCCCATGTCATTGTAAAATGTAAATGAAGACCTTAAAAACAAGAATATATTCAGTACCCAACACACACCTATTTCTGTAACATTAAGATATAACACAGGAACAAAAGTAAGCACTGTAAAAGAATATATTATGTTTATATACATGATCACACAGAATGCTTGAGTCTGGGAGAGACGTATGTGGAGGCAGACGTGTGTTTTCCACACTAAGGGGCATATTCAATTGTTCGAAAGTCCCGCGGCGTTAAAACTATTACAGTTAATACAGTAATTTGTAGCTGCATTTCAGCTCGCGGCTCAGGGAGCTGCGAGCTGAAATCCAGCGAGTAAATTACCGTATTGTTTATCGTTATTACGGTAATCGTGCGCGGACCGCAAGATTTTTGGCATTTCCGATGACAATTGAATATGCCCCTAAGTGTTTTTTCTCACAAAGTGTTTAGAAAATACAGTTAAACAAGACAGTTAAACATTGAACAACATTTGAATACCTCTAGAAATTTACATCTGCTGCAGCTTTACTCTGCTACTTCTGATTGCACAGGACATTACAACTATGTAATTCTTTTAATTCTTGCATTTGTTGCTATTTTCCTTCTAAATCCCAATGTTCGCCAAATTATTTTTCTTGCTTTCCTTTCATGGCATTATCTTTAGAACTATATCATCCTTAACCCTTCCTGCAACAAACACCTCTGTCCACATAGCCCCTTCATTACTTCACTCACCTCTAGTTAACACTCATGAACTGTTTTCCTATTTAAATTCAATAGTTATAACAGACTCGCCCTGTCGCCAGAAACTGAAAGGACACACATCTTACAATCATCTTTCTTATATTACCAGCTAATAGAAGCAGGGAGGATGAAAGATATCACCTAATCCAGGTCCCCTACTCTTCTCCTACACGCATATACCTGAAAGCTACCGAAATCCAGCAAACCTCCAACGCATCACCTGTCTCCCATCTCTTCCAAAGTCCTTTAAATGTGCCCTTTAAAATGCACGCTATGTTTGTAACAAACTTACCTCCATACATAACCTCTTCCTCTCAAACAATCTCAACCTTATGGCAATAACAGAAACATGGCTTACACAATCAGACACTGAGTCACCTGCAGCCCTTTCACATGGTGGTCTCCATTTCACCCACACTCCCAGACCTGGAGGCAGACAAGAAGGTGGTGTTGGACTACTTCTCTCCCCACAGTGCACGTTCACAGTTCAAAATATATGAATGTGAGTGATGGGACATGTGGTAGAAGTACATACTGTTAGGATTTTTTATCCATTCTCATTGCGTGTTGCTGTCATCTATCGCCCCCCTGGACCCCACCAACAATTTCTTGAACACTTCTCTGCATGGCTCCCTCACATCTTATCTTCGGACATCCCCACCCTCATAATGGGTGATTTCAACATCCCTTTTGCTAATCCACGTTCCAATGCTGCTTCAAAACTGCTCTGTCACAAATTGGGGTCTTAGTACTGTTTACACCACTTAGTACTGTTTACACCACTCGGTGGTACCATATCACCGTACATCTCCCTCCTGGTCGAATGCAGCATTCTATCTTGGGACAAGCGTGACTTCTGTCTAAACATCCTGCTGTGTCTGAACACCTGATCTCATCCACCAATAGGCTTCCTCTGCAGACTATAAGTCTCCTCCTACACTCAGCAAATTGCCAGTGCAACACTTTCCTAGTTCCTGATCTCCACAGTTACTGTCTGTTTTGCTGCTTCATGCTGCTTGCTGTATACAGATCATCATCATCATTTATTTATATAGCGCCACTAATTCCGCAGCGCTGTACAGAGAACTCACTCACATCAGTCCCTGCCCCATTGGAGCTTACAGTCTAAATTCCCTAATATAGGAACACACTTACACACAGACAGATCTCAACCCTTCATGTGAATTCAGCTTCATCCTGGTTGCTGCTTCAATCCTCCTGTTGTATACATATCTCCACCATTTACCCTCTCAGGGAATTCAGCCTCAACCTGCTGCTGTGTTATGGACTTCTCTGTGTGAGTTCAACTTCATCTTGCTATTATATTAACTGCAAACTATTAACCCTCTGTGTGAATTCAGCTGCTTCATCTTGCTGCTGTTATATGAACTGCAAACCATTAACCCTCTATGTGAATTCAGCTGCTTCATCGTGTTGCTGTTATATGAACTGCAAACCCTCTGTGTGAATTCAGCTGCTTCATCTTGTTGCTGTTATATGAACTGCAAACCATTAACCATTGTGTGAATTCAGCTTCATTCTGCCTGCCAAAATAAAAACTTTGGTTATTTATTCCTCGTGTGGATTCACCTTCATTCTACCTGCATGTGTACAGATTCCAACTGTTATCTTCTGTGTTGTTCCTCCTAACATTCAGTATACAGGATTAGAGCAAGCTCTATGAGCAAGGCATTAATCCGGCCTCCGAGTTTCCACTACACACCTGCCACAGTTAGTCCCAGGGGTCCCGAGACGGATCCCAGAAACCTTATTGCCGTGACATGCTCTCTCTAACCTCCTCACTTGACCTCTCCCAGTGGATTGAATCCGCTACTCATCAGGAAGGCCACTGTCTTGATCTTGTTTTCTCTATATTCTGCTCAGTTTCTGATTTTCTTAACACTTCTTTCCCCCTCTTGGATCATCACCTTATTAGTTACTCACTCCCAGTTCTTTAACCTCCCTACTGTCAAACTCTTCCAAGCCTCCTCATACCCGCAGGAATATTAACTCTATTGTTTTTCACCACTCTCCAACAGCTTCTCTCTCCAATATCTACATTCTCCTCCCCTGAAATGGCAGTTCCTCATTTTCGCCAAATCCTAGCAACTGCCCTTGATCAAGTGGCTCCAGCGACTCTTCAGACTCCAGGTAGACTTCCTTGTCAACCGTGGCACACTAAAGTAACACAAAATCTACAAAAACGTATTACTAAAGCTGAACATCACTGGTGTAAATCTTGTACTTCTAATGATTTCAGAGCATATACTGCTATCTACCACTCCTATCGAAGTGCTCTGGACACTGCTAAACAAGCATACTTTCAATCTTTCATCTATGCTCAGGCTTCTAACCCCAAACACCTTTTTAGTATATTTAAATCTCTTCTCAATCCTCCCACCCCAAACCCTCAGACTACCATCAGTGCCCAGGATCTTGCTTCCTATTTCAAGGACAAGATTGATAAAATCAGACTTGAAATGGTATAATCTCCCTCGACTAGCAATCAGCTTTATTCCTTCCCAGCATCCTTTGACACTCTCTTCTTATCTTCCTACTCAACCTCCTGACCTCTTGATCCCATACCCTCACAAATTGGCAGATCCCTGTCTCATGTGCTCATTCCACCTCTAACTAAAATCTGTAATATCTCTCTCTCTCTCTCTACGGGTATCTTTCCATCATTATTCAAGCACGCAGTGATTACTCCTATTCTAAAAAAACCCCCCAAAATTCTGACCCAAATGCTCTCTCAAATTACCGCCCCATCTCTCAGCTCCCATGCCCCTCCAAACTTATCGAGCGAATTGCCTATACTTGCCTCACACGTTTCCTTACTGCAAACAACCTATTGGATCCTCTTTAATTAGGCTTTCGCTCTCAACACTCCACAGAGACAGCGCTGACCAAGGTTGTCAATGATCTAATCACAGCTAAAAATAAAGGTGATTACTCTATTCTAATTCTCCTGGATCTCTCTGCTGCATTCGACAGTGTTGACCACTCTCTCCTCATATAGACACTACAATCCCTAGGTCTTCAAGACACTGTCCTATCTTGGTTCTCATCCTACCTATATAATCCCTCTTTCAGTGTTAATTTCTCTGGAACAACCTCGACTCCCCTTCCATTATCAGTTGGAGTACCACAAGGCTCAGTCCTAGGTCCTCTTCTACTCTCTATCTACACCACTTCTCTAGGAAAACTAATAAGCTCCTTTGGATTTCAGTACCATTTCTATGCGGATGATACACAAATTTATCTATCCTCTCCTGATCTCTCACCATCTGTGTTGTCTCACGTTACCATTTCATCTTGAATGTCCTCTCGTCAACTCAAACTCAATCGTTTAAAAACAGAAATAATAATATTCCCACCCAACAGTAGAAGTTTACTGCCTGACATTTCTATTTCTGTTGACAACCTGACCATAAATCCCACCCCGCAAACTCGCTGCCTAGGTGTAATCCTTAACTCGCAACTATCCTTTGCTCCCCACATCAACTCTATATTTACATCATGCTGCATGCATCATAAAAACATTTCCAGAATACGCACATATCTCACTCAAGACACTGCGAAAACTTTAATTCATGCACTTATCATCTCCCGCATCGGCTATTCTAATTCCCTCCTTACCAGTCTTCCCAAAATCAGACTCAAGCCCCTAAAGTCTATTTTGCATGCAGCGGCTAGATTGATTTTCCTTGCAAATCATTTTGCTGAGTCACTCTGTCAGTCTCTACATAGGTTGACAGCTATTCAACAAATCCAATATAAAATTATTCTACTAACATATAAGGCCATCAACAAACTTACGCCAACATACATCTTCTCACTTATCTCCAAATATCTCCCAACTCGAAACCTCCATTCTGCACAAGATCTGCGTCACTCTTCTACTCTCATCCCTTCCTCCCATTCTCGGTTACAGGATTCTTGTTGGGCTGCACCCACTTTATGGAATTCACTCCCTCGCACCACAAGACTTTTCTGTAGTTTTCAAACCTTCAAGCTTTTTCTGAAAACCCACCTCTTTAGACATGCTTATAGTATTCCTCTACCACCCTCCTAATCTCCCTAGGTTATACTATTACCACCCTCTTCAGCTAACACAAGACAACAACACTCTGACCAACATAGTTGTGTGACTGAGCATACAGCCCACTAAATACTTTGTAACCTTTACATTCTAGCTGGACAAATATTCAATATGATGTAGCACTAACCCTTGTGTGTGAAACCATTGTCCCATAGATTGTAAGCTTGTGAACAGTGTCTACTTACCTCTACGTATGTATGTATGTATGTATGTATTACCCAGTATTGTTTTATTACTGTTGGTTCCCAATTGTAAAGCGCTGCAGAATCTGATGGTGCTATAGAAATAAATGTTGATGATGATGATGAATGCTTGAGGCATAGTGTTTGTCATAAGGTTATTCCATAATTTTGAGCACCATAGCAAAAATACAATAAATTAAATTTAAATATTAACCCCATTACCATTAACCTGGACACTGCCCCTGGCATCCCCAATCTATTGATATTGTTTAGTAGCAACACTCATGGGAACTATAATGCATTTCAGCACAACTGACCCAATAGATAGATTTGGATCTATCAACGGTTGTTGTTTTATATCTAACAATTACTTTTTAATTGAAAAAAAAAAACTTTAAAAATACCAAGAGGGAAGTAAGAGTAAGGAATGCCAAACAGTGTTTCTGGAAAGATTTACACAATAGACATATTTAAAAATACATTTAGCACGTGTATCTTAAGTGCCTATTTAAGATTTTTTGTATTATTGCCCTGTTAAGTATCATCTGTCATGACAGATGACTCTTTGGGGTAATTTAAAAAAACAAATCATGTCAGGACTCCAATAGGAGGCTGGCCGGGCGATGACTTTTTCTAATGAAGACTCCAGGATCTGACCCAGAGCCTTTACTGCACACACGCGAACTATGGAAGTGCATACGCGGATACCATTTTCATTAAACAGAGCACAGTAGAGCAGCAACGCTGTCAGAGAGGGACCTGAAGATCATTTTACTCCAATGGTCTACCCATAGTAATAGATGGCGTTAGCCCTCGGGCTCAAGCTCCGCAAAGCTTAGCTTTACGGAGCTTGATACATTTTCTCACATTGTGGTCCCCATTGAGTATTATGGGGGCTGTAGTATTGTATGGTATCTCCTGCGTTAAGTTTTTCTTAAATTCCCATTCTATTTAAAAAATGCCTAAACCATGTTGAAAAAGCCATTTTTGCATGGCTTATGGCTTAATAAATAGGCCCCTATATGCTTTTGTTTCAGCAGTAAATCACTAAACATAGCTGCATGATATGAGTCTGGGGTAGATTTGTTGACTACCGATTTGCCTTGCCTCTTTCATATTTTCAGATGTTTCAAAACCTGGTCACTCCTCCAGTCAACGGAGCTACAGGGTGTACACTCTACCTTCCCAAGGCCCCCGTACCACTCCCTTTCACACCCAAGGGGGTGGGTGGGTTGCTTTGCTCTCAAAAGAGCCGATGCATCTTTTGACATCTGAGTGGAGGGCTTTGCAGGCTAGATCTGCAGTTCAGATCTAGTGTCATAACAAGCCTTGAATTATGATGCACATATGCATTGCCATTTTGCCACACTCAAGATGTTATATGTATTGTGAAAGGAATATTACTTCAAGTAGATTGCCAGAAGAAACTGTGTTAGGAGAGAAAGACTTGCTGGGAAGAGAAAGCAAACAATGTAACTGTAAAACTAGGTAATGCTATATAGCCTAACCAGAATAGATATATTGTTTTAAATACTGTTTATTTTAACCAGAATGTTTTTATATATCCACCTCTTAATGCTTGCATTAAACAATTAAAGAGGGAAATTACAAGTATGTGGCTAGAGACCCATTAAGTGGCATCTATACCTATATACACTATGTCCATTATACTTACATTTACCACTGTAAACACCAGGAATATTACTGGCAAGATTTGTGGAGAGACATGCTATATTTTTCTGATCACAAATCTGCAAAAGAGAAAAATGAGAGAGAGGAAGAGAGAGGGAGAGTATACATTTAAAAATACATACTACATTTACTACAACTAAATTTACAAAAATTGGTGATGGAAAACAGATATCTGCTTTTATTTTTTTAAACTGTAAAGAAAAAAAGCAGACTCATAACAGTTAGAATATGATTGGTTGCTATTGGTTACCTGTGCAAAGGTTTTCAGAACCAACCTATGTTAGTGTGATCGGAAAACCCTGTAAACATGTGACATTAGTATATTGGTACAAACTACAAAACAGTATAAAAATTAACCTTAAGATTTTACTCCATATTTAAAATAAAACAGGTCCTTATTTACTGCAGCTTCTTTTACTCTGGCCCCATATGAAACAAAAAGGCAGCTGGCATTCACTAGAACAACTGTAGAACTACATCAGAGTCATTTGCATATAAAAAAAATAAGCAACTTGGCAAGCATATCCTACAAAATCTAGTTTGCAGGGGTGACTTGTGATTGTACATAAAAATATCACTGAAGAAAGAAAATTAAATGTACAGACTATTTGATGGGGTTTTTCTACACTAAGGGTCTGATTTAGAGTGAGACGTACACCTACTTGCATAGCGTATCTTTGGGATTTCTCGCACTGGGCATGCTCAGAAGCGAACGTATGCAACTTTAGCTATTCAGACATACTTTTTGTCACTTACGACTCCTTACGCCTGAAGAGGCATGACGGGGAGGGAAGCGGTCTTCTAACACAAGCAATGTACAGAACATTTGCGTGCGGATTCAGACTGGGATGTGGTGGAATACGGTTTTATTTGCGGCTGGTCCAGGGCAGGTGTAAGTAGCTGAAGATGATGAACACCCAAACTAGCAAAACACTTGTAATTAGAGGTTTTGAGAATAATTCGTAGATGCTTATTGAGGCTTTAGTAGTCGCTCAGCTATATTTTAGAATTTCCAAATGTATTGTAGCAAAGATAATTTTTTTGTACAAGTGCCCGGAAGCTGCACCTGCTATATTAGCTAGGTCATTCAAGTTTAAATGATGTTTCATAGCAAATGCTTTTACAACATATAAAATAAAAGGATCTGTACATGTTTGCAAGGTGGACATAAGTGTCTGTGGGCAGCATGGTGGCTTAGTGGTTAGCACTTCCGCCTCACAGCACTGGGGTCATGAGTTTGATTCCTGACCATGGCCCAAAAACATACTAGTAGGTTAATTGGCTGCTGTTAAATTGCCCTTAGTCTCTCTCGGTCTATGTGTGTATATGTTAAGGGATTTAGATTGTAAGCTCCAATGGGGCAGGGACTGATGTGAATGAGTTCTCTGTGCAGCGCTACGGAATTAGTGGCGCTATATAAATAAATAGATGATGATGATGTCTGTTGTAAAGCGCACCTGAACGCATCTTCAACTGTGAATGGAGTGTACATACTCTGCATACAACTTTTCCAAATGCAAGTTACACTTAAGCTTGCGTTCCACTCTGAATAAGGCCTTAAGATTTTTTTTCGCAAAGGAAAGGCACAGTTTAACGCCACAGTTGAACAAACAAGGAACAATCTGCACCAGTAACAAAATTCACCAGCTGCAGCCTGGCACTGCACTTCTTATTTTCTGGATCTGGAAATTGTAACTTGACAATTAAATGTTGGATTTCTCTCTTTATTTCTACCTCACTCTCACCATCCAGCTGCTCAACTCCTGATCTCTCTGATCCCTACGACTCCTTCACTTGCTACTTCTGCTTTCCACAAACTCTCTCACTTCTACATTCTCACCACTTCGCACCTGCGCCTGTCTCTTCACTGCTGTCCTGCCACAAATCCCCCCCCATACACACACTATTTTCCCATTGCCTTGTATTCACTTCTGATAACTCTGCCATTACTGTACTGCATTACCTTTGCAATTGTACTGCTCTACCACAGTATTGCTCTACCATAACAATGATGTGCCAAAATATTGCTTTGCCATAGTATTGGCTTGCTTTACCACTTTGATTATATTTCCATTGGCATACCTCACTGTGTTTTATTCAAAACTGCCATTATCGCTGTCTTACCTCCTTTGAACCTCCATTACCTGTACACCACCACTTTTCTCTGACCGAACCTCTCCCCTCTATCTCTCACCATTTGCAATCATATTTTTTTGCTTTGCTCATCTCCCTGACTCTCCCCCCTCCTTTCTCCTATGCCATTCTCCCATTTCTTACCTCCCCCTCTTCCTTCTCTGTCCCTAGCCTTTGTTCTCACTCTCCCACTGTCTCCCCTCTAATATTTTGCTCCTGCCCAGCCTCACTGCTCACTCACTTTTCCTCTGCCTCTGTCATGCCCACTCCTCGCCACTCTTCTCTGTCACCCTCTGTTTCTATCTTTCCGCCCTCTGTTCTCCACTTGCAACTCCTCCCCTCTTAGCTCCCCCCAACACTGCTTTGTCCTCTACCCTATCTAGGCTTTTAAACCATCTGCACTTCCAAAGCCCCTGCACCACCTAGGCCTTGCCACCATCCTGAAATCTACACTACCTAGGTCCAGACACCATCATGGTCTCTGCACCATCTTAGCCTCTGTACTATACAGGCCCATGAACCATCATGGCTCCCACTCCATCTGCTCCACCAAACCAACACAATGCCTCTATTGAGCTTATGCTGCATGCCTGCCTGTCTACAGTTCTGGGCCTCTGATCGCTCTAGATCTGTGCCCCATCCAGCCTTCTACACTACCTCTACTGGTCATGATTTCTAAACTTCTAGACCCCTGCAACATCCTGACCTTTACCCAAGTAGGCCTCTGCACCATCTGCACCTTCCAGAACTCTGTACAACCTAGGCCCCTGCACCATCAGGCCCCATCTAGGCATCTCTACACCCTGCTCTCCATCTTTCAGACCTCTGCACCATAGTGGACCCCACTAAGTCTACTTTCTCTTTTTCTCCTTTGGTTTCTCATTACCGGCCTCTTTAGAATGTGAGCTCACACAGGCAGGGTCCTCTACCCTATGTCTCATGTCTGCTCACTCTTTGTCCTCCACGCTGTCCCTGTTTTGTCTTATGTGGGAGTATTTTTTGAATGCTATGCAATTTGTTCTGCTAATTGCATTCATGCATTTATTATTCTTCTCATCTGTATGCATTGTTTAATCTGTATATACATATGTAATTTTGCTGTATGTTCTTTTGCTGTATGTACGGTGCTGCGGAAGCCTTGTGGCGCCTTATAAATAAAAGATAATAAACATAATAATAAGAATTCACATAAATATGTTTTATGCTATAAGTTCAGGCAGAGTTTACACATGTGAAATTGCAACAACCTTATATTTATATTCTTCAAGTTTGTAATCCTTTATAATGATATGGATACACTGGATTTAGAAACAATTTTAATTATAGGGCAAAAAGTGAAATGTTTTATGTTTAGAAATGACAAAACTTAAATACAGCTGTACTTGCTTTAATTAATATTATGCTGTCTGTAGAAGCTGTAACCTTATTTTGTCTAATCCTGAAAGAAATCTATTTAAAAATATGATTTGTTAATTTATAGAAATACTAACATATTTTTATTAGACCTTAAAAGCACCGTCATTCGTTAGGTTAGTATCGTACAGGCACTTTGTGCCCCAGGAACTTGCATTCATGCTTTATTTGCCTGCATATACAGAGCAGGCATTGCAATACTGAGTTACTTTCACAAGGCTGATACACTCTTTGAATATGGCCTGCAACATTCATAGCATCACTGCTTGCGTTACAAAAAATAAATGCCAGATTATAAAACAAGTTAATAGTATCCATGAATGCACAAAGTGCTTCTATGTCAGTAGTTCTAAAGTCCGAGTTCCCAGGGCCAACATGTACACCAGTCAAACCTGGCTGTAGACCTGTGCAAAGTAACACTTAACGGACATGGGCCAATTGTACCATCTGCAGAAAATCTTACAGCATAATTTACAATCACAAATCAACACCTAAAAAAGTTGATAACAAATGATTCAATATGAAAAAAGTTTTTCAGGAGAATTTGTCAACTAATATTTTAGGTTCAGTGTCCAGCTCTTAATGGTTATATCTTGAATTAGTGTTATGTTGTATAAAGAAATGACAACACATATCTAGAATTCAGTAGTTTAAATAGGTCTTTGGAACAGAGAGATGCAGATATTATATATACAGCCTGAATGGTTTATAAGTACTGGTCATTCCGCAGGCAAATATGCATTTGCTGCTTGTTAAAATGGTTATCTGGGACCATTAGTTAGAAGTGTGGTGTAGAAATGGGCACATCAATAGTAAAGAAAGTATTATTTACTATTATGGCTTCTGACAGTTTTTCCAAGCACATCCATTCCACACCACTTTTTATATAGCAGGAAACTATTTGTATTCTGTTATTACCTGCAGCTTTTCGCTGAAGCCTGCCTGTGTAAAAGGTCTTTCCTCATCACCACTGTCTGCAGTCCTTGGGCGTATTTTGACTTTTTCTTCATCTATTTGAAGATCTGTGCTCTCAAACTCCTCAACAAATGTTTCATCATAAACAGACATTGCCTGCAGTATGTCATCATCAGTTGTAAACAAAATTGTATCCCCAAATTGTTCTGCAGCTAAGAAATGCAATAAATATGTAATATAAATGTTGCGTACATAAGCAAGAATTGCAAAATTCAGTACTTAGCAGAACCAAATACAAGACACCTTATTTAAGCAACCTGAAAATTGGTGAAGAGAGTAATTTGGTCATTCAGCATCCAGTACTACCTCTACGCGGACTATACCCAAATTTACTTTACTTCGCCTGATCAGTAATGTCTTGTGTGACCAACTGTCTCTTTTCCATCTCCACATGAATGTCCCAATGCTACCTAAAGCTCAGCATGTCCAAACAAAGCTTATCATCTTTCCTCCTTTCAGAGTCGCCACCTTCCCTTAAGTCTCCCTCACTAACAACACCACAATTTCTTCAGTCTCCCAAGCCTTGGTGCCCTTGACTTTGCGGCTCTCTGCTTTCACATGTTTCAGAGAAAAAGTTTAGGGAGGGTGAGAGTGGCGAGAGGGAGGAAGAGAGAGAGAGAGTGGAGAGAGGGAGGAGGAAAGAGAGAGGGAGGCAGAGAGTGGAGAGAAAGAGGGGGGACAGAGAGGGAGAGAGTGAGGGTGTGAGAGGAAGGCAGAGAGGGGGAGAGAGAGAGAGGGGGAGAGAGAGGGAGCAGGAGATGAGACAATTGGAACATGTAAATGTAAAATAATGCTTTTTTGCATTTAACTTTTATTTTACATGAATATGTCCTTTAAATCATGCCATGTGATGTAGGTAAGATAAAAAATACAATGCACATACCTCCAGAAAGTGTACCAGAAGCCTTGGCAATTTCTCCTTTAAAGATTGCAGCATGGTCTAAAACAATTTCAATGTCCTTTACACCACGAAATGAATGTATTCTTGATTTATTATAATTCCAGATTCTAATCATTGCCACCTTACAAGGATATGCAAATTCTAAGTAAATATAGTGAATCTTTCCTGGAGTAAATGGTGCAAGCCAAAGATGCATATCATCTTGAGTCTTGTTTACACCATCAATGAGATTTGTTACAACTCTAGGGTCTTTGCCATATGCTGGTAAAATATTTATATTTGGAGGATCCGCTTCAATCTTTGCTATCTGAACAGGGTTACCAGTAGAAGAAAATATTTCTATCCCATTAAGACCAACATAGTGCCTGTCACCCCAAGTAGATGCAATTTTAAAACACATATGTTTCCCATATGGCAAAATTGGTATCTCAAAGTAATTTTCCTCATCTTTGCCATTTTCTACCACGTTCACATCTGCTGCTTTAGGCAATCCCTGGTCTTTTCTTGCTGGTGCGCTTTGCTTTCCTGCTTTTTGCTGGTGCAAAAACTCATCAAAGATATCCCCTTCAAACTCCATGTTAGATATTCGACCTCTGTGAGATTGATTAAATTTCAACAAAGAAGTCCATGATTCCATCAAATTATTTTCTTGGTTACTGCCCCACCTTTGTCTGGTTTGAATGTTTCCTTGATTATCTAAAAATGAAAGTTATGTTAGAAATTTTTATTCTGGCAACATATGCTACATACAGTAGAATACTCATAAAGATATAAAAGAGCCCGAACAACCACATTAAACAATATTACTCCTTACATAGGAGGCCAGGAACTGTTGTTTTGTCTGAACTATAGTATATAGTTTCTAGCTAAAGCTCTAGCTCACAGGTACCATGATGTTTTGGAAAATGTATATGTATGAACCTAAGGTACATAATGACACCCACTTGTTTAAAAGTGGATATATGCTTTAAAATTGCTTAAAGACATGACTATTTCAGTTCTAATAAAATTTGCCACTGTTATGTGAAAGCATAGACCCCACGTTCTTCTACCACCAAGATACAAAAATAGTCCTACTAGTCAAGTACTACTTTTTTGGCAATAATTTTTTTCACTAACACCTGTTTTATGAAAGTCCCTGAATAAAAATGATAATTTAACTGGTGCATTTCCATGGCTACCTGGTATGTATAAGAGCAGGTGGAGATAGGAAGTGATATCTTGTCGCTGCAATGCATCTTATAAGCGGGTTTACCATCAGTTTGCTATTTAGTGGCTGAATGGAAACACATAACATTTATCGCAATGTGACCAGGACAGTATGCAAGTGTCTTTAAACTCTTTAAGCATGGAGAATGTCTAGGGTAAGAAGTCCTGTGTCATTTCAATGTTATTATTAAAAAACAAATTGCTCTGATGGGCAATTTTTGTAGAAACAAAAACAAAAATCTCCCCAAAATATTTGAGATTACCAGCTCCAAGTGCCTGCCATTAAAATAACACCTGCTTTTAAGCATATCATTTATCTCAAGCAAGTATTTCTATTTGCAACAGTGAAGACCAATTTTAATGTGGTACTCACAGGTAGAGATAAAATTCTCCCTACCCAGGCTGTCATTCTTCGGAGCCCCAGGGGCTGCTCTATACAGCCGTTTTTGTGCAGAACCTAGGGTTCTTTTACAGTCCTTGAGAAAACCTGAGGCTGTGTGACACGAGAAAGGGGTGGGAATGGGTGACTGCAATGACCATTCAGTAACCGTAATCAGGCAAAGTGCAGCTTTTAATTTAAACTCCAACTCCTCCCCAGCCATTTTCAATTGATGAACTGAAAAGGTTTGCCATATTACATTTTATTGAAGCTTTAAGTTACTATTCAGTAAAGGCTACAGGTTGATCAACACATAAAACTTACTTGTTGACGGGGTGCTCAAATCTTTACATTTTTCACTTTCCAACTCTTTGTCTTTGAATTTTGTAACTTTCCGTCTACCGCTGATTGGACGTTCAGGGTCAGAGAAAATCTTGGTGTTCATGTATTCTAAATCATCACAGGATTTCCTGGACAATACAGTTGAAATATGTGTTTTGTTTTCACTGTTGCCTAGATATCTCGATTCTGTACTGGGGCTTTTAAGAAATCCATCTAAGAGCTGGTCCCTGCCAATATTATTTTCATTTTTGAAAGAGTCCTTACTGATAGAATGATTAGTAATAGAATGTAGAAGCTTTGTTGAATCTTCTTCATAGAATTTTTGTTGAAGGTTGGAGTTGGATGGAGAAGCTAACCATTGTGGGATTTTACTTGATGATTCATTTACTTTTCTTCCAGTAAGTTTTTCCAGTTGTTCTATGATTGCTAAATCATCATGATCAGATGGAGACTGGGAGCATTCTTCAGATGTGTGAAATTCTGCACTAGCAGTTTGCAAGGAATTAGTGGACAATATATAAGGCTCATTACTATGCATCTGTTCCTCTATGCATGAGTTCATTCTTCCCCCTTCTTCACACTCACTATCTTTTTGTTTTATTAAAGATGTGCTTATTCCTTTGGTTCTTAAATCGTTTGAGTTGCAATGCTGTGATCCTTCGTTCCATGTTACAGAACTTTCTGAATGAGAGGTCCTAGGTATTGAACTCAAATTTGCTGTAGAACTGTATTGTGACAAACTATGATAATTAGTGTTCATATTGCTGTTTTCACTGAGTTCATCTATTTTATCTCTTTGACTGCTAAGAGTAGATGAGGAGGCTGTTATTATCCGGCTGGTTAAGAAGTCAATAGTGTTACTGTAATCAAACACTTGGTTTCCACACCCTTTCTCTATGTATCCATCAAACACCAATGTTTTATTTTTATATATCTTTACATGCTTTGCACCAATGTCCAGATCCTGAAAAACATAAATATGTAATATTATAGTTACAATTTAACTTAGTAAAAGTAAACTTCAATTTAAAGAGATACTTTAAAGAATCATTATTACAATGGTGGCTTAGTGATTAGCACTTCTGCCTCACAGCAATGGGGTCATGATTTCAATTCCTGACCATAGCCTTATCTGTGTGAATTTTGAATATTTTCCCCATGTTTGCGTGGATTTCCTCTGGGTGCTCTAGTTTCCTCCCAAACTCCAAAAACATGCCAGTGGGTTAATTGGCTTCTATTAAATTGACCTTAGTCTCTCTTGGTCTGTGTTTGAGGGAATTAGACTGTAAGCTCCAATGGGGCAGGCACTTATATAAGTGAGTTCTCTGTACAGCGCTGAGGAATAAGTGGTGCTATATAAATAACTGATGATAAGAATGATGAAAATGCATGTTTAATAAAATATTTTTCTGAACAGAGCACAATGACATCTTAGAGACACTTTGTTCACAATTCATATTGTTAAATAAATACTCTAACTGAAGCAGGCAGAAATCACTGCACTTTATAAAAATGGTGGCTCGCTTAGTCTCTAAGAAGTGAGAGGTTGTCTATTTTTCCATTCTGATCTGGTAAGTTGTGTTCCTCTGAGCAAAATTAAACTACTGATCTTTCAATAACAGAGAGTAATTAAATGATTCAAGAAAAATTTCTAGTGATTCAGAATCACAAAATAAACATGTGAATTCAAAACAGGATTTGTAAAATAATTTGGAAATTCTGGAAGAAAGAAATAGAGGGATTAATTACATATTATAGATTCTAATAACTCCCCTTTCCCTGGGTATGGGGTTGCCACCTTTTTTTTTTAAGGACAAAACTGGATACCATGCAGTTACAAAAATATATATTTAGTGCGCTATGCAAAATGTAAATCTCAATCTATTAACCACAGTACAATGTAGAGCTCATTTTGGTGACAAAAGTAAATACACAGTCTATTCTAGTACCCCATTTGCAATTCAGAGCTCATTCTGATGACTTCAAGTAAATGCAGTGCCCACTCTTCTGTCTTCCAGTAAAAGTTGAGCCTAGTAAATAAAGAACTCATTCTGTTGTGCCAATTATAATGACCCCTTTACAAAAGCAGAGCCCATATTTTGGTGACCCCAGTGAAGATGGAATCTATTCTACCGACCCCATTAAAAATGCAAAGCCTAATCTGGTGACCCCAGTATACACAGATCCCATTCTGAAGGCTTCCATAAATACAGAGACCAATCCATTAACCATTTTAAAACACAGAGTTCATTCTGGTGGCCCCCGGTAAAGACCATTCTGCTGACCTATTTCTATGCAGAGTCCATTTTGGTGACTCAAGTAAATGCAAAGCAATTTTACAATGCAGCATCCAACAGGTGACTGTAGAGCATGCAGAACCTATTCCGGTGACACCAGAAAGTGAAAAGCCATTCTGATGATCTCTTTATAATGTAGAGGCCATTCTGCTGACCCTCTTGTAATGCAGTGCCCATGTATTGGGGATCATTGGATCCTAGTCTCTAATGCAGGCCTGTTCAACCTGCAGCTCGCCAGGTGTTGTGAATCTACAAGCCCCAGCATGCTTTGCCAGTAGATAGCAAGCCTACAGCTGTCAGGGTATGCTGTGCCTTGTAGTTTCACAACACCTGGAGAGCCACAGGTTAGCCAGGCCTACTCTAATGGCTGTAGCCTACTACTGACCTATTCCCACACTTGATATCCTCGCTCTTCTTATCTCAATACAGCCTGTTTAATAAGATGATGGAAAATGGATTGGCAGCTAGAATTCACAGTAGAAGAGGCACAGACAGGTATCGGCCTTATGCAACTCAGGTTGATACACATTCTGGTGTTACATGATAACTGATGTTGCAAAATATTATATAAGACCAGAACCCAATATCTGCAACCATTTTATAGTGACAGTGAGAGGGTGATATGCAAATACTCTCAAGCACTTCCAAGTCTCTCTGTTTTAGAATTGGCAGTGGAATTTGGCAATGCCCAAGAGTGCCTGCTTCTGTTGCCCCTTTCAATGTGCCACTTAATTCGGCAGGTCTATGTCTTGTTCCTTGCTTACTAGACAATAAATAGGTGACTGGGTAGGATGAATATATTTAAAATTGTAATGTAAATTAAATGTTAGCAAGGTAGATGATAAAGAGGGACAAGGAGAAAAAAAGGGCATATTGTACATCCACCCGCCCATTGCATTATCTGTCTAGATAAGACAGCTGTGTGCACAGCAATGGTGTCTTTCCATAAAGATCAGTTATGTCTATGTGAGTTTCTGTCTCTCCTTCGTTCAGTGGTAGAAAGAGAAAGGAGGGAATTTAGAGTGTAAGCTCCAAATGAGCAGGGACTGATGTGAGTTCTCTGTACAGCGCTGCGAAATTAGTGGCGCTATATAAATAAATGGTGATGATGATAGGAGGGAAAAAGAATTAATTAGTGCCCATGTGTGCATAGCCCAACTCATGGTTGATTTATCATAGGCCACAAAGCAAATAAATTATACAGGTGCTTATAAAAGCTTCTTTTTTTGTTTTTAACAACAAAAAGAAGACAGAGGTAAAGTGGCAGAAGCCCTAAAAAGTGATATCTTTATTTTTTACCCTAGTCCAGTGGTTCCCAAACTTTCTGAGTTAGAGGCACCCTTGGGGTCACCATAATTTTTCCAAGGCACCCCTAAGCCAAAATAATTACCAGGTAGTCCTGTTTTTTTAAGTAGTTCGGTCAAAATAACGTACAATATATTTAGGCCCCTTCACCATCACATTGTGCCCCATCATATCACTGCACCCCTTCACCATATGACTCTGTATCCCCTTCATCAAATCATTGTGTCCCCCTTTGCCATCTCACACTCTGTCCCCCTCTTCGCCATCTCACACTCTGTCCCCCTCTTCGCCATCTCACACTCTGTCCCCCTCTTCGCCACCTCACACTCTGTCCCACTCTTCATCAGTTCTCACTCTGTCCCCCCTTCAGCATCTCATTCTGTCCCCCCCTTCAGCATCTCACTCTGTCCCCCCCTTTAGCATCTCACTATGTCCCCCCCTTCAGCATCTCACTATGTCTCCCCCTTCAGCATCTCACTATGTCCCCCCCTTCAGCATCTCACTCTGTCCCCCCCTTCAGCATCTCACTCTGTCCCCCCCTTCAGCATCTCACTCTGTCCCCCTTTTCAGCATCTCACTCTGTCCCCCTCTTCAGCATCTCACTCTGTCCACCCTCTTTCAGCATCTCTCTCTGCCCCCCCTTCAGCATCTTTCTCTGCCCCCCCTCTTTCAGCATCTCTCTCTGCCCCCCCCCCTTCAGCATATCTCTCTAGGTCCCCCTTCAGCATTTCTCTCTGAGCCCCCCCTTCAGCATCTCTCTCTGCCCCCCCCTTTCATCTCCCACTCTATCCCCCTTCACTCTCCGTTCCTTTACTTTCCTCATTTTCTGCTGTCTTCTTTTCTGATGTCCTCTCTGCTGCTGCTCCTCACTGACACTGTCGGATGTGATGACGCCACACCCGGCAGTGAGAACAGTGAGGCAGAGGATCCAGCGCTGGATTGGTAAGTTCTTTTTCTCCCCCTTCTACTTCTTCTTTTGCTATGGTGGCTGCGGCACCCCTGTGACAGCGCTGCGGCACCCCAGGGAGCCGCGGCACACACTTTGGGAACTGCTGCTTAGTCTTTACATAATATGCTTGTTTTAGAATACAAATAGTAGATGTATCACAACACATTTTTGTTGTCCAGTTATGGGCTCACACACATTACTTTAGCTATAACTAAACCTAAAAAAAGAGAATCTATTCTTACTTTGTATAGCAAAGACACTGCAAGCGAAGATACAATTGTACAGATAAGATATTGCTAGATATAGGAGTCTTAAGCTTTTATATATTCTTAGTACTGATCTGTGTGATGCTGAATAGTAAATACCAAAGTCAAGATTAGTAGAAGAAATCAAGATAAATCTATAAGATAAAGGGCTATATGTGGCATTATCTTAAATCTTCCTTGTAATGAGATCCAAAGAAAACTGGAAAAATACTGTGACCCAGCCTTTGTTTCCTCCTTGTAAAATATCGAAGAATATTTAAATAATACTTATTTTAAATTTTGACAAAAATATAAAGCCAATACATTTTCCATGTGAAATATTTACATAAAACTATAGCAGAAAGCAATAGCAAAGGTAAGATTGTGACTCACTGATAAATGTGCATTGTGTTAGTCAATATTGTATCACTATAAGACTGTTAGGCTGCCGGGCTGATAACGAACTTGCAGAACAGATGACAGAGGTCTTCACCTATAGCAGCCGCCTTTCCTGTAGAGCTTTATGCGCTCGCAGGTATTCAGATGCCCCCACTCCTAGCGTAGTGCAAGTTCGTTAAACAACACCACAGCGGCATGCCAGAGGAGGCTGAGTAGATGGTAACGGATGGTCAAACGTAAGGTCAGGGGTCACAAGCAGGTAGAATGGTGAAATAACACGCCAAAGGGTTAGGGTCACAGGCAACAGGCAGGGTCCAAGGTACAGGCAAGGGTCACAACAGCAGATCAGGTAAAATTGATATGTACAGCACAGGACTGGAACGCTATAACCGGCAGGGAGGCTAAGCCCTCTCTGCCTTAAATACAGGAAGCAGCCAATAAGGGCCCTACCCTACAAGTATTGTAGGCAGTACTGTATAGAAAGCGCCCCAACAGTTGCCATGGAGATGGTCGGGACGTTGGGTAAGTGGAAATGACGTCCCGGCTATTGTCATGACAGCCGGGACGCTGGAGGAAGAAGCGAGCCGCGGATGACCGCGTCTCGTGACAAGGACAACAACAAAATATTTTTGAAGTATGTGCAAACACTGGTCATTCTACTATTACAGCTAATACTGGACGTGTGCTGGTCGATTACTATAGAGTAATCCTATGTGGACTGCCTTACTAACACCTCAGCTAAGCCTTCTCTGTATGCCTCCTTGGCTACTATAACATTCTTGACAACAGGAAAATTGCATAGTTTCTCCACTGGATAGTCCTATGCATGAAAGAGAAACTCTGTACTGAGTTGAGAGACTATGACAAGGACTGAAGGGTGATAAAGCACAATGTAGAGAAGACGCAAATGATGAGGAGATAAATCTAAATAATCAGTAAAAGCACAAGTTGTTTCACACTACAAAAATAAAAAGCGCAAAAATATAAATTACTGCTTTTTCCCAGTTTGCATCTGCTTTGTGTCTTGCCAATTTACACCTTATGTTAGCTTGTGGTCTTAGACCACCATTTTTTTCTTTTCAATATTGGAAGAATAGAGCAATGACAACACTTTAAAAATTACATAATACACCTTAAATACATTAAAAACCACAGTTTAAAACAAAATGCCCTGAATTCCCCCTTTGCATACAAAAACACTCAACATGTTGGTGTGAATGAGCCAGTATGGCTCTCTAGTAGGTTTAAAGATTATACAAAGGCTGGGTACGCACTACAGGTTTTTCATCCGATTATCGTGCCAGTCACATGATAAATGACCGTTAGGCCCAATATCGCGTGTGCACACTCCCACCATCATGTTTTATCGTTCCAAAGCACAGCGCATTGTTTGATTTGATTTTATAAACGGACTAAAAATCTCTATAAACGATGGAATGATGTCGGTCCAATCCTGCAGTGTGTATGCACTCACAACCAGCGGTGTAAGCAAATCTCCAGAGTTTAGAGTCACAAGCTTTTCAGCCGATGGTTATGACTGATGTAGAGCACAGATTTGAAGGTAAATCTTGTAAAATATTTATAGTGTATACACTTGAATCGGCATGTTGATCTGGACTTTCAGTTATTGGTAAAATCATTAACGACATTGCATTGGGAGAAATTTTCTGTAGTTTGTTTCCAGCCTAAGACTGTGGTTCATATACCACTATGCATCCGGTGTTAGGCCTTGTCTTCTACATAGACAATCTATAGCAAAGGGGGAAATGAGCTTTAGGGGTAAATTTATCAAGCTGTGGGTTTGAAAAAGTGGAGATGTTGCCTATAGCAACCAATCAGATTCTAGTTATCATTTATGTAGTACATTCTACAAAATGACAGCTAGAATCTGATTGGTTGCTATAGGCAACCTCTCCACTTCATTAAACCCACAGCTTGATAAATTTACCCCTTAGTCCTTTGTGGTGTGTATCAAAGCGAGAAAGAACAACTGCTAATAAAATAATGGAGGTGACCAAGAGATTGTTTGGGATGGTTTGTGTGTTTTACAAAATTAAAAAGCATAGAGGAAGCTTGAATAAAAAAGAATTACAGCATATGTACTGTACTTGTTTCCCTTCAAGTTAGAAAACAATTTGATTTTAATGACTCTTTATGATAATTTCACTTAGTCAGTTAGGCTGATTTAATAAATTTAGCATGGCAATAGCCAAATATATAGTCTGTAGCAAAACATGCTGAATATAAGAGGAATTTGTCAAAATATTTCAAATTAAACTGTCTAGAATGTTTTGAACAGATTGTCAGAATGTAAATTTATTTGGCAGAGTACTGATCACATACACTTTACTCTACAGTGAACTACTCCAGTATTTGTTTGTGCACAAGTTAGTGTATATTGTATATATACTAAACAATATAATTTATAATATTTACTGTTTTCATATAGTGCATACAACAGTACTGTACATGTCAGTTTTCAAGCAAAACCCTCAATTGCGCTTACACTATAGTCTTAGGAGTCTGTGACTCAAGAGACACTTATTTAAGGTCACAAGGTGTAGACCATGGGATTTAAACACGGATCTTCAGTAAATCTCTCAGCATCAATGTTAAACAATTAGTGTACTTGAGCCTTCATTGCACAACATTTCTACTCTGTTAATTACTACTACATAATTTATGGAACACTGGTTACACTAACAATGTAGAAAAAGCAAAAACCTAAAACCATCAAACATAAAAAAATCTACATACCAATGAACACAAAAGCTCTTTTAGAGAAGGACATAAATATTTACTTACCCTTTGATTCAAGTCTTGTAGTTATTCAAAATACAATGATTCAAAGAAGTGTACTAATACAATCTTTGATTTTATATAGTATCTGGTTATGCTGAAAATTATTTACATTGTGTTCTACAAATAGAGAGTGTGGGTTAGCAAATCACATAATAAGCTGTAACTACTTACACTGAGCGTCTTGTTGTAATTCCAAATCTTCATCTTGCATATGTCAAAATCACATGACCTAGTAGGATTTCGGATAACAAAGTAAAGCTGCACAGGAGGATGGAAAGGGCACATCCACATGAAACATTCCTTTGTAGTCTGCAGAAGAATAATTAGGAATCAATTGTTTTGATACAAGGTGGGTTATTTATTTACATTCTTTTACAAGTCAAAATAATGGGTATATATATGATGTCTGAAAAATATCATGTGAGAACTAGAAAATTGAGGGGTATAAGGAGTAACAGATAGTACTTTCCGTTTTAAACACACAGTATGGTCATTGTATTTTAAAAGCCAACCTGACAATGCAAAAGAGGGCATAGGTATAGTTAAAACAAATGAAAGCACCAGTGTATTTTGTTTTCTTGTGATGATAGAAGCCATAGCGACATGTTTGCTTGTTCAGATGTCAAGTAAATACAGTTATTTCAGTTTAAAATGCACATATCTAAATATTCAATTCACGGACAGTACATCACAGTGAGAATTGTATCCAGTATATAAAATAAGAGAAGTAAAATGGTGTCAATATGTGTATAGAACACTGAACAATATAATCCATGGTGTATTTCAGTAATAACACTAGACTCACAGAAGTCATATGGAAATTTTTTAAAAATATTGTTAAAAGCACAGTTAAGCTTCTTGCGCAAAGCTTAAAACACAGGTAATTGTGCTGTTAAAACTGCAAACAACCTTAAGTGGCCCCATCACAAGAATCTTCTAATTATACAATTTATAAAATCAGATGACAAATGATATGAAAACAAATCGAATCACCACAGTAATAATGATGTGATTCAAAACATCACATACACAATTTCAATCATTACATCACTGATCAGTGACATTAGACAACATCTCCTATGTCACCAGCAATCCCTATGAACAAACAGGGCATCCTAAAAAAAACAAATTGTCCAGTAAAAGGATAGCGTACCTACAACTGGTGCACTACTCTGTACAGTCTTAAGGTTATTCACTAACAGCTTTTATCTGTCTAATGTTTGTTAGAGAATGGAGCAATTGTGCATTTGGTTTCTGTAATTTAGTACAGCTTTGCACCTTTCAGCAATGTCAGTAAATAACCATCCATGTGCTAAAACTACATAAAAACTAAATCTACATAATTATTAATTGTCCACAGTTATGTTAAGGAGTTGAACTTTGAATAGAAGATACAAACCAATTTTATGTAAACAACCTACATAGAAGCCGTACCATGCTTTCTCAACGAAAATGCCATTTATAAAAACAATAAGGTTCGGCGTGGCTGTATATAGAATTGGTACTGGAAAATACACTTTAAAACATTCAATATCTTGCCACGTTTACCTAAAAAACCTAAAATACTTTATGGGCATTGACAGACAACCAAATAGCAACGCTGCAGCCTGGTTTTTATGGTAGAGAAACTGGCAACCTTCTCACTTGTAAGTAGAGCGAAACATTTAGTTTCAAATATTAGTGGAACAATTCAAGTAGTACAATATATTTATATTTATTTAGCAATAATGTACTTCACTTTTAATGCAACCTGATATCTTGTACTTTTATAATTTATGACCTTCTAGTTGTCATAATTCTTGTCATTATCAATGTAATCATTAATGTCTTAGGTTACGCTGTGTGATGTCAATGATCAGTGATGTAATAAATTTGGAAATGTTCAGTGTGATGTCATTGTGTACATCATTAATAATTTTATTTGTTTAGACTGATAGCATCAGAAAATCCTTGGAGGTGGGGCTAGCTAAGGTTGCATAACCAAAATATGCCAATTTCCTGTGTTATTTTCAGCTCTGAATAAAACATTAACTGTGCTTTCAATATAAAAATATTATTTTAAATCCAATGCTTCACATTTAAACATAAATAATCAGTTCTTGGACTATAAGGGGGAATTCAATTCCACCGAAGTACCGCCGCGCTAAAACTATTACCGTTATTATGGTAAATTCAGCCCGGCTTTCAGCTTGCAGCTCAGGGTGCTGCGAGCAAAACGCTGGCGTTATAATTACCGTAATAACGGTAATTACGTGCATTATAACCATAATAACGGTAATAACTTTTAACAGTAACGCGGCCAATTGAATATGCCCCTAAAAGCTTTCACATACAGTACGTGTAAAGTTTTAAAATTAGTCAATAAGACCCTAATCCATTACACCACAAGGAAAGGAAGCAGTTTGACCCTACCTTTAGTTTTAAACTAATGTTGAAAAGTCTAGGCTGGCTAGCATGATTTCATGAGACCTACCATGAAGAATCACTATTAATGACAGCGACCAAATCCAGGTCATCTTTAACAGATGATTTTGCTAATCATCATGCGACACACCACCCAGAAGCACCAGAAACTATATAGGCTCTGTTGCCTTTGGTTGTCCCGCCTATGTTAATTTAGCTCCTCGCTGGCCGGTGCTAGTGTTTGGGGAGAGTACTTATTTGTTACACGTGTTTTTATGTCCTTTAGAAAATCTTCCTTAGGACTAGAAGTGTGAGGAGAGGAAGAGCTTCAATGGGTGGTAAAAGCACAGTAGGTGCTAGGTCTATGTCTGATGAAAAAGGAAGATATTTGGTTTTACTGACTGTCATTTTAAGTAAAAATACATTTTTAATAAAAGGGTTATATGCTCTCCAAAATATTATGAATAATAGAATATGGAATAACAAAGCTTTGGTGCCAGCACTTTGGTTGGGGTTGTTGGATCATATTAAAGTTGAACTAGCTGCCTACCTTGATAACTTGGTCCCTGCCTTGTGTAATCGGGTGGATATCCATCTTTTTCGAGAAAGATTCCAAAAAAGAAAAAAAGAGAAGAAAGAATCAACTGGCCAGTCAGTTATTACATCATGAAGAGCCAATGCAGCTTGGATGTTCCCAACTCTCTCCTGAGGAACGTGATAAGTGATTCAAAAATAATCTGTGTCTTTATTGTACGGATTCTGGTCATCTCCTTTCTGCTTGCCCCAAGTGTTCCCGACAATCCAGGTCCTACCCTGTTCAGGACATGTCAAGTTAGGCTCCTCCAGGCACTCTCCTACTCAGCTCAGTCCCAATATTTGCTCTCTCAGTTATCCTCCACTGTCTTTCCAGGTTGCAGACCACTTGAGCTTTAATTGATACTGGAGTTGCAAGGAATTTTATCTCCTCCACTAAGGTGTACCAGTGGACTCTCCCAACCTCTCTCTTGGAGGTTCCTTTTGTTCTTCTCACCATTGATGGTGCAGTCTTTTTTCTTGGAAGCTGATGCCTCCTCAGTTGGTGTGGGAGCCATTCTCTCCAAGTGAACGTCTACGGGGAAGATGCACCCTTGCAGTTTTTTCTCTCGAAAATTCCTTCCAGCCAAGAAAAATTATACAATTGGGGATAAAAAAAACTTCTGGCCATTAAACTTGTTCTTGCAGATTGGAGATATATTCTTGAAGGGTCCTGCTTTCATGTAAGCAACTTTACTGATCATAAAAAGTTGCTGTATCTCCAATCCAGTCAATGCTTGAACCCTCGCCAGGCCCACTATTTTTCTCCTGATTTGATCTTCATATAACCTTTAGATCAGGGGACAGGAACAAGAAAGCAGACGCTCTGTCTTGAGCGTTTGAAGACTGTCCTCTTCTTCTATGGATCTCCCTGTAACTCCTCCTCACGAAAGAGACCTTTGTTACTCCCAAATTTGTAAAGAATCTTCTACATTGGTCGCATATTTCTCGTTTCTCTGGGCATGTGGGTTCTCGATAAACCCTGGAGTGCATTTCAAGGAACTATTATTGGCCAACCCTTCATCTGGATGTAAGGAAATTTGTTTCTGCCTGTACAACCTGTGCTCAACACAAGGTCCCTCATCAAGCACCCATCGGTCCTCTACTTTCTTTGCCCATTCCTGTGAGGCCATGGACTTTATCCTTTATCGACCTCCAAGTAAAAAATGTAACACTATTTGAGTAGTTGTGGATCGCTTCTCCAAAATGGCCCATTTCATCTCATCAAGAGATTTACTTTGCTAAAACCTTGCTAAAATCTTTGTCAAATAAATATTTTGACTGCACAGCTCTCCCCAGGAGACAGTTTCAGACCGTGGAGTTCAATTAATTTTAAAATTCTGGAGATCACTTTGTTAATATCTTAATATTCGTCTAAATTTTTCCTTGGCTGACCATCCCCACTCTAATGGTCAAACAAAAAGATTAAATCAAAACTTTGAGACTTTCATTTAATCAAGACAATTGGACGGGCCAACTCCCATGGACAGAATTTGCATATAACAACCTCTTTCACGAGTCGTCTTCTTCTACTCCCTTCTTCACTGTATATGTACTCCATCCACCAGTTCCAAAATGTATCTCTTTACCTTCTACAGAAGTTCCCGCAGTTAATTCTTTGTGTCAGGATTTCTTTACTATCTGGTCTAGAGAAATTGAAAATCTCAAGAAATCCCCCAATCTTTAAAAAAATTTAAAAAAATATTATTATTTTTTTTGGCAATAAGCGACACGCTATTCCAGCTCTAAAAAATAGGGAAACAAAGTCTGACTATTAACTAGAAACATTCATTTAAAAGTTCCATGTATGAAAATTACACCCAAGTACCGTAACATTTAAACTGAAGTTACCACTTTCACTTCGCATCTTCAATAATTTCCATATTTCTTTATTGAAACCACTTACTGTCAATCGCTTTTCTTCTATGTATTCTCTACTGTCTGTAATCAGCACAGGGATGAATTTGAACATAAACAGATCCTCTATTCTATATGTTCCCGACTAAAGATTCAGTACTTATGGATTAGAAGGGCTTTGGTCCTGAAGAACGAGTTTGGGCTGATTTCTCTGATGTTCACGCTCCCACTCTTCTGAAGAATTTTCACGCTAAATTTCCCAACAAACCCTTTGTAGGGTGTTCAGTGCCCACTTTTAAGTGGGGTGGGGGGGTGTACAGTCTAACGCCGGACCTTCCAGCTTACCCATAGGGGTCAGGTGCGCAAGGGAGGCCTGCTTCGTCGGACTCCTCTATAGCTAATCCTGATATTCTGCATCTGGAGTTACTCTGCAGTTCCTGGTATCCAGCATTCTTTGCTTCTAAGCTAATTCCGGTATCCCGATGTCTTGTACTTGACACCGCTATGCATATCCTGGTAAAAAGCGTCATATGCTTCTCAACTAATCCTGGCATCCTGTATCCGTTGCAATTCTGCAGATCCTGGTATCCAGCGCTCTATGCATCTCAGTTCATCTTTTTATCCTGGTTTTCCACATCCTGGTCTCCTCTTGCTGGTGAACATCCTTTTCTTCTGTTAGTCATACCTGGTACCCATAGAGAGAACTGTGACCTGCATGATATTAGCAGCAAAGACCAAACCTCCTTTGCTACGTTAATCAGTCAGATGGTTAGAATCCTACCATTTCTGTATGTTCTGTGATACCCTAAGCTGAAAAATGTGTTGGGCGCTACTGACAGATGCCTGTTACTGTTCATACACATTGGACAAACCCACCCTTAACAAGTTTCTACATAATGCTGTGTGCCAAAAGTTGTGTCTTACAAAATTCCTAGCTCCTTACTTTTGGCCCCATGTCCTAAATTTTAGAAATCTTTGCCCTTCCCTGTCCAATCTTAAGAAAGACACTGATAGAATACAGACGCAAATAAGGGCTACAACAAGGATGTGAAGTCCTAAAAACTAAAGTATTTTGACTTTTTGAGCTTAATGTGTACAGCTTGGAGGAAAGAGGAGGGGGGGGGGTGAAAGAATTATTTAATTAGTTTCATAATGATCCAGTAAAGCTCTAGGATATGAGAGTAGTGGAGGCTTCAAACAAAGTCCCAACAAATGTGGGAATAGCCATAATCTGTGAAAGTGTGTGATGCATATTATACAGTATATCATTATTAGATACAATGCTGTGTGTTACTTGCAAACTTGCCTAACCACAGCCCTTACATTTTTTGTCTAGCTACCACATTCTTTGGTACTAAATTGCTGGCTAACCTTTTTTGTCTTTGTAGAAATGTGTCTGTGTGACTGCATACATGCAGATGTGATCATTGGTATTTCCCTCCAGCCTTGATTAACATCCGAAAGATCCTGAGCAGATGTTGATCAGGATTGGCAGGCATTTTGGGCCCATACACACGGCTATTTTTATCAAATTATGTTGAAAATTACTTTAATGGCTTGTAACATTGCCGTGTTTATGAGCACCTCAAATCATTAGGAAGTCAAATGGGCTGCTTAGTTAGATCAACTGGCTTGCTGCCAACATTTGTGTCCTGTACAAAACACTGATTATTTAGTTTGCAACATTTAAAAGATAAACAAAACAATAAAAAGACTTTGGGTTTTACCTGAACTTTTCCATTAACCAAACAATGAAGGTCTCCGGGAAAGTCAGCGTTCCTGATGTCCACGTCGTGAGGGGATATAAATATTTTTTGATCCTTAATATCAAAGAATTGGACTTCAGTCAAACCCACACTGTAAGGATTTCCCCAATTGGACAGAATTTCCACTGTAATGTATACTGCATTGTTTACTGCAGGCTGCAAACACAATTAAAATGTACAGAAATTAAAAAAAAAGGTTCTACAAACGGTTACTGCTTAGATCCATATGGGAGCTGAAAAAAATCTGCATTGTGTTATGTAACAAAACAACTGCAATTTTTTTTCTGTTAAAACTACTAGTATGATTGAGATGCATTTATTTTCTAAAGTAAAGACCAATGTGCAACAAAGCAGAGAATCTACAACTGGATTCCCATGTTTATCATTATTATTATTAACACATGAGCAATGTAAATATTTGAATATACAACAGACATATTTCTGAGGTCAGAATATGGCAAAGGTAACAATATAATTCTTTATATACTGTGTTTCAAAATACATTCTCTGCTTTATTCCTTACTCAACCAGCTTAGTAAATTGACCACAATTTCCCCCACCGTAGTCCTAATAACTATAATCATCATTACACCTAGCATTACCCCAGGCATAAACAGCTTGTCACAGAGAAAACATAATTCTCATAAAATGCAGCTCTCTGACACCTTTCATTTCACAGAGAAAAAGAGGGAATACAAATTTAAACAAAATGAATCCATAGCAAAACATAATCTTTCTTCACCAACGAGGGACAATGGCAGAGCTGGGGTATAGAGTGTGGTAGCTGGAGCATTGGGCGTTTTCAAATTTGCCAGTAATATTGAAGCTCCTCACCCTCTATACCCCATTGGCTGCTTTATAAACCTCAGTCTTGTGTGATTACTAGCGGTGGGCAATGAAATGGTAATAAATTATTAAAAGGTCTACTTTTGTCAAAAACTACTCATGTATTGTAACCAACAATATAAAATTAACATGGACAGTGTAAGGAATAACACACCCAGAAATATAAGGATATTATAAGCCAACAATTAGTCCTATGACGTATATAAAAGCATTAAGCAGAGGGCTCATGCCTTTATATTAATAAAGAACTCTTCTGTGACTTCTAATATCCTTATAGTTCTTAGCAGGGAGTACCATCAACAGTGATGTTTAAATGTTACAGTGTCAGTTAATTGATTTCCCTAAGGCACAACTAGGTAGAACAAATGTTGTTGTAGACGGGGCATATAATTTGAGGTGAATTGGACAAAGCAACTACAGACTGAACACCATCTTGT
Organism: Mixophyes fleayi; assembly: GCF_038048845.1. Lineage (NCBI taxonomy): Eukaryota > Metazoa > Chordata > Amphibia > Anura > Limnodynastidae > Mixophyes > Mixophyes fleayi. The sequence continues at coordinate 58,945,030 of NC_134408.1, forward strand.
ATAAAATTACCACGTATAGATTGCACACACAGACTAAGCTAGGTGTGATTTATCTGTGACCTTTTGCATGACAGTAAGAAATGTGAACTGTGGTCTCAGAAATATTTTCAATTGATTATCATTATTAAATTATTTCTCTAATGTATGTTGTGAGAAATGCATATTTTATTTCATGAAATTAACAATTTAACATGTTAACAGTTTATAGAAGGGAAATACAGTATAAACACAATAACTCCAAAACTGATGGGGCAAATTTTATGTCCATGTGAACTTTATATTTTTCCTGTGTACGTCAAACTCTGCATCTTTTATGCTTTTTCACTACATACAACAACAGTATTTATGGCTTCTTACATAGAGTACATTACAGATTACTTGTCTCTTAGACATATATTAGATATATATATATATATATATATATATATATATATATATATATATATATATATATATATATATATTTATTTATATATACATATACACATACATACACACATGCATATGCACACACACACACACAATAAAACCAATAGGGCTCGAATTCTTGCAGTGCAGTTATGTGCTATGTTTGTACTAAGCCAATCAGACACTTTTTTTCATTGTTTGATTTGCACTTGGCAGATAAAAGCTAATTGCTGATCTGTTTGGTAAGGTGCAAATTTGCACTAAGAATCTGTCAATACATGAGACCAGGTAACAGAGATAATTAGCATAATTGGAGTCTCCCTAGGGGTTTGGTATTAATAGATAAAAGCCCACATTCCCAAATTTGAGAAAAAAAATGTCAGTACCTAAAGCTGCATTCATACAGCACTGGTCAGTGGACAATGGAGGGACGTTCTAATAATTAGGATCATCACTTTCATTCACTGTATAGTCAGGTCTCTATGTACAGCATCTTATACTTAAATAAGAAAGAATCGCCTCAAACCTGGGGTGAATATGCTCTGCCACCATGCAGTGTATAGGAGATCTGCTCCTGCAAATAATTTCTTAGAGGAGATCTACCTACTTTCACTATTGTGTCTAACGCAAACACTTGAATAGTCAGAATAATTTGCGAAAGGTGCAAAGTTAAATTTTTGGGGGTTTGCAGTTCCGCCTGAGATTTAGTTAATTTGATTATGCGGACAAAACACCTGTCTGCAGTTAGAAAGTGTATTATTTTATGAAAGGTTTTTTGGCAAATTAGATTTGTTCTAAAGATTAAAGCCCTTTGTGTTTCCACATGTACTTGCTGTGATGGTTCCAGGCTAGGTAATGCTATTTTGCAACCTATTCCTGCCTTAGAGTCTGGGATCATTTCCTACAAGACTGATAAGGTGTGTGACCACCACCTATCTCACTGAGGAGCAGTGGTGTCTTGCAGAAGGCAGGGAGGCTGAGTCAGACAGATGGAGAAGGGACAAGAGGTTCTCCCAGACAGGAGCTCAGGAGGAGTCCTGTATTTCTTAGAGAAAGAGAGATCGACCACCGCAGCTAGGGAGGGAGCCTCCAACACCCCAAAAACATACTGACCCCCCCGCCCCCCGATATAATACATATATATTGGCTCTTGAACTATTCAGATTATGCATGCAGACAGGACAATCTTACAAAGAAAAGTCTTTAGACAATTTATTCAAGTAGACATCCCAGCGCTAGTAAGAAAGCATTGACAAAACCTTGCAATTTGTCCTTGCTGTCACAATGCATTTGAAAATTGTTTATTGTGTACTAAAGAACATGTCTCACACCTTCCCTGCAGTGAGCAATGTGGTCAAAGGACAAACACTTCCCAAGCGGTAGATGAGCATTCCCATAAAAATTCATTGAATTTCTAACACACAGTTAACGCTTCTAAACACAGTCGGCGAAGAGAACATGTGTGTCTACAATTGCATTTCGCTTACATTATTTTTCAGACTATTATTGTTTCAGAGCATTTAGTGAACTTTGAGAACACAAGTTAAATGCTTTAAAATAGTGCCTGTGTAAATGATGCCTTTCAGTGGCCATACATAATTGAATAATTGGTTATTTTGAAATAATTGACAAATCATTGAACAATGCGTGGGCTTGTCATACATGGTCAAAATGTGTTCTCAGTCAGAGCTATTCGTGTGGGTTTTTCTTCAGCCATTCTTTCATTACACCGAATCTTGTTGACTGGTTGGCGATTGTGCCGAACCACCAGATTGAGCAATATTATTGTTTTAGGTTACAGCAAAGTCACTGAAAATCAATCCGTTGGGAAACAAAATGCCACATTTTTATGAAGTTATGGAAACTTGGTAATAAATGTCTGAAAAATATATATTTCATTTGCCTATTTCATCAGACAAAGCATCCAACCGTGCCTATTATTCTTTTATCATACTATGCCTCTTGCTGGCCATTTAAATTCATTCAATTTAGCCAACAATTGAGGAAACAAATAAGGAATTGGTATGCTTATTATATTAACTTCTCAACGTGACTTATCTTGAAACGCTTTATAGAGTCAATGTCCTATTTGTGGCTGTACCTTTAGGTCTGAGGCGGTACTTCTACATCTTAGATTGAAAACATGCTGAATCTACATGTCTCTGGTGCCATAAAGACAGGAGTAGACTGTCAGCATGTTACTACTTTAGGCTACATGTTTTCTTTTTATTTTTACTATTGGAACCAGCCCTTGCTACGAAATAACCAGTTAGCAAGCACCGAGCAACCATTCGTCAAACCGCAGCCACATATAACACTAAGTAAAAAGGATGACAGTCTATTTCAGGTGAAAAATGTTTTTTTTTCCTTTTACCGCACAACCCTGACAGGTCATTGGTTATATAGCTCTAATATCACAGGAGCACAGGAAGTATTTATTTAATTTGTAAACTCCCAAATGGCAATGTCCAAGATTATTTTTGCTTTAAAATATAAAACTTTCGATGTTTGTATTTTACATTATTATATTTTTTTAATTTCTGAAACTCAAAACATGAATCACATGCTGTTTTTGCAAGATATATTTTATTAGATACAGACAGGACCAAATTATATTTTTGTGAGCCCTCGCAGACCATCGTTTAAGCTGTTAAATATATGCGGAAAATTATTAATTCCTAAATGAATCAGTGCCTAAATGTTTATAATGTGTATATAAATTATTCACAAATATAAAAATAAAATAAAATAAAAAACCTCTGCAACTCTGCTGCCATAGGCCAGAGCCCATTCCAAACCAAAGCCTTGTAAGAGGGGGGCAACAAACTGTCCTCAATCAGGAATATCTTAAATCAGTTTTATTTAGATATATTGTACACCAAATACTTGATTACCACATCAAAATGAACTTTTTGGGACGATTCACTTTAAATTGTACTTGTCTAATTTTGGGACCTCCAAAAGGTCCAAGTGGCAAGCGCAAAGGTGAGAGTTTCCATGCAATTTGCACCATCATGGCCTTGTAATGCTGCTCAATGTATCAGCAAGCAGCCATGATGATACCATTCGCACTGAAGTGCTAATTCCAAGTACCGCCTCCACCCATTTCATTATGGAAGTGGGCAGGATCCAGGAAGGTGCCCTGCTCTTTCAGGAGAAGTCCCCGAAATTCGAGAGTCTCTCTGACATTCTGGGAAAGTAAGCAAGTATGGCTTAAGTGGAATTGGCCTTTTTGTATTTCTTAGTTTATCACAATTACTTTTCTATGTTTTATGCAGGGACAGCTAGAATGTTATTTTGTTATCAAGCCAAATAGATATACACTTCTCAATTTTTCCCAAAGTTACTTTCACGCAATATGTCCAACCATACACTTTAAATACAGCAATACCTAAAGGGCCTGAGTCATTAAAGAGTGCAAACCCCCAAAAATTTAACTTTGCACCTTGGCAAAACCCTGTTGCATTAGAGGGGAGGTAAATTTAAAATGTGGGGACAGATTTATATTTTGGATAGGGCATGTCCTAGATCAACTTTACATATCAGTGTAAAACTACATTTATCAAGTATTTGTGTGCTACATGACAAAAAAGGCAGTATTTTTTTTATGTGAAAAACAATAAACTAATTTGCACCCCTTGCATTATAACATAGTTTGTCCAGGATCAAATTTACTCCTTTTTTCCTCCGTTACTATCCTTAATGACTCAGGCCCAATGTGTATATATTACTAAGTGCTGGACAGTGTTATAGAGCCTTAGTTTAAAATGTTTTTTTACCTGGATGGTATGCTACATCTAGGGGCAGGCTGGACCAGGGGAGTATATGCCCCCGGGTCGAACAAGTGGAACCACTTTTGGGTCGCCTGGTAGTGAATGCGCTGCCGTCTGCATGTGCAGCTGGAATAGGTGCCGGCTTAACATATTACTGTATGCAGTCGCATCATTCATTAATAGATTATTGCACTGCAGCTTGCAGCAGAGTGTGGACTGCATATGCGGATGGCAGAGCTCCGAGAACGGTGCTACAGGGCTCCTCCCCTACCCTATGAGAGCCCCGTAGCACCAAATTATGGTGGGACAGGGTGTCAGATTGACACCCTGTGCCATACCTCTCCTCCCCCAAGTACTACCTCTCCCCATATGATTGGACAGCCCCAATCATAATTATATACATGGGAGCCTCAATCTCACTATATAAATAATATAATATATATTATATATTTAAGGTAGGCAGTGGGCAAAATATTGGAGAACAGAGCATTCTTATTTTCTTTATGTTTTTATGAAAGTTTCATTTTCCCTGGCCTAAGCATGGAGGAAGTGGCCCCAGCAACCACAACCACATTGAGAAACACAGCTTTCAGACTGACTTAACCAGACATTTTATGAGCACACAGCCAGAATCACAGGCTGTCAGTTACAGCCAAGATCCAAAGCCAGATTGGACGCTTATCTATGTCCTGTCAGTATACAGTGACTACATAGATATGCATGTGGCAGCCAAGAAATCGGCAGCAAGACACAAAACAAACAAAAAAAACACACACCAACAGAAACAATGGACAATCAGATTAAAAATGGATCTCAACATCACTAACTAAAGCAAGGCATATTATCAAATTTTACATTCATACATTGCATCAATCCTTCAAACAATGCCATATAGCAATAGTAGGACTACAAAACTGTTTAATACAAAGTAAAATAAACAACCACGCTGTGTAACTTTCTAAATATCCAGAGTTCACCCGTTGTAAATAAAGAACTAAATGACATTAATTCAGGCGCTCTACCCTTCCCCCCATCCCAAGGAATAATACAGATAATCTAGATCAACAGTAGAAAGTGTGACACTTTACTCACTAAAACCTGTATTTTTCACAAGCATTTTTTTCAGGATCCTGGTCTTTCTGTCATTCATAACAAATTGCGTCATTAAGGCCACCCATATCGCCCATTTCACTAGGAAATAGCCAGGATGTGGGATAATTGCCTACTCTCCTGGGAATCTGGGAGACCAACCCTTATTTTGGGTGTCTACCTGAAATTCCAGGAGAGTTGGCAAGTATGACTTTAAGGGACAACCTCCTGACGGATACACTCGTTTATCACTCACAGAGTCCCTCTAAATGTAGGAATCTTTTCTCAAAATCCAGTCTGATCCTATATTAAGAGATTTAATGCTCTTGTATTTGTGGCATGTTAACAGAGAAGACTTTAACCACTGTGAGTATTCTTTACTAGTACCTCCTTCCAAAGACTTTTAATAACGCAATGTGAAAACAGTTGTGATTCACATCCGCTTTGGGGTCTCCTGGAGCGGACAATAATAAAAATTGGCAAGCATGCTTAAATTTGTGTGCCTCTAATACAAGACTGACCATATAAACCTTCTGAGACTGAAAAAAAAAAAAAAAAAATGAAAGGGTATTACCTTAACCATTGGCTTAGCTCAAAGGGAAGAGTGTCTTTTTTTGCCTTCTTTTTTTTTCTCAGGGGTATTTCAAGGGGACATCAAGTGTTGGGCTATCATATTACATTACATAGAAATGATTTTCCAGTTGTCTGCCTTAAAATATATGTACATCTTTAATGGACACTTGTTTTCTAAATTTAAATGTGAATTATCTATAGGATCTTTTTTTTTTTTTTTTTCACTAAAGTAAATATCCAAGTTGTAGTAGAATGTTTCTACTTGACATAAATCCACAAGAGTATAGCATCAGCCTCCACTGCCCGATGTCAGCTCGCTTTAATTATACAGCGCAAAAGAACATATATATTATATAGTATTTTAAACTTACATTGTTGATCTAATATCCAAATAATCTATCATGTAGCACTGTACCTCCATCAAAATAGCATTTTAACATTCTGGGGAAACCCTGAGATCTGCCTTATTCAGAGAAGTGTGGCAGAATATATTCTGTGAAGAATATAAAGAAGTGTTAATTTATCAGTTTATTTAGGGAAAATCTTAACATTCACTCATTGCTCATCTGATATAGTTCCTATGTCAGACACCTGTTTGAATCGTATTGCTATGTCAGCTGTCTTCTACGTATCATTCAATTGTAACATACATGTCATTGTGTTTATTTTCCGGCTTTTTACAGAATAATTCCAGCACTTTCTTTAGATTGTGTTTTTATTGCTTGCCTAAGTTGTAGGTACTGCAACCTGAAATTCTGACTTAATATTTGTAAATAAGAGAAAGATTTTCTTTTTGTAAAGCTGGCATAGCTGAACAATACATAATCTGACCCAGATCTGAATTCCATCTAGGTTTGCACTAATCTTTAACTACATATCACATAAATACAAGCAAGAATGTTTTGTATTTCGTAAAAGCAAACAGCAAAATGTATTGGTTTTAGGTAGTGTACGAATTACAACCATATAGGTTACAGGCCAGTTTTTAGTCTTCAGTGCAGGTCTTGAGTGAGGCTAATCTAAGGAATCCCAATTCCACAACAATTAAAATGCAGCCAAAGTCTGTGGTCAGTTGCAGTGTGATAAGGGCAGGACTGAAGCTGTGTTTGATGGGGGTCACCCAGTGGGAAGCTGGAAGAAAGTTTTCCAGCAATGTGGCTGTTCATAAAAGCTCAGGGAGAGATAAAATATGTTGCAGAAGCAAGAACACTACAAAGCATGATAAACACTGCGGGTCTAATTATCAATATACAGCCATAAGGCTGAATTTCTATCGCAGCACAAAATCATTTATGGGCGCAATTTAACAATAAAATATCACCGTGGCATCTGAATAATACTGGACCAGAGTGCTAAGGGTTAACTTAGCGCTTTGCTGTTTGTGTCTCAGGGGATATGCACATGCATGACCTAGCTAGCCGGTTCACGCAAGCGCAGTGGAACTGAAAGCCCAAATATGGGCTACGACATTCCTCTGTGTTCGACATCCTGAGATGCCGCACACTATCCTTAATCTCAGTAAGTTACAATACATTTAATCAAAGAAAGAGACATCTACCTATAATAACATATCAGAAGACACTTCAACAACTGCTATAAGCTATAACAAACAAACCTGACCATAAAGCAGGAAGGAACTGGTAGCCACGGCTAAAGACTCAGAGGGCTGCCTGTTGCCCTATCACTGATACAGAGCATCTAACACAGTGATAGGCCACCTGATACACTTCAGGGTTCACAGCAGGATGGCCCTTCGGGAGTTCTGCACATTACCCTTAATCATAATGATAAATTAAAACAATACATGTAATCAAAGACAGACACCTAGCTGTAATAGGTGTACAAGCATTTTATTGTAAGATAAACAAGTGTTACAAGCCATCAAAAACAAATCTGACATAAAAGTATGAAGGACTGGTGAGCTGGGAGCACAAAGGGCCACCTGTTGTAATCACTGCTCTAACAGTTACCAGTATTTGTATAATATAGAGTAAGTCATAATATCAAAAATATCCATGTTATACTCCTCTCTGGGGCAATCCACACTTTCCTCCTGGTAACTCGACAGAGCAATTTAAAACACTAGATAAGTGCGGGAATACGGGTGGTCTCGGACCTGGCAGTCGATCGAACTTGGGACTCTATGTTGGAGCTTTACCACAGGTTTGAACCTTTTCGCCCGCTCTTCTTTGAATACCTCCAGGTCCGACACTTCACTATGTCTTTGCCCTCCCCTGATGCTCTCCGGACCCTTTCCTTTTTTGAGCATATGTGTCTACTTTCCCCACTCACCAAAGGGATAATCTATGATCTATAATTGGCTTATAGAATATACTTTTGACACACCAAGCCGCCATGAGCGGGAATGGAAAAATTACCTCGGACCTCCTCCAGATGACTCTTGCTAGGAGGAGATCAGGAAGTGGATTGCCAAGAGCTCGATCTCTACATTAATTAAGGAAACGGCCTACAAATTGTACAATAGCTGTCTAGAATGTTTCCCACAGCCACTCCGAGCTGCTGGCGGGAATGTGGCTAGAGAGGTACGATGCTACATATATGGTGGACCTGCCCTTGTATAGTTCCGTTCTGGAGCATGGCCCTTACACTTATATACTCTGTGTCAGAACAACAGATAAATAAAGACCCCTGGTCATTCCTTCTCTCTCGCCCTATACCTGATGAGAGCGCACCTTCTAACAAGCTTATCTCCCATATCTTGGCAGCTGCTAAATCCCAAATAGCAAAGCATTGGAAAGACCCCAATGCTCCCTCCATGCAGGAACTACGGTCTTACATTTGGCATGTCGCAAGCATAGAGAGTATAACGTACTATCTCCATGATAAATCACATAATTTCGACAGGGTGCGGGCCCCGTGGTATTCACTAGAAAGCCGTAGCTGCCTATCCAGTACGGCTCCCCCTCTTGCAGTCGGAATATAGTTCTTGGGCCGCCTCCGGATCCTCCGGACTGGGTACGGCAAACTGTTGGCGAGTAATACCTGTCTGTTATTTAATTGCTTATTTAATTGTTTGGCTTAGTTCTTCCTAGCTATGCTCCTTGTATACTTATTAGCAATATCGTTAATAGTATTTGTGCCTTTCTACCTCCCTCCCACCCTTTCTCCCTCTTTCAACCTCCCTTTTCCCCCTTACTCCATTGATATAATGTATAAAACATAGAGGAGACACCTTGTATATTAATACTCTTATGTGCAATATGTTGATTGTATATATCCATGTTATCAGGTCTATCATGAAAGACATTTGGAATACCTTATGTGTTTATTCATACTCCACAGACTGAAAAAATTGTAAAAGTTATAAAAAAATATGCATTGGTTACGACAGGATGGACCACCTATGCCACCCTGTCTATTGTTGCTGGGAACCGGCTGGGCTTACTTTGCCACCATTCCTTTACGTTATCCCAAATGCGCTCTCTTGCCGCAGTAGGAGGGGCTTACAATGCTGCCACCACTGAGCTCCCTTATGGCGCTCAGAACCACGTTTCTTCTGGGTAACTGTCACTTCTAGTGTACTCCTGTGCTGGTACACTTGGGCTGGTAACTCCGGACCACTTACTACGGATCAGGGTTGCTGTGGATGGATCCCACCTGGCCTATCACACTGACCAGAGCTGCAGGGTAGCGGCACAGTGGTGGTACTGGAGAGCTGGGTCCAATCTCAAACAGCTGGTGAACGTATTAGATTTAGGATCTAATCTGCACATCACAGGATTACAGCAATATTGAAGAAGTTGTCAAGCAGGGTCTTGAAGCAAAGAGTGATGTTTTATTTCGCTTAGGTGCCCTGACAAGGACAGTTCCACTGATTAAAGGTATCAGTGGTCAGGTCAGATGGAACATCAGAATGATACATTTCAGTGTACAGGACAGTTCTTTTTATACAGATTTGGACACAGGCTATTTTTAGAACCAGAATGTAACCTGTTTACCAAAACATAAATGTACATACATTGCAAAGCTAACAATATTTACACTTATCAGTGATGTCCTGCATCTTGTTTTTAGAAACAGGAAATCTAGTAGCAAGGTCTTAACTAACCCTTCCTGTCTTCAAAAGGGCTCACACATCAAAAGGTCTGATTAACATAAGGGGCCTTTCTTCAGACAGTTCAGAATACACATTCACACAAAAGGTCAAAAACTCCAAACAAGCCAATTCCCCACATCACAATACACAAAAAGCTTCCATCCACAAAAGCTTGTTGTATCAGATATATACCTAAAGAAATAATACATTTCCTCTAGAAAGAATAAAAACAATTTTTTTTCCCCCTGGTCTCAGAAATGAAAGATTTGCCTTACCAAAATATACACAATATCAAAAATAAGTGCACGTGCAATTATATAAATAAGCGCCCTGCGCTATTTCCTTTAAATAAATTAATACCATAAGTTATTTATACGTGATCCAGTCACAGTTACCAAATACTATTTCAAGTAGCCTACCTTTGGATCATTATACGATGCAGAATTGTTTTCAATGTTCTGGAGAACTTTCAACAATTTCTTCTGTTGACTATTTAAAGAAAAAAATATATTGTTACACATTAATTCCAGTACAATTGTGAAAAAATTTACTGCAAGATATTTATAGTGTAGCATAAAATTATTTTATACATCTTTTTTATTTAGGACTGGTATAAACTTTTTAGGTATAAGAGCATGATGTCCTGCAGCAAAATACCTCTGTGTTGCAATGTCCTATACATAATGGAATGTGGATTATGTAGAGACTAATTTGTAGAAAAACACACATATACACACACACACTAGCATTCTCTTTTAACACTATGTGATTCTGCAGCCAAACGCATAGCCCATGAAGGGCTATTTCTCCAAGCGTAAACTTAACATTAAATACCAAACCATTAATAAGTTTTATATGCAACACCATGGACAACTAATACACACTTTACATGTGATTTTGTCCTTTTCATATAGTTTTTTTTTCTCATTTATATACTTTTACATACAGGTTGGCATGAGGTATCCTGTCCATTTAACTACACCAAGTTGATTCATTTACACGTCAGTCTGGACCTTGGGCCCAATTCATTAAGGATCTTAACTTAAGAAACTTCTTATTTCAGTCTCCTGGACAAAACCATGTTACAATGCAAGGGGTGCAAATTAGTATTCTGTTTTGCACATAAGTTAAATACTGACTGTTTTTTCATGTAGCACACAAATACTTGATAGCTTATTTGTACATTGAAATTTAAAGTTTATATTTGTGTGCTACATGAAAAAACAGTCAGTATTTAACTTATGTGCAAAACAGAATACTAATTTGCACCCCTTGCATTGTAACATGGTTTTGTCCAGGAGACTGAAATAAGAAGTTTCTTAAGTTAAGATCCTTAATGAATTGGGCCCAAGGTCCAGACTGACGTGTAAATGAATCAACTTGGTATAACATTATAACATGTTTAAGAATTGAGTTTTGAGCAATGTTTAACCCATAAGGCCCCGAAGCAGGTGCGGGACTGAAGAGAGGGGGACACAGCCACACCCTGGCTACCACAGAGAAGAGTCCCAACAATTTTCGATGTAGGACTGGTAATCTGATAGAATTGCTTAATGTAGTGACGCCCAGGCAGGAACAACTATTTGACTAAGGCACTGTTAATGGGAACACTTAATTTAGTGCCATCCCAACACGATTCAGAATACTATTTTATGTACAACATATTAAGACTCTTATTAAAAAACCAAAAATCCAGAAAAACTAAAACCACTACTTAATTTAAAGGATTACATGAATGAGCCACTACCTTATTTCGAGCAGGTTAATTCTTTCAAAGGCTTGTGAGACCACACCGTCCTTCTCATCTGAAGCTGTCGAACTCTGATTAAAACAAAAAATATATTAAGATTTAATATGGGAGCAAAAACCACTATGCTAACAGAAATATACATTTTATATGTATTCAGAATCACAGATTTATGCAGGTTGCCACTCTCCTTTATGAAGGTAGAGTAGAAGCAACAAAAAGGAAGCTTGTAAGGCTAGGATAAAAAAAAAACCTGATTATGGTGTTATGGTCATTTTTATAACAAGATTCTTCAATGAATTCATAAGAAGAGCAGCCAGTATAATTATATAAATGAACTTGCCATATTGGGATGTGCACTAATATCTGTATTAATTGCTTTTAGCTTTTTAGAACCCATTTGCTTCATTCTACGTAAGAAGAATATGCTGGTTCAATGTATTGTTTGTAAAGAAGCAGTTTTTGGTCATCTGAAGGCATCATGCTTGTGTCAACCCAAGTGATATAATATATATGTGTATACACAAATACACAATACTACATAAACATGCACACCTTATTAAAATATATGAATCACTACAAAATGGTAAGCAATCCAAATTGCAGTAGTCAATCCATGATTAGAAACAGCAGCAGAAAGAAGTTTCCCTGATCAGAAAATGTTTGTCCCTTATTTTTTTAGAATATTAATAAGAAACTAAAGCAAAATCTTTATAAATTAGGCATATTTTCCAAATATAGTCCGAACTGTAAGGAACATTACCAACTGTGTTAAAGGACCATTTCTACCTTCAGAAGATGTAGTATTATTGGTTTGCATATATTCTCTTGCAATATTTACTAAATATATTGCTTCTTTTGTGATTTTCATCTAGTGTGTATTTATATTAGCAGACACAGTTATTTGTGCTGCACTAGGATATGTGCTCGGCATTCAACTATATTCAGAGGGCACCTTTATGTCTTATTTCAGGGCAACAAGAATAAACAACAGGGCCAGTAATATAAAGACACAGCAGAAAAGCACAATAGAAAGCTACAAAGAAAAAGCAAATGCAACATTAAAAACTGCAGGAAGGCATGTATAACAATATAAAGTAAAAGAATACGGCTTGTAAGGCATTTTATGCCTTGTGCATTAGAGATGTAACTCTTCCCTAGTGAATTGATAGGCAGCAGACGTATGTATATTCATGCCTTAGTTGTTACTAGATCCTAGTGAATTGTAGTCTCAGAATTCTGGCCTCCACTGTGTGAAAGCAATGGATGCACTTTAAAACAACACAACAAAATACAAATATGAACTTTATTTCATACAGAGGTGTGTTTGACATCATAATTTTCCTGCAGTGAGCAAGGAGTCTCACATTACAACTCTGTGCTACTGGCGACTCTGCTTCTTCCACTAACTAACTTTCATTTTGTGGCTTCTTGCTGTTCTCAATTCCATTCCTAATACCATGATAACACCTGTCTCACATCCAGCCCAGTCCACACTAACATAATCAGGTCATTGCCTCACAAAAAATCAGCGCTCTCATTTTCTGCCTCTGTGAACATTCTGATGATTCGATTGGCTAATAAACAGGGCACACACAGATGAGCAGGGGATCAAAATGTATTACAATAAAGGTGGTCAGAACATAGTCAAATACACATTATTCATGATTCATTTAGAAACAAAATATTGTGCATATATGAGCAAGATTAGTACCAGAAATTACGATAACATATTTGATATACACAGCTATTGCCGTTCTTACCACTTGTCTGCTGTTTGCTCTTCCAACGGTCTCATTCTCTAGTTGAACAGCATTTATAACATCACATGCAGAATGCTCAGAATCTTTGCTTTCTAAAATACTTTTCCTGGTTGCAGATAGTGGTCTCTCTTGCCGACTTACTGGTCCTACAAATCAAAACAATCAAAACAATATATCAGTTTGTGTATAACCAAGAGTTCATGAATAAATATGTCCCTGAATAGAACTCATAATTTCAACAAATGAAAATTAGTTTACTATAAAAGAAATGATCGTTTTGCCCATCAGCCATGTGTTGGATACAGACATAACTGATGAGGACATTACATACATAGCACTAATGATGGGTTGGAAATGACTTCTAGGAGACCACAGACTACAACACCTCCTTACAAAAGACAAAACAAAAACACAATGTCCAAGTAGAGCAAAATATCCTAATACACCTAGTGTGCATTAATACAGGAAATTACCTGAAAAAAGAGCCAACCCCAAAGATTCATTGCAAATAACTACTCTTCTGTTCATAGAAGCTTGAAAGCATAACCTGGGAGGGGTTTATAATGAAGGCTGAAGCCATCCTCTACATAGATCTGCCAAATCCAGACCAAGGGGTATATTTACTAAGCTGCGGGTTTGGAAAAGTAGAGATGTTGTCTATAGCAACCAATCAGATTCTAGCTATCATCATCATCATTTTATAAAGTGCCACTAATTCTGCAGCGCTGTACAGAGAACTCACTCACATCAGTCCCTGCCCCATTGGGGTTTACAGTCTAAATTCCCTAGCTATCATTTATTAAGTACATTCTACAAAATGAAAGCTAGAATCTGATTGGTTGCTATAGGCAACATCTCCACTTTTTCAAACCCGCAGGTTTAGTAACTATACCCCCAAATGTAGAGTGTGAACTTTCCTCTTAAGTGGATGGGTTAGACACACAGGAGAAAATCAATTGATTATCATGAAAGGTACAAATCACTTCATGAAAATCAAATAAGAAAAATAAGATGAGAAAAAAAAAGGAGAGCTAAAGATCCCTTCGCTTACAGATAAACAGAGCAAAAATATTAAAATTAGTAGGACGAATGTAGACCCTCACTGAAAAAAATCTGGCCTCCAGAAAAAAGGCTGAAATTGGGATATTGTCACAGACGTGACCTTAGTACCTGCAAGTATTGGCACTACTACGCCAGGAGGCGCGGAGTCTAACACGCCGCTGGTGTTCACCAGGGACCCCCGCAAGGAAGTTTGGACTTAGCGGCAACGACGTGCAGGTCGCGGCCCTCCCAGGTTGCTACTTGCGAGATATAGAGAAAGACGTAGTCAAACAGGCAGAGTCAGGAACCAACCGGGCAGATGAGGTACCGAATCAGAAGACAGAGAATGGTCAGCAGGCCGAGGTCAAACCAGGATATCAGGATGGAACCAATGGAGAATCCGAAAGCGAGGTCAGGAAGCCGGGTCAAAACACAGGAAACCAAATGTAACTATACAGGAACGCTGGGGACTAAGTAAACCAGTTGCTCTGGCACCCTAATGGTGTCAGAGCAGGCTTTAAATAGGAAGTGAAGCTTCCTCATTGGTGGGCAGGGAATCGGCGGTCAGCTGTTCTGACCGCCGACAGGAACTAGAGAGATGCGTCCCGTTGCTATGGCGACGGGCGCGCCTGCGCACCTCGTCGCCGGAAGAGGCGTCCCCGTTGCTTGGCAACGGGGCGCTCTGGAGACAGACGTCCGTCCCTGCTCGAGGAGGAGGCGCAGGGACGGCGTCTGACAGTACCCCTCTCCTTACAATTGGGGGAATCACTGGGTACAGAACGATGTTTCAGGAAGTCTGCCAGTAGTCTAGGGGCATGCAAATCTTCTTTAAAGACCCAAGATCTCTCCTCTAGGCCGAAGCCTTTCCAGTGTACTAGGTATTGGAACCGACCTCGAACTTTGCGTTCAGCAAGAATTTGGCTACTCTCATATTCATTGCCCATAGTAGTGGAAATGGCCTGAGGAACAGTGGAGGTATGAACAAATTTGTTTAGGACCAGCGGTTTGAGGAGGGAAATATGGAAGGTGTTATGAATCTTCATCTGTGGAGGGAGTTGGAGTCGAACCGTAACTGGATTAATTACTTGAGTTACTGGGAAAGGACCAATGAAACGAGGTGCAAGTTTCATGGAAGGAACCCGTAATTTTAGATTCCTGGTGGACAGCCACACTTTGTCCCCCACTTGGAGAGCTGGCACAACTCTTCTATGATGATCGGCAGAAGATTTATAATGCCGTCCGGATTTCAGGAGGTTCTCTTTGGTGGTAGCCCATAACTTAGCCATATCTTGAGTCATGGCATGGGCGGCAGGAACCGTGGAGGAGGTGGGAGAGAACGTGGGGAGGGTAGGATGAGTCCCATACACAGTGAAGAAGGGCGAAAACCCAGAAGAACAATGGACATGTGTCACTCACCGGACCGTGAGTGCCTCTTCCCGGACATTTAGGAACCGTGGCCGTCCTCCATCCTGAGGGTCTGCGCATGCGCAGCCCTTTCCTATACTTCTGTGTATGTCCCTTTAACTCAATTGGCAGATCAGGCAACACTCCCTATATTAAGCACCTGTGGTCAACACCACGTTGCCTGATCTTGGAGTCTCATTCCCCATGAGTCTCTGAAGGTGTTCCTGTGTTTCCTCGTTTATTCAGCCCAGCTGATTCCTGTGGTTTCCAAACCACTTCTACCTCTGTGGTTTCCAAACCATTTCTCCTACTGTGGTCCCCATACCACTTCTACCATCTACTGCATCATCGTGACTGTGAGCTGATTCCTATCCGCTGCCTCCGTGCACTACAGTCTTCTAAGCACTTCAACTCCACCTTGTATCATTGGGACTGTTAGCTGATGCCTATCCGCTGCCTCCGTGCACTACAGTCTTTCATTCACATCCACTCACCTGTTCATGATTGTGACTGCCCGCTGATTCCTATCCGCTGCCTCCGTGCACTACAGGCTTCAACCTGCAACTCGTCTGTGTTTCATCATCGTGACTGCTAGCTGATTCCTATCCGCTGCCTCCGTGCACTACAGTCTTCAACCTGCAACTCGTCTGTGTTTCATCATCGTGACTACTAGCTGATTCCTATCCGCTGCCTCCGTGCACTACAGTCTTCAACCTGCAACCCGTCTGTGTTTCCTCGGGACTGTTTAGCTGATTCCTATCCGCCGCCTCTGTGCGCTTCAGTCTTCAGCCCTTGTCAACTCTCCCGTGTTTCCTGGAGTCTGCTGCCACTATTGCTACCCGCTACTCTCCGTGATCAACTGTTTCAGTTCTACTCTGCTCTGGTGTCCCATCGTTACTGCACCTGCTGGTTGCTATTGGCTACCTCCGTGTTCCCGCAGAGACCCGCTGCTGTTGCTTCTCAGCGCTACGCATCCATCTGCTGCTGATCCGCTCTCCACGCCTTCCTGGGTTCCCTGCTGGTCTACCTACCTGTGCGCTGCACCTGCTAGACCACCGCTTCACCCATCCAGGGACTTTGCATCCTGCCGGCCTCCTGCCGTTCAGGTATCTCTGCACTTCTGTCTGACTGCCTTCTCCTGAACCACGGTATGCATACTTCCCATTGACTGTGCTGTGTATTGCATACCTTGCTGGACTGTGTGGGTTCTCCTCTGGAGTGTACTATCTACTGAGTCTATTGCCATCATTGACTGTGTTATCTCATGCTGGATTACTTCAAGAGACTTTCTATATTGGCAGTGTTGTTCAGTCATTTATACATTTATATTGTGCATATTACTGTGGATCAAAGTCAAGGTGCCCGTGTATATATTGTGTTGCAGTCTCTCCCCGTGCACCTCCTCACATATATATTCAGTGGTACAACTTGCTAGTGGCAGACCACTGACCCCTGTTTCCAGTTTCACCCGTTCCAGTATTCTCTCACATAGCAGTGGTACAACTTGCTAACGCAGACCACTGACTCCCCGGATACCTCCTCTTGGATTCCATTCCTTCACTCAGACAGCGGTACAACTTGCTATCCGCAGACCGCTGACTCTCATCACCTCCTCGTTTCTGTTGGACATTCCTCCTCACTATAGCAGTGGTACAACTTGCTACCGCAGACCACTGACTACCTTCACGTGTCCTTTGTCCATACAGTTCCTCGTGTATTACTACCTCCATATTGCCAGTGCTGCTAGTCATAGACTTTCCTGAGCATCTCATCATCTGCTATTTCCTGTTCCGTGATCACCCTGCTACCAGAGTACCATATTACCACCTATACTGCTCTGGTAAGCCTATCACCTGGTGATCCCTGGGTAAAGACTCCTAGTGCCCGTGACAGTAAGATCAGGCCATGACAGACCCAGATACGGAACCTACCGCTAAAGAGATGCTGCAGCATCTGGTCAGCCGTGTGGAGCAACAGGATGCTCGCCAACAGCTGTTACTTCAATGTTACCAATCTTTAACCTCCCAAGGAACATCTGGACAGACCGTTACAGCTAATATTGAAGCTCCTGTGCTTTCCTCCGTTTCCCCAGTGCCATCCCAGGTGTCTACAGTTCCTACGCTACACCTGCCTACTCCGTCAAAATATGACGGGGACCCCAAAACTTGTAGAGGTTTCCTTAACCAATGTTCAGTCCATTTTGAACTTCAACCTCAAAATTTTTCTACCCATCGTTCCAGAGTGGCCTATCTTATCTCATTGTTTTCTGGACAAGCCCTGGCTTGGGCCTCCCCTCTGTGGGAGAGAAACGATCCAATTCTACAGGATAGTGCCAAATTCATTTCCACGCTCCGAAGTGTGTTCGATGAACCAGGTCGTGTGACCTCCGCTGCTTCCAGCATTCTTCGTTTGCGACAAGGCTCCCATACAGTAGGACAGTATGTCATTCAATTTAGGATCTTAGCCTCTGAACTTCAGTGGAACACTGAAGCATTAGTTGCCGCCTTCTGGCAGGGGCTCTCCGATAAAATTAAAGATGCACTGACTACCCAAGAGCTTCCTTCGTCACTAGAAGATTTGATCTCTCTTTGCCATCGTGTAGATATGAGATTTCGTGAAAGAGAGTCTGAGAAAACAACGGCTGTTAAAGCACCTCTTCGTTTAAACCCTCAATTTCGTCCAGCTCCATCATCTGTGATTCCCATGGAGATAGGACGCTCCAAATTATCTTCAGAGGAAAGGAAACGAAGAGTAAAGAATAGACTCTGTATCTATTGTGCTGATTCCACGCATATGCTCAGCTCTTGCCCTAAGAGATCGGGAAATGCCAGGCCCTAACTAGTTCTGGAGAGGTGAAGTTAGGGTCCCTGGAGTCCTCTCCATTGTCTATGAAATCTAAAGTCTGCGCTTTCGATGTTACGATTTCCTTTGCTACCAAATCCTTTGAGTCACAGGCATTGATTGATTCCGGAGCAGCAGGAAATTTCATTTCCAAATCACTAGTGAATCAATGGTCCCTACCAGTGATCACTTTAAAAACACCCATTACTGTGACGGCTATAGATGGATCACGTCTCATCAATGGTCTCATCACCCAGAGTACGTCTCCAGTAACCCTTCAGATTGGTGTACTACACCATGAAGAAATTTCGTTTTTAATTCTTCCAGTTACGACAAGTCCGATTGTCTTAGGCCTTCCATGGCTTCAATGTCACTCTCCCCAGATTGACTGGCGCACCCCTCAAGTTACGTCTTGGGGGTCTGAATGTCACCATCGTTGCCTCTCTCAAGTAGTTCCTCTTAAAGTACAGCAATCTTCCATCTCATCTTCCTCCCCGGGACTCCCTCCTCAGTATGCTTCATATGCCGATGTGTTTGATAAAGCTCAGTCTGAACGTCTTCCTCCTCATCGTTCTTGGGATTGTCCGATCGATCTTCTACCTGGCAAGACTCCTCCCAGGGGTCGGGTCTATCCTCTCTCGTTACCTGAAACTCAAGCCACATCTGAGTACATACAGGAGAATCTCCAGCGTGGGTTCATTCGACCTTCCACCTCTCCCGCTGGAGCTGGGTTCTTCTTCGTCAAAAAGAAGGATGGATCATTACGCCCTTGTATAGATTTTCGTGGACTCAACGCCATTACTATCAAGAATCGGTATCCCATTCCGCTGATCACTGAGCTATTTGATCGCATCAAGGGAGCTCGGATATTTACTAAGTTGGATCTTCGTGGTGCCTACAATTTAATTAGAATCCGTTCCGGTGACGAATGGAAGACCGCGTTTAACACCAGAGATGGGCATTACGAATATTTAGTAATGCCCTTCGGGCTATGTAATGCCCCCGCGGTTTTCCAGGGTTTCATCAATGAGATCTTTCGGGACTTATTATATGTATGTGTCGTTGTCTACCTGGACGACATATTGATCTTCTCACAGGACCTGCCTTCTCATCACCAACATGTGGCAGAGGTCCTCTCCAGACTACGGAAGAACTCGTTGTTCTGTAAATTGGAAAAATGTTCATTCGAGTTACCCCAGATTCCATTCTTGGGGTATATAGTTTCCGGAGTTGGCCTGAAGATGGATCCAGACAAAGTAAATGCTGTACTACATTGGCCTCAGCCAACTACTCTTCGTGCCATCCAGCGTTTTTTAGGTTTTGCCAATTACTATAGACGCTTCATTCAAGACTTTTCATCCATTGCATCTCCCATTGTGGCCCTAACTCGGAAAGGGGCTAATACTAAGCAATGGTCATCTGAGGCTCTCCAAGCCTTTCAAATCCTCAAAGAGTCCTTCTCGTCTGCTCCCATTCTGCGACAGCCTAATGTGACACTCCCCTTCTTCCTAGAAGTAGATGCCTCTAATGTGGGCTTAGGAGCTATTCTCTCCCAACGCTCGGAGCAACAAAAATTACATCCTTGTGCCTTCTACTCTCGGGGTCTTCTGCCCGCAGAGAAAAATTATACTATCGGGGACAAGGAGTTGCTGGCCATCAAAGCTGCATTACAGGAATGGAGATACTTGTTGGAAGGAGCTCGCCATCCGGTGACGATCTTCACGGATCATAAGAACTTGTCATATTTGCAATCTGCTCAATGCTTGAACCCTCGTCAAGCAAGATGGTCTCTTTTCTTTTCCAGTTTTGAATTAATTATAACCTTCAAACCAGCCGCTAAGAACAAGAAAGCTGACGCTCTATCTCGAGCTTTTGTGACGTCCTCTGATGTAGAAGAGGTTCCCAACCATGCTATTCTAGACCCCAAATGTATTTCTCTGGCTGCTTCATCCACCAAAATGCTGCCATTTGGGAAGACCCTTGTGCCTCCTACTCTGAGGAGGAAAATCCTTTCGTGGTTCCATGCCTCTCGTTTTTCTGGACACGCCGGTGAACACAAGACCTTTGAGATTCTCTCTCGTAGTTACTGGTGGCCTTCAATGAGGAGAGACGTCAAAGAGTTTGTTGCTTCCTGTGATTTATGTTCTCAGTTCAAATCCTCCCGCAGAACTCCAGCAGGGTTGCTGCGACCACTACCCATTCCGTCCAAGCCTTGGACCCATATTAGTATGGATTTCGTTACTGATTTGCCACCAAGTAAGAATCACAATACTATTTGGGTAGTGGTAGACAGATTTTCGAAGATGGCTCATTTCGTCCCTCTGCCCGGTTTACCTTCCTCGTCTACTCTGGCTGAACATTTCATTAAAGAAATCTTCCGCATCCATGGATGTCCGTCTGAGATTGTGTCGGATAGAGGAGTACAATTCGTTTCCAGATTCTGGCGGTCCCTTTGTAAAACCTTGGGCATACGATTAGCACTCTCATCTTCTTACCATCCGCAATCTAACGGACAAACAGAACGAGTCAATCAAGATCTTGAGACCTTTATTAGGATGTTCTCTTCAGCCAACCAAGACAACTGGGTAGAATTGCTCCCTTGGGCTGAATTCGCCCATAACAACATGTACCATGAGTCATCATCCAAAACTCCATTCTTTGTGGTCTACGGTCACAATCCGTCTTTTCCGGAATTTCCTGCCCTCCCGCCCACCCAAGTTCCTGCTGTGGAGACTGCTTGTCAGACCTTCAAAAATATCTGGTCTCAGGTCAAAACCTGTTTAAAGAAGACATCTAACAAATATAAGTCTTTCGCAGATAAGAAGAGGCGGGCTATTCCACCACTAAAAATTGGAGATCGTGTCTGGTTATCTACCAAAAATATTCGTTTGAAGGTTCCATCTATGAAATTCGCCCCTCGTTTTATTGGTCCATATAGGATCATTCAAGTTATCAATCCAGTATGTGTTAAACTTCTTCTTCCTAAGAATCTTCGGATTTCCAATGCCTTCCATGTGTCCTTGCTCAAACCTCTCATCATCAACCGTTTCTCAACTCCTCCCTCAGCTCCGCAGCCAGTTCAAGTTCACCAGGAGGAGGATTTCGAGATTACTGAGGTATTGGATGCAAAAATTTCGCGAGGAGTCCTCCGTTTCCTCGTTCATTGGAAGGGCTTTGGTCCTGAAGAGCGTTCATGGATCAAAGCTGAAGATCTTAATGCTCCTGCCCTTCTGAAGAAGTTTTATTCCAAAAATCCGGACAAGCCCGGTTCCAGGCGTTCTGTGCCCACCTTTAAAAGGGGGGGTACTGTCACTCACCGGACCGTGAGTGCCTCTTCCCGGACATTTAGGAACCGTGGCCGTCCTCCATCCTGAGGGTCTGCGCATGCGCAGCCCTTTCCTATACTTCTGTGTATGTCCCTTTAACTCAATTGGCAGATCAGGCAACACTCCCTATATTAAGCACCTGTGGTCAACACCACGTTGCCTGATCTTGGAGTCTCATTCCCCATGAGTCTCTGAAGGTGTTCCTGTGTTTCCTCGTTTATTCAGCCCAGCTGATTCCTGTGGTTTCCAAACCACTTCTACCTCTGTGGTTTCCAAACCATTTCTCCTACTGTGGTCCCCATACCACTTCTACCATCTACTGCATCATCGTGACTGTGAGCTGATTCCTATCCGCTGCCTCCGTGCACTACAGTCTTCTAAGCACTTCAACTCCACCTTGTATCATTGGGACTGTTAGCTGATGCCTATCCGCTGCCTCCGTGCACTACAGTCTTTCATTCACATCCACTCACCTGTTCATGATTGTGACTGCCCGCTGATTCCTATCCGCTGCCTCCGTGCACTACAGGCTTCAACCTGCAACTCGTCTGTGTTTCATCATCGTGACTGCTAGCTGATTCCTATCCGCTGCCTCCGTGCACTACAGTCTTCAACCTGCAACTCGTCTGTGTTTCATCATCGTGACTACTAGCTGATTCCTATCCGCTGCCTCCGTGCACTACAGTCTTCAACCTGCAACCCGTCTGTGTTTCCTCGGGACTGTTTAGCTGATTCCTATCCGCCGCCTCTGTGCGCTTCAGTCTTCAGCCCTTGTCAACTCTCCCGTGTTTCCTGGAGTCTGCTGCCACTATTGCTACCCGCTACTCTCCGTGATCAACTGTTTCAGTTCTACTCTGCTCTGGTGTCCCATCGTTACTGCACCTGCTGGTTGCTATTGGCTACCTCCGTGTTCCCGCAGAGACCCGCTGCTGTTGCTTCTCAGCGCTACGCATCCATCTGCTGCTGATCCGCTCTCCACGCCTTCCTGGGTTCCCTGCTGGTCTACCTACCTGTGCGCTGCACCTGCTAGACCACCGCTTCACCCATCCAGGGACTTTGCATCCTGCCGGCCTCCTGCCGTTCAGGTATCTCTGCACTTCTGTCTGACTGCCTTCTCCTGAACCACGGTATGCATACTTCCCATTGACTGTGCTGTGTATTGCATACCTTGCTGGACTGTGTGGGTTCTCCTCTGGAGTGTACTATCTACTGAGTCTATTGCCATCATTGACTGTGTTATCTCATGCTGGATTACTTCAAGAGACTTTCTATATTGGCAGTGTTGTTCAGTCATTTATACATTTATATTGTGCATATTACTGTGGATCAAAGTTAAGGTGCCCGTGTATAT
Source organism: Mixophyes fleayi (assembly GCF_038048845.1). NCBI lineage: Eukaryota > Metazoa > Chordata > Amphibia > Anura > Limnodynastidae > Mixophyes > Mixophyes fleayi. The sequence continues at coordinate 58,968,403 of NC_134408.1, forward strand.
ATTGTGTTGCAGTCTCTCCCCGTGCACCTCCTCACATATATATTCAGTGGTACAACTTGCTAGTGGCAGACCACTGACCCCTGTTTCCAGTTTCACCCGTTCCAGTATTCTCTCACATAGCAGTGGTACAACTTGCTAACGCAGACCACTGACTCCCCGGATACCTCCTCTTGGATTCCATTCCTTCACTCAGACAGCGGTACAACTTGCTATCCGCAGACCGCTGACTCTCATCACCTCCTCGTTTCTGTTGGACATTCCTCCTCACTATAGCAGTGGTACAACTTGCTACCGCAGACCACTGACTACCTTCACGTGTCCTTTGTCCATACAGTTCCTCGTGTATTACTACCTCCATATTGCCAGTGCTGCTAGTCATAGACTTTCCTGAGCATCTCATCATCTGCTATTTCCTGTTCCGTGATCACCCTGCTACCAGAGTACCATATTACCACCTATACTGCTCTGGTAAGCCTATCACCTGGTGATCCCTGGGTAAAGACTCCTAGTGCCCGTGACAACATGATTGTTGTGTGTGAACTCGGCCCAAGGTAGCAGAAGACTCCAATTAGATTGGTTAAGAGATGAGAAACAACGAAGGAACGCCTCCAGGTCTTGGTTTACTCGCTCCGTCTGGCCGTTTGTCTGGGGATGATATCCAGAGGAGAACTTGAGAGTAATACCTATATCTTTGCAGAAGGCTCTCCAGAAGCGAGACACGAACTGGACACCTCGGTCAGAGATTATTTCCAGGGGACACCCGTGAAGACGAAAGATTTCTTTGATGAAGACTTGTGCCAATTTGGATGCAGATGGGAGGCCTTTTAGAGGAACGAAATGAGCCATTTTAGAGAACCGGTCTACTGTGACCCAAATGGTGTCAAAGCCGCTGCTGGGTGGCAAATCAGTAATAAAATCCATCGAGATGCTGGACCATGGGCGATCAGGAATCGGAAGAGGTTGTAACAATCCAGCGGGGGATTGTCTAGGCACTTTGTTCTGGGCACAAATAGAGCATGAGGCTACAAACTCTTGGACATCCGTACGGGCAGTGGGCCACCAGTAATGTCGTGATAACAGCGAGAGAGTCTTCTCAGTACCAGCATGACCGGCAAATCTAGAGGCATGAGCCCAACGTAACGCCTTTAAGCGTACATGTGGTACTAGGAAAGAACAACCCACAGGAGGAGTACGGGTGATGGCTACAATACAGGAGGGTTCAAACACTGGTGGGGGTACAGTAGTGGGTGAAGAATCGGAGACATCGAAAGAGCGAGAGAGGGCATCAGCTTTGGAATTGAGATAACCAGCACGATAAGTAAGAATGAGATTAAAGCGGGCGAAGAATGAGGACCATCTGCCTTGCCGGGGGTTGAGACACCGAGCATCCCGGAGATAGATGAGGTTCTTGTGGTCGGTGAATACAGTAACAGGATGACGTGCCCCTTCTAGAAGATGGCGCCATTCTTCGAGCGCAGACTTCACCGCCAATAACTCTTTATCCCCTATACCGTAGTTAGATTCAGAGGAAGTGAATCTCCTCGAAAAGAACCCACATGGCAGTAGTCCCCCTGAAATGGATTCTTGTGAAAGAACTGCCCCGACTCCTACTGCAGATGCGTCCACTTCTACCAGGAATGGTTTATCTTGATCCGGTTGAACAAGCACAGAGGCGGAAGAAAAGGCTTTCTTGAGTGCTTCGAAGGCGTCGATGGCCTCCGTGGGCCAAACATGAGGATTAGCAGTTTTCTTAGTCAGAGCGGTAATTGGTGCGATGATAGACGAAAACCGTGGAATGAACTGCCGGTAATAGTTGGCGAAGCCAATGAATCTCTGGGTAGCTTTCAGACCCATAGGTCTAGGCCATTTGAGGATGGCAGATAGCTTGACTGGATCCATCTGTAGCCCGGAGCCTGACACGATGTAGCCCAGGAAGGGAATCTGTGGCTTCTCAAATACACATTTCTCCAGCTTACAATACAACTTATTGGCTCGTAGACGAGACAGGACCTCTCTTACATGAACACGATGGCTGGTCAAGTCTGAAGAAAAGATTAAGATGTCATCCAGATAGGCTACTACGGAGATGTAGAGAAGGTCTTGGAAAATCTCATTAATAAAAGATTGGAAAACAGCGGGGGCATTGCACAACCCGAAGGGCATGACTAGGTATTCGAAGTGGCCTTCTTTAGTGCAGAATGCAGTCTTCCACTCGTCTCCTGAGCGTATACGGATGAGGTTATATGCCCCCCGCAGGTCTAGCTTAGTAAAGACCTTGGATCCCGCGATTCTATCGAAGAGCTCAGAGATGAGAGGTAACGGGTATCTGTTCTTTATAGTGATGGCGTTCAATCGCCGGTAGTCAATACACGGCCGTAGGGAACCGTCTTTCTTCTTGACGAAGAAAAATCCCGCGCCCGCGGGAGAGGAAGATTTCCTGATAAAGCCACGTTGAAGATTCTCAGAAATATAAGTGGTCATAGCAGTATTCTCAGGGAGAGATAGGGGATAGATTCTGCCCTTAGGAAGAGGTTTATCAGGTAGTAATTCGATGGAGCAGTCCCAGGGCCGATGGGGGGGCAGGACCTCGGCCGCAGCTTTGCAAAACACATCCTGATAAGCAATATATGGAAGTGGCAGTTCAACGTGTGGAGATATCAGACGACAAGGAAGAGAGGTCTGGCTGGGTTTTGGACCAGACAAACAGGACTTAAAACATTGTGGGCCCCAAGAAGTAACCATCGCACGATTCCAATCAAATTGGGGTGAATGAAGCTTGAGCCAAGGCAATCCTAGAATGACGGTGTTGACAGAACGAGGAAGAACCAGGAACTCGATGACTTCAGAATGTAGCACCCCTACCGTCAGCCGAACTGGGGCGCAGGCGTGAGAAACAGACCCGTTGGAGATCCGATTCCCATCTACCGCGGTGAGGAATAACGGCTGAGGCAATTTGATAGTAGTTAATTGGAGTTGCGATGCCAGAGTGGCAGAGATGACATTTCCGGCAGAGCCGGAATCCACAAAGGCTAAGGTCTCAAAGGGGCCGACAGAGGTATGCAAGGAGATGGGCATGAGGCAGTCGTTGCTAGCAATGGTGTAGGGAGTAATAACTCCAACTCCTAAATCGGCCTCCCTTCCACCGATTAGGAGGGGGCGTTTCCCGGGCTCTTGGTACAAGATGAGATGGTATGACCGGGATCTCCACAATACAAACATAGGTTTTGTTTGAAGCGACGTTGACGTTCCTCGGCGGACAGCCGGGAACGGCCAATTTGCATCGGTTCTTCAGGAAGGACTGGGTTTTGAAACATGGGAGCAAGGCGAGTAGAGGACCGTCTGGAAGTGGCACGTTCCTGAGTCCGCTCACGGAAACGTAGATCAATGCGATTGCATAAAGAAATCAGGGAATCCAAATCAGCGGGAAGCTCACGGGAAGTTAACTCATCTTTAACTCGGTCTGAGAGTCCTTGCCAAAAGGTTGCTACCAAAGCTTCGTTATTCCAACTGAGCTCAGAGGACAGCGTGCGGAATTGTATAGCATACTGCCCGACGGTCAGGGATCCCTGGCGGAGGTTCAGGAGACTGGAGGCAGCCGAGGAGATGCGTCCGGGCTCATCAAAAACCTTACGGAAGGTTTCAATGAAGGTGGTGACGTTGGACAGCATAGGGTCATCTCGCTCCCACAGGGGGGAGGCCCAAGCAAGGGCCTGTCCGGATAATAAGGACATAATAAATGCCACCTTAATGCGTTCAGAGGGAAAAGATGTAGGACTACACTCGAAGTGGATCAGACACTGATTAAGGAATCCTCTGCATCTTTTAGGCTCGCCATCAAACTTGTCCGGTGGAGAGAGTCTCAGGGCTGTAGAGGAAACCACTGCAGGAGAGGAGGAGGTGGCGGCGACTACCGCGGTAGTCACGGGAACATTTTGAGCAGAAGCCATGGAGACCTGGAGGGTCTCAAGACGAGTTGCGACTCCTTGGATACAGTGAAGTAACTGTGCCTGCTCTGCTTCTTGCTTCTCCACCCTATGAGCCAAGTGGAGTAGAAGGTCACGTGCAGAGGGTTCATTAGCTGAGTCGGTTGACATGGCCAGAGCAAACTGTCACAGACGTGACCTTAGTACCTGCAAGTATTGGCACTACTACGCCAGGAGGCGCGGAGTCTAACACGCCGCTGGTGTTCACCAGGGACCCCCGCAAGGAAGTTTGGACTTAGCGGCAACGACGTGCAGGTCGCGGCCCTCCCAGGTAGCTACTTGCGAGATATAGAGAAAGACGTAGTCAAACAGGCAGAGTCAGGAACCAACCGGGCAGATGAGGTACCGAATCAGAAGACAGAGAATGGTCAGCAGGCCGAGGTCAAACCAGGATATCAGGATGGAACCAATGGAGAATCCGAAAGCGAGGTCAGGAAGCCGGGTCAAAACACAGGAAACCAAATGTAACTATACAGGAACGCTGGGGACTAAGTAAACCAGTTGCTCTGGCACCCTAATGGTGTCAGAGCAGGCTTTAAATAGGAAGTGAAGCTTCCTCATTGGTGGGCAGGGAATCGGCGGTCAGCTGTTCTGACCGCCGACAGGAACTAGAGAGACGCGTCCCGTTGCTATGGCGACGGGCGCGCCTGCGCACCTCGTCGCCGGAAGAGGCGTCCCCGTTGCTTGGCAACGGGGCGCTCTGGAGACAGACGTCCGTCCCTGCTCGAGGAGGAGGCGCAGGGACGGCGTCTGACAGATATTCAATTAAATAAGACCTAACCATGACAAAAAAGTAGAAGTAAGAGCTGCCTGAAAGAGAGTCATGAGCCTGTATCAATTCAATTTTGATCATACAAATAGATCATACCAGCAATCAGACAAGTAACTAGTCTGCATATTCATGTAATGAAAGTTAGACTCTTTATGGAAAATAGGGCAGTGAAGCATTGAATTTAGTTCAAATATAAGTGGCAATGACAGGTCTACATCAGTTTTGCAGTGTCCACAAGTCATAATCCATCTTTCCCTAATCTTCTAACCTTCCGATCCTGTCCATTTATGTAAGTCCCTGCCCTAAGATTCCATTCTCCCCATTTACTGATCAGCGATCCTCTGCTAACCACTGCAACACTCCTACAGAATGAACATAAAGTAGCATCTAAAAAACAGATCCCAAATCAAAACCAAGGAATCTTGTAAGCACAAGCCATGAAATTGCTGTTCCAGATACCCCAACATTTGCCCAGAACCAGACTGAATAAGGAAGGTTGTCTCATAAACTATAAACACCCATGTTTTAAACAGCAAATAGCACTATTGCCATCAGCCTCTCCACACACAGCATAATCCACTTCACTCCACCTCTGGTATATGGGTTGTCACAATGGTTTAAATAGAGGTCATAACTTGTAACGTATTATAATTCAGAAGAGGTTTTCCCCCTAAAGGGTAAAAGATTCAGGATTTGATGAGAATTAAAACTTTAAAGAGGAGACCAAAGTATCTAGCTTCTGTAGTCCCTGGAACATTGTTCTCCCACCCATGAGGATTGTATCCGTGATTATACATAAAGAACAGTAGAAACATATAACTCTGCATCACCCTATGTTTTCAAGGGACAAATGAAAGTAGAGAATATACCACAGTGGGAGGAGAAAGCAGCCGAAGAGACCACAGATCCTAACTTATTGTCATGAAAAATCCAAAGGAAGGAAAAAGCTGATGTCAGGTGCTGTCCCTGCTGATCTCCTGTCAGACGGAGATGGACGCCTGTCTTCCGGCCAGAGCGCTGTTGCTTAGCAACAGACGCGCTGTGGCTTCCGGCAAGTCTGTCCTGTGGGGCGCATGCGCCCTGCCTTAGGGACGCTTCTTCCTTCACTGCGTGCCGCCTCCCGGCTCCCCCCCCCAATCAGCGCCAGCCTGTCCCTATTTAAACCTGCCTCTGGCGCCGTTAGGGTGCCAGAGTAACAGGTTCCTACAACTAGTGTTCCTGGTTATCTTCCTGCTATTACTCAGCTTCCCTGACCTTTCTCCTAGTGTTCCTGCTCTCCCGTTGTGACCCGGCTTGGCAACCATCCTTCTATCTGTGTGACCCATATTGTTCCTTCGACTTTGGCTTGTTGACTACTCCTCTGGATTCTCCCTTGTACCGTGTATTCCCGATTGGCTTGACCCGGACCGGCAACTGGCTAGTAGGACCGCGACCTGCGTGCCCTGTGCAGCGAAGTCCAAACCTTCTTGTGGGGGTCCCTGGCGAATACCAGGGGTACGTTAAACTCCGCACCTGCTAGTTCAGGAGTGTTAATACCAGTTAGTGTTCTGCTTCATTGTAGTCCTCAGTAGGCCTACGGCCTGACAGCTGACCTGTCTCCTCTGGATAAAACGCAACCCTCATTAGTTAAAAAAGTAACCTAGTACGTTAACACACAGTTATCTATACAAATCCTTATTTGAGTTTACCTATATTATGGAATCTGGAAATGTCATTTTGCAGCATTACATCTACTTTAATGAGTATTTCTATTAACAAATATGTTAAAGTCTAAGTTTTAACCATTTGTGTCATGTTTCCCCACAACCAAATCTTTTTTTCTGAAGATGAATACAAGTCAATTACAGCATTATGCATTTGGATGTGTAATTCAGTATGGGTATTTAAGTATATCTGACACTCATAATGCACAATTAAAGGGCTACATATATACAGGCAATTTACTATAAATTGTCATGTATAAACCGCTACTGACAGCTAATTCCATCATAACACACTGCAGGGGATATTTAAAAGTCATAACTTACGGGGTGAGCAGTACTCCTCTTGTTGCAACGAACCTGAAGATTTTAATTTCTGTGTTTTACTCCTTACTATGACAGGCTTTGTGGGAATGTAATGTTCGGCATTGTCTCTCCGTTTTGCAGACAAAACTCGACCATCTTTCTTATCAACAGCTTGAAATACAAAGGCAAAAATAACCCCAATAAATGTGAAACATTTAAAAATACAAGATTTGGTCATTTGTACACTATTTTAATAAATGAGCCAAATAAACAAAACTCAGACAAATTCCAAACAAAATCAGTGATACGTGATGAACTGTGGATCTTTAAATAGCTAAAAAGGTGATGTCCAATATGTAGTTTGGGATGACAAAGTTGTAACATATTTGTTGCTCTCAATATATTAATACTTGGACAGCACGGAGTTAGAATGGAATGTTTGGAAAGGAATACCCTAAACTGCCTTGCTGAAACTATTAAAGGATAACTATACCCAGAAATGTAAATTTACAAAGAAAGAAGTCAAAATGCATCATTCGGCCAATACATATCAACTTGCTAATTCAAGCTCCAAACAAACATACTACTGTAATAATATTGCCTGTAATCAAAAGAAACAGAATAATAATTCTTTGTTAAAAAGAAAAGTGTGATGGAACATTTTCCAATGTTTCTCACAAAGAACAAAACAAAGATAGATCTTTGACAATGATAAAGAAGATTTCAGGACTGTACAGAAAGCTTAGTTAGCTATTTAAGCATTCAGAAAGATCACTGTCTATACTGCTGTGTATGAATTCTCTGCTACCTAGGAGACTGCCCAGTCGTTCGCTGGCTGACTGCTCAGAATGAACACCAGAAAATCCTTGACCTTAGAAATTATTTTTTTAGTTTAGGTGAAAAAAAAGACACATGTTCATCAGGATCAACCCACAGGAAAGAAAAATATGTCAGTAAATGAAGCACTGTTTCATTTGACTTAAGAGGGGAAAAAAAAACATTCCTGACTCTATATTAGCAATCTGACAACTCCTTGGTCAACATACTCTAATATCAGTCATTCTTGGGTAGAATTAAACGCAAGGCTGTGGGCTGTATAGCATTCACATCACTGAAAACAGGTGGGCCTCACTAAAATGGTGATTTTTGACAAAAACATAAAGGTGAAACAGAATTGCAGGTCTGCTGAAATGTTAATATACATTGAAAAACACTACAGTTTGTTGGGTATTTTCTATAGCTCAAAATCTCGATTAAGAAAATAAATGATTATTAGGAAAGACAGTGACACTTTCATATACATTTCTTATTACATTCCTCATTTTGGGATGTTTTAAAATATTGAGGGAGGGGATGTTCCAAATTAATCCATTTAGTAAACCTAACATGTTTTAATTAACCCCTCTTCATATAATTAGCACTTTCTTACACAAGGCCCTGTGTGTAAGAAGCACTGTATATTAACATTCTCCTGACATCAGTGGCAGGTGAATTTGAGAGGTGCATGTGTTTAGTGGATAAGTGTATTCTGAATGGCACAGGTCCTCAGCATTGGCCCCCTGCTGCTTGGATACTTGACGGGAGGGGAATTCAATATTAAAGTATGATTTTGTATGGCCATTTTCTTTAATAGAATACAACATATACCCATACTCAATATAAAAAAAATATATACATAAAAACAAAAACTGACATTACTTGTTACAGTTACCATTAAATTCTAGGACAACTAAGTCCCCTGGAAGTAGTCGTTTATGGCCAGCATCTAAAGGCCTCGATTTGAAGGAAGTTACAGGTTTGGGCTCTTCCTGGGTTTCACTTTCAAGTTCTTCTTCAATAGAGTCATACTCATCAGCTAAGTCTTCCTTGCTGCCATGTTGTAAACATAAACTCTGTTCCAAACTTTCTCGCAAGGTCTATAAAAAAATATGATCTTACCATTAGTAAACACAAATTTCAAGATTTATTTTTAACTTAAATGAATTATGGATTCCTAGTGGATCATTTAATGTTGGTTTGTTCAAAGATTGTAGTATAAATGTACTGACAATTAAGCTACATAAAAACTGTAAGGATGAAAATGATTATGATAAAAGTCTGTGTGTGTTTGTGTGTGCCTGTCCTTGGCTCATGTGTGGCTAAATGCATTTTATAATGTATATATAAAAACTGCACATACATGCCACAAAGATCATTACACCATACACAGTACACACCTACCAATTGTCCCATGTTTGCCCTGTTGGTGGGAATGTTGGGGGAAGGGAGGTTTCTAATGGACAGCCATCTGAGGGGCATGGCAACGTCCTCAATCGCAATGTGGCCATGCCCCCTGTCCCGCTGCCTGTTGTAGGCATGTTGGGAGGTATAACATTATGGCACTGATTCATTAAGGAACGTAAATTTCGATGCCATATTTTGCATAAAAATGCTCTGCGCATGCCCAGAGCTGGACAACATGCCAGTGAACGCATCAACATCCAATTAATCTTCAAGAGCAAAGGATCTTTATGACAGCCTATGATTTAATGGACGGAATAGGGAGGGGAATGGGCGTATGCACCAGTCAATATACAGAAAGGGTGTGCGAGCTTGAGCACACGCAGCAACGTCTGGTTTGGGCATCTGTCATATAACTTGCACCAGCAACAGGGCAGGTGAAAGTGTCGATTGATTGAGATGACGGTCACGGAAGCATGTTAGAACATGTGTTTGCAATCAGGAGCAACTGTGGACATGCATTTTATGTACAGTAGACATTAAAAACATCATGATAGATGTATTGCATAGGGAAAAAAAAGTTGACAAAGGTGACAACATTATTAACAGGTGACAATCATTGAATATATTTTTTCCCTGTGCGTTCTGCTGGGACTTTATATTACACACATATATTCGACTAATCATGCTGTGTATTGAGTCTGTTAAAGAAGAACGTGTCTATAACTTATTCAAAAAGAGATGTATCTTCAGATCCGTTTGTAGTTGAATACAGATGTGCGTATGCCTGAATAGCGCGAGATTTAACAAACTAAATTTACGTTAATTTTGCGTGCCTTAATGAATCAGGCCCTATGTGTAAATTACAATAACACGAATGTGGTTTACAGTCTGTTAAGTGACACTGTTAAAAACATTGATCAAAAAATATTTACAAGTCATATTAATACTTGGACAGCACGCACTATAGCAGTTTCATTATTTTATACGTGAATTAAATAAAAGCTCATCAGAGAGGACCCTTCTTAAATACCTATAAACAGAGAACAGTATTTGTTTTTTATTAATTTCAATCTTGAAACAGAACACTAATCTAAAATGTCTCCATACTGTAACAGAAAAGGCGTGTGCAAAATACATTGTATAATATGTATTAGCCATTTATGTAGCTTTGCAGTTGCAAAATAAATTTATAATCTACAAGTTAATTGTAAGGTTAATCAGCACATTAAACACCTCACTGTAGAGCTGCAGATTATGATGCTGATAGGTATAAGATTTATATACACATGGCTCTTCTTTCAGTGTTAAAATGGTTTCAGGCCCAGGAGCAATAGAGGATATTCAGCACAGCTTAGTGGTGGTTCGGGAGTATAATATAATGTAGTGTGCAGTACAGTGTAGTGTGTAATAAAGTGTAGTGTAGCATTTAAAATACTATACTGTATAGAGAAGTATTAATAAGAATAATGTATGCCGTTTTGTAGATTATACTGAATATTATAAGACAATTTGAGAGTTACCGGATATGCAACCATGTACCTTTACAATGGTCATAGCATTTGGTGACTCCTAATAGTCTTATAATCTGCAGTAGATGAAACATTATAGTATATGAAACATTATCTTCTATAAAATATCATTATTGATAACACTGCCTGTTTATATATACAATTAAGCAAAATAATTTCAGTGAAGTGTAAATGGCACTGTTTATTTATATTTACACACAGCTCACTAATTCTATAGTCATATTTCAATCTGTACACAGCAGTAACAACTTTTTAAAAGGAGGTAGGTTTATGATTTGGCAATTTTAAATGTCTGCTTTTATTATGAGGAAAAGTATTTTCATTACATGTCAACATTCATAGCGGTCGATTCAATTCCGTGCGCTGTGCCAAGGAGACCCTCCTAAAGAGTCGCAGGGGCATTCCATGACGATGTAGCATCGGGGATTTTGCCTTGCACCTCATAGACTTGCTGAGGAAAATATGCGATGTTGTCGAGAGTGAAGTACTCTGAAATGTGCGCAGCCAAACATGGCAGCTGCAATCGTGCAGAATCCCCATCAATAGGCATCAGTCAGTATAACAGTCTATCTAACTACTAATGTAGAAAGAAACTCAAGCTTATGTTATTACATCTTTTGGGCATAAAATTAACTTTTAACGATTTACACAAAAGATGGAATTTATACATATTGTTAAGTGATTAGCAGACCCTCCTCATTCATTGACCACAAATACTGCACTGCTCACATGTAAACTGAAGCGCTGCGCTCCAATATATAAACAGAGCCACAAAGACACACTTGCTTGGATTGTAATTCTGCATAAGAGACTGGAGTCCCAAAGTGTAACAAGCTATATACAGCTGCAAGTAAAGCAAGTTACTGGAGAGCATGGGACGACATAAAACACTTTTCAATATAGGTTATAACGTGGCTATACTTATTCTAAAGAACTATATATAGTTATGAACTTTTCAGATATGTTAAAAGACTGTATAAAGATGATGCTTATTTCACTGTCCGCATCATTGTAACTTGGTAGTTACATTTGTCTTTCTCTCTTTATTTCTCTGCCTCACTCTCACTATCCAGCTGCCCATTCTTGCTCTCTCACCCCTACGACTCTTTCACTTGCTACTTCTGCTTCCACAAATTCTCTCACCTCTACTTCCTCACTACTTCACTCCTTCCCCTGTCTCTTCACTGCTGTCCTGCCACTATCCCCCCCCCCCCGCCACATACTATTTTCTCAGTGCTTTGTATTTACTGCTCTTAATTCTACTATAATTGCACTGTTCTATCATAGTATTACTGTACCATAACATTGTTGTGCCAAAATATTGCTTTGCCATAGCATTGCCTTGCTGTTGTTTTACCATTCTGATTACACTGCCACTGTCATACTGCACTTGCCACCATGCAGGCTTCTACACTACCTAAAACCCAGACACCATCATGGCCTCTGCACATTCTAGGTCCTTACACCATGCTAGCTGTTGCCCAAATAGGCCTTTACACCATCTAAACCAGTGTTTCCCTAATCTGGTCCTCGGGGACCCCAAACAGTACATGTTTTCCAAGTCTCACACTATCACAAGTGAAATAATTCTGTGTTTCTTTTACAATGTGTCAGTAACTACTACACCTCCAGCAAGGAGATATGGAAATCATGCACTGTTACGGATTCCTAAGAACCGGATTTAGAAAACTCTGATCTAAACCTTCCAGGACTCTCTACCGCCTAGGCCCCTGCACTATCATGGTCCCATGTAGGCCTATCTACATCCTGGCCTCAGTATCTTGCAGACCTCTGCACCATAGTGAACCCCACAATGCCTATTGTCCCATTTGCTGCTGATGTCTGATTACCACCTCTCTACCCTATATCTCATGTCTGCCCGTTCTCCATCATCCTTGATGTCTCTGTTTTGTCTCATTCTGAATTGTTTTTGTATGCCATACGATTTGTTCTGTTAATTATATTCATACATTATTATATCTGTGCCAACTGTTCTTATATGTTTGTAGTTAGGTCATTTTGTTGTATGTTTTAATCCCTTATGTACGGCTCTGCAGAAACCTTTTGTTGCTAAGTGGGCAGGATGAACTCGTAATACTTTTAAACATGAAAGATCCAGCTTTACAATGTAATAGAAAACAGAACCCACCTTAACATCACTAGCATCCAAAAGTAGCCTTTTCTTTTGTGTTCTTTCTCTGGCATTAACATCAGAATCTGTAACGCACTATAAATTTATTTCCATTAGATAACAGGAATATAAAACACAAATGAAAACAGAATGAAAACATTTACTGAATTAAAATACTTATATTACATAAAATTGATATTAATAAAATGTACAAAATTCCTGCTTTAAATATTACCTTTATAAAAAGGTGATGATGTCATGGTTTATAATGAGTGAGGTTTGATGTTATCACTTCAGTGTTCATTATGAAAACTTATTACTTTAAATTACTGTTGTAAATTATTAAGGATATCAATAAACATATTTCTCTGATCTATTTAGACGCACTTTGCCTTATGCTTTCATATGAGAATATTGTACAATTGTAAGCTCATTTAGGCAGGACCATCTTTACCTTGTTTCATTTCATTGTATGTAATTGGTTTGCATCAATATCCCCTCAATGTACTGTGCTGTTTAATCTATTGGTGCTTTATAAATAATAATAATAATAATAATAATAATAATAATAATAATAATAATAATAGAGCACAGAAATCCTCAGTTGCTACTAATGCTTTCATAACTTAAAGTACAGGGTATATTAACCCATACATATATATTTAAAAATATACATAGCACACTTTACCATCTTAATATCAATAAGGTACAGTGATAGAATATGGATTAATTATATTAAAACCATATAAAATCAATACAGCAGGTGCTGCTGCTCCCTTTCTAGACCCTCTGTCAGTAAAAAAATAAGCCCACAGAAAAGAATAGACAGCACAAACACAAAAACAGAGCATAAATATTGCAGTATATTAGAGAAATAAAACTGGTTAACTCAATTAAAACTTTTAATAATAATGTTATGAGGGTTTATCCTGATGTGGTTCTCTATAAGTGGATACACTGCCGTTCACAAGCACATAACCAGGCCTGGACAAGGAAACGAGAAAAAGTATGGAAGGCCACATTACGCGTTTCATCAAGCAATGTCATCAAGGTTGTGTTTGTAAAATACCTTATATAGGGCTAATCTTCATTTACAATCAGTGGAAGAGAGAAAAATAGAAAGGCTGTCTTCATAGAATGGAATAAATGTCCAATAATATGTAATAAGGTCAAATGGTATATCAATGAATGATTTTATAATAGGGGAAGGAGGAATGGTATATCAACAAATTATATTATACATCAGTGAGTGTCACGAACACGCTCCCAGCTGCTGTGACTTTGGGGTGTTTGCTGTATGAGGTCACACACGATTTCAGCCCGCAGTCTCTCTCACCTATCACACAGGTTCTAGACCTACGGGATCGCCCTCAAATACAGTGCTCTCACACCCCCCAGACACTTCAAGATTCAGCCACCACCTATTGGGTACGGGCAATAGGACCCCAATATACTGTCCCACACTGGCACACAGGCTTCTAGTTCCACAAACTAGCAAGACTCACACCAGCACACACGGGGTTAACTCTTCACACCTCCAGACTGTTACACAAATGTAAATACAAGCACACATAGCTTGTTAATCAAATGTATCAACAAATCACACACAGGGTAACCTGGACGAGCAATCTCTTCTAAACAGGCTAATGACTAGCGTATCAAGGACGCAGCTTATTAAATTATAGATTTAATATACAAAAAGTACAGGGCATTCAGATAACAAAAATAATGAATAACAATTAATAAATTTGACATAACCAGCAAAAACAGTTTAAAATAAAAAGGATTAAATTCAGATTTGCACTTACATGAATTGCATTCTGGCCAAGGGGATTTGGCTAAGAAGATGGACAGCTTATCAATGTAACTTGATTTCCCCACAAGTCTGACAGTTTTTCCCCTCAGAACACAGATTTTTAAGCAAACTCAAATGGGACGGCATTCACAGGGGCAGTGTGAATGCTAATGTGGGGGCGAAAATGCCCCCTGGGCGTTACCTCAGGTTTGGTCAAACTATTCCTAAGTTTTGTCCTGTTGGTAATTCTTCACAGATATATCTCAGAGAAATAACACCCCTCTCAATAAACCGGTCAATCTCCCGCATGTTTAAATACCAAATATGATGAGATTACAACAATATCCAATCTCATCCTGAAATACCTCTGACTATGGCTGTTCCCTGTGTAGTTGGTATCTATGTTTTAAGACCCTGGTGTCTTTTTTGCCCCTCAGTACGGAGTGGCTTCCAGATTTCCCAAAATATGAACTATGACCACATTTTCCTTTGAAGGTCATATTTCTATATACCTGTATAGGCTTTCACATGCTGCCTACCAGGATCTCCAGCTGTGATTGGCACCACAAAGTCTATTCAAGTGTCTAAAGCGAACATCCTGGAAGCTGCTAAAAGTGGCCGGCTTATCTCCTCACACTGGGATGTAAAAAGCCATCAAACACAATTACATCAGACTCTGCGTCTGTAACTGTTACACTAACTTATCAATGGATTCATTTGATACAACCTATTTACACTGCAGTTATGAATTATCCTTAGAAATAACTGTAAGCTCTCTCTGTTCACGACAGTGAGTATGAATATGAGATGTTGATAAAGCAAAATGTATATTAATCTATATTAGGGATGTGCACCGGCGACTTTTGAGGTCTCGTGTTTTGTGTTTTGGATCCGGATTTTCGTTATTTTTGAGGTTCGGATTTGTCTCGCAAAACACTTGACGAAAGGTCTCGGTTCGGATTTAAGGTTTTGGATTCGGATTTTTTTGCAAAAAAACATAAAAAGTTTAAAAATCAAGTTTTTGGGCTTATTTTCACTCCTAGGCTATTATTAACCTCAATAACATTCAATAACAAGCATTTCCACTAATTTACAGTGTATTCTGAACACCTCACAATATAGTTATTAGTCCAAAACGTTGCAACAAGGTATCTTTCTGGACTGCGTAGAGGAGTGGGTCACCACAATATATTAAAAACCCTGAACTTTTATGATTCGCACCAATAAATGTACCTGGACTGCGTAGAGGAGTGGGTCACCACAATATATTAAAAACCCTGAACTTTTATGAATCGCACCAATAAATGTACCTGGACTGCGTAGAGGAGTGGGTCACCACAATATATATTAAAAACCCTGAACTTTTATGAATCGCACCAATAAATGTACCTGGACTGCGTAGAGGAGTGGGTCACCACAATATATATAATAAGAAAACCATCAACTTGTTTGATTCGCACCAATAAATGTACCTGGACTGCGTAGAGGAGTGGGTCACCACAATATCTTAAAAACCCAGAACTTTTATGAATCGCACCAATAAATGTACCTGGACTGCGTAGAGGAGTGGGTCACCACAATATATATTAAAAACCCTGAACTTTTATGAATCGCACCAATAAATGTACCTGGACTGCGTAGAGGAGTGGGTCACCACAATATATTAAAAACCCTGAACTTTTATGAATCGCACCAATAAATGTACCTGGACTGCGTAGAGGAGTGGGTCACCACAATATCTTAAAAACCCTGAACTTTTATGAATCGCACCAATAAATGTACCTGGACTGCGTAGAGGAGTGGGTCACCACAATATCTTAAAAACCCTGAACTTTTATGAATCGCACCAATAAATGTACCTGGACTGCGTAGAGGAGTGGGTCACCACAATATATATTAAAAACCCTGAACTTTTATGATTCGCACCAATAAATGTACCTGGACTGCGTAGAGGAGTGGGTCACCACAATATCTTAAAAACCCAGAACTTTTATGAATCGCACCAATAAATGTACCTGGACTGCGTAGAGGAGTGGGTCACCACAATATATATTAAAAACCCTGAACTTTTATGAATCGCACCAATAAATGTACCTGGACTGCGTAGAGGAGTGGGTCACCACAATATCTTAAAAACCCTGAACTTTTATGAATCGCACCAATAAATGTACCTGGACTGCGTAGAGGAGTGGGCACTGGGCACCACAATAAAATATATAAAAAACCTTCAACAGGTCTGCATTACACTACACATACGGCTGCTCCTCCATCCTCTCCATCATATACATGTTGGAGTTTTAGCGTGTGACAACCTCTTGTTTTTGATAATGTCAGTGCATTTTGAATATTTTTCAATTTGCCCCACACCACTGAATGTACTTTATCTATGATACGCATCTATCTATCTTGACTGCGTAGTGTGGTGGCCCCGGTACACAATTTGGTACCGAGGCCACAATATAATTAAAAAACCCTCCACGTGTCAGAATTCCACCAAACAAGTATCTGGACTGCATAGTGGGGTGGCCCCGGTACCCAATTTGATACCGGGGCCACAATACCTCCTCCAAACATGGTACAGACAATTCGTCATTGAGATCCCAGACAGACAGGGTCAAAGTGTTATTGTTTGACTTTGTAAACCCAAAAAACTGTCCCTGTTGCACATAGTCGTGCAATGAAGACTGACTTTTTCATTTAAAGGCACGATCTTTCAAGTGTAGTGTTTGTAAGTCTAAGTCATATTATACTTTTGGTAAAATTGGTTTATTTTGTTGCTCTTTATGGTAATTAGTAATAGAATTAAAGTATGAAATAGAATTAAAGTATGAAATAGAATTAAAGTATTAAATAGAATTAAAGTATGAAATAGAATTAAAGTATGAAATAGAGTGGTATATAGAGTTGTAGTGTGGTATAGATAGAGTGGTCCCCACAATATAATAATAATAAAACCCTCAACTGGTCTGAATTCCACCAAACAAGTATCTGGACTGCATAGTGGGGTGGCCCCGGTACCCAATTTGATACCGGGGCCACAATACCTCCTCCAAACATGGTACAGACAATTCGTCATTGAGATCCCAGACAGACAGGGTCAAAGTGTTATTGTTTGACTTTGTAAACCCAAAAAACTGTCCCTGTTGCACATAGTCGTGCAATGAAGACTGACTTTTTCATTTAAAGGCACGATCTTTCAAGTGTAGTGTTTGTAAGTCTAAGTCATATTATACTTTTGGTAAAATTGGTTTATTTTGTTCCTCTTTATGGTAATTAGTAATAGAATTAAAGTATGAAATAGAATTAAAGTATGAAATAGAATTAAAGTATGAAATAGAGTGGTATATAGAGTTGTAGTGTGGTATAGATAGAGTGGTCCCCACAATATAATAATAAAACCCTCAACTGGTCTGAATTCCACCAAACAAGTATCTGGACTGCGTAGTGTGGTGGCCCCGGTACACAATTTGGTACCGAGGCCACAATATAATTAAAAAATTGGGCATCAACTGTCACCGTTGTTTAATATCTGATACACCTAAATATGGACTGCACAGTGGAGTGGCCCCGGTAGTAAATTTGGTGCCGGGGCCACAATACCTCCTCCAACTTCCAAGTGTAGTGTTTATAAAGACAGACAGCGTCGAAGTGTTATTAGTTGGCTTTCTTAACCCTAAAATTGTCCCTGTTGCAAATATTCGTGCAATGGACAGTTACTTTTTTATTGAAAGACTCAAGCTTTCAAGTGTAGTGTTTATAAAATATAAACAACAATACAGTAGTTTTAGAGCACGTCAAAAACTCTTGTTTTAAATTATGACACGGCATTTTACTTTTGGTTTAATTTCTTGAATTTTTTAAAATTTGGTTTTACTTTTTGAACATGGCAAACGACTGTTGATTGGTCATATAATGCCAAAAAAAAAGTTCCAAGATGGAATTGTCCTTGGGCCCTCACACCCACCCTTATGTTGTTGAAATAGGACATGCACACTTTAACAAACCAATCATTTCAGCGACAGGGCCTACCAAACAACTTTGGCTGAAATGATTGGTTTGTTTGGGCCCCCACACCAAAAAAGCTATTCATCTCTCCCTGTACAGACTAAACAGGCTCTACTGAGGCAAGATGTCGTCCTCATTCTCAACCTCTGATTCCTCTCCCCCTACAGTGTGTACTTCCTCCTCATCACACATTATCAATTCGTCCCCGCTGGACTCCACAACCACAGGTCCCTCTGTAGTATCTGGAGGGCAGTGCTGTACTTCATTGAGGAATTGATTATTCATTTTTATAAACATCATTTTTTCAACGTTGTGAGGAAGCAACCTCCTTCGCCGCTCACTGACCAGGTTCCCCGCTGCACTAAAAACTTTTTCCGAGTACACACTGGAGGGGGGACAACTCAGGTAAAATAGAGCCAGTTTGTACAGGGGCTTCCAAACTGCCTTTTGGAGTTCTACCACGTCACTACCTCTAGTTAATTTAGATTGCAAGGCTTGTAAATATAAATACTTTGAAGATAAAAAAAAGCAGGCTGCACAGACTGTGGAGCTAGAAAGTGAAATTAAATGGACCACGTTACTTTGGTGGCTATCTATGCCCCCCCCGCCCTACACTTGTAGTTGAATATAAATAAAGCAGCCTGCATAGACTGTAGAAGTAGCAATTCAAATATACAAAGAAATGGACAAAGGCAGTTTGGTATCTGTCTGCATCAGATCCCCTCTCCACTAGGAGTAAAACAGAAAACTTTTCAGCCGTTATATAATCTAGAATATAAATAGAAATTGAGAAATGCAATTTGGTATCTGTCTGCATCATAATCATCAACATCCTCCTCAGCGCCAGCTACATCAATATCCTCCTCCCAGTGTACAACATTCACACCTTCATTAGCCAAATCTGTAACTGGACTGTGGGTGATCCTTCCAGCATATGCAGAGGGCGTGCTGCAAATGCTGGATGGAGTCACCTCTTCCCGTACAGTGATGGGAAGGTCAGGGTTCACAACCAACAACACCCTTGGACTCGCCTTGGGGATTTGTGATGTCATCTGTTTAGAAGGCAGAGTTCTTTGCTGTTTTGTTGTTGTTGCTGACAGCATAACTCTCTTAAATTTTTTGTAGGGGGGGGAGGAGGGCTTAGATCCTTGGGTGAAGCTGGACCACTAGTCATGAACACGGGACAGGGCCTAAGCCGTTCCTTGCCACTACTTGTCGTAATTGGCATATTGCCAACTTTACGTTTCTCCTCAGATGATTTTAAGTTTCTTTTTTTGCTGTTTTTTGAGAACTTGGGCTTTTTGGATTTTACATGCCCTGTACTAGGAGATTGGGCATCGTGCTTGCCAGACGACGTTGATGGCATTTCATCGTCTATGTCATGACTAGTGGCAGCAGCTTCAGCATTAGGAGGAAGTGGGTCTTGATCTTTCCCTACTTTATCCTCCAAATTTTTGGTCTCCATTATATGTAGCACAAGATACTGCAGAATGTGTGAACTTGGTAATATTGCAGTACCAATGGACTTATACTGCTGGATTGGTTTTGCAAATTTGGTTATAATTATTATATATTTTTTTTTTTTTAAAATTTTTATTTTTTTTTTATTTTTTTTTATTTTTAAAAAACTTGGGAATAGTGGGGAAATAACTATGCCCTTAGAAGCACAGAGCACAGGACACAGCACCACTGGACTGAACAGGACACGGCACAGGACCCAGCAGCACTACGGAACTCAGCAGGACAGAGCACAGGACACAGCACCACTGGACTGATACTGCAGAATGTGTGAACTTTGTAATATTGCAGTACCAATGGACTTATACTGCTGGATTGGTTTTGCAAATTTGGTTATAATTATTATATTTTTTTTTTTTTTTAAATTTTTTATTTTTTTTTACTTTTTTTTTATTTTTTAAAAACTTGGGAATAATGGGGAAATAACTATGCCCTTAGAAGCACAGAGCACAGGACACAGCACCACTGGACTGAACAGGACACGGCACAGGACCCAGCAGCACTACGGAACTCAGCAGGACAGAGCACAGGACACAGCACCACTGGACTGATACTGCAGAATGTGTGAACTTTGTAATATTGCAGTACCAATGGACTTATACTGCTGGATTGGTTTTGCAAATTTGGTTATAATTATTATATATTTTTTTTTTTTTTAAATTTTTTATTTTTTCTTACTTTTTTTTTATTTTTTAAAAACTTGGGAATAATGGGGAAATAACTATGCCCTTAGAAGCACAGAGCACAGGACACAGCACCACTGGACTGAACAGGACACGGCACAGGACCCAGCAGCACTACGGAACTCAGCAGGACAGAGCACAGGACACAGCACCACTGGACTGATACTGCAGAATGTGTAAACTTTGTAATATTGCAGTACCACTGGACTTTTACTGCTGAATGTGTGAACTTGGTAATATTGCAGTACCACTGGACTTTTACTGCTGAATGTGTGAACTTGGTAATATTGCAGTACCAATGGGCTTATACTGCAGGATTGGTTGTGCAAATTTTGTGGTAATTAAAAAAAATTAAAGTAGTTTTTGGTATTTTTTAAAAAAACTTTTTTTTATTTTTTTAAACACAGGGGAATATTGGGGAAATAACTATGCCCTTAGAAGCACAGAGCACAGGACACAGCACCACTGGACTGAACAGGACACAGCACAGGACCCAGCAGCACCACTGACCTCAGAAGGACAGAGCACAGCACACAGCACCACTGGACTGATACTGCAGAACACAGCACAGCACAGCACAGCACAGCACAGAACTAAACAGCACAGAGGACCACCTAACACACCCTCCCTCTACCCTGATCAATGCCCGAGTGAAGATGGCGGCGACTAGCGGGGAATTTATAGGATCCGAGTATCGCGAGATCCGACAACGGGATTATGAGTCAGAGCCTCAGTTTCACATTTAAATTTGGCGCCAATACCCGGATCTGTCTCGGATCCGACTCGGATCCGCAACGTTCGGGTGGGCTCGGATTTCATAAATCCGAGTGCGCTCATCCCTAATCTATATGCAAGAGTATGATTGCACTAACTTGTTTAAAATGTGAGGGCATGATATTTACATTAAGAAAACTTTAATAAAAATGATAATAATGCAACAGATTACACTGGTCTCCAGAGTTTTTATTTTCTGGACTAAGAAAGTGTGTATAATATGATATTTAAAATCACAAATGCTACTATTTTTTTTTAGTGCTAAATAATGATTTGTATGTGTGGTGAGTATAAGTTGGTGACTTATCCTGCCAATTGCTACTATTTCCCCTTATTATGAAATCATTTACTGATATACCATTTCCCTTATTACATATTATTGCCCTTATATTCAATTCTGATCAGAGTCCTCTGAGAGAGCCTTAACCCATTCCCATCCTTTTTCACCTCTATGGATTGGCCCCTCTTTGCCTTTCATTGAAGATTAGCCCTCTATAAAGTACTTCACGGATACGGGAGGTCACACCATTGAAATTGCTTGTCAGAAAGCGTAAGGATAGCCTCCAGTAATAGGTCTCTTCTGTTTCTTGCGTGAGTCACCATGTGACCAGCACATCACTACTGGTTTTCTGGTCCGGTTGCATGCAAGTGTACAAACGGTAGTGTTTCAATTTACTGACTGGACACGGAAAGAACCACCTGTACATGCAGATGAGCATTCATAATTATATTAAAGTACATAGTTTTCATTTATTTTTGTATTATTGCAGGATATCTCTTGTTTATTATTTTTATATATTTATAGGTGTGTCAGGATAAAGCATAAATCTGATATGCTGAAATAGAATATTGGATGTCAGGACCCAAATAAATGTTTGCATGAATACCTAAATTCACCTGATGTTCAATTCAGATAAAGGTGTGACTAAATGAGCCCAGGAACAGGTAATTGAGTTAGGTAAACCCTTTGTGCAGAGACCAGCTTTAGATATGCAGATCAGACATCCATTGATTTACTTCCCTTCAATAGGTAGTATAAACACAAACTAACCCCTAGGTGTAAATTAGAGAGCTTGCAGTTATTTACAAGGGATAATTCATAACTGCAGGGTGAATAGGTTGTATCAAATGAATCCATTGATAAGCTAGTGTAACAGTAAAAGACGCAGAGTCTGATGTAATGGTGTTTGGAGGTTTTTACATCCCAGTGTGAGGAGATAAGCCTGCCACTGTTAGCAGCTTCCAGGACATAGCACTGTTTGCTTGTGACACTTGAATAGACTTGTAGGTACCGCTCAGCATGTGGTCTGGCTCAATGAGGCCAGGGGATAACATAGCCTATATGTAATACTGTATAGACAGAAAGAATTCAGTTTTAAAATATGCCACTTAAAATCAATAAAAGCAGATATCAACCACCTATTCCTCAATAGCATGATGAAGGGCAGCTCATATGGTAAATTAAGAATTCTGACCCACAGAGAAATGAAGAAAAGGAGTGGAAGCTCTGCGAATGCCCTGTACTTAGGCATGTTTGATATGAAAAGATGTACAAAGTCATAGGGGATTGGTTAATGATAAAATTGGATCGATGTAACGCTGTCCAGGACAAATATATCACATTGTAGAATTGGTTAATAAATCAGGCAACAGGTAAATTTGGTTTGAAAAGGTGTCCCAGGACACAACCCCGATTAGCATTAACCCTGCCCCTGTGAATGCCGCACCCATTTGAGGTTGCTTAAAAATCTGTGTTCTGAGGGAACAAATTGTCAGACTTTTGGGGATCAATCTATTTGAAGGACTGTCCATTATTTCTGCCTGCCCCAGGCATACAGATTATTATATGTAAGTAATGCTCTGTACGTTATCTCTTTTATTTTAAACTGTTTTGCTTGTTATGTCAAATTTATTATTTGTTTATTCATTATTTTTCTTTATATCTGTATGCCCTGTACCTTTTGTATATTAAATCTAAAATTTAATAAGTTGCGTCCTTGATACTCTAAAGAATCCATAGCCTGTGTAGAAGAGAGATTGCTTATCCAGGTTACCCAGTGTGTGACTGGTTGATACATTTGATTAACAAGCTGTGTGTGCTTGTATGTACATTTGTGTAACAGTCTGGAGGTGTGCAGAGTTAACCCTGTGGGTGCTGGTGTGAGTCTTGCTAGTTTGTGGAACTAGGAGCCTGTGTGCCAGCGTGGGACAGTATATTGGGGTCCTATTGCCCATAACCAATAGGTGGTGGCTGTACCTGAAGTGTCTGGGGGTGTGAGAGCGCTGTGTTTGGGGGCGATTCCGTAGGTCTAAGAACCTGTGTGATAGGTGAGAGAGACTGCGGGCTGAAATCGTGTGTGACCTCATACAGCAAACACCCCAACGTCACGGCAGCTGGGAGCGCGTTCTTGACAAATTGGTGGCATAGCGGTGGGATGATTTAATTTCTTAGAGTATTAAGTGCATGGTTTAAGCAATTAACCCTTGCACTTATAAACTGATTGTAACCTTGCGAGGAATACAATAGTTTTACAAGGACGAAACTCAGGGCTATAATTTTTGAAGACATACGTGCAAAGCAGTTCCCTTCCCTTCTCTCTTGTTTTTCTTTTCTATCTTTTATTTTGCAAAGTGACTGCAAGGATGGCAGCTGCTTACAAGAAAAAAGCCAAAGAAGTTTTAATTGCCCTGTGTGAGCAGCGAGGTCTCGACTGGACAGATAAAACTAAAAAGGAGCTGGTTCACGCATTATTGGAGGATGATGCAAAGAAGCAATGTGATATGGAACCTGAGCTGGGGAGCAAGACAGACCCAGAGGATCAAGGTGTGGATAATGTCACTGAACCAGAGGATCCAAGTAGGTACATTTTCATAAATCCAAAGAATCCACTTGTCATGATGAGTATGGCAGAGCTAATTGAAGAAGCTCAGCTGCGAGGTTTCTCCTGCCACAACAAGACACGCAGGGAGATCATCGAACACCTCGACTGGGAAGAGGAAAGCCCGATACATCCTTTCAGCGAGTATCGCATGATGGTCCTTATTCCGGGCTACACGATGAGTCTTATGGAACGGCTGGACTACCTGGAGGAGAGTTTTGAATACGCTCAGGAAGAGGTATCTTTCAGGGGTGGACTTCATACCCCATTCTGGCTGTGTGTGCTTGTATGTACATTTGTGTAACAGTCTGGAGGTGTGCAGAGTTAACCCTGTGGGTGCTGGTGTGAGTCTTGCTAGTTTGTGGAACTAGGAGCCTGTGTGCCAGCGTGGGACAGTATATTGGGGTCCTATTGCCCATAACCAATAGGTGGTGGCTGTACCTGAAGTGTCTGGGGGTGTGAGAGCGCTGTGTTTGGGGGCGATTCCGTAGGTCTAAGAACCTGTGTGATAGGTGAGAGAGACTGCGGGCTGAAATCGTGTGTGACCTCATACAGCAAACACCCCAACGTCACGGCAGCTGGGAGCGCGTTCGTGACAAGGTGTATAGTTTTTTACCGATTTAGGAGGTGCCACCATATGGTTAATGAGGATATAGATCTGTTATATTACAAAATGCACTCGTCATTGTTTGTCACATACAATCTCCATTAGCTTAATGACTGTTAAAATCTGATTGACTGTTATGTATTTAAAAGGAAGCCTGGTTACAATTGAATGCTGTCTCTGAGGAAACCACAATCATGGAGAAATGCATAAGACGTGTAAACCTGTATAATTGTGAGCCTAAGACATGATTTTGTCTGATTTTCTTGATATCGGGTTCAAGAATTCTTGGATATTTAAGACCCGGGTCTAATTAATAGACATTTCATATAAATTTTCAAGTCCACTGGAGTCTATCTGATCACAAAGAAGCCGGGAGTTCTAAAAGAGAGAGGTAGCAGGAATCTGTGTTTAACAGCAGTCGAAGATACCGCTAACACATGCTACATATACCTTGATTTGAACTAACTGACCATGAAGCAAACTGGATGGTGGTAATTAATATTTACAATTCAGTGTACTATTGACACCTTTGAACTGTGTTTTTGATATTGAACATTAAAACTCCCCCCCCCCAATGTGCACTGAAAGGGAAAGATTTTGGAGCAATATAAACAAGTGTCCTAGGGCCTGATTCATTAAGGATCTTAACTTAAGAAACTTCTTATTTCAGTCTCCTGGACAAAATCATGTTACAATGCAAGGGGTGCAAATTAGTATTCTGTTTTGCACATAAGTTAAATACTGACTGTTTTTCATGTAGCACACAGATACTTGATAGCTTATTTGTACACTGAAATTCAAAGTTCATATTTGTGTGCTACATGAAAAAACAGTCAGTATTTAACTTATGTGTAAAACAGAATACTAATTTGCACCCCTTGCATTGTAACATGGTTTTGTCCAGGAGACTGAAATAAGAAGTTTCTTAAGTTAAGATCCTTAATGAATCAGGCCCCTGGTTCTCATTTTTCCTATTGTTGGTAATTGTGTTTTCTTTTAGGTACATGTTATATATGTTTTTAATGTTTATTAAAATGTTTTAGTTTATAATCATTGAGTATTATTATATGGTGGCACCCTAGAGTCTAAATGGATCGGATGCGCTTCTTATTTATTATGTAGTTTGTTTTATTAGAGTATTTTTGGTTGTTACACAACAACCTCTTTTAAGGAGCAGCAATCAATTTGTATGATTGAATACTGATTTGTATGTTAACAATTTTTATACTTTTTAATTACTACACCGGTTGAGATATTAATTAATTGGCCAGCGCCCTATTAATTCCCTCTTTTGGGGAGTTTTGTATTGTCTTTTTTAATTTATTTAACCTACTTTCGGTTCTCAAAAATACCACACTATTAGCGCTCAAAATGTACTTCCTGGATGACTGGCAAGTACTGATGCTTTCTCTAATGATTTGCCTTGCGCTATATGTTTATGAAATCAATAGTACATAGTTTGAGGCATTACCTGGTCGCTTTCATTACCCTGCTGAAAGTGCATTTTCGCAAGATCATCATCATCCTCATCACTCTCAAAATCTTCAGAATACTTCAGATTTGGGGCAATGTGAACATGCAATCCGGTTTCAGATTTAATATTTATGGAACCCTGCAAATATTAGGCATGCCACTGATCAGCAGACAATTCAGCTTCGAACAGAAAACAATGAATTATACACCTGCACCCCTTACATAAAAGTAAATTACAAATCACATTGATAACTACTAATCTAATTAGTGCAAGTGTCCTTTTTTTTCTCAGTTGGAGACACCTGGGGGTAAATGTATCAAGCTGAGAGTTTTCCGGCGGGTTTGAAAAGTGGAGATGTTGCCTATAGCAACCAATCAGATTCTATCATTTTGTAGAGTGTACTAAATAAATTATAGCTAGAATCTAATTGTTTTTTCAAACCCGCTGGAAAACTCTCAGCTTGATACATTTACCCTCTTGGGGGTCCCCTAAACAAGGGTTACGAACTCTCAAATCTGGTCGGTAGCCTGCTATTGTGCATAATCTCGACCTTTCCATGATATTATAATATTGTTGTCTGGCCTACAATATCTTTGTAGAAGGAACCTTATATTCGGAACCTAAATTTAAGGAATCACTGATGTGCATCTGAACACTGACTGGGTTTCATGATCCCTGTAACAAGAATATTGTTACAGTGATCATTAGACATCAAATCCACACTGATATATTTTATACCCTCAGACACTAGATTCTAACACTTAATATTTATTTTGGTTATAGATTAACAACAGGGGGGTAAATATATCCAAGTGCGATTTTTTTTTTTTTTTTCTGTGCGATTTTGAATAGCGGCAAATTGGTCGAGATCGCCAGCGATTTTATGTGAAAAGTCGCCATATGTCTTAACCTCTGATTTTGAGATTACAAAACCCAATATCCGTTAATTTGTAATGATTTTAAAACTCCTATCCCACGGTCGACTTAGTCAAACTCACCGGAGATTCAACAGAAACCCGCTGGAGATTCAACAGAATAAGAAACTCGCCCGAGATTCAACAGAAAAAAAAAAAGCATGCTGTTAGGGCTATCTGGCCATTCTTAACATAACAGGAGGCACAATATAAGTTTTAATTATGAAGGTAATCATGATTTCTTGTTTAGAGGTGCAAATCTTATTATTATTATCTTTCGGGGGCCAAATTATTTAATGAATAAATGAGTGGGTCAAATTTTGTTGATGATTATAAGTAAGAGTGAACATTTTTATTTTATTATATTATAGTGGCTTACTATTTCATTACCAGTGGGGCAATATTTTTTATTTCTGATGTGGCAATACTTATTACCATTTAAAGTACATATTTGTGGCACTACAAGTGGCAGCATGAGCATGGGCACAAGTACATACTCAGTACAAGGTCATATATATATAGTGACTTGTATTCTTACTTTTTTATTTCATTGACTTGCATTCTTAAAATGGACAAAAGGTAGGGATGGCGATTTGTAGTGTGTCGATTTTGGCTACATCACTTTACTGGCGAATTACTATAAACTCGCACTCTCACACATTTGCGGATTCAAACTTTCCAAGAAAATCGCTGAAAAAGGCAAATTGCAGCTTGGTACATTTTAGGATATTTTATTTTTAGATTTTATTGTAGTCTATGTTCATAAAACCTTTCTCCCTACCAATATCTTATACTCCTTTCTTTTGACTCATTGCTACTTATTTTCATTAACTTTCACAGTAAAAATGCCAAGCAAAACAGGTAGTTAATAAAATGAATGTAGTTGTATTATTTAGTTATATTTTTAACCTGTATCCATCCTTTCCTTTGAATCTTGCCTGGAGCTGTATGATTCCTCCTTCCGGGAAGAAAAGAAAATCCATCACCTAAAATTAAACAGTATTTGTATTGTTATGCAAAATTAGCATAGCGAACAACGTTAAATGGTTATCTAGCTATAATCGCACCTCTTAAACATTACAACTCTAAGACTCCAATGCAGTGTTTTCCATTATTGCTTCAGTGAATCCCCAGCAGATGAAATACATGCATTAGGATCTGAAATCTCTTTGTTTTGCATACATCTGACACAAACAGTCTGTGATAAAAAAAAAACCCTCCTATCCAAAAATGTGTAATATGTACCTAAAACATACTGGGGCTGATGCCAAGTTATACTTACCCCAGATTGCGTAGTGTAAAAAATGCAAATTTGGGCATATCAGACACTGGCACCTCCTTACGCTTGTAGGGGGGGGGGGGCAGTCTACTGTAGGGTGAGCAGTGGCGGGCTGGCCCGGGGGGGCAGGGGGTTAGACGCCTATTAGGGCCGGGGGATAGGCCGGCCGGCCGCCCCCCCGGATGCAAAAAACAGTTTCTCCCCCCGCGGCCGCATCCAATGTCATCAGATGCGGCCGCGTCAGCGCACAGGCGGCCGCATCACATGACAGGGGATGCGGCCGCATCCCCTGTAATATGATGCGGCCGCCTGTGTGCCCCCCGGCCATCCCTCTCTTAGCCCGCGCCTGAGGGTGAGAATAGTAAGTAGTATAGTAGTGCGGTGATTGTGTGATACCGTACACAGGCAGACCAGCATAGAGACGCATATATGTCTGCCTTTAGCTGCATTTCTTGCGAAGGATGGAAGGCATGTGCAAATACACATTGATGATAACAATCACTACTGCTCGTTAGTCGCTTCTGATTGGATGATTGCAGATTTACCTCTCCAGCAGATATCAATTCCTACACTGTTCACGGCAATATTACAGGATTTAGCAGAAGTTTTTGCTATCTGCGATCAGACCAACACTGCACTACAGTTCTACAGGATTTTTCTTTTTTTTTTTTTTTTAATCATTACAGCGATAAGTGTATACATGTAACTCTAGCAAAACGAAGGTCTGGAAACATTTCTGCTTAGGACATAATTTTCAATTAATCTTAGGTTTATGTGATTGAGTATGATTAGTGTACTGCGATTTTAAAATTAGGACTATAAAACACACTATTCTTGCAATGTTTTCAACATAATCACCCCCCTCCCCAGGATTCCTAACAGAATCTTTTTTTTTCTCGGATTGGCGATGAAAATATTATGTTAAATTTCTTTTACAAAGCTATCATATGTGTTTTTGTGATGACAGGTCTATGGTTTTTCTAAGTTTTAGCTAACATTAACCAACTTTTTTCATTTTAGTAAGTTCTGCTTTATTTATTTGTAAAGCTTTGACTATATATATAACATATCAGTTGTGTAAACAAAAAAAAAAAGGACTTATTTTGTGAATTTAATGTTCAATACAAAAGTAATTTCAAAATATAAAAAAACATGACAAACAGTTTGATAACTATGGTAACTGTTGCATAATGTATGCAGTATAGTTGACACTTGCATGGGATGTTTTTTTGGGACAGTACAGAGAATTTTCCCTATCACACATATAGGCATGTGTGTATAAATATGACTCTGTAATATTTAGACCAGTGTTTCCCAACCCTAGTTCTCAAGTACCCCTAACAGTGCAGGTTTTCCTTATCTCTTTGCTGGAGCACAGGTGTATTCATTACTGACTGACACATTTTTAAAGATCCACAGGTGGTATAATTATACCACTGGTCATCTGGAAAACCTGCACTGTTAGGGGTACTTGAGGACTAGGGTTGGGAAACACTTATCTAGACAATTGGATACGATTCAACCATTGTATACTTGTAAGTAAATATATTTGCAGACAACTTAAAAATACTCAACTGTAGCAAATATTGAAACACCCTAAGCAGGAGCTTCCACTCATGACCCAAACAATGGACAAGTCCATCAGCAGTGAACTACCTGTGTCTAATGCGTTAAAGGCCAGGGCGCACAATGCTGCAAAAAGGAGTTATCATTGCAAAAGTGCTCCATCGAGCAATTACAAGGACAGAGGAGGCAGGCTGAGCTCATTGCTAGGCTTCATAGTAAGATTATAAGGTCTAAGTTAGAAGTTTTTAATACATGAAAATGTAAAGGGGGCAAATTTGTAACTGATGTCTTAATGTATGTTTCCTTAGCACTCCCCAAACATAAATAGAAAGAATTTGCAAATTGTAAAGTTTTGCTTTAATTGTAAGATGGTAAACTTTAATAAAGTTCTCCAAGAAATAAAAAAAGTGCTTTTTTAGGTTTCATGTAAGCTATATGTAAGCTATATAAATCATTAAATATATGCGCAATGTGAAATGTGTAGTCAAAAAGTACATTATTGAAAGATTTAAAAAAAAAAAAAAAAAAACTTTCAACCGTTTTACTTGTAAAAATCAAAAAAAATCTTTATACCATTAATTTACAAATATTACTGTGATAGAATCTTGTATCTTTAAAAAAAAAAAAGTTAGCAATAGGCAATCTGGAATGCAAATGTTCATTTTAAAGGTTAACGAATATATTTTGTAAATATTTGTTCAGTGTCTGAAGTGTGTTAAAAATTTACTATTTTGGCATCATCATACATATTGACTTTTGTTTAAACAATGTATTAAAACAAAGTAAAAGGCAACCAATACAGTTTTTCCTGTTTCAGAGATTAGCAACCAGAATAAGAAGCCACATGTGAGACCCAGGAGGAGGAAGCTGCAGAGGTCAGCCCTGAGGCGTCATGGGCCATGGAGGAGGCGGCTGCGGAGGTCAGCCCTGAGGTGTCATGGGCCATGGAGGAGGCTAACCTATCCAGGGTGAACCCCTGATGAAGGTAAAGAAATATACCATATTATCTTAGCCAAAACACATATCTGATTTTTTAGCCATGACACTGTAGCCCTCAGATGACTCAATGTTGGCTAACCTAAATGAGTATGTGTAACTTCAGACTATGTAGGTGTATTATTTTATGATTTCTACAATGACATTCACAAAAGAGACATGTATAGCAAATGTGTCAAAGTATGTGAGCTAGTGAGTTGTGGGTATAGTCTGCTGGGGACAGAATCGAAGCCTTCTGCAATATAAAGTAGATCTATGTATAATTGTGCATAAATTCGATATGGAAACATAATGACAAAATAACATTGTAAACCTAAATTGAAACCTCATTTATCAACAATGATGGATGAACTCTGTATTTCAGATATGTTTACCAATTTGATATTGACAGACTTATAATGTGCCCTTTTCTCCCCCCACAGACGCTGCGCACTAGGAAATGTCCATAGGTGAACAAGGAAAGGGCCAATACATACCTGGATAGCACCCCTCTGCAAATGTGTGTCATCCGAATTGCCCTGGGCCAAACCATAGGATATAGTGTTGTTTATTTATAGTTTTAAATTTAATATATTATTTTTTTGCAAAGATAAAAATGTTTTTTTTATTGCTTTTTAAATATGGTTGTTTCATTGACCATAGATTAGTGATTAATTTATTCTAAGGATGTGCAGGAATTAATAATGTGATTAATGTGAGCTTTTAGGGGTAATGTGACAGTACACAAAACATATACATATTAAGGTGGTAATAGTAACGGTCAAAAAGTGTTGATAGTTTACAAATGGTGCTGTTACTCAGTCATATATTGTAACAATACATACGTAATAAGGTAGTAATAACCATGTAGCAAATAAACCCATTACTGTATTTAGGTAGAATATGATGTGATAGTTCCTTTGGTAATTGCGAACAGTCTTAATTGAGAAATATGGCAAAAGCTGCACTCTACTTTCTCAAACTAGCCTATATCCCGTTATACTGACCTGTACGTTCTGGGTTGATTTGGGTGTAAGTATATCTGACACACGCCTGACAAACTTGATGCCTATGCTACTTGTGCCGAGCATGCTTGTGAAGCATACGCCTCAGCATATGGGCGGAAATACGCTATTTTTAGCATACACTTGTACGCATATGCATCTAACTTAGCAACAACCACATAACTGGTCAGCCATTGGTTTGGCTGGTAAGAGCATACAATAAATACAATGACAAATAAATCATAATTAATGAACCAAACTTTCCTCTTATGCATGGGTCACTACTAGGCATGCTGCATTTCACAAATGACAGTGAGTACATGTATCCAGGGAAAGTGTGACACATAATCTAATGCTATTTGAGAGCTAACTCACCTTTTACTTTGGGTGTTTTCAAACCACCTGTTGCTAAATCCTGTGTGCTTTGTTGCCTTTTTAAATCTGAATTTGCTCCATTTATGTAAATGGAAAATCCTTGTTCCAGATGTTCTAATTTGACTTGCGTAGAATCCTTTGTCTTCAAACTATTCAATGCCCTAAAGAAAAAAAAAGTGCAGTCTGTATTACCATTCATTTTACGCTAGATCTAAAATGTATTTCAAGATAAGCAGATCTGGGGGTAAATGTATCAACTGCCGATTTTTTTCAACTCGCCGCTATTAGGCGAGTTGGCAGTGAAAATTTAAAGCGGCAATAGCTTTAAAGGCATTATTTTGCCTTTAAAGCCAGACAAGAGCTGATAAAGACATCGGAAAGATGATGCATGATAACATTATGTTAACTTTAAAGGGGCATATTCAATTGTTCGAGTTTCCTGCAGCGTTAAAAGTATTACCTGTATTACGGTAATTCTAAGTCAGATTTCAGCTCGCAGCTCCCTGAGCTGCGAGCAGAAAGCCGGCGTTGAAGGTCCCGTAATAACGGTAATTACGCGCACTATTACCGTAATAGAGATAATAGTGCGCAAGTCACGTTACTTTTGTGAGTAACGCTCACAATTGAATATGCCCCTAAGAGTGTTACAGTGAATGAAGCTGGTGTTCCATATAGTCATCAAATGAAACCTGAACATGTACATAAGAATGTAATTACGATTGTGTGCTAACTTATAGGCCGAGGGACAGAAAAGCAAAAGTATTCTGGACATTGAGAGTGAAGTTGTGTTATTAAATATGTTTATTACAGCATTTCCAAAGCACCAATCTACTGTAGAGATGTAGTTCTTTGGATAATTATAGTTGTACTGAACAGTGGAATATATTTGTACTATGAATAAAGGAAGATAATTAATCCTAATTGTTGATACACTTGTGAATGTTATGAGTGTAAATAAGCTGAGAAGACCAGCAGAGCACTTGAATACTTAGGGATATATTTACTAAACTTCGGGCCTGAAAAAGCGAAGCTTTTGCCTATAGCAACCAATCCGATTCTAGTTATAATTTATTTAGAACATTCTACAAAATGACAGCTAGAATCTGATTTGTTGCTATAGGCAACATCTCCACCTTTTCAAACCTGCAGTTTAGTAAATATACCCCTTAGTCTTACTAAAATACACAATGCACAGCCTGAGTTCTGTCTAAACGCAGCAGAAATTTTGGCCTGCAATAAATGGATAAAATGAACAACTTTAAAACAAACTCAGATTCGTATAATGCCTTTGATTAACAATCTCCTTTTTACAGAAAAAAACACTAAACAATGCAAAGCTTAAGTGTCTTTAGTCACACTGGTGAAATGTATTTATGAAAATTTGGAAGGTGCGGTTTTTGGCACTATAATAAATTTGATTTCTTCTTTTTCCTGTTTTTGTTTTCTATTCAGTGCACCCGTGGATATAGCAAGCAGATAACAACAGTTTTATGCCAGGCTGAGAAGGCAAGAGACATAGGGAAACAACCTTTTATACTTTGACAGCCGTCACAGAGCTAAGTAGGTGTGCACTGAGAAATGCCAGTTTGTCTCGGTGTCTAATATTAAAACTCGTATACATATAAATCACCTCATTGTAAGGTTCTACTAGAATTTGATCATTGCTTAACTTACCTGTTTTTTTGTTGGAGGTCTAGTAAGTACTCATCGTGTTTCTCATCAAAATTAATCCGACTATCACTGTCATTCTTTAGAAAAGAACAAACAATTAAAAATTTGTATTTCAAATCATTTCAATCTCTCAAATCTCCATCTATATTTTCATGCAAAGTAAATTTTTAATAAATGCAGACTGGAATTTGTTTGAACTATCCCTTGAGGATACTTGTGAGAATCCATGTTTTAGAAAAGAATAGATTAGAGCAGGGTTGTCCAGGCCCAGCATGCCTGTAAATGTGGTCCAGCAGGAGTTTTGGTTGTGGCAAGGGGGCAGCGCTGTTAATGAAAAAAAAAATCCTGCAAAAAAGAAAAAGATAAGAAAATACTTACCTTGTGGTCACGCGGTCCCTCCCTGGTCTCCTCCTTCGTGCGGCGCTCGCAGTGAATGTCAGGCGTGACGTCATCACGTCCGACATCCATTGCGGAGCACAGCACATAGGAGTCACCCGCGCAAACTATCAGCAGCAGTGAAACGAAAAAAACAAGAGAAGAGAATCAGAGAACAAGCCGATTAAAGGGTAAGTTAAGGGGGTTTTTTTGTTTTTTTTTATTATTTCAAGGGACGCTGACCAGTGCATAAACTCACCTGGTCTCCTTGGCGTGGTGGGTGGCTTCAACATACATTTGCAAATGTGTGCAACTGAGACTTTTGCATTTTTATCTACAGTAGAAATAGCAGATCTGTTGCTGGCTATAGCAGTGTGCTGGGGGAATTTGTCTCAGTTTTTTCCTTTTAGCACTGACATAAGCCTGCTTAATAGTAGAAGCCACCTAGCAATCGATTGCTTAGACGCCGGCCATCCTCTTTTAGATGAGTCAAACAAAACAAATAAAAAATCCATGCAGAGAATCTTTGATGTCCTCCTAACATAAATTCTTAGAGCCCTGACCACATCCAGAAACTCCATGGAACCTGTCCCTGAAGACTGTGGAGCACCCTTAAATACCCAAACCACTATTTCTTGGTTCACATGAAAGCTGGACACCACCTTTGGTAGGAAAGCGGGAACTGTTCTGAGAATCACCCTATCATCAAGAAAGACAAGATATGGTTCATGACATGAGAGAGCACCCAATTCGGAAACTCAACGAGCCAATGCAATAGCTAGTAGAAATACAAATTTCATAGTCTTTTTTAATAGTATTTTTGGGTAAGGGTCTTGGCGCATCCAAGAACAGGTTTAACCTATGAAGTACTCTAACTAGGGAAGCCGACCAAGCCGGTTCTCCTGTAGGAGGGTCTTGTGAGGTGAGGACAGACGGAGCCCCGGCCTGTCCTAAGTCTGTGGACTCGGCGGTCCCCGTAGTCCTGCCTGTTACGAGGGGGTCAATTTCTACTGAGGTAGAGGGAGAGAACTGACGAAACTGCTGGAATCTCTTTTGGTTTAGATAGCAGCTTAACCAATGTCTCAGACTCCTGTGTCAGGCCATTTGCCCATGTTGGCATTTCCGCTAGTGGCGGTGCAGTAACTTGAGCTGCACAGTCAGGGTACCACCACTGCAGTCAGCACAAAGCGCCCCCCAGGTCCTATGGTCCCATTGGTAACTTATTATACCTGTTCCAATTGTAAAGATATTTTGCCCGAGGTGCATTTCCCTTATCAGACATTTTTTTAAGGGAACAGTATAACAGTAAAAGAATGAAATACAGGCAATCACTCACAAGCAAACAGAGAAATGCTACCTAGGGCTGGATTTACTAAACTGCGGATTTGAGAAAGTGGAGATGTTGCCTATAGCAACCAATCAGATTCTAGCTGTCATTTATTTAGTACAATCTACAAAATGACAACTAGAATCTGATTGGTTGCTATAGGTAACAGAGGGGATGGATTTATCAGCTTTGATACATTAACAGAGTTAACCTGTTAAATGCCAACTCCACCTCCACTCTAAAAACCCCATGGTAGCAGTGTCCCCCAAATAGGATGGAAGAGAAAATATATTTTAGCTGTGAGAAAATGTTTGCCATACAGTAAGCGCAATTTAGACCTATTAGTACTATCAGCTTTATGGTTATGAATGGCACATAAAAAAATATATATTAGTACATAAAATATTTATAATACAATTTAGTAAATGTCACAATATCAAGGGATATAACATAAAATGAATATATAATGAAGCTGTATAATAGGGATGACTTAAATCTAAAATGACTACAGATTTGAGGATACAAAATGCCACTAGCAGCGTTAGCGCTGGACAGACCTGTTTTGAAGCTTACAAGGGAAACTCCAAAGACAGAATTGTGTTACAAATTTAAAGAGTAATAATGACAAACAAGATATACTTGCCTCATTCCCAGTCTTAGACTTCAAATGCTTTCTCTTATCATCTCCTAAAGATTTACCTGCAATCATACATATAAATGTCAGACACTTTAAAGGTGCAACCCCTCTAAAATTAAGTTTTGATTCTAGCTACTATTAATGATTTGAAGTTTGTTAAGTACTATGTGATTACCATGGTAACCACAGTCATATGACATATGATGTAGTGACCAAAGAGTTTGAAACTTTGATAGAATAAAGTCCAACATCTGCCAGTATGTGACTATTAAAGGTCTTGGTGACTGATTGGTTCAGCCTGAGAAATCTGGTTACACTCTCCCTGGAACAAGCAAAAACCAAGGACTAGATTTGCTAAAAATCGCATTTGGCAATAGTTTGGAAACACTACACAGCGCTGTGGTTTAGTGCTACAAACTTGCTTATGATAGGCTGGATAACTTAAACAGCATGCTATCTTGCCATTCAGAACATAAGAGGAAGCACTATTAATTTATGAATTATGGGGACAATAATTATTTTTTAAGGGGGAAAAACTAATTTATAATTAACTTATTGGCCATTTTTTTTTAATTGTATTTAGGGACAATATGATTGTATTATATTGTAGGGGCAATACTATTTGATTGCAAACTGGATCAATTATTATTTATGGTGAGGCAGTACGTATTATTTCAGAATTGGGGCACCATTTATACAGCACACATGTGGTACTGGAAGCACCAGCATGCACTTGTAGGGGCACATGTGTGCAATATGAAAGGTGCTCTCATCATGAAACAATAAGTGTTCTTGCTATGTCAAATGAGTTATCAAAGCTTAAAGACTGTTAAAACCTTTTGTGATAGAAATTGTTTCATGACCTCTACATAAATGATAACTAAAAATAAAACAATAATACCTCTACTAAAAATACCTTGAAACTTTTATTGTTAAATATAAAAAGAAAATGACAAAATAAAACAGAAGAGAGACCTTGAATCATAATGAGATGAAATAGCAGGGAGAAGTCAATGTAGACAAAAGGAGTATGTACTACTGAATTCTATTGAAAAGTATGTTTAGTAGTAGATAAAACATAACTTTTATGGTTTTGTCGAAGTCAGCAAGTTGGATAAAGTCATTTCAATCAATATTGAGCAAACTTGGTTGTCTTTGTCTGAAATTATGCGTAGAGCATGCTACGGCGTGGAGGGGCGTATCCAGCCGCAACATGTGGCAATAATAGGTTTTACACTTTTACACACATTCACACGAACATACACATTTGTAATTAGTTCACATTAATTGTAGTTGCAACAGTTATTTATGTCGAAATATGGCAGTATTTATGTTTAGTATTATAAGTTATATACATTTTAGTGAAACCAAAGGTTCAGGTTGCAGGAACTATGTCATGTTTAGCATCATTTTAATGCCCTATTCATCAGCAGTTGTCTGGTTCATTAGCCGAAGAGATCGCACATTGCATACTCTAGTTAGCGATGTTAGGGAATAAATGTTTAAAGTGATACTGACTGTATAATGCAAATAGACCAGTTGAAACTGGATTCTTGGCAGGAAAATCGGAGTGCATCCCCTGGAGAGCTGAGCCCCACCTTTGGATATTTTGGTTTGAACTGGCCTATGACCTGCAGTACACTGGACCTTCCTGAAGCCTGGACCAATAGAAGCAAGCCACACCATCTGCATTGTTTTACTGTATTCTCTGACTGTATATAAGCAGGGGCTCTGGACCTAGTGACCAGTCTTCTTGACCACAGCCTTCAGACCTGAATGACTGTACACTGGATCCAGAGCGCCAGCGATAAGTAACGGCTGTACTTATTTTATTCCGACTTGTTATTCTGCTACTTTTGGCTATTAAATTACTTTGTGCTTTGGAACCACACATCGGCAATCGACAATCATTATTGGATAGCAATTAGACGTGCATAACAGTTTCCAGAAGAACCAGTTATGAAATCAGGAAGAAATCTATTGTTAAAACAGAAATAAGGGCAATGAAATTATCATGCTGACCTCATGGGCTACCTGGATACTGTAAAGTCACGTGTTATGCACTGGCATCTGGGTTTTTGATATTTCTACTTATATTTGATGTGCATTTTGCTAGAGCTGTATAGAGAAAAAGTATATATTGCAAAATAATGGGGAGAATACTAATTTATTTATCAAGGTGGCCATATAAATTTATTCTTCAATCCCGGAAGCACTACTTAATATTTTATCTATCAATATTTTATCTTTATTTTAATGGGGGCATTATTTATTTTGTTAAAATGGGGGACATTACTCATAATTTTATTTACAATGAGGTCACTTTTTCTATTGAAACATGGGCACCACTAATAATTTTATTAATAATTGGGACACTAATAGCTAACTGATACCTTAGATAAAAAGATAGGCTGAAGAGAAACGTTACTAATATCAGCTGTAAGGATCTGCGGGAGCAGACGTACACTGCTGTGATCCTCAGCTGGGTCTTCAGCTGTTGGGTTGCTTAGGCAACACATGAGCAGCCAGTCTTTTAAAGTAGTGACATTACATGATCGTGGGCAACACAGTGACCTAGTGGTTATCACTTCTGCCCCACATCACTGGGGTCATGAGTTCGATTCCCGACCATGGCCTTATCTGTGTGGAGTTTGTATGTTCTCTCTGTGTTTGCGTGGGTTTCCTCCGGGTGCTCCTGTTTCCTCCCGCACGCCCAAAAAAAAATACTGGTAGGGTAACTGGCTGCTATCAAAATTGACCCTAGTCTCTCCCTCTCTGTTTGTCTGTCTGTGAGTGTGTGTCTATATTAGGGAATTTAGACTGTAAGCTCCAATGCGGCAGGGACTGATGTGAATGAGTTCTCTGTACAGCGATGCAGAATTAATGATGATCACACTGCAGCGAATCACTAGAGAGGGTCCGGCACTGCTGGAGTATTCTGATTGGCTCCTGCTGAGTTGGATCTCACTTTGATGGTGATAATTGTAGGCACGCTATGTGTGTTATTTTGCCTGCATCCTTGTCTGTCTGCTGCATGGATATTGACTTCTTCCTATGCTGATTGCTGCCTGGACCTAGAACCTTGCCTGGATACTGACCGCTGCCTGGACACTGATCTCTGTCTTGTACCGACTGCTTCCTGGATTTTAAACTCTGTGTAGACACTGACCCTACCTTATACAGTCCTGAGTTGAAGGCTCTGTCCTACAGATGGGAAAGTTGGGGAGTATTGCCTTTTCACTACAGCTCTGCATGGCAGAGCAGCGGTTAACGGTTGCCGTGCACTCTAATGCTCACCGCAATGAAGGTGGAGGGGAGGAGAGAGCGGGCAGCCTAGCGCTTCAAAAGTGCTAGGTACACCCGCGGGGTGTAGCCGCAACCCCATCATGATGTGGCCTCAACCCCTTCGTGATGTAGCCATGCAGCCTACCTAAATGTTGGGAGAATGCTGCCAGGATTCTGACTTTATCAATAGTCACCTACACTGACCTGGTACAAAAGGAGAAGAAGGGGGAGAATTTCACAGTACACAGAGTAGACAAACTGCAGAGAGGTGTTCCAAAGTCTCTCTGCTACATGTGCTATGTGACTATGACAGTGTGCAGAACTATAAATCATTAATAGCAGTCTGAAGAAACAAAACAAGGAAAAGCAGTAAATACAGGCAGCTCGTGTGGCATTTCTGCCTCACAGTGCTGGGGTCATGAAATCAATTCCCAACCAGGGTCTTAACTGTGTGAAGGTTGTATGTTTTCCCGTTTGCATGGGTTTTCTCTGACTGCTCCAGTTTTCCTACACTCCAAAAACATACTGGTAGGTTAATTGGCTGCAGACAGAAATTAACCCTAGTCTGTGTGTGTATTAGTGATTTTAGACTGTAAGCTCCAATGGGGCAGGGACCAGCAAATATTCTCTGTACTGCGCTGCAGTATTTGGTGAGCTATATATTATTAAATGATGTTGATGATATGATGAAGAAATACCAATATTATTGCCACTGTGATTTACGTTAATAACACACACACATTTTTCATGGGATTGCTGCTTTAATAAGGAAGTGACAGCACTCACACCAATCACAAATTTTGTGCCTGCAATAGCACTCCCTTAAGAGCTCTCAGATGCCTCTGAGGAAGTGCCATTGTACAAAACTAGGTAGGCCTCTAGGTGATGCCTGCTAAGCCATTTTATCATTGATAGTTCTTCGTTTCCAAGGCTAATAAAGAAATTGTTTCAACAGTAGAATACTAATAGTGACTTCCAAATGATCTGCATCAGTGTGGTGGCTTCTTTTTTATATTTCACATTGCTTGTGGACAGTGGAGAAGCATCAGACGCATCGTGCACCACAAACAGGGAATCAGTAAGCAGGTCGAATCGTGTATTAGCTCATCATTACAGACACACAGTAGGAGATAAATCATTTACAGGGGATTGGTGCTTCCTTGCTTTCAAAAGTTCTATACACTTGGGAGCTTTGACAGTCTAATTGGCACAAATAGTCTGCTTATAATAAGTAACTGTTAACAACTGCCTACAACAAAATTGCTACTAGCTGTACGTCTCTAAAATCACTATTTCGCTCAGAAGCAAAAAAAAAAACAGAAACATGTCTAATGCTTTGGACAAACACATACATAACATCAGCGGATCCGCTCAATAAACTCTTTAGATGTACGTAAAATGAAATAAACAATATTTTAAAATTTATATCAAATATTAACAGAGGTCCATAAGATCTAAATTAATTCTTAAACTGGGGACACATCTATGAAATTATTGTGCAGATTACACGATTCATGACCATTTGTTCAGATATTGCAAGAGTGTGTACACCCCCTGACCATGTTTAATCTTACAAAAACACATGGCATCTGTTGGTTAGGTTTTCTAAACTTCCTAAAAATCACGATCAACTATGGAATGATGTCAGGCAAATGTGGACGTGTGTAGACACTCACGATCAGCAGCGTAGGCGGATATCTGTAGAGTGTGAACAGAGTCACAATCTTTTCAGCTGATGATATGAGTACATGTCATTCCCCCCAGCCCCAAAACACAACCCAGCCCCCCTTGTGACTAAGAAATAAGTATTATATTCTCCCTTTCCGAAAATAATTTTTTTATGCGGAGAAACCATATTGGCACTCTCAAGTGAAGCCACTCTGAGCATACCCAGCACACACTTCTATTAGACATGTGTAACGCTATGAAATCCACTATCTTAAAATTGTGCATTGAATATGTCTGGTGGCAAATGAGGGTGGCATTATAAAGTGGGAGTATATAAATCGGTAAGCAAGGTCTAACTCTGTGTACTAAACAGATGATATACAAACAGAACAAGTGAATCCCTAAAAAACAGGAGCACTCACACATCTAATATCCAAGAAATGTATTTACGTTTATGAACACAAACTTACAGTTACAAATTAGTAAAATCACACACAAGGAAGAAGCCCAACCTACATTAATCAAGTGCTAAAAGAAAATAGGCAAGTGTAACTACAAGTTAAAGATAAATTCGTACTTGCCTACTTTCCCAGAATTCCCGGGAGGTTTCCGAATTTCGGGGAGTCCTCCAGGAAGAGTAGGCAAACCTCCTGGATTCGCCGAAAATCACGGCATTGAATGGCGGGGCAGGGCTTAATCGCATCATTAAGCGCCGCCTCTGCTATTTGATGCCGCGAGTTTCGGAATTTTATAGTGGGGACGGGGCTATGATGATGCAACAAAGTCACCACGCCCCCTCCTATCATTCTATCACCAGTCACATGACTTCTCCCCCGGGATCAAGTTTTGAAAGTTGGCATGCATGGATAAATTATCAAGAGTTTGTGCAGTGTTTATAAATTGTTGTCAATTTATATTTGCAGTACTAATACATGAATATTAGCACCAGACATACATACTGAATTACCCATCAGGGGGAGGGCTGGCAAATTTTAGCCCGGGGGGCAAGACTCGATTTAACAGATTATTAGGAACATTTTAAAAGACAGAAAATGCAGATGACCAGTCCAAGGTAGCCCACTACGCGTCTGGCCCTGGGGGCAGATGCCCCCAGCCCAGCCTGCCCTTGTTACTCATATAAGCTGCATACACATTTTTACTGAGTTGTTAAACTTTGGTCAATTTGATATGTGTACATTCAAAATTATTATGGATAGTCTTTCAAGTGTGTATAACATACATAACTAGATACAAACTGGAGTGCAAATGGAATCTTGTACTGTCCACCTTTTGGTTTCTGGTTTGATTTAATACATATAAAATAAACAATAATCAAACGTGCACTCAACATTCTTGCTAACAAGCTACTGTTTCACATCAACATTTCTGCTAAAGCAAACCAGTAGCATGGGGCTCAAGATATAGAAGGAGTTCAGTGTAGTTGACTCCAGAGCATCTAGTGCAGGGGTCAGGGAACTTTTTTACCTTTTACCCCAAAATATATTTAGATGCGCCGACGTTACCCCCTCAATTTGAAAGAAAAGAAATCATATATTATTAATTATTGGAATTCAACATTTTATTGAATCTATTCAAAATTTCTTTGAAAGCTTCAACTTCAAAACTTCAGGTTTTGGAGAAATTATGTTGATTAATTTTTGATATGAGAGCATCAATATTTTGATGTCAGAGCAATTTAGATACAGTTTTCAGTGTTCAATGAATTTCTCTCCTTTGTTTTTATGTTTGTTAGAGTGGAAAATCCTTGTTCGCAAAGGTAGGTTGTTGCAAAAGGCAGCAACTTTTTGACTGCCTCCTCATGTGCAATTGTTAATGCCTTTGCAGCTATTGACATCCAAAAATATGACAGATCTGCTTTGTTTTCAAATGCAATACGTGCTTCTATATTTCATCGAAGCTCAAGAAGTGCCTCTGTCAACCCTTGAGGCTCTTCTGGTACAACAGCAATTTCCCATTTAAAGGGGTCTACAATCCATCTGACAGCAGGTGAATCAACAGCATTACCCCCAGGAATTTCATTTTTACCCCATTTGGGATAATTTACCCCTGTTCCCTGACCACTGATCTAGTGGCTGCAGACTTAGGTGGATGGTATTGCTGTATCAGGAATCTCATCAGTGTACATTTTTACTGACAGGTACAAATGTGACTTCAATTGGAATATTTACCGACGGTTTGTTAAACTGGACCTGATCAAACCACTTCTGCAGAGGACCTGACTTTCCCTAAAG
Source organism: Mixophyes fleayi (assembly GCF_038048845.1). Lineage (NCBI taxonomy): Eukaryota > Metazoa > Chordata > Amphibia > Anura > Limnodynastidae > Mixophyes > Mixophyes fleayi. The sequence goes on from NC_134408.1 coordinate 59,012,110, forward strand.
TTCAGTTCACAAGTTAGATTATATTGATCACTAAACACAAATAACCAAAACGCAATTTTACATGTCCACTTACTGTGCATGATACAGGTGTGCGAATACGATAACTCATAGGAAAACGAAATTATTAGTGTCCAAATGTTTTCTCCGGTTACCTAGTAGCAACTAACCAATAAACGACAGGTTTAACGTCAGCCAATCAGACCCGCCCGAGCCCATAAGCAAAATCCAACGCACATAAAGCTCCAGACAACTCGTTCACGCCCAGGGCAGATCAGCATCCAATAACAATTCGGTTTAACAGATAACAACCAATGACCGCTTTGACGTACTGCGTCATCGTTATGTCACGTTCTAATCACCTAGCTCACGGGAGGCCGATCCAACCTCTAGTGTGCGTCTAGAGAAATGTCTCCACCGATGGGGCGTTCAGATACAGGTTACCGCCCATGATTGCGGAGACTACTTTCGTTTGACCAATAAACAACTTCCCTCAGTAAAATGTCTTCTTTAGTGAAGACAGAGAAAACGATAATATGTGGGCTCTCGGAAAATAATAGTCAGACTCAGAGTGGGCCGTGAACCAATGAGAGTGTGAAGAGGTGTGGTTCTAGAGGTAGTGTTATCCACAGTTGTGTGATAATTCTATAGACAGAATTTCATGTGCTTCTAGGTGGTGGATGTCAGGAAGATGGAACTCTTGGAAGCTGTGTTAGATGAGATAGCTCTGGAAGGCTTGGATGGGATCACAATACCAGCGCTCTGGTTACGGCTGCAGGCTCGTGTCCCGCATTTCCCTCTCCTCTTGGATGCCGCTACTAAGCAATTAGTGTGGCAGTCGCTTGTGGGTCACTCTGGACTTGACTTCTATGAGCTCCCCAAAGAAAGGGAACCCTTAGTGATTAGTAACAGGTCAGTTCCCAACACAGTAATTGCCTTAAAGTGTTATAGACATCACTTAACAGTGATAATACTCTACTTTTGGGTTTTCTTATTTGTTTTCATTTAGTGGAATAAAAACAAAACAGAAAGTGAGTACACTTGCTGTTAAAGGGCGTAAGGATGGAAAGTATGTATCTATTAGTCCTCTTTCAGGGATAGTCATGGATACACAGGTACACATCTGTCAGTAGCTGTATCACTTGCGGGTGATGATGACTACAATCGCCAGCATTAGCTAGCTGCTTCTTATTGCGGATTGACTTTTGAAGCGGATAGTGCTTTTATGCCTATATTCTAGTATTTTGTGTGTGATTTTTACCATGACATTTTGTTTGCTTTATTTTTGTATAAAAAGTTTATTAATTAATGTTATACAAATAGAACAGAGAGAAAAAAAAATATTTCAGCAGTTGCAGGACATTCACAATGCACTAATAGGTTGAATTGCTTGCAAGGGTATCTGATGTAGACCTCACATAAACCTGACACATAGGCTACTGGTGAAGAGATGGACCTTTTTTTTTTTTTTTAAAGCATATGTCTCTAACCTGGCTCCATCCCCTCTCTCTAGTAGTTTCTATATATTGTTAAAATAAGTTGAATACTGAATAAGTGCAACTGTTTAATCATGTTTGCATTATTTATAGTAGTGACAGATAGCACAACATTTTTTTTTATTTTTTATGCCAGTGGTCCGAGATGAAGTGGTAATATAGAAGATAATGTCCTACTTGATTTTGCATTCTGTAGACATGGATAAAATTGTAGATTTAAAAACCACTCTTGGGTGAGCCTATATAGATAAAAGCAAACATGCTTTTTGTTTTAAAGGTGAAAAAGATGTTCTATAATAAAGCATAATAGCAGAAGTTGTTTAATATGGATAATCAATATATATTAAATGGAAGTTAAATAATACAGGTTGTTATACTCATATGCTTAGGATGTAACAAGTTAACAATATTAGCTGATAAATTAATATGTAATCTTTTAGCAGAAGTTGAACACATGCTTATGAAGTAATATATTAATCTAAACTTATAAATTGCAACTGATCTAAAAAATGAACCCCTCATAAAGTAAAAAAAAAAAAAGTTGCGGTTGGACTATTTGGCTCAGGGCCTGTTGCAAAGAGAAAGTTGAAATGACCTGTAAGTGACCTGTAAATGGGGTGATATTATTGGTTTAAAGTCTAAAATGATGCAATTTTTCTACATATTGCCTTTGTGGTTTTAATCCATAAAAGAAATGAGAAATTCATAATTGTAATTGTTCATTTTTCATTTAATTGTCTGTACTGTATGTACAAAAATAAACCAGCATTTCTGAAAAGACTGCGCTAGATTTACTAAGCTGCGGGTTTGAAAAAGTGGGGCTGTTGCCTATAGCAACCAATCAGATTCTAGCGCTCACTTTGTAGAAAGTACTAAATAAATTAAAGCTAGAATCTGGTTGCTATAGGCAACATCCCCACTTTTTCAAACCCGCAGCTTAGTAAATCTAGCCCTTTGTCTCTGAGTTTTTCCATAACATAGTTCGGTTTAAATCTTCCTAATTGCATGTTTTGTATCTCAGGTATGATGGGCAGGATTGTGATCCAGGCGTTCTTAAAGCTATAGGAGGATCATGCTTTGAAGACATATATCCTGTTCACATTATTACTGATAATAAAAATGGCAATCAGGGCTCATGCCAGTATTTTAAAGAGCGTGTTTTAGTTACAGAGCTCTTAAGGACACAGCACATCACATGTGAAGAAGCTATAGCTAGGTGAGTATCATGGTCATATCTTCACATTATATACACCATTGTAAATATTTTATCCTACAAGCTGCACTTTTAATGTAATAAACTTTATAATTGTCCTTGACATTTATTCATAGGAAGCCACAGGTTCAATAGCACTGAACAATCATCTCACAGATATGATATACTGTAGCCAAAAGTATGTGTCCACCTTTTCTAAGGCTGGGTACACACTACAGAAAATTTGTCCCAATGCCATATCGGTAGCTATTTTACCAACTACTAGGGGGTAAAAATATAGTCCCAATCAGCATTTCAGTTCATGTGTACACACTCTACATGTACAAGATTTACACTCCGATCTGTGCTCTTCATCTGTCATAGCCATCTGCTGTAAAGAACATTACTCTGCAAACTCTATGGAGATACTGATTGTGAGTGTATACCCATCGCAGAATTGGAAGGACATCGTTCCATCATTGATTGAGATTTTTCCATCCAGTTTAAATCAAATAAAACACTATTATAAGCTTTGGAACAAATAATCGTTTATCATTGCAGTGTACACACTAATGTGATATCGGGCCAAACAGTTGTTTATTATGTGGTTTTTCATGATCAGCTGAAAAGTCAGTAGTGTGTACCCAGCGTAATGTGTTGATGGGGCCCCAAATAAAATATTAAATTTAATAGATATAAATGTACATGATTTCCCCTTAAACAAAAGTTTTTATAAACAATAGTCAATCAGCCCAGGGAGAGGTAATTTGATTAACATCATCGGAGAGCCCAGACATTCTTTCTTTCAGGAAGTCGCTTAGACTTCTAAGCTACTATAAAGGGTATTGTATTGTGTTCCCTAATATAATTGATCAGTATATCATGCACCAATCAGTCACAACATTAAAACAACCTGCCTGATACTGTGTAGGTGTCCTTGTGCTGCCAAAACAGCCCTGACCAATCGACGCATGGACTCCACAAGACCTCTGAAGGTGTCCTAAGGTGTCTGGCACCAAGACATTAGCAGCAGATCCTTTAAGTCCTGCAAGTTGCGAAGTGGGGCCACCATGGCTCGAAGTTGTTTTTCCAGTGCATTGCACAGATGCTCGATCAGGCTGAGATCTAGGAAATTTGGATGTCAAGTCAACACATTGAACGATCCTGTTCCTGAAAAATGTTTGCAGTGTGGCAATGTGCATTACCCTGCTGAAAGAGGCCACTGCCTTCAGGGAATTCTGTTGCTATGAAGTGGTGTACGTGGTCTGCAACAATGTTTTGGTAGGTTGTACGCGCCAAAGTAACATCCACATCAATTTCAGGACCCAAGATTTCCCAGCAGAACATTTCCCACAGCGTCACATTGCCTCTACCGGCTTGCCTACTTCCTATAGTGCATCCTGGTGGCATCTGTTCCCCAGGTAAAAGATGCACACACACCCGCTGTCCACCGGATGTAAAAGAAAACTGGATTCATCAGACCAGGCCACCTTCTTTGATTGCTCCATGAACCAGTTCTAGCACACACCTCCCTATTGTAGGTACTGGCAGCACAGTGGCTTAGTGGTTAGCCATTCTGCCTTACAGCAGTGGGGTCATGAGTTAAATTTCCGGCCTTATCTATGAGTAGTTTGTATGGTCACCCTGTTGTGTTTGTGTGGGTTTCCTCCGGGTGCTCCAGTTTCCTCCCACACTCCAAAAAACATACTGGTAACAAATTGGGCTGCTAACAAATTGTCCCTAGTCTGTCTGTCTGTGTGTGTGTTAGGGAATTTAGACTGTAAGCCCCAATTTGGCAGGAACTGATGTGAGTAGGTTCTCCATACAGCGCTGCGGAATTAGGGGTGCTATATATATATATATATATATATATATATATATATATATATATATATATATATATAAATATATAGGTGATAATGATGAATAGGGGTCAGCATGGGCACTCCGACCGGTCTGTGGTTACACAGCATTAATTTTTTCAGCAATTTGTGCAATAACTCTTGAGGGGGATTAGACCAGTCTGTCTAGCTTTCCCCAAGCACATCAATGAGCTTTGGTTGCCCATGACCCGGTCACCAATTGTTTTTCATTGGACCACATTTGGCAGGTACTAACCACAGCCACCAGGAACACCCCACAAGACCTGCCATTATGGAGATGCTCTGAACCAGTTGTTTGCCATCACAATTTGGCCCTTGTTAAAGTCGCTCAGATCCTTACGCTTGCCTATTTTTCTTGCTTCCAACACATCAACTTCATGCACTAACTTGCTGCTAACTATATATACCACCTCATGACAGGCGCCATTGTAATGAGAGAATTAATGTTATGCTTGTCAGTAGTTTTAATGTTGTGGCTGGTCGGTGTATGTCTCAGGAGTTCCGTGAAAATATAAAGGCAAAAGGTCTCGCGCCGAGTGCCTTTTTATACAGGTCATGGGTCACTAATTTCCATAATTTACTACATGCGATCCATTATTCCTTGTAATACACAAGTCTTCCTAATTAACACTGAAGTGATGATCAGAACTCACTGTTAATGCATATGTTTTCATTTGTGTATTTTATGGTTCCTGTCACAGCTAGATTTTATGTGCATGCCACTGCAGTTCTCCCTAATCCTAGTCTATCAGGAGTTGACATTATTATCTGCTCCTTCATAACTGCTGTTTAAGATCCTTCTCTCATTGCATGCATGGGAAGGATTGGTGGTGAACCAGCATTGCTGTCTCATCATGCTGCAAGGATTCCTGAGAAGCTTGGGATTAGTGCAGTATAAGAAAGTCAATAAACTTGGATGCAAGACATTCATTAGATAGGCAATTGTTCCAAGGGGGGCACTGGGTATACAGTGCTGTGACAGGAGCATTTACTGTTAAATGCTCAAGTTATTCCCCCTCTATACCCCCTATTGGCTGCAGGATCTAGGGGCTTTTTCTATGGCATCCACTTTTACTTTTATTTATTTTTACTGTCTTGCATCCGCATACATTCAGTTTGGTAAGGGGATTTCAGTGTATTTACCTCTTCCAGGTGCCACTTTGTAGTGTCTAATGGGCAGTCAGCTGCTAACATTTTATGCCAGATGTGTAAAGAGAAGGTCTTGCATCAGCATTCACCATGAGTGGGTATACACTTCTATGCCCCTTCAGGGTGGGAGTTGGGAACCAATCTTTTGTTATCTGTAGCCTCTGACCAGGGTTCTACAGGCTTTTTTTGCTGTTTCACCCCTTGAGCCAGCTTGGCATACAGGCTGGAGAAGTTTGTTCAGGCCTTTGTTTAGTTCTCATCCTCCCTGAAGATGATGATGTAACCTGCCTCCACAGCTAGACCGGGAAAGCATTTGGAAGATTCTGACCCTGATGTTTCCTAGTACCCTGACTAGGGGGTATATTTTCTAAACTGTGGGTTTGAAAAAGTGGAAATGTTGCCTATAGCAACCAGTCAGATTGTTGCTGTCATTTTGTAGAATGCACTAATTATATGAAAGCTAGAATCTGATTGATTGCTATAGGCAACACCTTCACTTTTTCAAACCCGCAGTTTAGTAAATATACCCCAACAGGAGGCAAGGGAGTAGTTGGATATATGACGAGCTATCTGTTAAATGCTAAATATTCAGGGCAGCAGGGAATCGAAGCTTTCCAATAGCTCAATGTTTAGGGAAAAGATGGGAAGGAAAGAGTCTTTTTTCCCTTTGCTCTTAAAGACTATTTATGCAAAGGGAAACAGAGCCTGATTGTTGATTACAGCTCTCCCACAGGTTGCAGTCTTGTTTGTTTATTTTATATTTGTCTTTTCTCTCCCTAGCATAGGTACGGGGACATGGGAATCTCTGCCTTAAGTAGTTGCTCCCATAGTACACCTGTCTAAAACCACAGCCGTTCCTAATTTGGATGCTAAAACCTTATGGTATAGGACAGATTAGAAGAGTAAGGCCACGCTTAGGTCTGTTTACAAGGGTGGCAGTGGAGAGGTGTTCAGAATTAGCAGAAGGTGGATTTGCTTATTGGTGGAGCATATCTTGATAAATGTGCTGGAATGCTGCGGTTTTCCAAGCCCCTAATACAGAGCATGCACAGTCCAGTAAGTTCCAGTCAGGATGTTGCCATAATGGTGATATTCAATCATCATGTGAGAAGCCTGTTCGCTCATATGATGGGTGTAGCAGAATATTTAAGCTGTTGCTGTGCTGTTTGTCCAAGGGGTGAAGACTTTTGAAGCTTTCAGCAGGCAATGGAATGCCTGCTAAGAATGCCATGGAATAGACCCATCACCCGGGATTCTTCCAACAGATAATGGACAGGTAGCATCAGCCAGATGTCGACAAGAGGACATTTTGGATTTTCTCAGATGTGTAGTGCCTCAATACATGCAAGTATCATGAATCACTAAAAATTTAAATCTCTTATAGCAGATTATCCCAAAATAAAACTTTGGGGATTTATTAAAAACAGTATGAACAACTTTTGAGAGGTTTTTCAAAAATGTAAAAATATGGCTTTTTGAGAAAATTTTGATATTGAAAATGTTATATTTTTAATTTTTATTGAAACATACTGCTGTTATATATCCTATGAAAGCCCATAAAAAGGTTTCAAATGAGATGATTCCCCCCCCCCCCCCCAGTGAAGTGCGTCGGACAGATAAGGCACTTGAGAGGTTGGTAAACGTTTTAACAGACCATTGTTGGGTAGATTACTATAGTAATTCCCCAGGCTGGCACTGAGGTAGGACCGTCCTGTTCCAGAATTTGTAACGGCACATACTTCCAGAACGGTATAGAGTCTTGGCTGGTCTACTGTGGCAGGAGGCCACCCGGTCTTTAAACACCTTTGCAAAGTTGTACTTGCGTTAAATCCTGTTTTCTGGATCATTTGCTGACACTGGATGCTATCCCTTTACACTTTGTTCTTATGCATTGTTGTTTCACTGTTTCCTTGTTAGGATTCTTTTCCTTGTTCTTTGTTTTTCTCGTCTCCCTGTTCTTTACTCCTGATTGTTTGTTTTATTTTATTTTTGTTAGTAAAATATTGAAGTGTCTAGACAGTCAATGGGGGATGTAAGGGAAATAGCACAGCTTTTTGGCCACACTTCTGCCTCAGCACTCTATAAGATGTATAGAGATATAAAAATCCAAGTTTATTTTATTGTTACATCAATTACAGGGCTCTATAATGTATTTAAAATACAGATCACAAACAAAGTTTTATTTACAGATGTAGAATTCTCATGATTTAGGCATATAAATGATTCAGGCAGTAAAATGAAATTGTGACTGATATCCCCAATTCTTATTTTTCAGATGGAAGGAAAAGCTTGTAATTGTTGCGTGTCAGACCATGCGTTCCCGTGCTTTGATTGGATGGGAAGGGGATCCCTCATTGGAGATACCAGACTATTCATACAGTATTCTTGAAAAAGTTGGGAGATCACGGTGGCAAGGAGAAATTCAGAAAGATCTGCAGGGTGTATTCAAGTATGTTGGAGGGTTTACTTTTTTTTTTTTTTTTTATTTCTTACCTGCAACAAATATGTATGTGTTCCCAGTGTACTTATTTTGGATTAATTTGTTGAATGTTTTATGTTTTCCTGAGACCTTTTATTTAGGTTTTCTTTTTATTTGATTTAATCCCCTTTTTGTGCTGAATAGACAATAGGTTTGGACATCATTGCTCCTAAATGAACATTTAAAATGCTGGTGAACTGTAAAAGTGCTGCATCGTCCATCAGCATGTCACTCCACTGACATTATTAGGTTTGAATTACTGATGAGAACAGTACATCAAGGCAGTGATGCCATTGTTAGATACACGTATATACATACATATAAGACACAGTTAGGACTTTTTATTAGGTAAATTACTCTTAAGGGTGGACTTACTAAACCTTCTAAAAAGGAAAGTTGAAAATAGTTGCTATGGGCAACACCTCAATGTACTTGTTAAATGGTTGTTAGAATCTGGTTGTAAATAAGGAATACTAATTGTTTTGATGTTTATTATAGCTATTATTATTTATTAATTATTATGATTTTCTTCATTCCTGAAAATAATTTGTTTCTTGATTAATAGTTGTTTTGCTTTTCATTTTGTTCATTATTATATATATATATATATATATATATATATATATATATATATATATATATATACATATACACCCTACTTTTAAACGTATAGAAGATTATCAAGCGTATTTTGATAGAAACTTACAAAAATAAATTTTTCTGTTGCTAATTTGTATTCCAAAACACAGTTGTTGGATGCACTTATTTTGAGGGTAGGAGATGATACACATCCCTGGTACTCTGTTCACCACATAGTGAAGATTGTCAGGGACTGCATTTATGGTCCCAGTGACAATTTTTGCCTCCAAAGTACTGGTCCTAAGGACTGCCTTAGCCCTTCAAACCTTTAGATATTTCTTTTGCTCTTTTTGTTTTCTTGGTAGGTACTAGCATTTCTACAGAGAGTTTGAGCTGGTGTCGCGCCCCTTTTTCCTTTCCATCAGGTCCTCTGCACTTGGTCATATTGCTCTTCTTGTAGTACATGAATTGTGTACTTTGACTGCGCTCTGTCATTTTAGAGAGTTGATTTCATTTTGGTCCTCTAAGAGGACTCCAACAAAATCAGAGCTGCCTCCGAACATTCTATAACGCTTTTGGAGCGATTGTAATATATTTGGTGTTAAAAGTTTTATGATTAGTGCCATTTAAAAAAATATTACTGAAATAGTGATGTGTGGCAAAAATAATCGGTGACAAAAGCGTGATGTTACCAAGTAACTCATTAATGCAAGAGTATATGGAAACCTGTCTTTTGTGTAGGCACTGAATACTTTATCTGAGATCACCATTTTTAGATCAACAGTTCTAAAAGATAACTCAACCTTTATTTGACCTTTGTTTAATTTTATATATATATATATATATATATATATATATATATATATATATATATATATATATAAATAAATTATATGAAGTACATTTGTAGATTTCATTAAGTTGGTTGAATTAAGGTAGTTATCCATATGTGCATAAACATGTAGGTACTTATAGCGATGTTTAATATATCTTGTTGTAGCCTATTTAGTCTAAATAAGCCACTTTTATGTAAAGGTGACTACAGCCAGAATCTGATAGCATGTGCATAAACGTTTTTGTTTTTAACTTCTTTTTTTACATTTTATGTGTTTCAGAGTGGATGCTGGGAAAATCCATTATCTTCGACGGGTGCTTGATAGGAATGGCCTTATTACAATGCAGACCCATGTAATAAAGCTACCAAATGGAGCTCAGCAGCATTCATTACTTCTGCTCTTGAAGCGTTTTCATGTTGACAGGTGTGGTTCCAGTTATTTCACATGCAAACCAACAATTATGTTAAATGTACAACCTGGGACTGGGTTTGGGGTTGCAATAAAGTTTTGTAGCTTGTAGAAAAAGGCGAATGGAGAAAAGAGTGAGGATATGACTGTTAAGACATTGGGGTACCCACTGAATCGGGAGGGACACAGGACCCAAGATAAGTAATGTTTATTATTATCTTGCTAAACTTCACACAACTAAATCTTCAGTTCTGTGTACAGTTGCTGTTAAAGACAGTGAATTATGTATATGTGAAAATGAAGACAAAAAAATGTGTTTGAGTACCTGTTGCACAGTTCGTCAGTTGCATTGTACTCCCCTAATTGCAGCTCTGTAGTGTTACAATGGAGTGGTTGGAGTTAATATATGCGAGGTACTGGATCACGCTATAAGTCAAATCAAAATGTGTTCCATCTGTAGAATACACATAGAAAAAACAGAATGTTTTAAAGCAAATCATTATTACGCTTTACTTGTGTAACCTTGTAGTAGAGTTCTATATTTTCTACCAAACCGAATATCTTTAGAAGCACTGCTGAAACAATGACATCACAGGTTTTCGCTCAATCACTGCAGTTGTTATAGCTTAAATGTAAGTTGAAATGTAAAAAATGTGGTTCTTGTGATGAAAATTTGTAAAAAAAGAAAATTAGGTCTGTTATTTTAGTTAAAGTATATCTCCACTTTTAATACTTTATTCTCACTTTGAAGATGAAATTGGTTTAATGTCTCCTTCCAGGAAACATATTTTCTCCTGCAGGCCTTGTCAGAGTTATTTCTTTAATGTCCCTCAGAGCTTGACCTAGGCCCAGTTTTATGGGTTTTTTTTATGCTATGTTACAAAACAGGCAACTGGGTTCCTTTTATTTATATATATACACATTTCTTTCTATGGTATTTACAAGAAGAGGGACTGACCTGTCTTTACAGTCTTTTACTTTAAGGGCTTCAATGGTTTTGTACATTCAGTGGTCTGCTTGTCCAATGAATGAAGCTCCGGAAGAGCTCCTAATTTAAGTGGGAATCCAACTGATGGAAGGGTGTTGCTAGACAGACAGACAGATACTAAACCAGAGCGGACCATGTGTACTTTCACAGCTACTCCCTTCCCTGCTGCTTTGTGTCTGTCTCCTTGTCAGTGCCTACCAAAGCTGGTGTTCTGGGCTTCTTCAAACGTGATTACCTCTGCTCTACATCGTGACCATGGCATACAGCTGTACCATGGATATCCATTGTTTCCCTCAGCAGAGTGCATCCTTTTCTAGCACCCCAATCTGCTCAGAGGCTCATACAGACTATTGCTGCAGCCCTGGAGGATCACACGAGTCGATCTCTGCTATATTTTCTTATTCAGACAGCACGGTGGCTTAGTGGTTAGCATTTTGCCTCACAGCACTGGGTTCATGAGTTCGATTCCCGACCATGGCCTTATCTGTATGGAGTTTTTATGTTCTCCCTGTGTTTGCGTGGGTTTCCTCCGGGTGCTCCGGTGTCCTCCCACACTCCAAAAACATACTAGTTGGTTAATTTGCTGCTATTAAATTGCCCTTAGTCTCTCTTGGTCTGTGTGTGTCTGTGTGTGTGTGTGTGTGTGCTAGGGGATTTAGATTGTAAGCTCCAATGGGGCAGGGACTGATGTGAATGTGTTCTCTATACAGCACAGTGGAATTGGTGGCATTATATAAATAAATAGATGATGATGATGTCTGACCCCAGGGGGGTGGCAGGAATGTTTCCCAATCTAAAGCCTCTCCAGCGCTATATCAGACTGTTGGTTCCATCTGCAATCATCAGCACCTCGTTTATTTTGTGCTGAAGGACCAGCACTTTTAATTTATAGAGGTCTTTTTCATTCTGTCAACAGTTCAGAGTGTTATAGCAGTGTTCTGTTTAGAAGGTCACAGTAGTCCCTTACCGCCAGCCTGTCTACGGTTAGCTCTTACCACTTTTATCTTTTGGCGAGTTGATCCACCTCTAGATATGTTCTCTGAGAGTGAAAGAATTTCTTGGAGCTGGCCTTAAAGATTAAGTGTTGCCAGCACACTGACATTGATGCTGGGTGTGCATGCTGGGTCCTGGGTCTAATAGTGACAATCTCATGTCTACTTTTATACCAGGGACCTTGAGCTCTCCATCAGTAGGACTGGTCTCACCACTCCCTTGATCACCCCCTTCTTATGTCACAGTGTCCCTCTTCTTGTGAATGTCATACCAAACCATATCCGTGTGTATTTTACTCGCTCCTCAATTGCAACTGATGTCTACTAGGCTGGGGTTACACATTAGACCCACTGGCTGCTCAGGGCTGCTGGTCCCAGGATGAATAATCTCTGAAAATTTCTCGCTGTTCCAGGCCAGATATAGGCAATGTCTTCCTCAAATGGATGGTAACCCCACTAGGGTCAACCAGTTCATCTTCATTCAGACAATGGTGGCATATGTCAACCCTCAGAAGGTCAAAATAAGCATACAAGTGATGGCTGATGTCGCCAGGGTGCTAACTTGAGTAGACACCCAAGCCCTGGGATCAGAGCTGTCCACATTCCAGGAGTGGACAACAGTCTTTTGAGTATAATGAATGCTCTCTCCATCCCAAGATGTTCAAGGCTTTAACAACATGGCTATTTAGGCAGAGGTCCTGAGAGAATGTGGTTTCTCTGAATGTCATCCTCGCTTAGCTCAGGGTACAAAAACCATATCGCTGAGCCTGACAATCCATTGAGTGAGAGGGAATTTGAGGAAAGTCAAAAAAAGAGAAAGAATAGCAGTTTGGACGCTATTTAGGATCTGAATTCAGTAAAGGTGCAGGTGTTGGTGCTCTGTTCTCTTCCAGTGTCTCCTGACTGATTTAATGTTTTGTGCCCAAATTTGCTCCCCAATATGGTGTCAGCATTCCAATTCCAATAAGGATATGTAGTGGTGCCTTCCTTTTTGTCCTTTTCTCTCATATATGCTCAAGAGGGTGGCTCTTCATTAAGTGGACATAGCGCATCCCTAGAAAGCTTATCCCTATACCACAAACTCAGGCAGAAGCTCTCTCTCTTGTACTTTCTTCAGCACCCTGCAGTGGCACGAACACCCCCAAAGATTGATATCTCACATCGGCTCATTGTTAAGACACAGCCAACTCCAACCACACGTGAGCATATCCACGGCTGTTTGGATTCGGGTCACTTTTTTGGCTTTTGTTTTTGTTTTCTCTTTCACACCAGTTGGGGAACCTGCTCACCTTGGGATATTGAGGGCCCTGTGGGAGTAAAGGCACTAAAAGCTTGTCTAGCCTGCTCCAAGAACAGTGTGGTGGTGGGAGCACACCTGCTGCTCTTTCAGGAGCAGTGGGTTTATTTCACCACTGATGCCTGGATGAAAGTGGTGGTGTCTAGGGTGTATGTTCTGGACCTGAAGTGTGGACATAAAGCGGGGGAGCTTCATGTCCACACTTCCCAGGGAAAACGGTCAGTAGAGAGGCTCTTCAGGTAGCAGTAAAATCTCTTCGGGACTCAGGAATGATAGTTCCGCTCCCTCTACGGTAGAGAGGTTAATTTTACTACTCATCTCTTCCTGGTATCAAAACCGGACGTTGTCATTCAGTCCATTTTAAGTCTGAAGACCCTCAACAACGCTCATGGGTGTGCGGTTTGTGGATGGAATCCATCCAGTCTGTAATCAATTTTATGAAAAAAAGGGGAGTTTTCTGGCTTCCTTGGACATCAAGGATGCTTATCTACACATACCTATCAGGGAAGGTCACCCAAATCTTCTACAGTTTGCATTAGGCCAGGAACTTTTTCAGTTCAGCGCCCTTTCTTATACACCGGCCACTGCACAAAGAGTGTTCACAAAGGTGATGGCTGTCATGACAGCTCATTATGTCTACAGGGGGTGACTATCTTACTTTATCTGGACGATCTCCTGATAAAGGCGGAATCTGTATCTCTTCAGTTACATCTGTGCCTGACCACGGACACCTTGCAAACTCATGGCTGGGTAATCCACTACAAGAAGTCAAGTTTGGTACCTACCCAGTGCATGTTGTTCCTGGGATTGCTGTTCAACACCAATTGTCAGAGAGTATTTCTACCTCCAGGGATTGTTCGAACACTTAAACTTCAGATGAGGAATTTGCTGTGTCTCGCATGTTTCAGTTCATCAAGCTGCTGGGACGCATGGTGTCATCTTTTGAGGCAATTCAATATGCTCTCTTCCATTCTTGCAAGTTTCAGCAGGAGATTCTGGCAAAGTAGTCCAGATCGGATTCTCGTTTACAAGGGTGTTTAGATTCAGGTTGTCGGCGACGACACGGTTGTCCCTTCTTTGGTGGCTGAGGAAGGACCGTCTCAATTTGGTGCTTGGACTGTGGTGACCACGGATGCCAGCCTGTTGGGATGGAGTGCAGTCACTCTTCTTCTCAGATTACAAGGGACTTGGACACCAGACGAAGCAAGGTCACCCATAAATGGTCTGGAAGTGAGGGCACTCTTCAACACCCTGCTTCAGGCACAGTCCTTTCTGCAGCATCGGCCAATCCAAATCCAGTCGGACACCGCCACAGCAGTAGCTTGTGTCAACCATCAAGGTGGAACAAGGAGTCCTCTTGTCTTTTGTCCTCTTGGAAGTATCCAAAATCATATAATGGGTAGAAAAGCAGGAGAATGGTCTCCACCAGGAGTGGTTTGCTCAAATAGTACATCGGTGGGGACAGCCAGAGATGGCCATGATGGCCTCCCGTCTGAACGGCAAGGTAGACAATTACTGTGCCAGGACAAGGGACACTCAGGTGTTCTTGGTGGACACCATTGAACGTTCACTGGAACTTCAAATTGGTGTACCTGTTTACTCCAATTCCGATGCTACCACAGATTTTGAAAAGGTAAGGTGCGAAAAGATTCCAGTGATTTTACTGGCGCCTAACTGGTCGAGAAAAGTTTGGTACGCAGATCTTCTTGTCATGTCCGTGGATCCACCTTGATGTCTTCCTCTTGGAGAGAATCTTCTCTGTAAAAGTCCGTTCTTCCTTCAGGACCTAGCATGATTGGCTTTGACGGCTTGGAGGTTGAAGGTTTCTTGGAAAACGTTATTAAAACTATGAATAAGGTGAGATAACCAATAACTATCATCGTATTTGGAAGTCCTACATCGGTTGATGTGAGAAGAATTAGGTGTCTACCTCTTCCTTTCGGTTGGCCACGGTGTTGGTGTTTCTTCAGGACAAGGGATTGCATCATCCTTTTAAGGTCCAAGTATCGGCATTGTCTTTGTACTTCCAAAGACGACTGGCTCTGTTACCAGACATGCACAGTTTTCTACAAGGGGTGCTTTATGTCCAGCCACCTTTTATTCTGCCGGTGGCATTGTGGGATCTTAACTTGGTACTTTCAGCCCTTCAGAAATCAACTTTTGAACCGTTGCAATCTGTTTAGTTGAAACTTCTTTCTTGGAAGGTGGCTTTTTTGCTGGCCATTGCTTCGACCAGTTGTGTTTCAGAGTTGACGGTTCTCGTGTTGCTTCCCTTTTCTGTTTTTTCATGATGACCACACGGTTATCCGTACTAATCCTCCTTTTCAACCAAACGTGGCTTCGAAGTTTGACATTAATCAAGATATCGTTCTTCCGGTGTTTCCTTGGGAATCGCTGTCTACCAGTCAAGGGGTATATTTACTAAACTGCGTTTTTGGAAAAGAGGAGATGTTGCCTATAGCAACCAATCAGATTCTAGCTGTCATTTTGTAGAATGTACTAAATAAATGAAAGCTAGAATCTGATTGGTTGCTATAGGCAACATCTCCACTTTTTCAAGCCCGCAGTTTAGTAAAACTAGCCCTCAGTCCTGTTAGATGTGGTTAGAGCCTTGAGTAGCTACCTGGTCATCTGTCCACACGTGCAACAGGTTCTATTGATTTGACGTCTTTGATTCCAAAGACGCCGGTTTTGGCCATAAAGTTTTACTTGCCGCTCAAGTTGAGCTTTCCCACCCATAGGGGGGCAGCTTTTCAACGTCCCCAAGGTGAGCAGTGTCCCCCAACTGGTGTGAAATAGAAAATCAAGAATTTTGTACTTACTGTAAAATCTTTCTCTGAACACAAGTTGGGGGGCACTGTGCTCCATCCTTTTGTTGTTCTGACAGTTTTGTTCAGTGTTCTGTTGGTTGTTTTGCCCTCTCTCTGGGCTTGGTTAGTTAAATAAACAGTACATCTGGCTGAAGGGGCATAGAGGGGAGGGGAGCAGGCTAGTAGTCTTTTAGTGCCTTTACTTCCACAGCACCCTCTATACCCCAAGGTGAGCAGTGTCCCCCCAACTTGTGTTCAGGAAAAGAGATATTATAGTACGAAGAACAAAATTCCATTTTTTTTTTAATTTTTTTTTTAACATTGCTCACACAGGTGTTTCCTCCTTAAATTGGTTGTGGTGTGAAGTGAGTGCTTTAATGGTGTGATCAGTGGTATAGCCTGTAAGTTGAAAAATTAGTTGTAGTAGTGAAAAAGGGATTTAACTGATACAAACATCCCATTTTCAATATAATTGCCAATACTTCATTTATACATTTTCTTTCTAATATAAATCAATCTCTCATCTAAGCTGTGTATTTTTGCTTTTTCAGTTATTACCATCTCTAGTTAACTGTGTAGTTATAATGTTCGCAAAAATGAATGACACACACCCTTGTTTTGTTTTTTTAGGGGTAATTTGCACCTTTTGCAACAACAAATTTAATTCATGGCCTGCCTAGTCATTCACCTAATGTTTCTCAATTAATATCTAATTGTAAATAGCTTGCTAAGTGTGTACAAGAGCTACCATTTTATACAGATCCAGGGAAAGTCCTCTCAAGCCTTGCAACATGAGTTGCAAAAGTTACACATCTAATTAGTGTTCAGGGAAAAGCCTATTTCAACTATTAAGTCTTTAGCAAAGTGACATGATAAAAGTTGTGTTGCCTTAGTCATTATTTTAAAAGCCATTTTTAACTTTTCTATATAAATACATCTTTGTATTTGTATTAAGGGTCACAGTGTTGACATTTAGGGAGGAATTTAACTAGCCGCGAAGTGTCACGTTGCCATTCCGGAGACACTTTGCAGTAGATAGAATATCCGCTCATTTTTCCTCGCGCCGCATAGAGGTGTGGGGAAAGATATTTCTACCGTAGTAATAGTAAAAGTGTGCAGAACATTGCCGCTAATTGAATTTGCCCCTAAAAGTTTACAATATAATATTTCTCCTGGACAAATGTTTTACATATTTTGCTTATTTAATAAATAATCTATTGGTCAGTTTGTGCCATGTATAATTCTGTAATGAACACTTTCAGTTTAGTGCTGTCTTATAATTGGTAATAAAAATGTCTTTATTTTTTAGGAGAAATAAGTATGACATGCTTACAGAGAAGGTTTCGTCCATGTTAAGTGAGCGTGAAAATCAAATGGAAACTTTGGTGAACCTTCGAGAAGAATTGGTAATGCATTTATTCTGTTTTCACTGATATCTTATTTCTTATATCATTAGCAGTTGCTATGTGCAGGTCTTGTACTGACTGGTCATGGTGGAGCAAATCAGAATTGCTAATCCATATAATAAATGCATGGCCAAAGGAAAAAATGTGACCAGGTTGAACAGACCAGCCATTTCTCCAAATGTTTGTAGTTATTTTTGTTTTCCTTTTTCAATTTAAGGGTCTGCCTGAAGGATTTTTTAAAAGACTTTATTATTATATGGCAAGTGCTGGACTTGCGAAAATAATTTCTTTACCTTTACATGAGATTCAACCTCTTGCGGAACACTGCAGGACTAAGAAAGGTATGACTTTGTATACAATCTATCCATGTTTATATTTGGATATTATTCTAGAGATGTGTCCCATTTACAGACATGCCAGCATTTTGTTCATTATTATTATTATTATTATTATTATTATTAATTTTTATTTATAGGGCGCTACTAAGTGTCCGTAGCGCCGTACAGGGACAAACGAAATTACAATACGAGGAGAGACAGCACAGTACAGTAAACAATAAGCACAAAAACTCTGAGAGCTCAAAGCACAGCTAGGGGTGGGGGAGGGGAGAGGGGAAGGTCTGCATACGACGAAGCCCAAGAAGGATGGCACGGATGACAGGGAGACCCCCAGGGGGGGGGAGAGGAGGAAATGAGAGGGCACAGTGGGGGGGGAAGGGAGTCCAAGGGGAGGAGGGAAAGGTAGCTGGAGAGTAGAGTTAAAAGTGGTGAAGACAGGAGGAGAGGGTGACCCTGCTCAAAGGAGCGTACAATCTAAGGGGTGGGGTAGGCAGACAAAGAGACACAGGGGAGAGAAGGAGGAAAGGAGGATAAGGATAAGGGAAGGGGAATGAAGGGGAAGAGGCATAAGAAAGGTAGGTAATTAAGTGGGAGACTGGAAGGCTTTAAGAAAAAGGTGGGTTTTTAAAGCCCGTTTGAAACTCTACAGATTAGGGGAAGTTCTGATGGAGGGAGGGAGCTTGTTCCAGTGGAGGGGGGGGGGCAGCGTCTTGGATACGCGCGTGGGAGGAGGTGATCAGGGGTGGGGGGGGGGGGGGGAAAGAGAGAGGCTTCGGTCATTGTCAGATCGGAGATGGCAGGATGGAGCATGAATAGAGAGGAGGGTGGAGATGTAGGGTGCAGTGGAGTTGGCAAGGGCCTTGTATGTAAGAGTGAGGAGCTTGAAGAGGATTCTGTAGGGGAAGGGGAGCCAGTGAAGGGATTGGTAGAGGGGCGAGACAGACGAGGAGCTGCGAGAAAGGAAGATAAGCCTAGCAGCTGCGTTAAGAACAGATCGAAGGGGAGCAAGACGAGATTGGGGGAGGCCAGTAAGGAGGAGGTTGCAGTAGTCCAAACGGGAGATGATCAGAGAGTGAATAAGACATTTGGTGGCATCTTGGGAGAGGAAGGGCCGGATGCGAGCGATGTTACGCAGCTGGAAGCGACAGGATTTAGCGAGAGAGAGAATGTGGGGGCCAAAGGAGAGAGAGGAGTCAAGGATGACACCGAGGCAGCGAAGTTGGTGGACAGGGGAGATAGAGGTGTTGTCGACAGTGATAGAGAGGTCAGAAGGGGGCAAGGTGTGAGCGGGAGGAAAGACTATGAGTTCAGTTTTGGCGAGGTTGAGTTTGAGGAATCGGGAGGACACCCAGGAGGAGATGGCAGAGAGGCAGTCGGACACTCTAGAGAGGAGGGAGGGAGAGAGATGAGGAGAGGTACAGCTGGGTGTCGTCGGCGTAGAGGTGGTAGTTGAGGCCGTAGGAGCTGATAAGTTCACCCAGGGAAGAGGTGTATAAAGAGAAGAGTAAGGGTCCCAGAACAGAGCCCTGAGGGACCCCGACTGGAAGGGTGGACGGGGGGGAGAGAGACCCAGAGGTAATGACGGAGAAGGAACGGCCAGCAAGGTAAGAGGTGAACCAGGACAAGACTGAGCCGGAGAGGCCAAAGGATTGGAGGGTGTGGAGGAGGAGGGGGTGGTCGACGGTGTCGAAGGCAGCAGAGAGATCAAGGAGGATGAGAAGGGAGAAGTTACCATTGGGTGTAGCACTATATATATGTTGATTGATAATACATTGTTATCAACACGCATTTGCAGTTGGGTGCATTGCATATAACATAAGTAAATGAACATTTCTATTTAGTCTGAAATAATATGTTTTTATGTATTTTTTTCCCCTTTTATATGCAATGTGTAGAAAAACCTAATTTATTATCTAAACTAAATCTTGTAATTTTACTTTTTTACACCCAATTGTCATTTTGCCTTATTACTACCTTTCTCCCACTGTTTTTCCTTATTTTAGTTGTTTCTGGGTCTGTTTCAGCTGTCCTTTCTCAGTTAAGTCATATGCAAAATATGAAATTAGATGTTTAGGAAGCAAGAAGAATTAGTGTTGGCCTTATGTTCAACAGACATTCTACCTCTGCTCTCTGCATGCAGCTTGCTTGTTTCTTGTTTCTTTTTCACATACTCTTTATGCCTACTTCCATCACAGGAGTTCTTCATCCTCGCCTCTGTTCCCGAATCTAGGTGTGGATCATGTAAACCTTTGGTCATCTAGATTGAGTAGGGGTCTGACATAGATGCTCACCCCTGCATCTTCACTGGTTTTTCCTTTCTGGTCAATTTAGTTACCAAGAAGGGAAGTTTGAAAAGCGTCAGTGTAGGACCCCTGGAGGCCCACATTCAGCAGACGGGTTAGTTAACAGTGGAACGCACCACTATGAGTTTCCATTGGGGGACAGCCAAACACCTTGTTCATCTCCCCCATTTTAGCCCAGAGGGTCCTAGAACTCAAATTTATTCACTTTCAATCTGTCACCGTAGGCGTACCCCTCTTTGGCTGGATTTTCTGTCTCAGGCCTATTTCTTCTGACAGAGCCTAATTGAACTTGTTTTAATGGCCTTTAAAGCAAAAATTCTTAAGAGATAGGATGCTGCCAACCAAGTAATTTAGACCAAGCTCTCCTGTATCTATTGAAGTCCTATGTGGCCCAGTGTAAGAAATGGTATTTTTGTCACAGGTATTGTGTCTCTCACTTGCTGCTTTTTCTTCAGAGGGGTGTGGAAAGTTCTTGGCTCTGTATTCTGTCAAGATGCAAGTTACTTATATGGCTGGGTTCTGCCTTCCCCCACATCCTACATGTGCTGTGAGGCACGTATAGTTAATGTCCGACACAGGAAGAAACAGGTTGCTCACTTTAAGAACCTTTAGTCTGTTTTCTGTTACCGGGAAGGTAATTTTTCATCTAGTTATCGACTCAGCTTGGCAGGTCTCTGAGCTTGCAGCTCTTTCCCTTTGGTCTCCATATTTGATTTTTGTAATGAGAGCAAGGTGATCCTTTATACTGTTCCCTTATTCCAGCCTAAAGTTTTTACATCAACCAGGAGCTAGTGGTTCCATCCTTGTGTCCTTGCACTTTCAAAAGAGCAGCATGCTCCGTCCTGTATGCAATGTTTGCCTCTGGTGCTTCCTCTCATTTGTTTCTCAAATGTATCGGGACAACAATTCGCCAGGCATCTTCTGGGGAAGGGTATTTGCTACCTTTGGGCTGTGGGCACTCTTCTCAGTCCTTCCTTTTTCGGTGGTTTGTCACAACATATTGGGACCAGGTTTGCAAAACAACCACATTCATTCCTGAATACTTTTTCCAAATCTTACAGTACAAAGTAGACGTTGACAACCTCTGTTGTAGTCACCTTTTGGTAGCAAGGCTGTATAGGGTAACACAGACCCACTCAGGGATGCGTGTTTCTATTTTACATTGTTATTGCCTACTTGCTGGGTTGGTTGTGAACTGAGGAGTAGCAGTAAATGGCTAAGCAGTGGTTTTCTTCTGATAGTCTACAGTTGAAACTGATGAACGTGTGTATCTGTATTGTCTTTATTACAATTTTTTTATCTTTTTCCTAATTAAATGTATAGCAGAGATTATAATAACTTGATTTCTTCTGATAGGCACAGACATAATGGTCCGATGTATGAAGTTGATCAAAGAATATAAAAGAAAGGAAGAAGAGGATGATGATGAAGATGATGAGGATATGAAAGCTCCAACGCTTCCAGTAGATTTAATTTATGAAAAAGATATGTTGACACAAACCTATGAGCTTAGTATGTGTTTTTACTCAATACCTACCATTTAAATATTATTGCAAACATTATGCATATTTTATTTATCTTGACTAAAGAATCAAAGCACTATTTAAAGTTTCCAATAGAAATTGACTTGCACTGGGACACCGTATCTCTGTGACATTAGCTGAATGGCTCGGCTGGGTGGCTTGTAAATATTGCAATCCAAAATGCGCAATAAATTAAATGTGTGAATAAAATAAAATGCCAAAATATGATTACTCAGGACCTGT
Organism: Mixophyes fleayi; assembly: GCF_038048845.1. Lineage (NCBI taxonomy): Eukaryota > Metazoa > Chordata > Amphibia > Anura > Limnodynastidae > Mixophyes > Mixophyes fleayi. Next base: position 59,034,029 of record NC_134408.1, read on the forward strand.
TACTCGGTGTATGGCATAAATAAGTCTGTTGCTAGGCACAAAAAGTTGCATAAACGTATATGCATGACTTTTTTATATTGTAGAATTTATTGTTATAAAAATGTGCAATGAATACAGTATATACAATGATAGTGTGAATAAACTAAAATAAAAACTTCAAAATGAATTGGGATAACATAGAAACTCAAACCCAGAACATTTCTCCGGCAATAATTTATCTGGGGACTCTGGAAACCATAGCAAGTGATCCAGGTGTGCAGGCTCTTTAAATTCTTAAGTTGTCTGTCGCCTCCCCCCCCTCCCTCTATGCCCCACTCCTTCAAGGACCTCAGTTTAGTGAAAGTACCCTGTAGTTCAGGGGGCATTTTGTTTGCTGCTGCGTGGCATCAGTTTTATTTCTTTTCTTTTAATACCATCACCTGTAATTTCCCACTTTAACCAACCAATAAATAAATAAATATTTACTTTATTGGAGTGCATATTTACTGCATAAGTATGCACTCTTTGATTGTAACACTTTTGTACTTAAACATACAAAATTGTTAGTGTTTTGTTGTATATACATACATACATACATACATACATACATACATGCATACATATATATATATATTTATTACACCATTTATTACTTTAATAGTTATAATGCATATTTTTTTGCAGTTGAAAATCGGGGAACAAAAGGAATTTCCCAAAGGGAGATAAAAATAGCAATGAATGTGGGGAAGTTGGAAGCCCGGATGCTGTGCCGCTTATTAGAGAGATATATGCTTATTAAGGTATTTGATTTTGTTTTGTTTTTTAATTTAATGTGGTTATGTTTCTTTTTATATTGGCACAATATTGTTATTTAAGTCTTGCCACTTTCCCCTTAGAAATTTGCGTCCAAGAATAATAAGTTGATAGTCCAGTAACAAGTCTTGGCCCTGTATAAGATTTTGACAACCTAGGACAAACACGACTTGATCAGGGTTAATCGGCCATGCAGGCTGCACAGTGCCCTCCCCATTCATTCCAAAATGTGTATGACTTTTATTAATAGATGATGATTGGAAGTCTTATATCCGCAAACAAATATGTCTCTGGTACATCTAACCCTCTGAGATGCAAGCCTGACCTTATTTGCTCAATCCTTTAGCTTTACAGTGTGATTAGGTAGAAGTGATGATTGACTGAGCCTAACAATATTGCTTTGTTTTTGGATAATGTGGGTGGACTCTGTAGAGTCATGTAAAACCATCAAGTAACAGATGAAAGATGCAGTACAGAGTATTACATTAGAGCGAGATCATAACTGCCACCAAAATATCGTTGGTCTATCTTTTTTTCTTTTGGGGTATTCTTATATACAGTTTACCTGCCCAGCTGGAGCTGGGTGAAAACCAAGACATTTACCCCTGGTGTAATAAAAAGTGCAATGCACACTATTATAAAGTAATACATTTAATGATTTTTGTGTGTTTCTAAAACGTATATCTAAGTATGTTCTATGAATGAAAAATCCATTTAAACTATTAAAAAAAAATAAAAAATCATCATATATGATGGACATACTGATCTGTGCAGCATGCTGAATCATACAGGCCAGAGGTGACACTAGCACTCTTTAAGGGTGCTTATCTCAAATGAAATAATGCATAATTGTACACAAAAACAATCTAATATGGTAACCACTATGTGCCTAAAAAGTATTTGTTCCAGCACTCTGCTGTGTTTGCCTTACTGTTCAATAGAAGTCAAACTCTGAGGAACTGTATGGAGACATAATATGTACTGGCTGATTACTTTATAACACGCTTTAAAGGTTCAGGAGGAAAATGTGGTGTCTGTACTGCAGCAAATATTAGGCTGAACGTACTTTAATCTAGAATGTGTGCTCTTAAAGCTAACTTATTGTACCTTTCAGGGGCTGGCTATTAAATTTTAACCTGGGTGTTGAGCCTCGTCTCAGCTGCCTATTGGAAAAAAGTGCAGGTTGTTCAGTGACCCAGCATAAGGCAGCCCAATAGTCGCAGTAGTTGGCCTACTCATTCTCTGTTACTGCTCTCCAACCCATTTTGTTGCTTTGCATGGTGGGAGTGTGATGTGTCTTATGTTTATGCAAAAATAGTAAAAATGAATGCATTTAATAAAAAAATAAAAAAAGGCGAAAAAGAAAGAGGACATGTGTGAGCAAAACTGCCATATAGAGACTATCAATCTGCTACTTGTATATTGCCTGTAAAAATGTTTCTCTCTATTCTTTTTAGGACATATAAAGTCCATAAGGAAATATATTAAATGTCCTTTAGGTGAAACATAGCTGTTCCTTTTTAATTTCAAAGCTCCATATATTTCTCAGGTTTGAATAATAGAAGATTACCAAGTATTCCCTAGTAAGATCACACTATAATCTAATTTCTGGGATATTCTGTTTTGATTTTACCTTGGTCCTTTTAGGGCTTCATGGAAGATGAAGGGAGGCAACGGACAACTAAGTTTATTTCTCATGTGTTTGTCGAGGAAAGTGACTTGCGCAGACAGTTTTTGGAGGAAAAAGCAAAAAGTGAGAAGTTGTCAATGTTTAATTCTGCACCTGCACAGAATTTGGGTGATGACAAAACAATGTCTCCTGAAAACAATTCGACCAAGGAAACGCAGATCTCAGAAGGTGACGGAGCAGAAGTGCAAAGCAGCAACAAGCTTAAAATAGCAGAAACATGTTCGGTTGTGAGTAGTCCTACTGTCCACACGAGCACCCCTCTGCTTACATCAAAAGGTAAAACAAGTTTTATTACCATTTACTCTGCATAATTGCCTAAAAACAAAAGATTTTTTTGTTTAATTCTTTTCATTAGCCTTCTGCAGGACACTAATAGCTACTACTAATTAATAGGTATATGTGATTGCAGCTACAAAATAAAAAAAGGAACAATGCCAAGTACCTCCACAAAATTGTAAAAACAGACCTGAAAACTCCACTGAACATGCTGCTAATACCTTCTGGTAAACAAATTTAGCATAAATCTCATACCCAAGAACCAGCTAATTAATGTAAATACATTTATTAATAAAACAAACAAATCCTATAGAGTTGGTCGTAAAATTTCTAAAATATAGATCTACATATAGTTAGAAACTTTTGATTCAGGAGTCAAAAATGTAATTATTCGAACTGTGAGTAGCAGTTGTTAATTGACTTAATCAGCATGATATGTGGGAGTTCCTTACTAATTTGTGCACACAATCCTTTGTGTGTGTGTAATAATGCATACAAACAAACAGTGCCCTGTCTCTTAAGAACAGTTAGTAATAGTAGCAGGTTCCAATATGAGCACTTTCAGACACACATGCATTTAAGCTTGATTCTATACCACAATGGTTGCTACGATCTAGTAGTTTATAGTTAGATGTAGTCACACATAAGATGAAAGTTATATTTACCCCATGGTGGCCAATGGAATATATGACTCCTTCTGCTTATACTTGCGGTCACTGAAAATTTGATTCTGAAGGAAGAAACATCTGATGCATTTCATCTGGATCAGCCCAACTTTTTCAAATCTAAATCATTGCTTCCAGTTTAAATAGGAGTAGGGAAGGCCACACCTCCTAATTCATTTATTAGTCTGTCTCAAACATGTGTGGTAAGATGCACATATACAGCAAAATGAGCTGGTCTTGCAAAGAGCATTAATATTGTAACATCAGTATTATTCTACATTTTTAAAGCAGTTTCATATCATAAAATTGCATCAATAAATGAGTTTGAGTTTCTTTTTTTCAGGTGCATTACGTATGTATAGCTTTATAGAAATAGTGACCGGGCAACTAACTCAGGGACCAGCCTTTTGTCAGTAATGTGGTCTTTAAGTGCCAACATCTCATCTTGGAAGAGTGTTGTATGCTGGAAACCATCTCATGTTCAGTGCTAAGGCAACCTGAAAAGAGAAGACATTTGTATTAGGCTATGCACACAATAGTAGTAGTCTTAAAGCTTTTTGGGTGCATTCTACGATTATTTAGAATAAGACTATTACTTACTGGTGTTAAGTGCCAATGACACTGCATGTCAACTCTGGTGCCTTTGATCTGCAGTGCTTACACATGTGATTGGGAGGGCCTGGGTTAAAGACGAATACACTGGGGGAATAGAATAGTGAGTGACCAAAAAACTGTGCAATGACTCCCGGACACAAGCAAAAGTTGGTTTGGGATTAATAGGTTCCATCCCCATACCCACTTACATGCTTTTACTGGCTATACAATACATACACATAGGATACTGCAGGGATGAAGTGTGACAATAAAATGCAATTGTTTGTCCCAAACTTTACAGTAACCGAATTTGTTAGTTAGGAAAGTCAATAAACTTACTAAAACTATCACTGCCTCTTTCTATGGGACAAATTAATTGAACATTCAAACTCCTTCTCACTCCCAACATTACAATTATCCTTCTATGCACCAGTCCGAATAATTCCTGAGCAGTTGGCAAGATAAGGGCATTACCCATCTGCATAATCTTTATGAAAATGCAAACATGCTTTCCTTTCACATCTAAATTAGATTTCATATACCCTCCCAGGACCACTATAAGGATCTATAAATATGCCATTGGTTGCAATTGTTCTCCACAAAGTGTTTTACGGTTATCTAACCTCCTTCTTGGGTTGTTACCAAACGTAATTCTCAAACGCACAGAGGGGGTATCGCAACCGGGTATAACCATTTAGTAATCTCTAAGCAATTTAATTAGATTTCAGATGCAGAGCACTTGATAATCTGACTTGCATATATCCCTTTCAGATGATGATTGGATAAATATCTTTGTGATTAGTCATTGAATTTCCAAATGCATGAACCATATAGAAACTTTAACTAAATTGATACAAAGGCTGTATTTCACTCTCTCCAAGCTACATAAGATGTGGCGCTCCAAGTCTAAATACTGCTGGAGAAGTTGTGGTGCTGAAGGTAACCTAATATATGTATTTTGAGAGTGCCCAATCGTTCAGGGATTAAGGTCAGAGGTTACTAAATTATTGCGCCAAATAATAAATCCGACGTTGTTCCGCCCCCTGAACTGTTTATTACATGATTTCTATCCAGGTTTCCCAGTATATAGCAAATACATAACAGGTCACATTTTAATAGCTGCTCATGCAGCAATTGTACAACAGTACCTCTAATATTATTGTTACATTGTAAAATAGCTTTGTAGACTGACTGTAAATATTCAACTCCTGCTTAATCGTTTAACTTATATTACTAGCTAAAATAAACTACTGATTGTTATAATTTCATGTTCTTTTTTTTATGTGTTTGTGTTAAATTTATACCCAAGTGTTCTATTTTCTAGTAACTACTGTATTTGGAGTGCACTGTGTATAACTAGTTTCTGCTCTATTCCCCAACTGTTGCTCACCTTTCTTTTGCTTTCTTTCTCCCTTATACCTTGTTCAAAATCAATAAAAATTAATGTTAATAAAACCCCCAAGTTTTGCAGCTCTAGCACATATGGGCATAAGTCGTGTTTGTTTTTCTACTAATTTTAGTATGTTAATGTTATAGCACATTTGTCTTTGTAGTACGTACCAAGATTCAAAAGAAACGAGCCTTGTCCATAGATGCAGATAAAATCCCTGTGTCTGAAAATGACTGCAGTATGGACAGCTTCCATTTAGAATCAAATCTCTCCACATTGTCCGGTGATGAAGATGATGATCTTTCCGTAATTGAAGAGATCTTGGTAAGTGAGGGTTAAACTATTGCGTAATTATTTGCAGTGGAAAACTACAGCTAGTAATCCCTGACATAATGAGTAAACACAATTAGGGCTCGGGTAATACAAGCATTACTGGCTAGGTTCCAAAGTTCCCATACAGGACAGAGAACACTTCAGACAGAAAAAAGACCACCTCATTCCTGATTCAGAGTAGGCAAAAAGTATTTTTTTCTGTTATCCTTTTGGGGACACCAGGGCCATTAGGGTATAGAGTAGGGACAGGGCGGACAGGCACTTTAACTTCTGTTTACCAAGCCCTAGCTCCTCCCCCTCTATACCCCACTTTCTGTAAGCCTCAGTTTAGTTTAGGCGCCCGGCAGAACTTGCACAAGTTGGTGCAGTCACAGGCTGTGGCCGCACCATCTTCTGATTCCGCTTCCTCTGTAGTGAATGACATGTGTTCTAGTTCACTATGTAATGGTTTGACTGTTTCTACAAAGCGGCGGAGTCTGTAAAACCAGCTTGGATACAGGTATTTGCATTCTCTGTACAGGGTTTGGTTTTGGTTTCTTCCTCTTTAGAGAGGATGTTATCCTGAGAAAGAGGTTCCTAAAAAGCTGCAGAGGCTTCTCTTTTTGCACACATGAAAAATAAATTTTTCTCTTTCCCGGCTTCTTCCCCATTGGAAGATTTGCTGTCCGAGACTTGGGCTTCCCCAGCTAGGAAGTTCCAAGTATCTCTGCGACTGCAATCCTGTTATCCTTTTCCTCCTGAAGTTCTTGCTAGATGGAAGACTCTTCCACGTGTGGATGCTGCTGTTGCAAGGTTAGCCAATGTAACTGCTTTTCCTCTTCCTAACGCAGCCACTCTTAAGGATGGTATAGACCGTAAGGTTGAGTCCGTCCTTAAGTCCATTTTCGTGGCAGCAGGTGCCTCTTTGAGGCCTGCCTTGGCATCTGCGTGGGTGAACAAAGCTGTAGAACGCTAGTCAGAACAGCTGTTTGAAGTTTTGTTGGCAGGCAGGCCGTCCTCTAAACTGCTTCTTTTAGTGGAACAAATGAATCGGGTGACAGATTATTTTGGAGAGGCAGCTATGGACGCGGGACTGATTGGGGCACGTATTTCTGCCTCTGCAGTTTCGGCTCGTCGTACTCTCTGGCTTAAGTCCTTGGAGGCTGATGTGAAGTCTAAAAAGGCTCTTGAAACCATACCTTTTTCTGGGGGTGTTTTGTTTGGACCTCAGCTTGACTCCATTATCAGCCAAGCAACAGAAGGGAAGAGCAATTTTCTATCTGTTAATGCTCCCAAACAAAGAATGTCCCGATTCCGGTCCTTTCAGTCATCGGGAAGGTTTCAGGATCAATATTCCTCAGGCGAATCTTCTTCAGACCAGTCATCTTCCCCCCCCAGGGGTGGTTTGCAGCGCGGGCACCAGGCCTGGTCTGCTCGATGTCCAGCAGCGAAACCTGCAGCCAAACAATCCGCATGATGGGCATTTTGCTCCTCCACTGTCGCCAGTGGTAGGAGCCCGTCTTTTCTTGTTCAGGGATCAGTGGTTTCAGTCTACCACCGAAGTCTGGACTAGGGGGGTGGTGGATCGAGGATAAGAAGATAGATCTGCTTCCTGCTTTATCTTGCAAGTCTCCTCTTCTTGTTTTTCATAAAGACAGGGCAGTTCTTCGAACCAAGCCCTCTTTCCTTCTAAGGTCGTATCTAGATTTCATCTAAATCAGGACATTGTCATTCCTGCCCTGACTGATTCTACGTCTTCGGATAACGATAGTTCTATTCGTTATCTTGATGTCCGAGCCTTTTGCATTTATGTGAAAAGGTCTCAGAAGGTGTGCACCCTGAGGATCTTTTGATTTTCTATGATGCTCACAAGAGAGACTGCCCAGCTTCTAAGGTGACTATTGCTAGGTGGATTACGGATGTTATCTGTCAGGCTTAGAGTGGGGCTGGGGAGCCTGTCCCAGATAATCTCCGGATGCACTCTACAAGGTCTGTGAGTGCTTCCTGGGCGGCCCGCCATGGTGCCTCCAGTGAACAGCTGTGTAAGGCGGCCACGTAGTTGTCTGTACACACATTCACTACGTTTTACAAGTTTAATGTATTTGCATCCAAGGATGCAAGTTTTGAAGAAAGGTGATTCGTGCCATTTCTTCTGAGCGTTCCCTCCTGTGAGGTAGCTTTGGAATGTCCCCGATGTCCCCCAAAGAAAGATAGAGAAAATTGGATTTTTATACTTGTGTAAAATCCGTTTCTCTTAGTCCATTGGGGGACACCGGGCGCCCACCCTTAACACTCTGGTTTCTTCTACTGTTTCACATATTGTCTTGTTAAGAGAATGTTGTTTTTTGTTTTATCCTCTTTTCCTGTTTTCTCTCTATCTCCGCTTTCTGTGGGCTTGGTTAAACATAAACTGAGGCTGGACAGGAGGTGGGGTATAGAGGGGGAGGAGCTAGGGCTTAGTAAACAGAAGTTAAAGTTCCTGTTCGCCCTGTCCCTACTCCCTACCCCAATGTTCCCGGTGTCGCTAAGAGAAATGGGTGTTATGTAAGTATAAAAATCTAATATTTTATATATTTGCCCCGTTTCCTCCTGGTCGTGCATTATGCAAGTACATGTGCATTTTTGATAATTTGTTCCACTCCTAAAGACTGGTGCATACCAAAGTCTGCACCAGCTATTTTCTGCTTCATATCTGCCTGTCCCCTCTGTTATTTTTCTATGCGTGATGCATTCATTTCTGCTTTAATAGTATCATAATTTGGACTGTAAGCTTCAATGCGACGGGGACTGATGTGAGTGAATTCTCTGTAGAGCTCTGCAGAATTAGTGTCGCTATATACATAGCTGATGATGATCACTCCTTGTGAAATATGTTTATATGTTTTAAGTACCTGAATCTCCTTGAAGGACATTACTATTCACATTCACCCAGTGTGTCATACTTTAGCACTGTGGGTGTGTGGTGATGAGTTAGAAGCTGTGGGGGTATTTCCCTGAATGACACTGCTCCCTGAAGTCACCTGTCAGAATTGCTCTGAAGTGTTGGCTTATTACTTTAGTAACCCTGAGCGTATTACAAGCGTCATCTCTTAAAATTGATTTGCTTAACTTTGGGACCAATTCTTACCTATAGTGCTCTGCTCACTGAGTTTGCTGAAGGATTTCATGTTCACTGCTCCTAAGAGATCAGTGGAGCTGGGCCAGTAACAAGAATTGTAAAACATACTGGTGATTATAATATGATTTGTCTTTATGCTAATTTATTCTGGGACAGTGATGCTTATAAATGTCAATATACAGCGTTGCACCTCCAGATTTTCATTTTTGAACATTGTATTCTGGCAAGAGGTTAAACCCAAATAGTGATATGTTTTCCCTTTTTGTCTTTGGAGGAAACTATTTAATATTAAGTGTAATTATATACCTTATGCCAGACTCCCAGGAAAGTTACTTAGTGTTTGCTGTCACACATTAGAACTTTATTGTTTTTTTTTTTAAGAAACCTGCAGTGTGCATTTTGTGCAATTAAATTAACTTTTTTTTAAAAAAAAATAATAATAATTCAGTATTATGCACATTAATGTTTTCACTTGGCCCCTCATAACATGACCATGAAATCTAATTGCACAATTATATTTAGTACCATGTTTCAGGAAAGACACTTTAAGTTATGCCCAAGAAACAACGTCATCCAGACTTCTTTATTGCTGGCAACTCTCACTTACTGCAAGTTACATTCTGCGTAAAGTTAAAATTTATATCGAAAGTACTTTCTATTTTTTATTGAACAGTTAGAAAAAAAAAATTCTTATGTCTTAAAGATGAGAATTCTGTTTTATTTGGTCCACAATAAAATATTTATATTAAAACCCCAAAATGTTTTTATTGGGTGTAATGTTTTTCCTTTGTTGCCATTTCTCATTTCTGGCAGGATGAGGGTCTTATTTATATAATCTTCTACTGGTGTGATTTTTGCTCACGTTATGTGTTTAGACAATTTGTAATTATTTTTTTTTTAATGTTAATCATGTTGAAAAACAGAAAAATCTAGATTCCATTGGGTTTGTTCAATGGATATGGTGTATATTAGTTTAGTGTAGTATGCATTTCATAAGGTTTTTATGTTTGGTTTATTTCTCTTCAGTTTTTATTTGTTGTGTTTTATCTCTTAGTTTCATTGCTAGTTAGTAGCAGCATCTTTTAATTGCCATAGCTGAAAACAACTTTTTAACATTGCTTAAAAGATGTATTTTTTATGTTTTTGATACTAGCTGGTTGACTGAAGTTGTCCACCATATTTTACAAGATTTATTTTGCTTTACTGATGTACATGTATCTTAATCTAGGATAAGAATCCTGAAGCAAAAAAAGGTAAAAAATCCTTTAAGGCTGGAACATTGGAAAGATCACGTGAAACTTATCGCCTCTTGAAGAGGAGGAATATGATAGTGGAAACTGTCAAGAATCTGCGATTAGTCGAGAGCTTGTTCACGTAATTCTTATTTTGTTTGTGTTAATTTGAAATATCATAGTTTGCTAAACTGTATATTTTTTTCTTAAAATGTATATATTTTTAATGTCTGTCTTGATGATGTGATTTAGCTGTAGACTCTTCACTCACACAGCAGGCTCCAAGTTTCACTTTATGATAAAGGCCAGGAAGATTTCTCTCGCCTACCCTGATGCACACACACTGTCTATCTCTGTATAACCTTTTATTTTAATACTAATAAAATAACGTATTTTATCATTCATCCAATTGGGTGACACTGGTACCATGTGAGTATAGAAGATCCTACAGGGCTTTTGCATAAGTCTTTGCCCCATTTCCAAGTGCCTCCTCTTGCCACATCCCAGTCCCATTGTGGGACAGTCCTCTGCTATGCTATGCCAACACAGGTAGTGACCGGAAGGATACTGCGCTGCCATTCCACTATCTGGCGTGTGCAGAACAGTTGGACAATGTGACCATGTGAGTGGTCCAGAGGGGAGGTAGTAGTAGATGCTGTCAGTCTCTAAGGACCGTAGCCTGCACCAGGTGCAGAGCTGGTGAACTGTTTAGCAGGTGGGGCTCGGATGTGGTTAGCAGTGGCCTCGACAGCCCCTCTAGAAACAATTTTTCCAGAGGGAGCCATCGCTTGCTGGCCGTAACGAATGGTGTGCTGGCCCCTGGTGAAGGATCTCCTCCTTAATGTGCTTTTGTTCACTGACTGAATCCCACCAAGACAGACACACCGTTCTGTGCTCTGGCTCTACCTCTTTTTGTATACCCTGCTGCATTTCTGACAGAGGGTTGTTCTGTGAGTTAATCTCTGTGATTTTCACTCTTGTCTACTATGTTTCTGAGTCTGCTTCTCAGAGTTCATATCTTGTGTACTCTGTATCCACCCTTTTTCTCCTACTTATTTGTCATGTCTGAGAAGGGGAGTAAATTTGGAGGTGTTTTATTAGTAACCTTTTAAACTTGTATAAAATTCCAGCATAAATTGTCCAGCGGTCAGTCTGAAATGGATGTATTATGTTCAGCATGTGAGGTTTACAACTGACTGTCAATGTCATGCCTGCTGTTTGCACCACTGGCCTGGCAGAACCAGATTGAGCTAGCTTCTGCCCAAAGTATCTCTGAGCTTAAGCATCGGGTTAATGGGATCCGTGCCTCCATCTCTGATGCAACAAGTGCTGACACCATGTATCTGGGTGCGCTTGGTCGGGTATCATCTAGTCTCTCGGCATTATCACTAAATGTGCCGGTTCAGGTGTAAGCCCTGGCTAAGTCTGTGCAGGGTCTGATTAACGTTTCCTTTACTTTAGAGTGGACCATCAGAGTTCCTTAGTCTTGTGCTCGGGAGTTTCTGATTCGGAGTATTCCTCTCAGGAAGTGGGCAAAGTAGTGGAGGAGTCAGACATTGAAGATTCCTTGTGCTTTGACAAGGACGTATGGATGATTTAGATTGTGCAGAATGGTAGGCAAATAATCCAAGACAGTGAAGAGTCATCCAACACATCATTTAAGAGTAGGAAAAAGCAAATTGTTTTCTTCCATTCGTCTCTGCATTTTAATAACTTGCCCTGTGAGGCATGGACTAAACCTGAAGAGAAGTTTCAGACTACTTGCAGATTACTGTCTCTTTATTCACTGCCCAGTGGGGATACAGATAAATTGGAAAATCCACCTAAGTTAGATACCCTCAGAGCACGATTGTCCAAAGCCACCACTATTCCAATCCTGAATGCTGCAGAGACCGCTCCTAAGTCTGTTTTTGTAGCGACTGGGGATTCGCTTAGACCCATCTTAGCTTCTGCTTGGATCAACAAGTCTGTGGAAAAGTGGTTCGCGCAACATCTGGAGGGTTTGCAGTCAGAGAGGCTTGGTTCCGAATAAGTGTTTTTGGTCGAGCACATCCAAAGAAGACATCTGAATAATTGGGAGATGTGGCTCTAGATCATGGTGTCATTTGGACTAGAATTTCTTGTTCAGCGGTTTCAGGGTCTGTGATTCCTGGCAGAGGCAAAGCTTCTGATCAGTGTCCTACAATTATAGGTGTGTTTAAACTAGTTAACAGACAACTTCTCTTGCCGGTAAAGCTCATAAAAGTTCAGTTAGACAACGCCACTACAGTGGCGTACGTCAAGCATCAGAGCGGTGCAAAATACCCCTTGCAATGAAAGAAACCACCAATAGCATCCATTTCTGTAGAACACAATATTCTGGAAATATCAGCAGTGTTCAGAGCAAGGGTGGAAGACTAGAGGCCGATTTATCTCAGCAGGCTCACCCTGCATCTGGGAGAAACGTCCCTCAACCAGGACATCTTTCAGCAAATTATGGACAGATGGGGGTCACCTGGACATCTACATGATTGTGTCTCTTCTGAACCACAAGTTGGAGAGCTCTTGTTCAAGGACCAGAGATCCACAAGCATTTGTTATCGATGCCATGATGACTGAAAAACCTGTTCCTTTAAACATGAAATCTCTTTATGCCACATCAGTGAGTACTTTGTGGGTGGCACAGCATGGAGCTTTGTGTAGCTATGTCGGGTGGCCACATGACCTTTGGTACATAGTTTTACAACTTTTTCGGGTCCATTGATTTTGCGTCCAAGTGCACCAGTTTTGGTTTGAAGAGGCTGCGCATCGCTGCTCTGTGAGTGTACCCATCCGGAGAGGGCAGTTTTGGAATGTCCCCATGGTATTGGTGTCGCCCAATTGGATGAATGTGAGAACTACATTTTTATACTGTAAAAAAATTATCTCTTTCTCTAAATCCATTGGGGGACGCTAGGTCCCCTCCCTTTTTTACACTCTAGCTTTCCTGTTACATATTTTATCAAAGTTTAAAAAAAAATTAAGGGTGCCGTTTTTCCCCTCTCTGTTTTGTTGTTCTTCTGGTTCTGTTCTTTGGGGCTTTGTTAGAAAAATAACCCGATTCCCTGCAGGATGGTGATCTAGAGGAGGGATGAGTAAATGCTTGTTTAAGATTTTCTTAAAGTGCCAAAGTCCTTGAGGGTTCTCTATAGCCTCCATGGTGCCAGTTTACCCCAATTGGAATTAGAGAAAAGGATTTTACAAGTATAATTTTTTTTAATATAGATTATTGGAATCCTTCAGCTCATTAATGCTTCCTAGAACATATGTGGTGAGACCTATTGTGGATTGCTGGATGAGTGTGCACCTGTGCAATACAAGTAATGTATTGTGTTGTCAAGCATTATTTTCTGACATTTATTATAACATTGCACTAGAATATTAAAGAATTTAATTGACTGTCGCATAAATAAGGAATGAGTTTATTTTGAAAACAAATTACTACTTTTGATGGTGGCTGTGTTAGTAACACAGAGTTTTGTACTTCTTTTAGCCTTCAGAAAATGATCGTGGACCAAGAAAAACAGGAAGGAGTTTCTACAAGATGCTGCAAAAAATCCATCCTGAGACTTGTTCACAAACTTTCTCAAGAAGGACTTGTGAGACTATATCGTACCATCGTCGTTCAGGATGGAATCAGCAAAAAGGTAACGTTGCTGTTATAGCACAGTCCATAATATTTGCAGCTAATATGTGTATCTACATCACAGAAAGAATAAAGAATTAATATAAAGCAAACTAAAGCCAGTCAAATATGATAAATTACATAATATCAAATAAGTGACTTAAATCAGAAGGTAAAGCTATATCTGTTAGTAATTTTTAAATTGGAACGTTTAGGACTAAAAGCAATGTATCACAATCTGATCTTTCTCTAAGGGATTGTTCTGATCTTTGGATTTTTTTGGAGTGTTCACTAGAAAACAACATATGCAGACACATGTATTTAACAGGACTTCATTACATTTTTTACAAATGGATAAAAATACAATATAAAATGGCCTAATAGCATTCATAATACTAGCGTGGCTGATGAAATTGCTTGTGCGATATCTGGGAAAATTGTGCAATTGCCTTTTTTTTTTATAAACCACGCAGAGAAACGTATTCAAACAAAGTTAAGTTGGGCAGCAATTCGGCGCTGTGGTTAGCATTGCTGTCCCACAACGCTAAGGTCGTGAGTTTGTCAGAAACTAGGGCAATATCTGTATGTATTCGCATGTTCTTCCTGTGTCACAGTCCAAAACACGTATCGATAGGTTAATTGGCTGCTGACTTAAATGGACCCTAGTTTGTTTTTATGTGTTAGTGAATGTATACTGTAAGGTCCAGCGTGGATTAATGTGAGTGATAAATGTTTTCTGCACAACACTGCGTAATATGATGGCACTATGGGGACAATTCAATTCTGCCGAGAATAGCGCGGCATTGGCGCATAATTACCCTTAATACGGTAATTTCAACGGGGGACTTTTACTCGCGGCTCCCTGAGCTGTGAGATGAAATCCAGGCTAAAATTACTATATTTACGGTAACACTGTTAACACCGCGTTATTCGCGGCAGAATTGAATCGGCCCCTATATATAAATAAACTGTAATAATTGTAAAGTACTGATAATAACCAGTTACCCCATTCTGGTAGTTCAATGCTGGTGAATCTCTGCTTTTTTGGGCCTTTAATTTTTCTGTACTTCACTGCAAAGAGGCTGGAGTAAAAAGCTACAGTTAGTTGCCCCACACTTCTATAAATACCTTGCGGAATAGAGAAGAGAAAGTTGTGGTGAACTGGCCATTCACTTTGGAGTATATACCCAGATTTTATGACAGCGCTATATAAGAGATCTGATACTGCGCATTATTTGATACTGTGTGTCTGAAGTACTGACTTTTTATGCTATTTAGTACAAGATCTGCCTGTTCTTTTGGGAGATCTACAACATCTGGATAATCTTGACATGCACAATGTTGTGATTTATAATCACCGGAGAAGAAGAAAATTCTTTTTGATATCTGTTTTTAATTATCTGCATTTTTGTGAGTTGATGTTTTAATAAATAAGAATTTCCTTATAGTAATAAGGATTCCACACTGTTTATACTGGTTAGCATTCCTCAATGTCAATTTGCTAGTCCTGTGGCGCCACTTTCACTATATTCTTGATATCGGAACCAAGTTCAAGTCTAATAATTGATGTTTTCCTGGTGCTTATTACTGTTGTCAGAAGAATGCCACTACAGAGACAACTCTAAGCGGAGGGCTGTGCTGGGTTCTCGTCCAGTACTGTAAGTGGAGGGAAGGATATCTGGTTTCTCAATGTTCTTTTTAATGCCCTGCTGATTGTTTTGGCACTGCAAAATGCCATTATTGGGTTAATTTGCCATTACTGCTGCCTGCTTGGTCAATTTTTGTTGTCTTAAAAGCGTCTTTATCTTTTAGGTGCACAAGTTAAGCTGACCACATCTTACAATATCACCAGAGATATTGAGCAGCTGGTCTAATATTGTTGCATATGTGGCCCCAAAACAAGTGAAAAATGGTTATTTAGTTAATAATAATAATAATAATAATAATGAATAATAATAATTAGAAATGTCTGTTATTAGCTTGGTTTTGAAGACAGTTTGTGACCACACTAGCAGACTCCAATGTAAGACAGAAGTGAACCAGTCAGTCTGCCCAAATTGGATGGCAATCTGCGCCTTCTGGAACTCTAGGTCCATCCGTAACAAACTGACCTCCTTCCACGACCTCTTCATCTCCAACTCTCTTAACCTTCTTGTCATCACTGAAACCTGGCTCACTCCCTCTGATACCACCTCACCCGCTGCTCTCTCCTTCACCCATTCCACCAGACCGGATGAACGTCCAGGAGGTGGAGTGGGCCTTCTCCTATCCCCCTGCTGCACTTTTCGGGTCATTCCCACCTACCTTCCCTCTCTTTCTCCTCCTTTTGAAGTTCACTCCATCTGTCTCTTCTCTCCCATCCACCTCCATGTCTCTGTCATCTATCGTCCCCCTGGCCCCACCTCCCTCTTCCTGCTTCGCTGCCTGGCTCCCCCACTACATTTCCTCCGAACTCCCCTCTATCATACTTGGCGACTTCAACATCCCCATTGACAACTGCTCCGACCCTGCCCACCACCAAGCTTCCCTCCGTCACCTCCTCCTTAGGCCTCTCCCAGTGGACCTCCTCCCCCACCCACCGTCTCGGTCACTCACTTGACCTTGTCTTCTCTCATCTCTGCGATCTCTCTGATTTCTCCAACTCTCCCTTCCCACTCTCTGACCATCATCTGCTCTCTTTCACTCTCTCCTCCTCCCCTGCTCCTCCCCCGCCGAAAGCTACCCTCACCAGACGCAACCTTGAAGCGATCGACCCCATCTCTAGACTCTCTCCTCTCTCCCATTCCCTCCCTGACCTGCCCTGACCAGGCGTCCTTTCTCTACAACCACTCCCTCACTACTGCCCTGGACGCTGTCGCCCCTGCCTCTCCTATCTGCCGACGCCGCCTCATTCCCCAACCTTGGCACTCCAAACTCACCCGCTTCCTCCAAAATGCTCTCGCACTGCGGAACGCCTCTGGAGGAAATCTCGCTCCCTGGCTGACTTCCTCCACTTTAAATTTATCCTCTCCTCATTTTGCTCTGCCCTCTCCCTTGCCAAACAAACCTCCTTCAAGTCCCTCATTTCCTCTCAGTCCTCTAATCCCCGCCACCTGTTTGCCACCTTCAACTCCCTCCTTTCTCCCCCCCCCCCTCCGGTCCCACTTTACCTCTCTGCTGCTGACTTCACCACTTTCTTCTCTTCCAAAATTGAAGCCATCAGACTTAACATCTCCGCCTCAATCCCCTCACCCGCTGTCCACATCGCTCCACCCCCCTCCAACAATCAACTCTGGTGCTCCTTCTGCCCCACATCAGGCGAAGAAGTTCGCTCCCTTATTGTTTCCTCTCCACCCTCCACCTGTCCTCTCGATCCCATCCCCTCTAACCTCCTTCGCTCTCTCTCTCCCACTGCCTGCTCCTACCTGGCACACCTTTTTAACCTATCACTCTCCTCTCGTGTAGTACCCTCCTCATTTAAACATGCTCTTATCTCTCCAATCCTCAAAAAACCTAATCTTGACCCCACCTCGGTCGCCAACTATCGCCCCATCTCTCTTCTCCCCTACGCCTCCAAACTTCTTGAGCGAATTGTCTGCTGTCGCCTCACCAGATATCTCGGACAATTCCCTCCTTGACCCTCTCCAATCTGGATACCGCCCCCTCCACTCTACTGAAACTGCCCTGGCCAAAGTGACCAATGACCTCCTATCGGCCAAATCTAAGGGTCACTTCTCCATACTCATCCTTCTTGACCTCTCGGCGGCCTTTGACACTGTGGACCACCCCCTCCTTCTGCAAACTCTTCTCTCTCTCGGCCTCTCTGGTTCCGTCCACGCCTGGTTCTGCTCCTACCTTGCTAACGGCTCCTTCTCTGTCTCCATGTCTGGCTCTTCCTCCACCCCCTCCCCACTCTCGGTAGGAGTCCCCTAGGGCTCTGTCCTCGGCCCCCTACTCTTTTCGCTCTACACATCCTCCCTCGGTGCCCTTATCTCCTCCTTTGGTCTTCAGTATCACCTTTATGCTGACGACATTCAACTTTACATTTCTTCTCCTGGGGGTAAATGTATGAATCTCTGGATTCTTCATCTCCGGCGTGTTCAGCCTCTTCAGCGCTTAAATTTAAAGCGGCGCTGCATTGTAAAGGGAAACTTCCCTTTACAATGCAGCGCCGCTTTAAATTTAAGCGCTGAAGAGGCTGAACACGCCGGAGATGAAGAATCCGGAGATTCATACATTTACCCCCTGATCTCTCTTCCTCCCTCCTCTCTCGTGTATCTGACTGCCTCTCTGCCATCTCCTCCTGGATGTCCTCCTGCTTTCTCAAAATTAACATCTCTAAAACCAAACTCATTGTCTTTCCTCCCCCTAGACTCCCCTCCCACCACAACCTCATTATCGTTGTTAATAACACCACCATCTCCTCTGTCATCCAACTCCGCTGCCTGGGTGTCACCCTCGACTCCTCTCTCTCTCTCTTTTGCCCCCCCATGTCCAATCCCATGCTCAAGCCTGTCGCTTCCAACTGCGCAACATCGCCCGCATCCGACCCTTCCTCTCACAGACGCCACCAAAATCATCATCCACGCACTCATCTCCCACCTCGACTACTGCAACCTTCTCCTCACTGGCCTCCCCCTCTCACATCTCGCCTCCCTCCGCTCTGTAATCAATGCGGCTGCTAGGCTCCTCTTTCTCTCACGCCGCTCCTCCTCTGCCTCCCCTCTCTGCCATGCCTTACACTGGCTCCCCATCCCCTACAGAATCCTCTTCAAACTCCTTATCACCACTTACAAGGCTCTCTCCCTGTCTACTGCTCCCTATATCTCCATCCTCCTCACCATTCACACTCCTGCCCGGTCCCTGCGCTCTGCTAATGACCGTCACCTCTCCTCCACTCTAATTACCACTTCCCACTCCAGAATCCAAGACTTCGCCCGAGCTGCCCCCCTGCACTGGAATGACCTCCCTCGTTCCATCCGTCTCGCTCCCAATCTGTGCTCCTTCAAACGAGCACTTAAAACTCACCTGTTCCTCAAAGCTTATCAACCATCCACTTAACCCCCCATCTACTCTGCTCGATATTCCCTCTCTCCCCTGGCCCCCCTTTCTCTCCCCTGGCATCACCAGCTCCCTCTTGTGTCTGATTTGTCCACCCTCCCTTAGGATGTAAGCTCTTATGAGCAGGGCCCCTCTTCCCTCGTGTCTCCATACCTATTCTTCTGCTCTGTCCTTACTCCATATGGCTGTCCTGGAGTTACTGAAGCATTGGTACTTTGTGTTTATCGTTCTGTACTGTTTAACCCTGTATGGTCTACTGTTTGTACTATGTACGGCGCTCCGGAAACCTTGTGGCGCCCAACAAATAAATGATGATGATGATGGTGATGATTATAATAATAATAATATTGGAAAATCAGCTTGTTTTTACACTCTAGTATTCAATATTGTAGCATTAGGCCTACTGCAAGGGGAAATCATGCACCAGGTGCGCTAGTGCAACACAACAGTCTATAGATCTATAATTTTCCTCAAATACCAGGAGACATTTTTAAAGTATTTTGATACCATGCTAAAACTATATAGCTATCTGTCATGTTATGTGGCATAGCTTTCAAGGGAGTCATTCCGAACTCTTAGAGAAATGTCCTGTTCCCTTTTGTACTCGTGCCCCCCACTGTGATACATGAGTTTTCTCCACAGAACCTTATTTACAGTTGTGTGCAGTGAAAAATTAAAGCTTGTTCAAATGACTTTGACAGGTGGAGTTTGTGGTCCATCCATCAATTAATCCAAATGATCCTTTAGTGAAAAGTGCAGTTGAACAAATTCGTTTTCGCATATCCAATTCTACATCAGGGAATCGGTAAGTAAATGTGTGAAACATATTAACTTTTGACAAAAATAGGCAATGGAAATACTATCATTTATTTGAGAATTTCATTGTTTTAAAAGTTCAGTAAGCCCCACCCCCAATTAAAAATAAAAGCAAATTTTTTGTTTCTGCACTCAAAAAAAAAAAAAAAAAAAGAATAAAAAATTATGTGTTCGTTTAGAACACGTTCACCTCAAGGGCCATCTACACCTGGCAAGGTAGAGGCAGATGATCAAACTAAAGAAAAACAAAGGGAAAAACACAGCAGGAAATCACTTTTTAACATGGACAGTCCGGATCATCACCGTAAAGAAACTGATGCGATCAGTGTGACACAGTTAAAGAATTATCATCCGGTCATAGGTATGTCCCGAATACATATTGTGATATGTTTTTAATTGTTTTTGTGGTCGCCCTTTACTTTTTTTTTTTGTATGGGCGATATTTCATTTTAGAATGTAGCTGTCAATTATAATAATAATAAGTGAAAACATGCTAAAACAAAATATGTCTGTACAAAACAATTAATGTATGAAAGCAACTTCCTATATTTTTTATTTTCTCTTTGTGGTATGTGGCCTTGTCGCAGAAGGCAATAGGTAACAGACACAACCCCCTGTGGTGAAAAGGGATAACATAAAACTGTGTATAGTATATGAAAACAAAGAGGACAGCATCCTATTGTTATAAGAAAAAAATTGATTATAATAGATATATGCAAAATATATGTCTCTTTCCTACCATTGGGGGACACTGCAATACATTGGGGTATAGTAGGTGGGCTAGGAGTTTAGGCACTTATCAAGTTTTTGATCCTTACACTCCTCCCCTACTATGCCCCTCCTCTCCTGCTCAGACCTCAGTTTTGTACAGTATAACAAAGCCAAGGAGAAGCAATACCTAAAATAGCACCAAAAACAGCACTACTTCCAGAGCAAGGGAGGGTGCGCAGTGTCCCCCAACGGAGTCAGAGAAATTGATTTTACGGTGAGTAAAAATCTTCTTTTTCGATAAAGTTGTTAAAGCATAAGTTTATTCCATTAGATTCATTGCTATCACTGGCAGAATTCATTAACAAAAAATGACTTTAATAAAGATTAAAAATTGGAAAATATATGAAAAGCCTATACAGTAATAATGTAAAATAATGCAAGTCTATTGAGCTGATAATTATCATGAAGAATTATGTAGGACTGGTATCCCACAATGAAATCACAGATGCTATTTGTCTTCCATTCTATGAAACGTACAACTTCTGTTTTGTTACATTTGCGAGCAGGGAGTTCTCAAAATATCTAGTGCAATAGGTTTGTCTTAATGTTCTCAAAATAAGAGACCCTTATAGATTGGGTCCATAATTCTGTATATTGTGATTCTGCCCCTTACTTGTGTTGATGGGGACTGATCCTGGTAATTGCGGTGTCCTGTAATTTTTCCTCCCGTCTTGAAGTCTGAATGACCGGATGGACTGTTTGGATGTAGTAGAAATATTCTGTCTGGTGTACTGTCTTTCTGGCCTATAACTTCTCACCGGTACAGAAATCTCCACTCCTATTCCCTCACATCTCTATGGGATGCAAAAAACTGACGCTATTTGACTCCACGGACTGTTCCAGGACACAACGCAGCCTTTTGAGTTCCCCCTTCAGAGTCTTATTTTATGCAGATTCAGGGACAATCACTCCTATTTGGAGTGATAGTGTGGAGGTATAATCTCAAAGTAGCTCAGCCTTTACTTATACAAAAAATTAGGAGACGTGTCCTCCTTTATCGCTAGCCACTGATTGCGGAAGAGCCAATACGAACACACACAGCTTTTAGGGAAACCTCTCTTGGTTCTTCCTGTGTTGTAAATGCATCTGACATGTTTAGTCAATAAACTTTTACTTTGAGATCTTAAAATGGACAATGAAGCCTAAAATAAAAGTTGCCATAAGAGTATAATGTATTTTTAAAAAAGTTGATGTGTTGAACATTACATTTATATTTGTTATGCAGCTGTGTTCAAGCTATTGGTCTGTTGTCAGTCATTACCAACCAAAGAAAGAATGCTGTGATTGTCAATAGACTTAAAATCAAACAGTATGTTGATCATAAAAAAAAAGTCTTTAACAGTAAACTACTTTAATGCTGATAAGCTGCTGACATTTTTTTTTAATTTATTTGATGATATTATCAGTAACTTTTTATACATCTAAAAATAAAAAAAAATATTTCCCTCCACAGTTCCTGGACTTGGAAGGTCTCTGGGATTTCTTCCTAAAATGCCGCGATTAAAAATAACCCACATATTTCTCTGGTATATTGTCTATGGTCACCCATCACACAAAGCACGACAACAGCTTAAGATATCGGGAAACAATCAACAGTCTGAAAGCACTGTTGAAGAACACGAGGATTTCACACCACAGGTCTGCGACCCTACAGACGGCATTCTTAATACAGAGAGCATTTCAGATAAAGATGTTAAAACGGGACCAAACAGTAAGGCTGGTAATATGGAAGAATTACCAGACCATGGAACAGAACAAAATGTTGAAACTGGTACACACAACTATTTTTAGCGCATTCCTTTTTTGTTAATTTGGGTATGTTTAAGGGTTTTGGGGTTTTTTTTGGGATGAGGAGGTAAAAGGCTAACTTTTGCAGGTGGAATACATGGTAAGCTGTAAGTACAGATTTCTCTACATGCATACATTTTCCTTGAGTGCACGGATTAATCAGGACATGGTAGTTAACATACGGACATAATACCAGTAGGTTAAAACAAACAAACAACCTTTTAACATAAAATAGAGCTATAAGCAGTTATTATTAAAACCCACAATCCATATATAAATCATATGAACAAGCAGGTATTACATACAATAAGCATATAAACCGTATTAATTAAAAATATTGATAAAGTATTGTTTGTATTTAACATGTATACCCTTTCTAAATAGGTTGAAAAAAAACAAAACTTGATAAAAAGCAAACCCATATACGACGCATATGATCAGTCACTAGTTTTATTAAATTAGTACATTTAAATGATATCCCATCCTGTCCTAACTAGAATTCTGTACTCTGACTTGTGAAATATTGAGGATCAGCGTGATATGTCTTGGTAAAATGTCCATTTAATTCTTGTGTAATAGAATCTGCATTTAAGTGCGCTAGTATGTTGTTATTCCTATATATTTGCTGTTGCATGTGCATGTAATAAATGTTATTGCGTAATTGATAATACCCATGACATCAACATTCTTTCTAATGATATAGGGTTTGAAGCTCCTTTAATCCCACAGAATCTGCATATGTTTACTATTTTACAGGTTTTTCACTGACTTCCCATTAGAGATTGATCAATTTTACAGGTGGTGCTGTATACACTGATCAGCAACAACATTAAAACCACTGAAGTGAATACATTGATTATCTTGTTATACAGCAAGTGAACAGTGTTGAAGTTGGTGTGTTGGAATCAGGAAAAATAGACAAGTGTAAGGATCTGGGTGACTTTGACAAGGGCCACATTGTGATCACTAGATGACTAGGTAAAAGCATCTCCATTATGGCAGGTCTTGTTGGGTGTTCCTGGTCTACAGTGGTTAGTAACTACCAAAAGTGATCCAAAGAAGGACAACTGATAAACTGGTGACAGGGTCATGGTTACCCAAGGTTCATTGATGCACGTGGGGGGCGAAGGCTATCCCGTCTGGTTCAGTCCCCCAGAAAATCAACTGTAGCACAAACTGCTGCAAACATTAATGCTGGCTATGATAGAAAGGTGTCAGAACACACACTGCATCACCGTTTGCTACGTATGGGACTGTTTAGCCTCACACCGGTCAGAGTACCCATGCTGACCCTTGTCCACCGCCAAAAGCGCCTACAATGGGCACGTGAGCACCAGAACTGGACCATGGAGCAATGGAAGAAGGTGGCCTGGTCTGATGCATCACGTTTTCCTTTGCCAGGTGTACGACCAGGTGCGTGTGTTTACCTGGGGAAGAGTTGGCACCAGGATGCAGGAAGGGAGGAAGACTAGACGGTGGTGGCAGTGTGACCCTCTGGTCAATGTTCTGCTTGGAAGCTTTGGGTCCTGGCATTCATGTGGATGTTACTTTGACACGTACCACCAACCTAAACATTGTTGCAGACCAAGTACACCCCTTCATTGTTGGCAGTGTCCTCTTTCAGCTGAATAATGTGCTTTGTCACATTGCAAAAATTGTTCAGAAATTGTTTAAGGAACATGAGAAAGAGTTAAAGGTATTGCCTTGCTGGGATGTGCTGGGGAAAAAAAAGTCCACGCAATGGATGCTCCACCTTGCAACTTACAGGACTTAAAAGATCTGCTGCTAACGTCTTGGTACCAGATACCACAGGACACATTCAGAGGTCTTGTGGTTTCCATGTCTTGATGGGTCAGCTGTTTTGTCAGCACGAAGGGGACCAACACAATATTAGGCTGGTATTTTTAATGTTGTGGCTGATTGGTGTACATTGAAATTTTTTGCTCTGATATAAGGGCTACATTGTCTTGGAAGAATATGTAAAATAAATATCTGCCAGGGTTTTTGTATTTTTTAATAATTTATTAATTTCCTGAAGCCATGATGATATTCAAATGTAAATTTACATTTCACAGCAGATTAGTTAACATAAGGAATTTGGAGAGACCAATCATTTTGAGTATTCTATTGTAGTTGCTTCCTATGATTAGAAATTCTCCACATAAAAATGCAGAATGGCTCAAGTATTAAGGCTTTTATTTTATTGGTTTTTTTTCTGTGCGCTCTGATTTGGAACACTATGTCTCTAATCTTTCCAGGCTTATGTCTGACCCAGTTATTCTAGTATTTAAAAAGTACAGTGTGAATTAACAATACTTGAAGAAATCACCTCTTGAAAGTTAATGTACATTAATTCTATTGACCAAGCTTCTCCAGTTTTTTCAGTGCGGAATTTAATGTATGTTCTGGAGGAACTGTACATTTAGTTGATATTGTAGTTGTGATTCTGTTTGAAGCATAACTGAAAAATCATTTGTGTTTTACAAGCCATAGAATGCAATGTTACATGTATAATATTATCACCCATAGTTACTTCACTAACACAAATATCATGATTATTCTTGTGTTTAGATATGAGATATTGTTACCTCGTTTTCATCCTTCACCAGTGTATGGACCTCAACTGTGTCACTGAATGAAAATTGTGAAATCTCCTTGCATGCTACACAGCCTGTACCTTTTTGTTTTCTTTTTGTATTTTTTAGTATATGTAGACGAAGTCTCGTGGGTAAGATATGTACCTCCTGCTACTATACACTGTGACTATGGACCTGGCTGGGTTCTTGTTAGTGATATCCTACTCTGCCTGCCTCTCTCGATCTTCATACAAATAGTTCAAGTCAGCTACAAGGTAATGTTAATCTTCTATTAATCTATTGCTCCATGAAATGTTAAAATAAAATATGATACTTTTTTTTTTCCAGTCCACTTACATTTTCTCACTTCTGCCATATATAAAGGACAGGATAAAGTAATATGTTCAAATAATATGTAATATGTTCAAACAAAGGAAATGGAATTCATATAAATGTTTAAATACCTTTAAATGCATTGGTGGGCACATACTGAGGGGCAGCATTTGTTAGTGTAGCGTTGAACTCCGTTTACCTTTTCAGTTGAAGGCATATTTAATGGACAGTCCTCATTGTGCTATATGGGGTATCGGTGGACCGAGCTTATAGAGGGGCTATTTTGTCATACCCCTATTTCTTTTGGATATCTTAGAGTTGATTTCTGCAGAGGCTTCCTTTGCTAGGAAGCTACTCCAGACAACTCTCCATTATTAGCCATTCCTTCTCAATTAGATGGTGGAATGACACAAACCACCCTCAATGTGTCTCCCTACTGCTAAAACAGAGCAGGATTTCTATACTTCCTGTTAAATCTCTTTCTTCAAGGATATTGGAAGCTCACAGACCAACCATCTAAGGAATGCATGTTTCCCGAGACTATCCCTGAATTACGAGAGGTAACTTTTCCAGAGGTAGAAGGGAATGCCACTTTCACCGTTGGAATTTGTGAGGGCTTAGAAGCAGATGTACCAAAGTACTAACCCCCTGCGTAAGGGCCGCTGCTGGAGTTCTGTTATAAGTAGAGCATTAGCCTGTGACTGCAACGCCATGGAAGCCCCACCGCAGTCAGCACAGAGAGCCACTGGTTCCAATTGTTCACTAGGAAGTTTAGTATTACACTTAGAACACGTATAGTATTAGGCCCTGAGTGCTTTACCTTTTCCAGACATTTTAAGGAAACACAGTACAGCCAAATAAAACCAGACACACACAGAATAGGCAGATACTAACTGATCTATGACAAAGTCAAAAGTTTCCCTGTATGAGCGTAATATGTGAGAGCAAGTATCTAAATAGTCATATGCTATGTCCCACTAATTAATATATATATATATAACAAAGGGAGGCATTTTTCTGACAAGAGGCAGATAAAGTATGCAAACAGACAAAAACATTGGCACAGTTATGCACCTAGGTGGAGATTAAACCAGGTAAAAACATATGTGTAGTTTGGAGTGTGTTAACTTACATGATTTAAAAGCTGCTTCCTCTCAGCAAACAGACAGGGTGTGTCTTAGTCTAAACAGAGCCAGGGCTGGGAGTTTCCTTTTAAAGGGAAGGTGGGTGTGTCACCTGCCCATCAAGCTAGGCCTGTGGGAGGAGTGTCGGGTATAAAACCCTGCTTGTTTCATTGTTCAGGGAGAGCAACGCTGGGCTAGCTGGCTGATCTGGACAGAGAGCTGTACTATGTATAGTAAGCGTATAGGGTCTCCATAATTGCTGTGCATGTATACGGTATCAGAATATTATTACCATCCTGACAATAAAGAACCATAAAAAGGAAGAAATTGTTTGCGTGTGCTTCACCAATAGCGGGCTCTTGCCACTATATATCATCATCATCATCATCATCAGTTATTTATATAGCGCCAACATATTCCGTAGCGCTTTACAATTGGGGACAAACGTAATAAACTAATAAACAAACTGGGTAAAACAGACAAAGAGGTGAGAAGGCCCTGCTTGCAAGCTAACAATCTATGGGACAATGGGAGATTGACACATGAGGTTAAGTATACATTTTGCATCTTGGCCCAGCCAGACTGCAAAGGTAGGGTGATTCATAAGCTAAATGATCCTGTCACACAATAATGTTGGTCCGGGGGTAGTTGTCTTGTGTGAAATTGTGTAACAGGCTAAAGGTAGTGAGGTTAAGATGGTGGTTGAGGAATATTATACGCTTGTCTGAATAGGTAGGTTTTCAGAGAACGCTTGAAAGTTTGTAGAACAGAGGAGAGTCTTATTGTGCGAGGGAGAGAGTTCCATAGAGTGGGTGCAGCCCGAAAAAAGTCCTGTAACCGGGAATGGGAGGATGTAATGAGGGTGGATGAGAGACGCAGATCTTTTGCAGAACGGAGTTGCCGAGTTGGGAGATATTTTGAGACAAGAGAGGAGATGTGTATATATATAATTATCCATCCACAAAATTCTAAAACATCCTCTCTCTATTATAGGAAGTATATAGAAAATAAATATGGTACTTAGCCTTCCTGGTACTTAAGGAATCAGAGGTATAAGCCTGTCAGCAGCTCTGTCCTGCCCGGAGATGAGCATGGGACCTGGATACCTATTTTCCCGGGCCCAGTATTGGCACCCTCAGACTGTTCCACTTTACTTCTGAGACAGGGGAGTTCTATTTTTAACTCTCCCCGTCTATATGGCTCCTCTCCTCTTTAAAACTGTTCCATTTCTGTGCCATATGCTGCCCAGGCGATCTCTGCTTCTATCATAAGCAGAGTCACCTATTTCCTTGCAGCGCACCTTTGGCCCCGGTGAGCAGCGCCAAGTTCCCTCCTCCTTTCTTGAGGGGGGGAATTGGTATCTCCCCTCTGCCTCGTCTGCTTCCCGAATGGCCGTGCAGAGTACCGGTGCTCTATGCCCATCGGGCAGCGCTGGTAGTCTGAAATAAGCAGTGTGACAGCGGCTTGCTAAGCTGCTTGTCGCCCTGCCGGAGGAGTTCTAAAAATAGCAAAAAAGAATTCTTCCTGTCAGCGAGAGCCGTCCGGCTCTGCTGACAGTCGCTTCTCCTCCAATGAATGTGCTCTGTTATAAACAGAGCACACTCGTTCCTAGTTCAAATAAAAGAAATAATAAAGTAAAAGAAAACTGAAACCAGTGAACTGTATTCACTGTACAAAAAAACAAGCCCAACTCTCTTTTTGGGCATCTAAATGAAACTGAGAGCTTCAAGGGATTGGCAGGGGGAGGAGTCGGTAAGCAGCTCAAGATTAACTTAAGTGCCAACTCCTCTTCCCCCCCCCCCCCCCCCCCTTCCTCACTCAACCCCATGGTAGCAGTGTCCTCCAGAAGGAATCAGAGAATGAGATTCATAGTTGACATATAAATCCTTTTTTTTTTTTTTTTCTTTAGCCTGAGAAATTGCCTGGAATCCTGAAAACATTTTTATTTTAAATTTTTTGTTATTACTCAGCCACCATTTTGAAAAACCTCTCTGCTACCCATGGTGTGCATTATTTGGTAAACAAAAACAGGTTCCATGACGCTTAAAAATGCTTGTTAATGTTTGCTAATGTATGAACCTTGCATGGCATAACGTTACTGTAGGTTTGAACCTGCATAGCCAGTAAACTGTCACCGAATACAAACTCCCTCAGCTGCACAACTCTGTGATCTAAGAGCCCCATGGACTTATCCTGTTTTGCAACTGTGAAAGATTGGATTGTGTCATGAATATAGATGTGTATTTTTAAACGGAGATTGGCAATAGATTGCCCCATAGTTTCACATCTTTAAAAGCGGTTTGCCTAGTATATTAATAGTGGCTTTTCTATCCTTTTTCCCCTTTTATTTTGCTTTCAACGGGTGGACATAAATTGATTTTACTCGCTTTAGTATTATAAGCAAAAGTACATTGTATATGTCTGTATGTCTTTCAGGTTGAAAACATGGAGGATTATTTAAACGATCCAATAAAAAAGCACACATTAATCAGATATTTGCCCAGATCAATGCGACAACAGCTGCTGTACAAAAGGTATATGATAGTATTTGTTCTTGATTATATTATACTTCTCACTTTAATATTTCACTTATGGCATCGTTAGACCATTTTTAAAAAGTCTTGAATACATCAAAAACATGAAGTGTACAAATATGCTGTCATTGTGGAACTAACCTGCATATCAATTTAAATACACCAATAGAAATACAATGGAACTACTTAATTTACTACTAAACTTAAAACTATACTAGCACAGAGGTTACATGTGTTTTCTCAATTTAAAATGGTATGTATCTTGTTCAGCAAATACTGGAGAGAAATAATTGCAGTGTTTAACATTATTTTTGATGTATATTCTGTTTTTTCATATTTCGTGTTACTGGTTTTTAAAGGGGTTTTAAACACAAAATCTGTAATTTAATAGTAGGTGTGAGGAGTATTGTTGTTCCGTGCTGTGTGCTCCTGCGCACTTGCTCAGCCCCCTTTCACCACAGTCAATCTGTCATACTTGACGGATGCTGTGGTTACTGTCAAAAATCAAACTCGCCTTGCAGCATGTCACTGCAATTCTATATGTAGGGTCTACTGGTTGCTGCCACCCGCAAATAAAATGATTAATTATGTTGTGTTTGTATTTTTCATTTAGTTCTACTGCAGCAACAATTGTGGGACATGGCTTAATTTAGAATAAAATTGTAGAAAACGTCCTACATAGAAGCCACTTCTAGGAAGACAGAAATCACCCCCCCCCCCCACTGTCCCTTAAAGTCTTAACACAAACAAAATGCAGTTCTCAAGTTGAATATTAAACACAATTACCCTGGCCATCTACCTAACTTTACACTCATTGGGAAAAAAAAGTTTTGTTTTTTTTTCACAATTGAGTCCAATTGACATTTAGGGGTATATTCAATTAGCAGCGATGTTCGGATGAACTTCATGGCGGCACATTTTTTACGATAATATGGTACCGCAGCATCACTGATTTTCCTTCGCAACACTATGTGGAGCAAAGGCCCTTCGGTCCCTTGCACAATGGAGTATGCCCCTTAACTTTTACAGTTTACCCGGAAATTGTCATTTCTGACACTATTTGAAATCTTAAAATGTTTTCTGCTTAGAAATGCTCTTTCTATTTTAGTTTGTTTGTTTGTGAACTTTACAAAAGGATGTGATAGGATTATTTTAATCTCTTGGTATCAACCAAACCAGGAACTTTAGCTATCTTAAGCTGGATGGCAGCCATTTAAATTGTAAAATAGATTATATTTTATCCATACCTAATTTTCTTTCTTTGATAAATAAATCTGGCTGTTTTTGTGTTTCTTTGCTTAGTGCTGCTTCCATATTATTTATGTTGTGATTTAAATTTTATCCAGTATGATTACTATTCTTTCTTATGATCTGTCTCTTTTGATGTAAGGTTTTAATGCATTTTTCTCTGTTAAGTTTTGCTTGTCTTTAACTTTTTGTAATATGGAAAACTAATTAAAATGATAATATAAATGATAAATATATTATATATACACAAATATATACTCTCGGTCTTCAAATTGTTCTTTAAAAGTGTCTAATTCCGGGCTGGTGGTGGCGAGTTCTCGAACTGTGCGAGCCTGAAACAAGCAGATTTCATCACTGGATAGTAGCTTTATCTTGTTTCATAATTTCAGTTATAGTTCCAGTTATATCAAAGACAGTGAAGAATGGTATTTGATGCAATCTGTTGAATGTGCCAGGAAGGCACTATGGTGTTTTGTAGGTGTTAGGCGCCTAAATAAGGAGTGGCACAGAATGCCAGTTGTGCCTGGAGTTCTCAGATGCGAGGTAGGCTACCGGTTTTATAACCTCTAAAGGAGATTGACATCAGAGTGAAGAGGAGATAAGCCTCTGTAGGGAATGAGTTGCATTGGAGGTGTCGATGTGGATTGAGTAATCGACAGGACAAGTCACTACAGTGTCCTACAGAACTACTCTCAGGGAGCAAGCTGGTGGGTGAGTGGAAATGTGAAGGAAGATAGTGTTTGACAGTGAAGATCTCTCTTAATAGGGACTCACCCAGTTATGACAAGTGAGCAGCTGGTGGCAGACGTAACAGGATCACTCCAGAGGAGTGAGTAGTGAAGTGCTTTCCTGTCATGTAATGGCAGCCACTACAGCATCAATCGCAGTAGAAGGGCTTAGAGCGGTGATAGGTCAGCATCCAGACGGGTGTACCAGGTATCCAAATCTGCTTGAGGCGAATGGAAATGCTGAGAAGTCATGCCAGGTTGTAAGACAATGAGGTAAGTAATTGCAAGTGGTCACAGGGACCGAGAAGCCAGAGTAGTTTGTCCACAGGAAGGTGGTAATTGCGGCACTGGGACAGGATGTCGGAAAATAAGGGTTCCAGCAGAATCTCAGGGCTTGGCACACTGTGGCAGCCCAGTGGAGTGGGAGGGAGATGCTGCACATTGGTGAGAAGGGCAGGGAAAAAATTGGAGTTGTAGCGGCTCAGATGGAGCTTATGGTCGTTGCAGCCGCAATCTTTGGTATCTAGGACACCCCCTCCCCCAATATCCCTCTTCTTATCAAGCCACGCACTACCATCCAGTATTGCATGCATTAATGTGGGCTGGTGTGAGCAAAGAACATTTCCACCCAAGTT
The DNA here is from genome assembly GCF_038048845.1 of Mixophyes fleayi. Taxonomy (NCBI): domain Eukaryota; kingdom Metazoa; phylum Chordata; class Amphibia; order Anura; family Limnodynastidae; genus Mixophyes; species Mixophyes fleayi. The sequence continues at coordinate 59,065,334 of NC_134408.1, forward strand.
GTTTATTTTCTCTATTACAGAGGAGCCTGGACAATCTCCTGCCTCTAAATTTTCTGAATGTAAAGGCTTCTGCTCTATTATCCTTCCAACCTAATTTTGTCTGGTTTTACATATATCAAGAGTTTGTTTCATCCATGTGCCCTCAAGAAGTAATTTTCTGTGAATCTGTCTGTTAAGGAAGTTCCATCCCTGTTCGGCCTTTGCCAAGTCATAGGAAGCAAAGCGGTGTCTCTTCTTAATCGATCTCCCACTTGATCAGTGCAACAATCAATCATACCTTTTCTTTTTCAAGTGGTGGATGGTGGAAATGTGGTGTATATGCAGCAGTTAGGATTGTCTATTTGTGCATGTGATACAGTTTAGACGTGTGAATTCAACTGTCGCTGTCGGGCATTCTCATGTTGACAGTTTTCCAGGATACCAACACACACACTGGCTTGGAGTACATTGCTTACTGTGGGTAGTACTAACAGCTAAACAACATAATAGAGAGTAAACTTGTGGCGATGCACTAATTTAGCAACAATTTTTGAAGGTCAGCATCTTTTGTATAGTCAATCAGTGAATCTGGCCAATGTTCATTAATGACAGTCACTTATTATTTTTCTTCCAGGAGATACGTCTTCTCTGTGTTTCAAGGGCTGCAAAAATTAAGTTGCATGGGCTTAGTACAGTTTGGCCCAACTGAAAAATTTCAAGACAAAGATCAGGTACACAAAGACTGTAATGTGCCATTTGTGCATCTATATTGAACCATATTATTTCCCTACTACAAGTTTACTTGGATGTTATCAGGTTTTAAAATCGAAGATCTCCAGCTCAAAAAATTGTAGAGTAGAGATCAAGGAGATCTTAGAGTTGTATTATTCACACAAAGAGGTCAAACAAAAAATGTATTGAACATTACATTTAATAAGTTATTATTCAGTATTTGTTTTTTCTGTTTTTACTAAAAGAACAGTAAGCAGTTTGGTACAAATTGGAGTCTAAAACTAATAAATAATTGGTGTGTGAGATGAAATTATCAGTCATAATACACTGCTGCGTGGGCCAACAGCACTCCAGTAAGATTATAGCTTCTGTAGTGTCAGCAGAAAATTGATGCTTATGCTGTATTTTGCATGTAACTGTTTTTATTAGTATTGAAGCTGTTTAAGGACTATAACGTACATGGAATATATCGAATACCAAGCATTGCCTTGTAAATTTTTAGTTTAGAGTGCTGCAGAGCATTGTAAAAACAGGACCCTTTTCTGAAATATTATTCTTGAAATGACTTGGAATGTTACTACAAATTGTGGGGTAACAGATTATCTTATGGTGTCCATATGGAGGAAAAAGTTGGAAACAAGACTTGTAAACAGCTGCTGCACAGGTCTCTGATTTACACATGCCTTGCAAGTGAAATAAAAAGACACTTAAATTATCATTTATATCAAATGATACAGAACCAAATAATATAGTGTACACACAATTCTAACAACGTATTTTATTATATTATATATATTTTTTTTTTTTTAATGAAGTAATACTTTTTACCCAGTAATGTTACCTGTGTCGTAATATCATTAATATATAAAGCTATAAGTTTGTAATATGTTAATCTATATTATAATACAAGTTAACCCGTGCATGATACTCATGCATTCTAGTCAAATCAAGCTACTTAAGGTCTTAAAAAGGTTCTTGTCATGCATTTGGGCCTAGCCCTGGCCTCCTCAGGGGAAGAGCGTTACTTCCCGATGCAAGCGCCCTTTTTAATGTGTGTTCATGAGGTAAAATTAACTCACGAAAATGATTTTGAGCCCTCAACTCGTAAATTTAGCCTTTACTACCCCTCCCACAGGGAGAAGGGGGGATGATGGAAGTTAACTGACTTAACTATTCTAATTTTTTTGTCAAATAATGTCAGTATACCAAATTTCAGGTCAATTGGATGAGCCCTTTCTGAGAAAATAGTTTTTTCCACACACACACACTAACACACACCGCTAGGCTTTTACTTTTATACAAGTTAACCCGTGCATGATACTCATGCATTCTAGAAAATGTTTGTTCCCCGGGGGGGATGTTAGGGCGGGGCGATTTAGGCCCCGCCTCTTTCAGACTTCTGAGGCTGCCGGGGGCTGCACAGTATGTGCAGGTCCGCTCGGCAGTGACAGGCAGGGACAATGTGCTGCCCGGCCGCTCTGATTGTGTTTAAAACACAATCAGAGCAAGCCGGGCAGCACACGGTCACTGCCAAACGGACCTGCACATACTGTGCAGCTGTCAGCAGCAAACCCCTGCTGGGGGGGGGGGGGCGATTGCCCCGATCGTCAGTGTATAACTCCGCCCAGCAGGTGGCGCTGCAGCTTGTTTTTTTGTTTTTTTTCCACACACAGACTAACACATGCCACTAGGCTTTTATATTATAGATACTGTAACCAACTAAGGGCCATTTTCAATTGTTAGCGAGACGGGTGAAAATCCCGCGCTCGTTTTTTCCTGTTCGAGCGCTCGTTTTTTAAAAAAAAACGCTCAATTCAATTGTTAACACTGCATCCACCCCCTTGCGCTCTATTATTGGTCCTACTGAGTTTGAAATGAGGAGTGGTTAAGGCAGTCATTTTAGTATAAAAAATTAATGCAAATTAATGCAATCAAGAAGGGCCCCAGCACTGCACAAGAGAATGGGCCCCCACACTGCAGTCAAGAAGGGCCCCAGCACTGCACAAGAGAATGGGCCCCCACACTGCAATAAATAAGGGCCCCAGCACTGCACAAGAGAATGGGCCCCCACACTGCAATCAAGAAGGGCCCCAGCACTGCAAGCAACAATGCCCCCCCTCCTGGACAGCATATTTAAGATTTTACAAGCAGGAAATTTTTTTGCCATTTACAAACATTTATTGAACACTGGCCAAGCATGGACATTTGTAAGGTACAAATATTTGTGGGACAGTGAGCAAGCCGGACATTTCTTCGAAGGTACAAATATTTGTTGGGACTTTGCGTAAATGAGTGTGTGTAGGTAAAGCATCAGAAAACTGAGGATTTCGTCCATTGTGAGTATTTTTTTTTTTTTCTTTATAATAAAAATCTATGGTGTACATGAGGGTGTTTACTGTATTTCTTGGGCTTTTAAGTATTTTTAATAAAGATTTGTGGTTGGAATGAGGGTGTTGTGCTTTTATTTAACATTTTGCTTTGTTGAGCTACAGATCACAGCCAGCTGTGGGTGTAAGAGTATGTTGGCACTTGTGTTTCTACAAGTGCCAACATGCCCTGGGTGCCATGGGTACGCTGGTGCTTGTAGTTAGACAAGTAGCAGCATGCCCACACTATTTAGGCCAACATGGCTGGCTGGGACATGTAGTTCCACAAATCAAAATTTATTTTTTTTTTGGGTTTTTTTTTTCATACAAAATCCCCATTTATTACCCTACTACCCACAGCCCAGGGGTAGAAGAAAGAGCCCTAGTGCTATCGGCACTGGGCTGGGGGTCCCTAGGGGGGGTGGCCCGCTTACATTTTTCAGCGGACCACACTCCCTAGGGAATCCAGGCCAGCGCTGAACAGTCTGTGGGTGTTTAGTCATTATGGCCGTGGGACCCAAACTGCGTTCCCCCCCCCTGCTATAGTGCTATCACCCCGGCTGGTTTGCCTAGTGCTGGTTCAATTAAAATAGGGGGAACCCTACGCAAAATTTTTCAAAGATTTTAACACACACAGCAATAGCCTGCCAGCACTAGGGTTAAGACTAAATAGAGTGGGGAGCAAACGCTTTTGGTTTAAAAAAAATAAATAAATAACATGCTACTTTTCACAATTTTGATGAGAGCTGACTGGGGTCAGGCACAACCACCCCCCCACCCTTAAAAAAAAAAAAATAATAATAAAGTTTAAATACATGCACCACTAATGGATTTTTTTAAAGGGGGAACTTTGAAAAAATTATTAATTATTACGCTGTTATTTTTTTTATAAAATAGTACTTTGCAGTTTTCAGGCTATTTTAATGAACTTTTACACCTATTTTTTCAGTTTAATTTATATTTTTCTTAACTTGAAAAATTATTTTTTTCTTTGAGCAGACCAAGGAGGTGCGAGATGAAACAGCAGATTTGCCTGTTTCACTCACAGCGTTAAAAAACAATTGAATAGCTTTTTCCGCTGAGGGTTCGCATCCAGCCTATACTTTAACATTGACAAAAAAAAAAGATTTGAATTGCGGGAGAAGTTTCCGCGCTCGAAAAATAAGAAAAAAAAATACTTAACTCGCCCAAAATTACAAACTCGCTAACAATTGAATACCCCCTTAAAAGTGTGATCATTTGATATTGTAATGAGTACAACATGGTTGTTTTTGTTGGAAATGTACTAATAAAACTGAACCTAAGAAAAAGAAAAATGTGTTGTGATAATGTGCGTTTACAGACCGAATTATACGCTCTATTACAATTTTTACTCCCTCTCAGGTACTTGTGTACGTGAGGAAGAATGCAACCATTGTAGATACAACTGCTTGTGACCCACACTACAATATAGCTAAAGGAAGTCATCCGTTTGAGAAACGGCCTTACAGTTTGGAAACTTTTCAAGATGTAGAGAATTTTTGGTTTGACTTGCAATTTGTGTGTCTGAATACACCTTTGGGTAAGAAGACTGTCTCTTACGTCACTTTCTTTATGTAAAACATTGTGTGCGTAGTATGGGGCACTTTTTTAATAACACATCTATATGCTTAATTTGATGATGTAGGTGTTGTCCGCTATCCTCGTGGGAAGAAACCAAATACCCAATCCCAGGATGAAAGTCTGCTCGGACAAGATGTTGACATAGAACAGGAAGACAGGCAGCATCTGGAGCGAAAATGTAACATACTGGAGAGTGTTCCGTATGTTCCTTCTTTTCTTTTGTAACAAAACGAAATATATTGTTTTCTTAGGTTTCTTGCAGAGTTGTTAGCTTTTTCTTGCCTTGTATGTATCTCAGGTTTGAAAGCACCCAGTTAGGGCAATGCAATTATTTTTCACTCCCTTTCTTGGCATAGATGGGAGGTCGGTAACTTAATATTAAGGAGGGAGCCTTGGACACTTTATTCAGAAGTAGGAGCTCTGGTAACTTGGCTGCATGTGGGACTTCCCTAATAAGCTTACAATGACAGTTTTGTTGGTTGTCTTGGGTGATGACCAACATCTGGTGCAACACACCTATTCTTTCCCTCAGATTTTATTGTTGCCTGCAGCAGTCTTTTTAGATTCAGGACTTCTAATGTTTTGGAGACCTTTTCCAAAGTGCTCCTGGGCAGATTAGATGGACTTATTGGTCTTATTCTGCCATTAATATTCTACAGTACTTTTTAGTTTTTTGGCTGGGTCTCATTTTCCTCTCGCATGGCATTTTCTACAACATTTTATAGTGTTTCATAATTATGCAAAAAAAGAACAGTAACATAAATACCCCTCACACACTATTCACCACGCAGCTTTAATGTTTATAATCAGAGTCCACCTACTTGTCATCTCTTTTCACATTGCAGATTTTTTCTTTACTCCCACATCCAAATGTGGGCGTTGGGCACTTTCTTAAAGCTGTTAGCTAGCCCTAGCTCCTTCCTCTCTACTACCTTTTTGTTTAGGCTTTAGTTTAAGTTTAGTGCCCCCCTGTGTAGGACATTTTGGGGCTGCTCCTTTCACTGTCATTTGTTTTATTTTTACATTTAATTAATTTATTTTTAATTAGAGGCTTTTGTTTTGCAACGCATGGCCGGCTGTGCGCTGCTTGGAGCAGGGGGACCGGAGGTGCCTCTGTCCCAGCTCCCATCGCTGGAAACCTCCTGGGAGCCGGTTACGGCCTGTGCCCGGCATCCCTAGCTGTGATTACCACTTCTCCTGTCCATTCTGGAGCTGCTTTTAACTGTATACATAACGTGCAGCAGTTGGAATCTCTTGCCCCTCAATTTAATAGTCTCTTATCCCAGTTGGCAACACTGGAAATGGCTGCAGTCTGCGCAATGGGGACCTCCTATGAAGAAGTGCATGGGGGAAGTATGTCTAACTAGCTAGGATTGTACAGCCTGTACAGTCCATATCCTTGCCTACTCATGTGTCAGGATTTTCTAAACATGATGATGATGATCATTTATTTATATAGCGCTAACATATTCCGTAGGGCTTTATAATTGGGGACAAACATAGTAAACTAATTAACAAACTGGGTAAAACAGACAAAGAGGTGAGAAGGCCCTGCTTGCAAGCTAACAATCTATGGGACAATGGGAGATTGACACATGAGGTTAAGTCTACATTTTGCATTTTGTCCCAGGCAGACTGCAAAGGTAAAACTGACTCATAAGCTAAATGATCCTGTCACACAACAATGTTGGTCAAGGGGTAGTTGTCTTGTGTGAAATTGTGTAACGGGTGGTAATAGGGTAATGTAGTGAGGTTAAGAGGGTGGTTGAGGAATATTATAAGCTTGTTTGAAGAGGTGGGTTTTCAGAGAACGCTTGAAAGTTTGTAGACCTGAGGAGAGTCTTATTGTGCGAGGTAGAGAATTCCATAGAGTAGGTGCAGCCCGAAAAAAGTCCTGTAACCAGGAATGGGAGGATGTAATGAGTGTGGATGAGAGACGCAGATCCTTTGCAGAACGGAGTTGCTGAGTTGGGAGGTATTTTGAGACGAGAGGAGATGTATGTTTGTGCAGCCTTGCTGATGGCCTTGTAGGTTAATAAAAGTATTTTATATTGGATTCGATAGAGAACAAGCAACCAGTGTAGAGACATACAGAGTGATTCAACAGAGGAATAACTTTTTGCAAGCAAAATCAATCTTGCAGCAGCGTGCAAAATAGATTGTAGGGGTTTGAGTCTGTTTTAGGGAAGACCAGTAAGGAGGGAATTGCAATAGTCAATGCAGGAGAGAAGTGCATGAGTTAAGGTTTTTGTAGTGTCTTGCGTGAGATATGTGCGACTTCTGGAAATGTTTTTTAGATGTATGTAACGTGATTTAGATATAGAGTCAATGTGAGGAACAAAGGATAGGTGTGAGTCAAGAATTACAACTAGGCAGTAACCTTGTGGGGTGGGATTTATGGTCGTGTTATCAACAGAGATAGAAATGTCAGGTATGCTCTTGTTGGTGGGTGGGAATATTATTAACTCTGTTTTAGAAAGATTAAGTTTGAGTTGGCGAGAGGACATCCAAGATAAAATGGCAGAAAGACAGTTACACGGGACAACACAGATGTCGAGAGATCAGGAGAGGATAGATAAATTTGGGTATCATCCGCATAGAGATGATACTGCAATCCAAAGGGACTGATTAGATTTTCAAGAGAAGCGGTATAGATAGAGAACAGCAGAGGACCTAGCACTGAGCCTTGCGGTACTCCAACTGATAAAGGAAGCAGAGCAGAGGTGGCCCCTGTGAAATTAACAGTGAAAGAGCGATTAGAGAGGTAGGATGAGAACCAGGATAGAACAGTTCTCATACTACTATACAAACGTCTTGCAGCGTTTGTATGAGAAGAGGCTGGTCAACGGTGTCGAATGCAGCCGAAAGATCCAGGAGAATTAGGAGAGAGTAATGGCGTTTAGTTTTAGCAGTGATCAGATCATTGACAACCTTAGTCAATGCAGTCTCTGTGGAGTGTTGAGAACGAAAGCCAGACTGAAGAGGATCCAACATGTTGTTTGCGGTAAGGAAGCGTGTGAGGCGAGTGTAGGCAAGTCTCTCTAGAAGCTTGGAGGGGCATGGCAGCTGAGATATGGGACGGTAATTTGAGAGAGAGTTTGGGTCGGAATCTTGGTTTTTTTTTTTTAGAATAGGAGTAATCACTGCGTGCTTGTATAGTGATGGAAAGATGGCAGTAGTGAGCGAAAGACTACAGATTTTAGTTAGAGGTGAAATGAGCACAGGAGACAGGGATCTACAAATTTGCGAGGGAATAGGCTCAAGAGGTTAGGAGGTAGCGTAGGAAGATAAGAAGAGAGTAGAAATTTCCTCTTCATTTGTGGGGTCAAATGAAGAGAGGGTATGAAGAGAGGGTGTCAGAGGGTAGTTGGAAGGAATTGAGCTGATTGCTTGTCGAGGGAGAGGATACCATTTCTAGTCTGATCTTATCAATCTTGTCCTTGAAGTAGGAAGAAAGATCCTGGGCACCGATAGTAGACGGAGGGTTTAGGGTGGGAGGATTGAGAAGAGATTTAAATGTGTTTAAAATGGCGTTTGGGGTTAGAAGCCTGAGCATAGATAAGAGATTGGAAGTTTGTTTGTTTTGCAGTGTCCAGAGCAGAACACCGTTCTATATGCAATAAATAAGTGAGTGATTTTTAAGTAAATCTAGGTTGGTTTTTTTTCTTTGCATTTTATACATTTTTTGCTACAAACATTGTGGCAAAGCCATTGAAAATTGCTTGTCTTTAGGAGAACCAGTGTGGACAAGTTCTCATTTCATTCAGTTGAGTCTCCCTTTTAGCTCTAGAAATACGAAAAGATCTTTGCGATTTTCTATCTCTCTCATATAGTGAATGATGTTTGTGGATATGTTGCAACTGCTTAAATTCCTAAAACTTGAATCCACCATATTCCTGTTTGGGGATTGGGGATGAAACTGATTCCTATCTTTCTGATAACCTGCAAAAAAAATTGGGTGTGCATGCCTGTGCTAAGTGTCTAAGGCATGTAATGAATAGGCCACATTTCTCTTTCCTACCATTGGGGGAAACTACGAGTCATTGGGTGTATAGTATTGGGTGTTGGAGTCTAGGCACTTATCAATTTCTTTGATCTTCACTCTCCTCCGCTACTATGCGCCTCCTCTCCTGTGGATACCTCAGTTTAGTTTAAGTGCCTAGGAGATAGGTAACTTCTGTATAGGCTCCTGCCTATACTTGTATTAGTTGTAGGTTTTTCATGTTTTTACCTTTCTTTACAGATGCAGTGCAGGGATTGAAGTCAAGACCCAGAGGAGTGAGTAAGACTACAGCTCTGTTCACTCTGTGTCCCAGCGAAGGTAAGCAGCAGCCTGGTCTCTTTTACCTGGCACCTCTGCCGGCAGCCTGTCCATCCCCTAGATCAGGGGTAGGCAATCTGCGGCTTTCCAAGTGTTGTGAAACTACAAGACCCTGCATGATTTGCCAGTAGATAACCAGCAGATAGGTGGTATGGCATGCTGGGATTTGTAGTTTTACAACACATGGAGAGCTGCAGGTTGCCTACCCCTTTCCTAGATTAACGAGCAACAGGGGGACATAACGTAAGTCTGCCATAGAGGCAGCAATTATTTTCAAGAACTAGAGTGTACGAACGCACGTTGTAAGTTGCTAGTCATTCAGGAGTGAAGCTGTAGCAGCCTTTCCTCCCCTCCCGACGGACCTGCCAGCATGTCCCCCCTCCCCCCTTCTCCCCGAGAGAATGAGCAGCGGGGACACAGCGCAGCGATCACGCTCACTAAGAGGAGATCCGCTCACTAACTGCACACGCAGCCTGGGCATATTTTGTTTCTGCGGTGGTGCATACAGTCGACAGCCATACAATAGATGCGCTGATCGGCAGTTCATGAAGGCGGCCATATTAGTAGAGGCACTGGAGGAGGAACTTACTCTCTCCCCCATCTCAGCTTCCTGGCTCGGACGGAGCCATTTTGAATACTGCAATTGCACGCAGCTTGCCAGACAAAGGAACCAGTGATTCAGGAGAGCAGCCATTTTTAGGGAGGGCTCTATTAAGGATGTCATCCCTACTTCCTGGTGCGGAAGGGGCAATATTTCATTGTGATACACGTGGATCATCGTGCTGCACGTTGCTCCTCTGTTCTGCCTCTCCTATACTAGTATCGTTACACCTTTTTATTGTAATTGCTGACAATCAATTGCATTACTTTACTAGCCTGTTTACACAATCAGGACTATTGATCAGCGTCTTGGAATTGGTGTGTTTACAAGGATTTACTTGGCATTGTAACCTGGCAAGATCTTTGTCTTCTTGGTAGTCAGAATTTAGCTCTCAGACTTTACTAAACATTAATATACAGTTTTCTACAGGTATACACACTCCCACACATTCACTGGCGGACGCAGGCACATCTTCACAATCCCAATCAGTGCACGAAGAATGCCTGTTCACCACTTCACACAAGGCCAAGAGAATCATTACTGATGCATCTCATTGCCGTGGTCAGAATTCTGACCATTCCTCAGAGGAGGAGGGCGAGGTAGACTTTGATCTGCAGGAGGATGACTTACTCAATTCAGCAGACTCCTCCCCCACCCAGAAAGTAGATAACCTTATTCTGGGTATCGAAAACTCCTTAGGGTTTGCTTAACCCGAGCCCACGGTCCCTTCAGGGTTCTCCCTGTTTAAAAAGACTGAAGCGCAGGTAGCTGCTTTTCCACCATCCCTCAGATGATGGAGATGGTATCTGATGCATGACAAAGGCCAAAAAGGCAGTTTATGAAGCCGGGTAGTTTTAGATCTTTTTACCCGCTTCCGCCAGAAGATTCCATTGAATGGGAACTTCCCTTAGGGTGGACATTGCCGTGACATGGTTGTCTTCCTCTTCGGCTATTCCTACTCAGGAGTGGGTTTCAATAAGAGATTGCACTGATAAGAAGTGCGATCATGCCCTCCACTCAGCTTACATTGCGGAAGGCAGTATGTTTTGACCCACTATGGCGGGTGTCTGGCCAAACAAGGCTATACAGCATTGGGCTGGACTGCTGGTTAAGGGCATTCAGGACGACTCCCAACTCGCAGAAGTTCTTTCCTAAGCTGAGCATGTCCTTGACACCGCTGATTATGTATGCCAGGCAGCCATGGAGGCAGTGTCTGTCAATGCCAGATTCTCTGCCCTCATTATCGCAGCTCGCTGTACTTTATGGTTATGCTATTGGACAGCGGATGCTTATTCATAGCGAGCTCTAGAGGACTTGCCTTTTGATGGGGTTAAGCTCTTTGGTTCAGAGTTAGAGAAGGTCATATAGGAATCTGTGGTGGGGGCACGCCTTCATTTCCAGCGCCAGTGGCGTTCATCCACCATAGATATTTGAACATGAGGAATTGTGTCCCGGGGATATGTCATTGATCTAGTTCAGTTTCCACCACAAAGATTCTTCACCACAGCTACCCCCCTTTGTCCCCTCAGGCGCAAGGCACTTCAGGAAGCAAACCAGAATTTACTAACAGCCGGTGTCAGTGTTCCCAGTCCAACACAGTAAAGAGGTCAGGGGTTTTACTCCAGTCTCTTCCTAGTACCAAAACAGGACAGGTCATTGCCTCCCATTTTAAACCTGCAGTCTCTGAACAAGCAGGTAAGGACTCAAAAGTTCAGAATGGAGTCCCTTCGTACTATCATTGCCGGAATGGAGCAGGGAAAGTTTTTAGCCTCCATAGACATTGAGGATGCCTAACTACACGTCCCTGTATGCAGGGGACACCATTGCCTCCTCTGCTTTGCGGTAGGAAAATACCATTTTCAGGTCAGGGCCCTACCTTTTGGCCTAGCGAATGCTCCACGAGTGTTCACCAAGATCATGGCGGGATCCCTGCAGCAGAAGGGAGTCACAAGAGTTCCCTGTCTAGACGATCTACTTCTGAAAGCACCGTCTGTGTCGCTCTTAAATCATCACATCCAGATCACTGCGCAGTTGCTGGAAGCTCATGGGTGGATTCTCAATTTGCCCAAATCATCTCTCATTCCGGCTCAGCGCATGCGCTTCCTAGGTCTCATGTTCAACACAGTGACCTAGAGAGTCTATTTACCCGTAAACAAGGTCCTCGCTCTCTTGCGCAGAACCAGGACCTTCCTTGTGCGGAAAGGGGTGTCCATCCTCAGCTGCATGAAACTCTTGAGAACAATGGTTTCAGTGTTCGAGGCCATGCCCTGTGCACAATTCCACTCTCGCCCTCTTCAACAGGAGGTTCTTCGAAAGTGGTCAGGGTCTCAGGAGCATCTAGACAGGCAGATCATTCGCTGTCAGGACCCACTCGTCTTTCCCTAGCGTGGTGGTTAACCAGCAAAATCTGAACATGGGTCAGACCCTTCAGCCCGGCCCATGGACCTTACTTACGACAGATGCAAGTCTGCTAGGTTGGGGAGGGGTAACAGGATCCCTGAGATTTCAGGGCCTTTGGTCTCCCCAAGAGTTCACACTCTTGATCAACGTCCTAGAACTCCGAGCGGTTTACAGAACGTTGACGAAAGCTCAGAGGTTCCTGGCAGGGAAACCTCTTCAGATTCAGACAGACAATGCCACGGCCATGGCATATTTAAATCAAGGGGGAACTTGCAGTATAAGAGCCATGCGGGAAACAGCCAAGATCATGGTATGGGTGGAACGCCATGTACCCCAGATATGGGCCGTTTAAATTCCAGGTGTGGGCAATTGGGAGGCCGACTTTCTCAGCAGGCAGATGGTTCACCTGGGCGAATGGCTTCTCAAGAAGCGGGTCTTCGTCCTTCTAGTGGAACGTTGGGGCATGCCGTAAATCGATCTCATGGCATTCAGACTAAACCATCAAGTCCCCCTGTGCTGCTCAAAGTCTGGAGACCCTCAAGCACTTTCCACGGATGCCATGACAGTTCCATGGCACTTCTGCCTAGTGTACATGTTTCCCCCGATACCCATGTTCTCGCGGGTACTAAAAAAGTTAAAAAGAGAGCGGGTCCCCGCCATTCTGGTAGCTCCCCATTGGCCACGCAGAGCATGGTTCTCAGACATTCTGAAACTGGCAGTGGATCCTCCCTTCCATCTGCCAATGCATCCAGACCTTTTGTTTGAGGTCCTCTTCTCTGCCACGATTTAGATTGGCTAGCTTTTGACACCTTAATTCTCAAGGCCAAGGGTTTTTCACCAGAAGTTATTGGTACGCTTATCAAGGCCAGGAAATTGTCCGATTGGCCATATATTATTGAGTCTGGAATACATACATTCTTTGGTGTGAGGCCCAGGGTTTCCACACATCCAAGTTTAATCTCCTTAGACTGCTTGCCTTCCTGCAGGCCAGCCTAGATAAGGGACTCCGTCTGGGCACCCTTAAGGTTCAGATCTCGGCGCACTCCATTTATTTTCGGTGGAAGCTGGCGGTCATCAGAGATGTTCAGACCTTCTTGCAGGGGGTCCTTCATATGCAGCCCCCCTTTGTTCATCCAGTAGAACCTTGGGATCTCAACCTGGTGCTTAATGCACTAATAAATACGCCATTCGAGTCTCTAGATTCGGTGGATTTACGCCATCTCACTTGGAAAACGGTATTCCTGTTAGCGATTTCGACAGCTCGTAGAGTGTTCGAATAAGCAGCTCTCTGCTGCACCTCCCCATTCCTGATTTTCCAGGATGATATGGCGGTCCTTTCTCACTAAACCTTCTTTTGTTCCAAAGTTTGTGTCCAGGTTCCATTTAAATCAAGAGATTGTGGTCCCAGCTTTCCATCCTCCGCCTTCCCCTTCCTCTGCTTCCTCTTCCTCAGGGGGCGATTTAATGTTGCCGGTTGTGGTTCGTGTTCTTCATTGTTATGTAGACCACACAGCCTCGGTTCGTAGAAACTAAGACCTTTTTGTTCTTTACGATGCTCAGAAGCGGGGTGTGCCAGCTTCAAAACAGTCGCTTGCTTGCTGGATCACTTGCGCTATTAGACTGGCTTACGCTCTGGCATGTCTGCCTGTTCCGGTATCGTTAAAGGCTTACTCTACCAGATCCGTTTGCACCTCTTGGGCGGCGCGTTATGGGGCTTCAGCGGAGCAGCTATGCAGAACTGCTACATGGTCATCTGTCCATACATTCTCTAAATTCTACAGGTTATAGGGCTTTGCATCTTCTGATATGAGCTTTGGGCGCAAGGTATTGCATGCAGCCATTCCAGAGCATTCCATCTCTTAGAGGCAGCTTTGGTATGTCCCCAATGTTTCGGCGGTGTCCCCCAATGTTAGGAAAGAGAAAAGAAGATTTTTACTGATTGTAAAATCAATTTCTTACTTCATTGGGGGAAACTGCGCACCCTCCCTTGCTTTATAAATAGTTCTGTTGTGTGAATTTTTATGTTTATGCTCTTTGCCCTTTGGGGCTCCCTTTTTCTTATATGCATGGTTAATCAAAACTGAGGTATCCACAGGAGAGAAGAGGCATAGTAGGGGAGGAGAGTGAAGATCAAAGAAGTTGATAAGTGCCTAGACTCCTACACCCACTACTAAACCCCCAATTTCTCAGTATCCCTCAATAGAGTATGAGAAATCGATTTTGCGGTGAGTAAAAATCTTTTTGGGGGCTTCAACACATATAGTCAATATGGCACTAGAGTACTAATACATGGTTGGCTCACCACACAGGGTAAAGCATAGGCGAGTTAGAAAAAACAAATCTTACATTTTCCATGGTAATGTTAAAAATGTGAATATTTGTTTGCAAATTTTATTAATTGGATATATACAATTGGAAAACCAACTTTGGATGGCATTCTTATTTGATTTGTATTGAAATCTTCATTCATATTGTCTTTTGTTTTGTGAAACTAAAAAATCTGCTTTAACAATAGTGTTCTCCATTGAAGGGGCAGCAGAGAGGTGGTGGATGATGGATCGATTCCTGGAGATGGATTAGGAGCCGGTGGCCTTGACTCAAGTTTTTACAGCCATCTAAAGCGCAATTGGATTTGGATAAGCTATATTATTAATAAAACCAAAAGAGTTAGTATTCTATTTCAAGTAGATGCTTTTAAATAAGGTTCTTCTGTCTGTCAGATTTCCTTATCTGTTTCACATTGATTTCATTTTTGAGCACATTATATAATGCATGGAATCCACCCAAATAACTAAAACCATACATGTTTAATGATGATTTTTTGCTTTAAAGCTGCACTAGCACCAGAGGGAGCAAAACAGTATAGCGCCACTCCCTCTTCCCAAAGCCTGGGGGACTTTCTTGTGCAGTGATTTTTTTTTCGGGATCTGTAGTTAGTCTTTCAGCCCCAGCTGAAACTTAATGTGAAGTTTTGGGCAGTGATTTGAGCCGGAGGACAAATGAGAAGATGCATTCACAACATTGCAGTGTTTGGTCCTCTTGTTCACACACTCCTATTCTGCAGCCATTATAAAGTAGAAAATTGTTCACCACTTTAGGTGGTAGTGCAGTGTTAATGTTTTTTTTGCACAATTCTGTTTTCTGGAACCATGATTTTCAGACAACAAAAATGCAATTCATATTACGGTGTTAAGCATTTTTAAGGAATGGGTGGGCTTATATTACATGGCACAAAGATGATTTGTAATGGTCAGTTTGGGTTGTCTTTGTCTTGTTTCTATGTTAATTTTTTTTTTCTTGTTTAGACTAAATCTGATCAAGAGGGTTTTACTTTGAGACTTCAGACTTTCCTGACAAAGCATACTTTACCCCTTGGCTCAAGAGGTAAAATATTGAATCATAATTCCCTTTTTCACAGACTATAAACATACTGGTAAACTCCAGCTGGTACTACTATAATGCTTCACTGCTTAGTAAATAATCGTAGTTTAAAGCTGGCCACAAAAGGACAGATCATATCAGTTAATTTTGTCTTCTCCAACCAAGTTGGTGCTATATTGCTCTATATACATACATGGTTGTATGAAGGTTCCTTTGTAGTTATCCTCTGATAGTTCTCTTGTGTAATGATGCAGTGCAATAAAGTACTTGATGATTCTCTTCTTCAAATCTGTTTTGCGTTTGACTAACCAAGCTTCATATGTTTTGTAATAACAGTGCCGTAACTAGAAATTTTGGTGCCCTGGGCGAGACAGGGCACCGGCGCCCCCCATCTAAGTGGGAGTGGCATGTGACAAGTTGGTGTGGCCAACCTAATGTGGGTGTGGCTAGCACTTTTCTGAAAGAATTTTTTATATATATATATGCATATATGCACACACGCAGAGAGCATATGTGTTCCAAATGCCGAACTTCCTGTCAGTGGAACGCACATGCGTTCCACTGCGGGACGGACTTAAGGGCTGAAGCGTCCAACTGTTGTAAGTATCTCTCTCTCTCTTAGGGCTGAAGCTATGGAGGCAGGTAGCGGGCGGCTGCTGCGCCCCCATGGCCTTGCGCCCGGGGCGACGGCACCGCTCGCACCGCCCTCGTTACGGCACTGTGTAATAAGCTACAAATTGTCCAGTATAAAATATTTTAGGCATCCTGCCATATCATTTTTGTTCTTTTGGAATTCAGGTAGCCAGAAAAAAGTCTTTGGAGATGTGACAATATCTGAGAAAGGAGAGGTTGTTCAAATGGTGAAAGAAGCTACAGCACATCGTAACAAACGGGTTTCTGGAGGGAAAAACCAAAAGCGAAAAAGACAAAAAAAAGTTACTGAAAAAAAGCCAAAAGCAAAGAGGAGGAAGAGTAAGTAACGCGGCTTCTCAAAGTAAATGTCCATTTCTACCTATTAGAAAGTGAGCTTAATGATCTCCAAGATATTTATAAATTAATATTATTAAATAAATGATTCCATTTAAGAGTTATCTTGTATTGAACCACTGCTGGGCCATACTGTCTTTTATATTTCTTGTTTGCCATGGTGAATGGTTACCCTGAGCCTAGCAGCATGTGGATATTATCACTACATCATACTGATTATTAATCCCAGCAGTATAACCTGCATTATGGTATTTTAGGGGTTTATTAGAAACTTACCAAATTACAACACCAGCAACTGTAGATTGGTGGAGACGAATAGCGTTTTTGTGGCTTTGAAATAGCTTATAGAATTGATAGACATTTTATGGAGGCAAAGTTATTAGATTATATATACTATATACCATTTTAATATGGTATACAGGCAATTAGCGGCATATATGAGCAAAACAAGTAATTGTCAGTTTGGTAGGTGTGTATGGTTTGCTCATCTTACAGTTTAACCTCAATATCTCTAAGAGGAAACTAAGGAAGAGATAAACAGAAGAAATCGATACCATGATGAGGCTGATCAAAACGCATTACAAAGAATGACCCGTCTTCGAGTGGCCTGGACTGCACAGGAGGATGGCTTACTAATGCTCTGTCGACTTGCCAGTAACATTCTAAATACAAAGGTAGTATAGAAACTTGAAATTTAGTTGCATTTTTTTTTTTACATTAAATTAAACTCATGTGTCTGGGCTAGCTGACCGTAGCTGCCAGTTACAGAAGTCTGGTAGAGTGTAAGTTTCGCTAGGTTCCTGGCCTTGCAATCTTCACAAATGATGTTCTAAACTGAATGCTGTTTGTAAAATTTGGAAGCATTGCAGTGCTTCTGCAGGATGAAAGGAAATCCAGGTGTTTTCACCATGTGATGTCACTAGTATTTTCCTCCTGGTCTGCAGGCCTGGGTTCATGCTGTCATTGGTCTAGTAGAAACTGTTATTTGAGCTACTAATAAATCCTGGTTAGATTTTTTATTTATTTTGTTTTAAAAGTGACAAAAGGAGCTAAATATAATACTTGTGCTTATTTCTGTCCCTATAACTCCCTACATATTAAAAGAACAAACATTTGGTATGTCTGTATTTGAGAGAACAAAGTAAGCATTGGAATATTTGAAAAATATATAGGTTTTTTTTTTTTTTTTTTTTTTTTTTTTTGTATGAAGGGTGTAGATTTTTGTCTGGTAAAAAGAATAAAAGCTTGGGTAGAATGAGAAATTAAAAAATGGGCCTGGTCATTTGCAACTTTGCTTATAAAGCCAGCATCCTGGAGTCACCTTTTCACTGTGGCAGATGACACTGGTGTTTTTCATGTACTATTTAAGGAGTAGCCTTAATTTCTCAAAGCAATAGATTGACATGTTTCTTAAGAAAGCTGTTTTGTTTTGGCCATTGAGAGTTTGCCATTAGGACACTAATGGCTGCTGAAAATGGGGCTTACAGTCATATGAGATTAATAAATTATAAAGCAGTCATTTTATGCAATAATAGTCATTTACAACTTTACTAATGTCTTAACTATATTTTAAGTCATTTTAATGGTTCCTTGATTAATAAAAGTGTAAATTCTTTCAAAAACCAAGATATTATTTAGTGATTCCAAACTTTTGCACATTAGTGCAAGAGTGAAGATCATCACTGCAGACCCAGTCGTGTAGAGCTTAACAATTATGAAAAATAAATATTGGCAAAGATGATCATTACTATAAACCAAAAGATAATGCTTGGAGTAGCAATAAGAAGTGTTCTGCAGCAGAAATGTAATTCCTTAAATGGAAACTGGGAAGGCTGGCATAAGATGTTCTGCAGCAGTATAATAAAATATGATTTCCTGTTCTATTTTTGTTTTCTAGGTAAAAAGACCATTTGTTCCATGGCAGGTTGTCAGAGATATTATGCATTTCAGCCTGGACGAATCACTGGACAAAACCTCACATTCCATTGGCAGAAGGGCTCGTTACATAATGAAAAATCCCCAGACATACCTTAACTACAAGTAAGCCATCTAATATTAAATCGCCAAGAGACAGATTCAATTAAGTGCATGGACCGTCATGTGCAGGTATTATGGTACATAAAACATTGCTTATTTTTGCTTGCACTTATAGGAGGTGAAAGCAGAAATAAGCAGTGTTTTGGTACCCTATAATCCCATGGTGTCTCATCTATGGAACTTAAACTTATTTGAATCTGCCCCCAAATGTCTGGTAGGACATAATACTAATTACATGTAGTTCAACAAAATTGTGTGTGTCCTATGTAGCCTACTTAAGGGTTTATGGTAAATGGTTTGCTTAGAAAGTGGTGTGTGTTTTTCCAGTACACAGAATATTCTCTGGGAAATATGGTTTCCCTGTCATATTAGATTGTTTTAACAGGGAAAACAGCAATTTCTAATATGAATCTCTCTGCACATAGCACCACTTTCATTCTTTACATCGGCTAATGTAATCGTTTTATATCAATGTTATGTACATTATATTTAAATACCATTTTTCTTCTTTTAGATTGACCAGCAAGGTGCAATATAATTAATTGGCTTAGTCCTTTTTTTAAAAAAAATGAATTGTCTTAGATTCTGCTGCCCCCAACACATGTACCTGAAACAGCCACATCACTATATGCTTACACCTGGTTCTAAGCCTTAGTATACAGTCTATACTGTTGTTGCCATATTGTACCTCATGCTTTCAAGATCTAATACAAGTGTTCAATTAAATGGGCTGTTCACTTTTGGATAACACCCTCATTGTGTACTTACCAGTGTAGCAAATGTGAAAGGAGTTAGTCCACCTATTTGTTACATGGTGGTGAGGTGAAGTGATTTCATAAAATAAGTGAGTGTTGTCTTAAAGTGTGTACCCTCTTTAATATATGCATCAACATTCTATATTATATCTGTATATATGGTACTAAGTGGTGGCATCAATTAACTCTACAAGTTCAGGGCAGTGATGGCTGCATTTATGAGATCCAGGAGGGTCACTGCCATTCCTTACCTGGACAATCTGCTGTTCAAGGCAACATCTCCAGCTTTGCTGCTAGCTCAAGTTCAGGAGATGGCCCAGATCTTTGATTCTCAAGCTTGGATCTTCAAGTATGAGTTATCTAGCCTGACTCTGTAAGTTTCTGGAAGCACACAGGTGGGTGCTAAATTTACCCAATTCTTCTCTCATTCCGCAACAGTGAATGTGATTCCTGGGCCTCTTGTTCGATACAGTGACTCAGAAAGTATACTTACTGGAGAACAAGGTCTTCACTCTCTCCCGCAAGACCAGGACCCTTCTAAGGCAGAAAGAGGTATCTCTCCTGAGTTGCATGAAACTCCTGGGGAAGATGGTGACCGTGTTCAAGGCGGTGCCGTTTGCACAGTTCCACTCTCGCCCACTTCAAAGGGAGATCCTTCTGAAATGGTCAAGTTCTCATGTGCATTAAGACAGGCAGATCATCCACCTGTCCAATCCCACTCGTCTTTCCCTCCCCTGGTGGCTATCCAAACAAAATCTGGAGAGGGGTCAGTCCCTGCAAGCCTGGACATGTACCTTAGTCACGACAGATGCAAGTTTGTTAGGCTGGGAAGGGGTGACATGGTTCTGGAGATTCCAGGGTGTCTGGTCCCCCCAGGAGGCCACTCTCCCAATCAACGTCCTATAACTCAGAGCGGTGTACAGGACGCTGACTCAGGCACAAAGATTCCTGTCAGGGAATTCTCTCCAAATTCAGTCGGACAATGCCACGGCCGTGGCGTATCTAAATCTTCAGGGGGGAACCCGCAGTATAGGGGCCATGCGGAAGACGACCAGAATCATGGCATGGGGAGAGCGCCATGTTCCCAACATATCAGCCATTTAGAGAAGGCAACTTCCTCAGCAGGCAGACAGTTTACCCAGGCGAATGGTTCCTCAACAAACGGGCGTTTGCTCTTTTAGTGGAGCACTGGGGCATGTCGGAGATCGATCTCATGGCATCCAGGCTATATTGTCAACTTCCGCGATATGGCTCAAAGTTTCGGGACCCTCAAGCAGAATTCGTAGATGCCATGGCATTTTCACCTAGTGTACCTCTTCCTGCTGATACCCATGCTCTCGTGGGTGCTAAAAAAGTTAAAAAGAGAACGTGTGCCCGCAATTCTGGCATGGTTTTCAGACATTATGAAACTGGAGGCACCACCCCCTTTCCATCTGCCAATGCAACCAGATCGCCTCACTCAGGACCCTCTTCTCTACCACTCTTTGGATCATATAGCTTTGACGGCGTGGTTGTTGAAACCCTAATTCTCAAGGCCAGGGATTTTTCTCAGGAAGTCATTGGTACCCTTATTAGGGCCAGGAAGGCATCCTCCTCTACCATATACCATCGAGTCTGGAAAACATATATTCTTTGGTGTGAGGCTCAAAGCCTACACACATTCAGGTTTAGCCTCCCTCGGCTACTGGCTTTCCTGCAGGCCAGCCTCGATGAGGGGCTCCGCCTGGGGTCCCTCAAGGTTCGGGTCTCGGAGCTTTCCGTTTATTTTCAACGCAACTGGCGAGATTCAGGGATGTTCAGACCTTCTTGCAGGGAGTTCTTCATGTACAGCCCCCCTTCGTTCACCCAGTGGTGCCTTGGGATCTCAATTTGGTGCTTAACACGCTTACCCAGACTCCATTTGAACCTCTGGAGTCAGTTGATTTACGCCATCTCACTTGGAAGACCGTATTTCTTTTGGCTATCTCGTCAGCTCGTAGAGTCTTCGAATTAACAGCGCTCTGCTGCAGTTCTCCTTTCTTAAACTTCCATGAGGATAGAGTGGTCCTGCGCACCAAGCCTTCTTTTGTTGCAAAGGTGGTGTCCAGGTTTCACTTAAATCAGGAGATTGTGGTTCCGGCCTTCCACCCGTCGTTTTCTCCTAGTGATGACTTTCGGTTGCTGAAAGTGGTTTGTGCTCTTCGTATTTATGGTGACCACACAGCCTCTGTCCGTGGAATAAAGGACCTTTTTGATCTTAACAATGCACAGAAGTGAGGTTGGCCAGATTCTAAGCAGTCCTTTGCCCCCTGGATAAAGTCCTCTATTTCTCTGACTTATGTCCGGGCGTCTCAGGCTGTCCCAGTATCATTAAAGGCTCATTTTACTAGAGCTGTCCGCGCATCTTGGGCGGCCTGCCATGGGGTTTCGACGGAGCAGCTATGCAGAGCGGCAACATGGTCATCAGTCCACACCTTTTTAAAATTCTACAGGTTGCAGGGCTTTGCATCCGCGGATGTGAGTTTTGGGCGCAGAGTGTTGCGTGCAGCCGTTCCAGAGCATTCCCTCCCTTAGAGGCAGCTTTGGTATGTCCAAAAAATGTCTCGCAGTGTCCCCCAATGGTAGAAAAGACAAAAGAAGATTTTTACTCGCCATAAAATCGATTTCTCTTACTCCATTGGGGGACACTGCCCACCCTTTCGTGCTCTGTAAATAGTTCTGTTGTGTGAATTTTATTACAAAAAAAAATAAAAATAGAAAACAGAGTTTTTGTTTAGCCCCATAGGGCTCCTCTTCCTCCTACGCTTGGTTAGACAAAACTGAGGCTACAGGAGAGAAGGGGCATAGTAGGGGAGGAAGTCTAAGTGCCTAAACTCCTAGTCCCATCTACTATATCCCCAATGTCTCGCAGTGTCCCCCAATGGATTAAGAGAAATCGATTTTATGGTGAGTAAAAATCTTTTTTTTTTTCGTACTTGCGTAAAATTCTTCTCTTAACGCTGGTTACGCTCTTTGTTCATTGTTTAGATGCTATACTTAGGGTTCTTTTTCTTGTTCCAGAATATTGTTTTTTCTTCTCCTATTTCTTCTGTAGTACTGGTTCTCTCCTCGGGGGCTTTGTTAGTAACACAGTGACTGGAGTGCCATTCTTGACAGTGCCAGAAAGGCCACCTCGTGTACCAGGTTTAGACAAGTGCAGTTATACTTACACAAAGTCTATTACCTCCCACACAAGCTGCACCAGATGGGTGTCGAAGTTGACTCTGAGTGCCCAAAGTGTGGTGGAACCCCTGCTAACTTCTTGCACCTCCTCTGGGATTGTCCTGTGATGGGGGACTTCTGGTCAGAAGTGGTGGAGGCTATACGAGATACAGGAATCAGGATTCCTTTATTTTGTAAGACTTGTGTGTTCAGTATAGGAGTGGATTTGCTGCTTGGCAGGAGCCAGTGGCAGATCCAGGGTGTTTTAAACACAATCAGAGCAGCGGGACAGCACACTGTCACTGCTGAACGGACCTGCACATACTGTGCAGCCGCCGGCAGCCTTAGAACACAGAAAGGGGGCGGGCCCTAAATCGCCCCCCCATAAAATCTCCCCGGGTAGGGCAAATGTCTGGGTCCGCCCCTGGCAGGAGCGTGACCAGATATGTCACCAACCTCCTTGCATTGGCTAAGGCCATTATAGCCCAAAGTGGATGGCCAGTGATGGGCCTAGTTTTGCTGCTCTGGGTGGTTTTGGTGAATGATTCTGTGGGATATGAGGTTCACCTACCAATCCAGAAACACTATACCTAAGTACTATAAAGTGTGGTCTCGTTGGGTGAAATCTAGATATGCCATGAGTTCCCTGGTAGCAGATTTTTATCCACCTTGAACGTCCCCCCACCCCCTTTACCCATACAAGCCTACTCCTTTGTGCATATGTATCTACTGGATACTAGGGTCAGGGATCACAGTGCTCAATGGGGGTGGGAGGGAAAGCTAGATCTGTTTTGGCCAAACATTACATTGGACATTCACTTGAACTGCGTGTTGCTTATATGCTTAATGCTTTATACACATTTTCTTGAAGGCTATATACTCAAAAGTACTGGAACTGTGTGCTAAGCTACTTTTGTTATGCTTTAATTGTATTGGCTGAAAGCTTGAATACAAATATATTTTTATTTTTTTTTATTTTTTTTTTAAAAGCACATAATTAAACAGAGAAAGAAAACGGAACTATAATTTAACACCATGCTAATTTAAAATACTAAAATGTTTTAATTTCCTTCACAATTATTAGGAAATAATACACCTCTTACTGTGAAAAACTGTATAATGATGATTGAAGTCCACAAGTTCTGTGATCTGTATTTGTGGTCACAGAAGTACTTGTGAAATATCCCATAAATAATTTGAGTCAACCCCACAAGTTATGTTTTGCATGTTTCTTCTAGAGTGTGTTTGGCGGAAGTGTTCCAGGATAAAGGACTTGTTGAAGAATTTATGAATCGGAAGGCATGTTATGAGGATCCTAAGGTATGAATTTTGGGGAATTAACAGCAATGTGAATTAGTCTATTATTCTTTTTAGTTTACAAGTGTTGTACTGCAATTTTCATTTCGTAATATAAAAAAAACCCTAAACCAGTTACCCCACCGTCACACTTCCCACGTCCCTACACAAAATTTGCTTTACAACAAGCTCTGAATGGTTTGTGTGAAAGAATGGGGGGCTCAGACCTCGTCTTATTAACTCAAAAGTTCCACAAGGGACACGATCACCCTCTTTAATTACACACGCCAGTTCGGCCAAAACTCTCACTGCCACAGACATAATGATTGTGAGAGGTCTGTGCTTCTATAGTAACTGTTACTTTTTTTGCTCTGACATGTCCATGTGCATCAGTTTGCACATGCACCTGAAAGCTTTTTTATTTTTTAGATATTTTCGGCCTCCTGCAGGAGATTTCTAGTTTCATTTTCATTATATTATTTTTATCTTTATTTTCCTGATATGAAGTAGCTATATTGCGCTTTAATAATAATTTTTTTAATATCCGTACATGGATCTGCCCCTGATAGGGCTCTGCCCCTTTCAGTCTTGGCGCCTGATAGGGCTTTGCTCTCTTCCAGTCTTGGCGCCTGATAGGGCTCTGCCCCTTTCAGTCTTGGCGCCTGATAGGGCTCTGCCCCTTTCAGTCTTGGCGCCTGATAGGGCTCTGCCCCTTTCAGTCTTGGCGCCTGATAGGGCTCGCCTTGTTTGGTCGTTACTACTGCTGTCATGCAAGTATATACAGTCAGCTCCAGTTCAATGAACATATAGCAAGGCAAGCACTGTGAGGCAATGAGGTAAACAGGAGGCAGCTGATATATACTCATTATGGCAAGCAATGCACTTATATATCCTTTCAAACCATCTACTTTGCTATATACTACCCACACATACACACACCTCCTTAAATACTAATGCGTCTCATACACCTGGTTGGTGCCAGGCTTAATTAGGTACACCATGACGAGGTAAATAGCCTTGGTGTTACTTGCTTTAAGTTTGCTTTACAATAACTTACTAACTCTACCTTGTTTTATTTTATTTCAAAGCAAACTGATATTCGTGGTACAGCCAACTAAAATGTTCATCTTTCTTAAAGGTTTGTGCCTCAGAGTTTAAAGAGTTTGTGGCTTGTCTCAGACGAAAGTTCAGCACAGCTCTGGGTGATCCAGTGTATGAGATTCCAGACAATGTGAAGGAGTTGTTTAATAGGTAATGTCATAATGTCATACAAGTAGAAATTATTGCTTTGTGTGTTTTATAGTTATTTATAGTAATAAAACAGCAATTATATATACATAACTTTCAGAATTCACCTGCTGCCTTCCTTTTGTACTTGTAACCATCTAGAATAGAGAGGACCATATTTACGTAAACTTTAATCTGCAAACTGCTTCTTTCATGCTATGTTTTTAGTGGACATTAGTCATACAAGTCATATCATATCTTACTATACAGTCATGGCCAAAAGTTTTGAGAATGACACAAATATTCTTTTTCACAAAGTCTGCTGCTTCAGTTTTTATGATGGCAATTTGCATATTCTCCAGAATGTCATGAACGATGATCAGATGAATTGCAATTAATTTCAAAGTCCCTCTTTGCCATGACAATGAACTTTATCCCCAAAACATTTCCACTGCATTTCAGCCCTGCCACAAAAGGACCAGCTGACATCAGGTCAGTGATTCTCTCGTTAACACAGGTAAAGGGTGTTGATGAGGACAAGGCTGGAGATCACTCTGTCATACGGATTGAGTTAGAATACCAGACTGGAAGCTTTAAAAGGAGGGTGGTGCTTGAAATCACTATTCTTCTTCTGTTAGCCGTAGTTACCTGCAAAGAAACACGTGCAGTCATCAATGCTTTGCACAAAAAGGGCTTCACAGGCAAGGATATTGCTCCTAGTAAGATTGCTCGTAAATCAGACATTTATCACATCATCAAGAACTTCAAGGAGAGAGGTTCAATAGTTGTGAAGAAGGCTTTTAGGGCACCCAAGAACGTCCAGCAAGTGCCAGGACTGTCTCTTAGAGTTGACTCAGCTGTGGGATCAGGGCACCACCAGTGCAGAGCTTGCTCAGGAATGGCAGTAGGCAGGTGTACGCACAGTGAGGCGAAGACTTTTGGAGGATGTCCTGGTGTCAAGAAGGCCAGCAAAGAAGCCACTTCTCTCCAGGAAGAACATTAGGGCCAGATTGATATTCTGAAAAAGGTACAGGGATTGAACTGCTGAGGACTGGGGTAAAGTCACTTTCTCTGATTAAACGCCTTTCAGATTGTTTGGGGCATCTGGAAAAACGCTTGTCCGGAGAAGGAAAGCTGATTGCTACCATCAGTCCTGTGTCATGCCAACAGTAAAGCATTCTGAGACCATTCATGTGTGGGGCTGCTTCTCAGTCAAGGGAGTGGGCTCACTCACAATTTTGCCTAAGAACACAGTCATGAATAAAGAACGATACCAAAACATCCTCCAAGAGCAGCTTCTCCCAACCAACCAAGAACAGTGTGGTGACGAACATTGCCTTTTCCAGCATGATGGTTATCACTTTTGCCTTATGGCAAGGTGCTCCAAGTGGATTGGGTATCAAAACATCGAAATTTTGGGTCCATGGCCAGGAAACTCCCCAGAACATAATCCCATTGAGAATTTGTGTTCAATCCTCAAGAGGTGGGTGGACAAACATAACCCCACAAATTCTCACAAACTCCAAGCTGACAAAACTCTAAATAGCATTGTCTGACAATGAGTATCATGCTGCAAACTGTATTGGTTTTATAACTCATTGCAGATTTGTACTCCCAGTGTCAATGAGCTTCTATGATCTTTATATAGTGAAATTTTGTAAATTGCTTTATTGTACATACCTCTAATTTAAGCTACCTATTTATATAGTTATTTAAGTTTAAAAAGATCCATTTTCATTAAATGCAAAGCTTCATTTTTACAATACCTTAAGCATAGCCCAGTTTACCGTAATGGTAGAAGTCCTCACTTCATACTGACAATCTGACTGCTACTTGGTTTAACACACTCAAAATATTATCTGTGACAGTAGCACTTTATGTTCTGATTTGCAAGGAAGAGGTCTAATCTTCTCTTTAATTTATCTACACACTCTGTCCATACCAGATCTTGAGAAAGTACATTCCATAGTTTCACCTTTTACTGTAAAAAAAGAAAAAAAACCCTTGTTGTAGCCGAAGATTAAATATTTGCGTTGAAATGGAACTGATCTTGTTTTTTTTGTAGGTCTCTGATACTTAATAGGTTGCTAGAGTTTTTTGTAGGGACCATGAATGTATATACTGTTAGCATATCTCACTTTAAAATGATTTTATTTTAATGTATATAACTTTAGCCCAGACAATGCTTCCCGAGTTCTGCCATGTCCCCTTCTAAAGTATTTGCCCTTTGTTTCTTTTCTCTGCATCCTCTCCACATCCAAGACAAGCTTTCTGTGAACTGTTCTAGAAGTTTAAGATGAGGCCTCATTAGAGATTTTCATTCTATTCCCTTTTAATACAAGTCAATATTCTGCTGGCTCTACATGTTGAACATTGCATTACATGCTATTGCCAAGATTTATGAGAATACCTAGATCATTCTTAATGATTGATTTATTTAACAGCATCTTATTTAGTTTGTAAACTGTGTCTATGTTTTGAATAACTTTTACGTTGATCAACATTGAGTTTCAGCTGTCATACTTTTCTGTCATGTTTCTCTTATATTTTTGAGTATATTCACAAACCTTATTACACTACATCATCTTGTATCATCCAGGATTTGTTAAGCTCAAACTATTAGTGTAAAAATCTGGTCGAACCAACCAGGCTCAATTATCTCTCTTGAACCTTTTGATTTGTTTTTGGTTCAACCAACATGCTGTGTATTTTATAACAGCTAAGCTGTTAACTCTGAGTTAGAGTTCATTAAATAATGTAGCCATATGAGATTATACATGTTCGAACTGGATTCGCTTTGCTGTACTTTTTAGTGTAGAAGTTTGAGAACCATTTCAACAACCACTTTGAAACAATTTCAAGCATCTCTATCCATAAGCCTAAAAATAATACTTTTAATACCAATTTTAGCACTTTTTACTGATTTATATTTCTTAATACATATTTTCTTCAGCAGTAGAGACATACGGAGGTTAGCTTATGGTTCACCTCTAGGTGACAGGGCACATTAAAAAAAAAAAAAAAAAAACTGACTCCTTTTTCTCCCTAGCTATACCCATCTCCCCCCTCAGTTCCTTTTCTATTGCCCTATACGGGCAGTCGGAACAGGGCTTTTTTTACCTTAATTGCATTGTTTTGTTTTGAAACTTTATTTTTTATACTAATTTGAGGGTCAGCTGTCCCCTGACAGGGGATGTATTTTTACCCCTTCTTTCGTTGCAATAGTTCTTCACCCTCAACTCTGCTTATCCTCAGATTATGGTGAGGAGAGATTTGCCATTGCTGCTGACCCCTGCAGCATCACCAGTCCTCCTTTTCCTGTTACTGCACATACGATATGGATGGATAAATAGCGCATGCTTTTTCAAGCATTGAAGACATGCCGATAGGATAACAGCGTGTCTGTAATATCTTGGATGCATTGTTCTACTCAGTGGAAGCAGACCATGATTCCACCAGATGCCAGATCCTTAACCAATTTTATGGGGGTGTACAGAGAGAGTCCTCTTGCTCATGTCTCGTTTGGCAGAAAATATTTTCAAAAGGTCCCTGCCTGCTGTATCTTTTTTTCTTTGCTTCCTCAGAATGAGGTTTCTTTCACTACTCTGTTGTCAAGCAGTCATGGGACCAAACTTGTCTTGTTTAGAGGAGCGAAGCAACGACCTATTGTGGTCATATGAGAGAACAGCACAGCAAAATAGATTGGTGGGTGCAGAAGTATTGGGAGCCGCATCTCCTCTTCTCCTGTTCAACCTCTTTGCCCAACCTCTGGTTACTTCCTGTTGTTATTTGAATTACCATAGACCTGTGATCAAAAATGCATTCCACTGAACCATTCAAAGGTTACTGAATGTTATGGTCATTATTGAACTAAGCTATATTTGCCTGATCCATCGGGTGCACAGACTTTGTCTTACAGCCCCTGTCATTAGGGATTGTTCTTACCAGCACCGATAGATAACCCATTGAGATATTATACATATATGACTTATAAGGATATGAGCTGTATATGTGTATCACCATTTTATCTATATTAAATGTTTTTACTCTTTATTTTCTATCACTGTATTCACTTTTGTACATTTTTTATGCGGAAGTATTAGCGCTGGATCACATTTCTATTGTTTTTATCCTATGGATCAATCAGTGCAGTTTAAGGTTTTAACTCTTAATGCAAGTTAAAGCGAAGGAACTATCCCGCTTGGGCATTAGGAATATATTAAAGACCCTCAGCAAATTCCTTTTGAAGAAGCAAATCCAGGTGGACCTGCTTTGGTAGGTGATTCAGGCCATGCGTTTCTCGGTCTCCTCCAATCAAGGATGTTTATCATCATATTCGCATATGGGACAACAAACAGTGCCTCTCTAGTTTTACTTTCAAGCTTAGGGTTAATTGGTTTGACTGCTTGATCCTGCAAATTATTCATCATCTCCAGCTTACTATTCAGCTCCTGGAGTTGCACAGACCCATCAACAACCCATCCAGTAGGCCTCCGTTTCGAAAGAGTGTTTTTAGAAAGTGTTCTTTCCCATGACATAATTCTGTCCAGGGGCTAATAGTTCCACTTATTGAAAACCTGCACACTACTATCTGGTATTGCATGTGTTGTGGGACCTATGGTCTGGACCCTGTAAGTGATGCCATATTTGCAAAGCCGCATGCACATTCATAATGCACTTCTCCATTCTTGGAACAGGTCTCTCTGACATCTCAAGAGTACCATCTAGATAGTTCACGGATGTTTCCTTCTCTGTAGTCAGGTAAGTGGTCTCCTCAGAATCTTACAAATTTTCTGTCCATTTTCCTGGCCTTGAGTACTTGGACATCACCAGGTGGTCAGAGTCCCAGATAGACGATGCCAGAGCAGTGGTTTATCTGAACCAACAGAGAGTCACTCTAGACCACAAGGGAACCTTCTTGCATCCTGTAGTCTGTGCAGAGTTTTGTTTCAATCATCTCAGTTATCTACTTCCTGGGAATGGACAACTGTGAGACAAACTTTCAGAGTTGTCATTTCAGGCGAGTCTTTGTGTATTCAGAGAGACGGTTCTAGTGGCATCAAAACTAAATCATAAGTTCCCTTTGTGGCAATGGTCTGGGACCCAGGGTCGTGTCTCATTGACGTGCTGGCGCTTCTATTGCTATTCCAGTTTGTCTACCTATTCTCCTGGACTTCGTTGATTCCTCAGTTCCTGTGGGAGGTCAGACAAGAAGGGGTGCTGGTACTGTTCACCTCCCCTGATTGGACCAGACAATCCTGTTCCACAGATCTATCAATCAACTGTGGTATTTACCTTTTTGTTACAGGCTTTTGATTCTTAAGAAAAGGGGCTTTGCTGTCCACATTATTTAGATTATGCTGCAAACATATCACAGGGTTTGAAACTCTTAATTCGGCTGGTGCAAAGAACAGAGTTTTCCACCCAAAGTGTGTTGTATCTCTCATTTGCGGCTTTTCCTCCCATGTAGCATGGAAAGGGCACAGGTTTCTGCCCTAGCTTTGCTTCTTAATGTTAGAGTATTTTTACAAAGAGCATCTTTGTTCAGCTGCCCATTCATTCTCCTTTATCTCTGTAGGACCTGGCTCTGAGAGCAATGCACGCTGCTCCCTTGCATTGACTGAGCACGTCTTTGTGCTTCCATAAAGATTACTGTGTGGTATGTCACAAGATCTTGACAGCCCAGATTTGCAAAGCAGTCCCCTGGTCGTCCCTGTTTGTTTTTTCAAAATATTATAAAGTGGAGATTGGAGAAGGAGTGGGATTGCACAGTTCATCCCACCTGGTAATTTATGCTTCTGTTTTACTCTCTTTTCCTTCTCCCCTTGTTATTTTAATTGTAATTGCTGTTTAGGCAGGGAAACATATAGGTGGAGGTGACTGTCTTCTTTTATTTCTAGTGCCCTGGATCCTAGGGGTTAGTCCTCTCACATTGTGTATGTCCCTCTACAGACTCTGAGAAAAAGATGCAGAACAAAAACCACTGAATTTGGTCCCTTCACCCCACATATAGCTTTCCCTCTATGCATGTTGTAGTTATTGGTCTATAGTTACCCAGCAGTTACCTCATCTCTTTACTTCTTGACAATCCATTTGTATAGCAGCCGGTAGAGAATCTTTTAGATGAGAAAAAAAGGTTTGGCAGAATTGTCCCTTTAGGATTGTGAATGTTAGCCATCTGGTCCAGATGATTTAGTGTGTTAGCAATTGTACATAAATTAACTGAATAAAAGTTTGTGTTTTTGCCCCAAGTTTTATTTTCTACTTGCAAAAGGGCTTCAATATTAAAACCTCTTTTAATATTAAAATTATATTGCAGTACTGAAAACTCATACTTTTCAAATTGTACTCATGACACAATTTTTATTTGTCAGGTTTCGAGTTTTGGCTGTTGGTGATGAATCAAACCAGGAGGGAGAATTAGAAATTATCAACAGGTATTGCATTAGAAGTCTTTGTTTGTAATTTTCTTTTTTTCATAACAAAATCTTTTCACCTGTATAACGTTAGAGAGTCTGTGGCATATTAGGGAATTCTTATATGCAGTTAAATTAAAAAATCTCATCCACATATCCAGGGGAATTGTTATTGTTGCGAAGTGGCAGGGGACGGAGTTCTTATATGAATTATGGTGTCTTTCTTTTTCCTTCTTTTTTATTAGCCTGTCTTAGTTCCATAGTTTTATATTATCACAATGATTCATAGATGTTTCCTTGATTTTCTTTTTTCCTCGTTTTTATCCCCACATTAAATGTACAGCGTGGATGATATCCAGATTCTAGTGCTACAGAACCTCATCTTAAGCACATTGGCACTTTCTGATATGCAAATGAAGTCATGTCGTTCATTGCAAGTAAGTGTGACATGGTTTTCTATTTTCGGTAACCTTTTTAAAAGCCACCCACAATAAATCTGTCTTGCGGAAATGTACGAAAGTTCTAGAGGATTTTGATCCAAATGCTGTACACATTCATTTCGCTAACAGATGCTTTCCTCCTCCCCTGTAAGGTCTATGTTGCCATTTGTTTGCCCACTAGCCATTTGATATGTTTTTTGGCATGCAGTCTCTAAAATACAGCATAAACTGTGTTTCCCTTGAGGAATTTCTGTATTGATGGTTTCTGTGGAAACCCAACAGCAGCATTGTGAAGAAATCTTGTTCTCTGTATACCATTATTTTACTCAAGAAAAGGAATACTATAAAATAACTTTTTTTTCTGCAATATAACATGTTTTTAAAAGGGATATACATTTTTGTGTAGCAGACAGGTGGAAGTCCCTCTCTTGGGAACCCCTACCATTACCTAACTATCACTGCTAGTGCACACTGTAGGAGGACTCGGGATTAAGGGCTTGGAGGACGGAAGCAGTCGGGAACATTCAATGAGCTAGAGATAGGAGGAATGTAGTGAAAACTGTTACTGATTGGACAAAGGAGGGACCCTCATGTTGAGGCCGCAAACTATGGATGAGGGATGTCCAGAGATGAAAACTCCATTTAAAGCAAGGCCCCCATTTAAAGCAAGGCCCCCTTCAGGCAATTATGCATTTTTAAAATGCTTAGAGCGTAACGTACGTCTAATGGCAGGAGGTTGGATCATTTGTTTTTATTGGTTATCAGGTGAAACAATTTTGAAATTTTTTTTTTCTTGAAATAATATACAGACAACCCCAACATTACATCATGAATTCAGATAGCACTGTTTTTAAACCATATCATATAACATTATTTGCTCTTTGACATGAAAAGGATTCAATTCAAAGAGAATGATCTAGTGATGGTAGTGGTCATCACATAACATGTTCACCACACTCTGCTGGATCAGTGTAAGTTTTTTCACCTGATGGTGGGAGAAAACAATCAGCTATGTTAAGCTAGGTACACACTACACTGTTTTCGTCCAATAATCGGCTCAAACAGCCAACATACGACCGCTCGTTCAAAAGTCGGGTCAGTGTGTGCAGTGACACGATGGTCAAAAGTCTGCCCAAATGGACGATTGTCGCCTCATTTAGTTGGTCGTACCGTTTAATATTTTCGTTCCAATCTCGTTTCCGCTGTGTAGTATATATAAACTTCCGACCGATCCACAACAGTGAGTACGAAATTACAGTCTTTGCTAACGACAACATGGCTGTAAAAAGTCGCTAAAGGGACGTCCACTCTTCCCTTTATCGTCCTAAACAAGGCTAGTGTATGCAGTCCATGGACCGAGCGATCGGAACATCGATCGCATGTAAAATCGCTCTGCATAAAAAGTTGATAAAAATTTCTGTAGTGTGTACCCAGCTTTAGATATACTATATACATATTTTGAAAATGAAATGAACCAGGTTATGTTATTAGGAAAGAAGATCATTATGGCCCATTTTAGTTCCCTGAAGGTGGAGTTAAACTTTAAAGGGCCACTAAGTCTAAAATACTGTTTAGTTTCTATAAAAGAGCTACTAATAACACTTTTAACTAGATCATCATCATCATGTGGAGTCTAAAATGGCTCTTGAGACCATACCTTTTTCTGGGGGTGTTTTGTTTGGACCTCAGCTTGACTTGATTATCAGTCAAGCAACAGGAGGAAAGAGCACTTTTCTCCCTGTTAATGCTCCCAAACAAAGAATGTCCAGATTTCGGTCTCAGGCAGGTTCCAGAGTCAATATTCCTCGGGCCAATCTTCTGGGGGCCAGTCATCCGACCCCAGGGGTGGTTTGCAGCGGGACACCATGCCAGGTCTGCTCGACGTCCAGCAGCGAAGCCTACAGACAGGCAGGTCGCATCGGTGGTAGTCCTCAGAATGATGCTGATGACTACGACGGCAAGAACACCGACGTAGAAATTCCGATTTCCATAATGATGTTGAAGTCGTATAATTGGATGAACGAAAGTATATTGGTTTAATATTGGTTTGCCGTGCGTATTGCGAAGCGTACGCCAGGTAACACGTGGTGTGGTGCGTTCGCACGGTAAAATACGCACGCACACACTCTCATTACAACATTTAGTTATTTTATATAATTTCATATTGGTTCTGTTACACTGTAATTCAGGAGCAGATAGTATTTGGTTTATTATTAGTCTATATATATATATATATATAGTGATTATATGTACATTGTAGTGTTATTAAAGGTTTAGGTTATAGGAAAGGTGTCATGCCTATCAATAACTAAAAAGTTAAAGTCACTATGGCAACTGACGTACATAGAAAGTGCAGTCTTTGCCACAGTTCGGAATGTAACATAAGCAGGTCAGTGATTTCTCTTGTCAGTTTTCTGGTAAGACTGCATTTGCTTTTTATAGTCATTATTAAAGTAATTCTATCGTTTTAAAATAAGCATTGCTCAATCAATTGTATGTGTTTCCAAAGCACATGGTGGTATATTTTAGCAGATGTAAATAATCAACAATTCAATACATTATTATATTATGATAAAGTACAGTACAGCACAGCCAATACCAAAAGATAAGTACATACCAATGCAATCGCTTGCGCACGCTGCGCACCCACGGGACCCGGTGGACAGTATATCTGTTTAGAATACGGTGTCAGAGTTGACTGAGGGCCAGCGTGTGTGCAGCTATGATTATATACAGTACAGTGTTACACTTGAACAATAGAGATGACGTAGATTGTTTCTATAGGTCCAGACGTTGGGTGGGTCCAGTGTAAACAGATCATAGGTTGATTCAATCTAAGGAATCCAAAGGTGGGGGTCGTCTCTCCAGGGGGTCTGCTCCTTTCATAGCCAGCATCATACAAAGGATTATTCCCTAATATCAATAACTAAAGTATGCAATGTGCGATCTCTTCGCCGACTGCACCGGACAGCTGCTGATGATTAGGGGATCAATATGATGAAAAGTTCATTAAGGATTGTATGTTGGAGGAGGATGAATCCTTAACCGAGGATCATAATCGGAACAATATTAGACAAATAATCACACGGTTGGCCATATATTTTCCAGTGATAGTGGACTGGAGTAAAGTTTTTACTATCCAGCAAAAAGATAGTGAAAATGCAACAGACTATTTTTGCAGAGCTCTAATAGAAATGGGCAAATATACTGGGGTACCAGACATAAAAGATAGTGTACCCTACAGAGAGGTTGCTGTTAAAGTTCTAATGGATGGCCTCAGGGAAAACTTGAAAAGAAGGGTGCAAACTTCATTACCAAACTGGAAAGGAATCACTGTAAGTGCTCTCAGGGAGTCAGCTATAGAACATGATAGAAGTATGAATAAAGAGAAAGAGACACTAAGTGATAGGGTAATGATGGTAAGTATCCCAGCATTAGAGTGTCTGCACACCCGACCACCAGCATACAACCCACATAATAAGAAACATAGAAAAATCAGGTGTTTTAAGTGTAACGAAGAAGGCCATTTCGCAAGAGATTGTAAAAAGGAAGACAACATGAGTTGAGGAAGTGTTTTCAATGCAATAAAATAGGACACCTAGCAAAAGATTGTGCAGACATGACAAGGACGTGTTTTTACTGCCTTAAGAAGGGACACAGGAGTAGGAACTGTGTAGAAAAAAAAAAAGGGATACCTGGGTTGGGAACCACATAGACACCCACAAAGGAGGCGTACACAAGTTTCAGAGGTTCCCCAACAATTGATTGCACACCCCATAGCCATTAATACTTTGGGGGAGAACTATAACCAACTTTAGAGTTCAGGTCAGACATTGCAGTCCTACAACCAGGGGGGGGTTTAATCTATGGTAAGTATTAGTGTGTACTTTTAGGAAGAAACTGAGTTTAAAAAGTAATCTTTGTTGATTTTGTTTGTTTGTTTTATGTTGTCAAATGCTTGTTTTCCTAATCGCTGGCCGATGGTAAAGAATGAGAATGCTTGGTTTGTTTGTTGTTTAAGATAACTATCTTGTCTTTTCTTCACAGATAAAGGCAGACAAAAGAAGTATAGACGTAGTGTTTAAAAGGGGTGAGATAGAGAAATAGAAGAATTACTCTTGAAAGACTAATTAACAATAGACAAATGGAACACTCTTTGTTTTAGGCTGCAGTGTCTCATGATAATTTGTTTGGCTGAGAATCATTATCCAACAATGAAGTATATACATACTTTGCTCCATAATATCGTTTAGGCATCTCAGATGAGTCATCAACAGTTAAATTTTACATTTCTCTATTATAAGTTAGGAAAGTCCATTGAAAAGGTATGTAGTCAATGAGATACCGAGTTCTTAATGAACAAATGACGGACGACACTGGATTGCACGGTTAAGACCCCCTAGTCATTCTTGGGAGGGATCATAGTTAAATGAATACAGCCATTTCCCCATAGAGTCAGAGTCCAATCCAGCTGTCATTTTGTTGAAAAAAAAAATCTCCCTTTCTGCATGTATGTTTGTATTCAAATCTTTATATTCCCATCATTCATTGCTTTCCTATTTCTCATTCTTTACACAAACGCTAGTATCTCTCTCTCTCCCTCTCTCTCCCTCTCTCTCCCTCTCTCTCCCTCTCTCTCCCTCTCTCTCCCTCTCTCTCCCTCTCTCTCCCTCTCTCTCCCTCTCTCTCCCTCTCTCTCCCTCTCTCTCCCTCTCTCTCCCTCTCTCTCCCTCTCTCTCCCTCTCTCTCCCTCTCTCTCCCTCTCTCTCCCTCTCTCTCCCTCTCTCTCCCTCTCTCTCCCTCTCTCTCCCTCTCTCTCCCTCTCTCTCCCTCTCTCTCCCTCTCTCTCCCTCTCTCTCCCTCTCTCTCTCTCCCTCTCTCTGAGATAAAATCAGACACAGTCTCAATGGGGCTAAAACATATTTTTATTTTTTTACATAAGACAAATTCAGAGATACACACACTAGATTGACATGAGTTACAGAAACAGTCAGGGGTTTTGTTTTCATGTGTATAGAAACTGCTGATTTTAAGCAGAAAGGTTCTGTTGTGGAAATACGATTCATGTTTTATAGATTGCATATCTGTTTTGTTTTTTTTGTTTTTTTGTTTGGTTCGTGCTTCCTGTACAAAATTGTGCCTTTATATGGATGCACAAAGGGTGGGGAGGACAGGAGGACAGAAGAATGCTAGAGGTTAGGCATACAGATATGCATCTCTGTATAGAACATTGGAGTAGGATTTTTACTACAAAATAGGACATAATGTAAAACCCTAGAAAATGTAGAATTTTCATGTTTTATATTTTTTTCACTGTTAGACAGGCATGTACTGGATACTGTTATATTTGAAGAAAGTGATATAGAGATAGACCCCTTTGCTTTCCCACTTAGTCAAGTAACTGAATGTGAGGTACTGAGAATGACATGTGATTTGGCAGAGGGAAAATCGATTGATATACATTGGTCTTCAGCATTTTTCTAGTCTAGGGGGCGATGTTGAGGTGACTGAGAAATCGTTTTATAGCAATACCAGCACATGATTAGGACACTACATAGAGGACTTTATACAGTGACACAGTTACCAACTGAAGTAGGTGCTAGTAAAGTCCACACTTACACACACGACCATACATGGCTGTCACACCAGGGCGAACATAGCTGTCAAATAGACAGCAGGGTTTTATGTGACAGCTAACAAATCTATGTTTTGTTTTGTTTTTCGTTGTATTGTTTTAAGTTTTAAAATGTGAACACACACACATGCACGCATACACATATTGGTTAATATAGGAAGATTTGTGTTACCTGAGGGATAAACTGTCTGGAAGGTGAAGAGATGTGGTGAGGAGTCTGGTGGACTCTGGAGAGATGGACAAGGTAGACCAATAGAGCCATCCCATGGAGCTTGGAGAAAGTGCGAGGGGCTATTGTCTGAGTAGCATTACGTCCGTAAGTATGGTGACCCCATGGTTAAAAAAGAGATACACCCAGCGATGCCAGTCCAGTAATATTCGGACTTGAGCAGGCATCCTTGAGAATGATTATCATTCTTGGGAGGGTAAGGTTTTAGACCAATCAAAGTGCTGGGCGTGCTCACATGTGCCTCAGTGATTATATCAAGTAGGATTAGTTCTCTTTCCACTAAGTATTCTTGAGGTACCCAAACTATAGGCGGGAGGTCACTGAGGGAAAAAGTAGGACACCTAGGTCCCTTAGTCTGAAGTCTCCCAATGCTTTGCAAGCTGATCACTGTTAAATCTGAGTATTGAGAGACTGGGAATAACGAACAGACAATAGCCCGCCCACAAGTGTTGATGAAAAGAACTGATGACATTATTAGAAGTGTGTATATTAACGCAGGCTGAAGGAGTTTGTATATGACATTATTGATCGACATAGGATGATGCTATTGATGAACATGAAGTGTTTAAATGTATTCTGAGCTTAAAGACATGCGTTGGACAGAAGAACCTGTTAAACTTGAAGAACTGTAGTAGAGAATTCTGTATAGCTGATACATGTTCTATTGTACCTTGTACCTTTCCAAATAATGTATGAAGTGTTTTATTGCACCCTTTAAGGGCATGCAAAAGGTTATCTCCAAGCTCCAGAAGTGTACGGTTTATAGTAAAAGAAGAAATCGTTTAGAGGATTAAGACTCTCTCTTATGATAACTTGTTTAGATCTACAAACAGCGTGGTCATACACCAAGGGGGATTTGTATTACATAACACTGAAACGTGGTACTGAGATCCTGCATATAACATCTTTAAGGTGATAGTTTATTATACTATCAAAGGGTGGACTGTTGAAGTCGTATAATTGGATGAACGAAAGTATATTGGTTTGCCGTGCGTATTGCGAAGCGTACGCCAGGTAACACGTGGTGTGGTGCGTTCGCACGGTAAAATACGCACGCACAGACTCTCATTACAACATTTAGTTATTTATATAATTTCATATTGGTTCTGTTACACTGTAATTCAAGAGCAGATAGTATTTGGTTTATTATTAGTCTATATATATATATATATATATATATATATATATATATATATATATATATATATATATATATATATATATATATATATATATATATATATGTGATTATATGTACATTGTAGTGTTATTAAAGGTTTAGGTTATAGGAGAGGTGTCATGCCTGATATCATATTGATCCCCTAATCATCAGCAGCTGTCCGGTGCAGTCGGGGAAGAGATCGCACATTGCATACTTTAGTTATTGATATTAGGGAATAATCCTTTGTATGATGCTGGCTATGAAAGGAGCAGACCCCCTGGAGAGACGACCCCCACCTTTTGGATTCCTTAGATTGAATCAACCTATGATCTGTTTACACTGGACCCACCCAACGTCTGGACCTATAGAAGCAATCTACGTCATCTCTATTGTTCAAGTGTAACACTGTACTGTATATAATCATAGCTGCACACACCCTGGCCCTCAGTCAACTCTGACACCGTATTCTAAACAGATATACTGTCCACCGGGTCCCGTGGGTGCGCAGCGTGCGCAAGCGATTGCATTGGTATGTACTTATCTTTTGGTATTGGCTGTGCTGTACTGTACTTTATCATAATATAATAATGTATTGAATTGTTGATTATTTACATCTGCTAAAATATACCACCATGTGCTTTGGAAACACATACAATTGATTGGGCAATGCTTATTTTAAAACGATAGAATTACTTTAATAATGACTATAAAAAGCAAATGCAGTCTTACCAGAAAACTGACAAGAGAAATCACTGACCTGCTTATGTTACATTCCGAACTGTGGCAAAGACTGCACTTTCTATGTACGTCAGTTGCCATAGTGACTTTAACTTCTTTCTATTTAAAACAGCAATGCCAACAGGCAAACACTAGTAGGTAATTTAACATGGTAGACAGTTTCACATTCCAAACAGCTGTTGGCAGTGTCACTCTTTGCGCAGCGGACAAAGCAATCTTTGTCTTTTCCTACTTCCTCCCAATTGAAAGATTTGCTGAGGGAGCCGTGGTCTTTACCAGATCGAAGTTCCAGGTTTTGTTGTTGGCTGCAGTCGTGTTATCCCTTTCCTCCTGAGGTTCTTGCAAAATGGAAGGCGCCTCCACATGTGGACGCTCTAGTTGCATGGCTGGCCAATGTTACTAACATCCTTCTTAGCGCAGCCACTTTTAAGAACTGTGACCGTAAGGTTGAGGGTGTCATTAAGTCAAATTTTCATGGTTGTGGGTGCCTCCTTGCAGTCCGCCATGGTGTCGGTGTGTCAACAAAGCTGTAGAATTCGGGTCAAAGGGGTTTGTTGGCAAGGAAACCATCTTCTGAACTGCTTCTCTTGGTGGAACAAATTCAGAGAGCTATGGATTTTTGGGTGGAGGTCGCCCTGGACACGTAACTGATAGGGACACGAATTTCTGCCTCTGCAATTTTGGCTCATCTGACTGTCTGGCTCATCTGACTGTCTGGCTCATCTGACTGCCTGGCTTAAGTCTTGGGAGGCTGATGTTGAGTCTGAAAGGGTTTGAGGCAATTCCCTTTTCTGGGGGTGTTTTTAGTTTGGGCCTCAGCTTGACACCATAGTCAGTCAATCAATGGGAGGAAAGAGCACTTTTCTTCCTGTCAGTGCTCCCAAACAAAGAACATCCAGGTTTTGGTCCTTTCAATCATCAGGCATGTTTTGAGGTCAGTGCGCCTCGGGTTAGTCGTCCGCCCCCGGTATGGTCTGCAGCATGGGCATCGGGTCTGGTCTGTGTTCGGCAGCTAAGTCGGCAGACAAACAGTCGGTGTGACGGACATTCTGCCCCTCCACGGCCACCCATGGTGGGAGCCCATATTCTCCTATTCAGGGATCAGTGGTTTCAATCTTCCATGGTTGCATGGGTACAGGGAGTTATGGATCGGGGGTACATGATCGATTTGCTCTGTTATCTTCCCAGAAGGTTCTTTGCACAGGGCTTCCTTCATGCCCACGAAAGTGACTGGCTCTGAGAAAGGCCATCCGCTCCCTGGTTTCTTCTGGAGCATTTATTCCTGTTCTGGAATCACAAAAAGGTTTTGAATTTTATTTCATCCTTTTTACTTGTTCTAAAACCAAACAGGTCATTCAGACCATTTCTGAATCTTAAATCTTTAAACACCCAGATCAGGGTGTCCAGATTCAAGATGAAGTCTTTGCGTTCGGTGATTCACAGCATAGAACAGGGGGAGTCATGGTGACTCCAGACATCAAAGATGCCTATCGGCATGATCCCATCAGTCCCTCCTCAGGTTTGCAGTTCTGTCACTACTAATTTTGGTCTCTTCCCTTTGGTATGGCGATGCCCCGTGGGTCTTTACCAAGATCATGGCTGTCTTGGCCGCTCTGTTGTGGTCCAAGGGAATTACGATCATGTGTTACCTGGACAATCTTCTTCTGAAGGCAGAGTCTCCGGATACTCATATTCAGGTAGTGATTTTGGAATCCCACAATTGGATTCTCAACTTCAAAAAGTCCAAGGTGATCCCAACACAACAGATGATCATTTTGGGGCTTTTATTCGATACCCAACAACAGCAGGTGTTCTTACCTCCAGACAGAATTCTGACCTTGCAGAAGATGGTGAGATCCTAGTTGGCTACCAAGCAGACCTTAGTTCATTTTGGCATGAGAGTATTGGGTAAGATGGTATCGACTTTCAAGGCAGTCCCTTTTGCTAATCTTTATGCACAGGAGTTCCAGTTGAAACTTCTGTCGAAATGGAACAAATACCATCCAAATCTGTTGAGCCAGGTAATATTTTCTGTCTCCTTGTGTGCATCAGTTGCCCCTTTGTTGGCTGCAGAAACAAAATCTCGGCAGGGGTCATCTGTTATCGATCTGGGATTGGACCTTGAGCACAACAGATGTCTGCCTTTGTGGTTGTGGTTTGGGGGCATCTGTCTTCACACACAGTTTCAGGGTCTTTGGACTCTGGAGGAATCCAAACATCCGATCAATGTGTTGGAACTTGTGGGCAGTGTTATGTGCTCCATTCAGCGCACAACATTTGCTGCAGGGAGTGGCGGTGAAGATTCATTCGGACAGTGCCATGGCGGTGGCATACCTCAATCACCAGGACGGCACCAACAGTCCCTTAGTCATACAAGAAACACACAGGATCTTTCAGTGGGCCGAAGCTCATGTTCTGGCTGTCATCTTTATTCCAGGTAGAAAATTGGGAAGCTGATTTTCTCAGGCAAAGCCTGCATACCAGCGAATGGTCCCACCTTCAGGATATTTTTCGCCATTTGTTAGACAGTTGGGGTCAACCGGATGTCGACATGATGGCATCTCTGTTGAATAACAATGTCCACCTCTTCTGTTTCCGGGCAAGTGATCTTCTGGCTCTCTCAGTAGAAATCATATCCGTTCCTTGAAGGTACTGCTTAGTTTACCTGTTCCCACCGGTAGCAATGCTTCCGAGGGTGTTGTAAAAGGTAATGAGGGAGGGTGTTTCAATCCTTCTAGTGGCACCACATTGGCCTCATAAGGCCTGTTACACTGAAGTTCTCTCCATGGCGGAAGGTCTGCCGTGGCTCCTGCCACTACACCAAGACCTGTTAACCCAAGGTCCCTTTTGTCATCTAGGTTTGTAACATCTGGCTATAACGGCGTGGCTGTTGAAGCCATGATCCTTCAAGCATGGTGCAGACCATGCTTCAGGCTTGGAATCCGGGTTCGACCAAGACATATCATCTTGTCTGGAAGACTTATATTGCCTAGTGAGAAAAGAAGTGGTTTCCTAACTCTTCTTTTTAATTGTTCAGGTTGCTCATGTACTTGCAGGCCGGGGTGGATGCTGGTTTGTTCTATTTAAAGTCAGGTGTTGGCTCTTCTGTCTTCTTTCAAACAAGACGCGCTGTGATGCCTTATGTGCAAACTTTCATTCATGTGGTGCTTCATGTGCAATCTCCCATATGTTCGTCCAATAGCACTTTGGGATTTAAATTTGATGTTTAATACTTTGCAGTATTCGCCTTTTAAACCCTTAGCTACGGTTTGATTTCAAGTTCTTAACCTGGAAGACTGTCTTCCTTTTGGCCATCTCATCCTTCCATCTGGAGATCTAGGAAATTTAGTTCCCTTCTCTCCAGGATTTTTTAATTTTCTTTATCCCTATGAAGGATCATACCATGGGATCATGGTGTTGATGTTACCTGGTTGCTACATGATAGTTATCTTCAGATTTTTTATTGTTAGGCCTATGGGGTGCTTCATGTGCAATCTCATATATGTTCCTCTGGTAGCACTTTGGGATTTAAATTTGGTGTTGAATACTTTGCAGTATTCGCCTTTTGAACCCTTGGCTACGGTTGATTTCAAGTTAACCTGGAAGACTGTCTTCCTTTTGGCCATCTCATCGGCAGGAAGGGTTTTAGGGCTTGCAGCCTTATCTTGCCAACCTCCTCTTGTGTTTAATGAGGATAGGGCAGTTCATCGGACTAAGCCATCATTCCTTCCTAAATCAGGACATTGTTTTTCCTGCCCTGACTATATCACATTTTTTGGAGGATAAAGTTTCAATGCATTCTCTCAATGTTGTCCAGGCTTTGCGTACTTATGTGCGTAGGAC
Source organism: Mixophyes fleayi (assembly GCF_038048845.1). Taxonomy (NCBI): domain Eukaryota; kingdom Metazoa; phylum Chordata; class Amphibia; order Anura; family Limnodynastidae; genus Mixophyes; species Mixophyes fleayi. Next base: position 59,108,661 of record NC_134408.1, read on the forward strand.
TCTGGATGTATGCAAAACTGAGGCTCTTCTGATCCTCTATGATGCACTTGAGAGGCTGGCCAGCTTTCAAGGTGAATATTGCTCAGTGAATTACGGCTGTAATCCATCAGGCTTATAGTGAGGCTGGCCAGCCTGCTACAGATAATCTTCAGGCTCACTCTATGATGTCAGTGAGTGCTTCCTGGGTGCATGTCATGGTGCCTCTACTGAGCAGCTGTGTTGGAGGTCATGTGGTCATCTGTGCACACATTCATTCTGTTTTACAGTTTTAATGTGTTTGCATTCAAGGGTGCAAGTTTTGGGAGTAAGGTGCTTTGTGCCATTTCTTTCCAGCATTCCCTCCCGTTATGTGGATTTGGGGTGTCCCCAGAGGAGGCCAGGGAAAATAGGATATTTTTACTCACAAAATATCCGTTTCTTTTAGTTCATTGGGCAACCCCCCGCGCCCACCCTTGACGCTCTGGTTTCTCCTACTGTTTGACATGTTGTCTTGCTTTTAAGACAATGTTGTTTTTGTTTTTTTTCACTTTTCCAGGATTTCTCTCTATTATCTCCTCTTTCAGTGGGCTTGGTTAAACATAAACTGAATAAACAGGAAGTGGGGTATAGAGAGGGAGGAGCTAGGGCTAGTTAACAGAAGTTAATGTTGCCTTGTCCTTTTCTATACCCCAATGTCCCGGTGTCCCCCAATGGACTAAGAGAAACGGATTTTGCGTAAGTATAAAAATCTTATTGTTGTACCTTACATGAAATGCACATATTTGGTATCCCTTTTTGTCATTTTGGGGTCAGTACCCATAGTACCACACCGAGTGAAATCCTAAACCCTTTAGTATTTCTGACTATTCAAAATGGTTAGCCAAATTGACCATATTTTTATTTGCATCAAAGGGCGGTAAAAAAAACAATACATTAATCAATATTTTTTTATATTAGCAACATAACGATAATTAAGAGTAAATATTATTTTATTAGCAAAATATTAAAAACCATGAAATATGAAGAGAAGATCAGTTTGTATTGTCTGTTAAAAATAGCAGTGAACTACTGCTATGCCACGCTGCTGCTGGTATATGAATTGTCAATGTTACATTTTAGGTTATTGGACAAACCTTTGAAATTATTTCAGCCCTTAAAGATTCCAGAGAGTATTATGGTGCCCCTGTCAGAAATAGGGAATCTATAGTCCCAAAACTGTTCCAGAGGACACTTTTAATATAAGTCCAGAATACAGTCCTTAATAGCTGCATATTTAGCACAGATCCTATTAGGATACAAAATAGATATGTTTCAAAGCATAATTATAGTGGGCCACTACAGGGGTACCTAAATTGATCCTACTTATTTTGCTGTAGCAATTCACACAGCTGCAATTTATAACAATGGTCCTTCAGGGTGCCAGATAAACTGTTTTTAAACGAAAATTTAACATACAGCTGCATAGGTACTTTAATTACCCTTTGTTTTTTTAACCAAGGCGATTAGCTCTATGCCAACAATATTTTTAAATTGACCATATTTGCCTTTCTAATATAAATAAAGATTAATGAATTGTTTTTATAAACAAAACTGATATGTATTTCAAATATAAATGCTTGAGCGTCCCAATATACACATTCTGATTCCCGTTTTTTTGTTGTATTTTGGGGTAAGTATCTGGGGTAATTGTTATGTGAAATTAACTATGCAAATCAAGAGACAATCTGTGACTGCCATAGCTATGTTTGAGAAGAGGACAAAGATGTGTTTCTTTTGGCTCTTCCATCAATGGTAAAATATGCAAGAGATGGTCTCCTATAACTCAAGTTCTTTTATTGCATCTGCTATAGCCCTGAATGGTTACAAATAACCGTTGTGTTATGATTTAGCCCAGTAGTCAGAGAAAATTGAGAAGTGCCAATATGGAAAATGTATGTGAATGGAATTTGATAGTTTTACAATTAAATCAGTAGGCGAAGTGGCAGTATAGCATACCATCCTATACCAGCTCACAACAACCACTGGTTTAGCCCTAAGGATGACATTTTAAAAGTAATATAAAGAGGGAGCGCTGTATCTGAATAGGTTTATTTCATGTCTGTTCAACCAGGGGTGTCCACCACCCATCTCAGATTTGTTCGAATAGGGCAGTGTTGGCTAACCTGTGACACTCCAGGTGTTGTGAAACTACAAGTCCCAGCATGCTTTGCCAATATATAGCAGCTTATAGCTGGAAGGGTATGCTGGGACTTGTGGTTTCATAACACCTGGAGTGTCACAGGTTAGCCAACACTGAAATAGGGTGTCAAAACAACTATTTCTGCCAAATATTTTGACTGTCTGACAATTAGTTGATTAAATATTGATTTTTCAATGTATTAAATAATTTACTAATTGCGGCTTAATTATTCAGTTTATTTGGAGTATCACTGGTATTTATTAAGGAATCAGCACAAAATTTGGACCCCTAAGGTGCCTCTTCCTTCCGAATTAAAAAATCTAAACCAAATTACTTTATCTGCCTCACGTTTTGCGTTACGGCAAAAACTCTCATTTTTCGAATAGAATTAAAAACGCTAGGTTCAATCAACATTAGGGATCCTTGTTTGAGGGTGGGGGTGTTTAAAAAAAAAAAAAAAAAAGGTATACATTACTACCACAAAAAAATCAGAGGGTACTCTGTTTCATAGTGGCGAAAAAATAATAATAAAGTTGATGCTCAATTACTGGTGTATAGCATACGTAATTTACACATTGCTAAAAACCATACCAAAAAAGTGAACTGAACTGAAGCAATGGGGTAAAAGTCCTTTACAGGAAATTAAACAAATATAAACTTATGGGAAGGGGATTCCCTTTAGAGAATCCAAAACTGAAACTTTCCAGAGAAAGAGAGGGAGACACAGAAAGATAGTCAATCATGGCAGCTGCTCATGAAAAGTGCACATTTGGTAGTCTTTTAAATACGGACTGCCATATTGCTGTCTACTCAAAAACCATTGGATAAAGTAGCCGCGATTAGTAAATTATTTAATAAATTGACAATTAGTTGATTAAATATTAATTTTTCAGAAAGACGAGATATTTGGCAGAAATAGTTATGGCATTCTCGCAACTAAAAAAAATTCAAACAAATCTGAGATGGGTGGTTTATATTTCATTTTTTTTTTTGGGTGATCTGATGTGGAATGACCCAATACAGAGGTAAAATATTGTAATTTTTTTTCCCCATAAAATGGTATCATCTGCAGGTATTTCAGTTCTATGGCTTGACTTAAGCCATGATAAAAAGCTTGTAGGGTGTCCTCTATACATGAGGATACCACCACTGCCATCGTATTTAACGTTAATATGAACACTGAACCTATTCTTTGCAGTTATTCAAAATTTATAGTATGTATCACGAAGTAATATAAGCACAATAAATTTACTCAAGTACTTGTGTGGTCCACATCTAGTAAGGCCTACCCTAATTATAAAAATATATAATTATAATGATTTTTGTTCACTTTAATGTAAAGTGTCTGATTCTTTTGAAAACTATTTTTTTTTAGACATTTCGGATGTATAGACAATATCATGATGATATTCTAGTGAAGGCTTTTGTGGAATTTCAAAAGAAAAGATTGGTAAACCGCCGTCGCGGGAACCATACGTTGGGGCCAAAGAAAAACCGTGCTTTACCTTTTGTACCAATGTCGTTTCAACTATCCCAAACTTACTACAGGTAAGTTAACTAATAAGAACTGATTGAGTGACTACATTAAATGTTATATGGATTAAGTAAACTCTTTTCTTTTTTTTTCTTCTATAGGCTTTTTACCTGGCGCTTTCCATCTGCAGTTTGTACGGAATCCTTTCAGTTTCTGGAAACACTCAAGGCTTACGGAAATGCTGATCAACCAGATGTGTTTTCATTTTGTGACCAGACCAGTGAAGCTACAGCAGACATGATGGTATTTCCTCTGGACGGGCCAGGTGGCCAATGTGCAACTATTCTCTCTCTCTTGCTTCTGGGATTTATATCTGTTAAAGTAAAAATCCCCTACCAAATTGTTGTGGTGGACAGCACTTTGGTTGACAATGAAGTCATGAAGAGGTAAGTAGTACCTTTTAAACTCTTTCTTACACATCCATATCATCCATTATCACAAAAGTACACTTGCCAATAAAGCTTATATAAATCAAAAGTTGCTGAATGTGCTGCAAAAATACATTCAAGATGGATTATCTTGCACTAGAATGCTCATACAACTATATTGTGCTTATGTAGCTAGTTGTTAATGGTGTTGGGAAAACTTCGGAAGATACATTTTTTACATAATAAAATTGCTTTCTGTTCAACCATTTATTGCTTCTGCCACATAAAATTATCATAATCCTATTTATATATTTTTTTCTACTACAGCCTTGGAAGAGATGGACTAGATGATGAGGATTTTGACGATGAAGAAGTGGATGACGGCTTAGGCCATAAGCGAAAAATTGAAGTTAAGGCTCGGCAGGCATCTCATACCAACTATCTGCTAATGAGGGGTTGTTGTGCTCCGGGAATTGTCAGCACCAGAAATCTGAATCCTAATGACAATGTAGTTGTCAACTCTTGCCAAGTACGACTAAAACTAAGGAATACACCTCTAAGTGGAAGATTGAAAGATTCAGGTAATTTAATTATTTGCCATATATGTAAATATAGTATATTTTTTATATAGTAAACAAATTATGTCTTTTACAGAATCTCGTGCCTCATCCCACCCCTCCTCCTTGTGTAAAAACCTACATTACTTTGCTTTTCTCCATAATCTGATATTGGGTTATTTATGATTAGAAGTGTAAGAATGTTACATCCTCATCTACCCTAATTTTTAATTTAGAGTCAATATTACTCTTTTTAGGTTAAAAAGGAGAATATGGTGGAAACATCTATAGATGGTAAATTACTTTGGAAATATACAGTTTGATCTTTGTTTTTTTTATTGATCATTTTTAAAGAAAATATACAGAATAACAATACATAGAAACAAAAAAATAAAAACCCCATTCCCCCACCAGAGAGGCACCAACAATTGAGACATTAGACACATCATATTTTGTATAAGTAAAAAAAAATATATATTCGTTATATATAACTATATATACATAATAGTTAAACTATTAAAGACATTAAGAAATACAGTTCATTTGAACAAAGTGCTGTAGGGTCTCTCTCCAAAACATTGTGCAGAACACGTAAAGTATAACAAGATTGAGTCCAATAGATACATGTTTTCTCAAACTTGTTCCCTGAACTCCTGGCAGTATAGATATATTGTCGTTCATAGCAGGCAGTTTCGCTCACCAAGTCAATCCATTTGGGAGAGTCACATGACTGCCAAGTTCTTGCAATAGTAATTTTAGCAAGAGATAAATTTAGTAAGTTGCAAAAATAGCAGAAAGCATATCACTAAATTGGATTGTCAAATTTTGCCTTTGTTGCAAGTAGCAGCAGGATTTCTCATTTGGAAAGGTGGGTTGGTCAGCAGTGGCTAAAGGCCTGGACCGACTTAACCAACTTCTGGAGAATCCCAGATATAAACGTAGTATTAAAAGACGTAGACCAGCTAAGGCTCTGTGGTCAGTGTCTGACTCTAGGAGTTCCTCAGAGGAGGAAGGGGAATGGGTGGACGATTCAGACTTGTCCATAATAGAGTCAGAAGGAAACTCTAGACACCAGGGTATGGACGATCTGGTTAAAGCAGTTCGTCAGACCCTGGGATTTGTTGAAGTGGAGGAGACGCAGTCCTTGGACCGCTCTCTCTTTAAAAAAGTGTCTAAACAGGTGGTCAGGTTCCCTCCCTCAGCTGAGTTGAGAGATATGGTAGAGGCCTCTTGGAAATATCCAGATAAAAGGTTCTCTATGCCAAAGAAGTTTGGCTCGTTATATCCTCTCCAAGAGGAGGATATGACCCGTTGGGAACAAGTGGCGAAGGTGGATGCGCCTGTGGCGAGATTGGTTCGCCAGACCACACTACCTGTACCTGGGTCAGCGGCCTTACAGGACGCGACCGACCGTAAATTAGAATCCCTGCTGAAGTCGGTCTTCTTGGCCGCCGGTACTAGCCTCAGACCAGCATTATCTGCTACCTGGGTAGCTAGGGCTACGGAAGTCTGGGCAGGGCAGTTAGAGTCCGCTCTGCAGGATTCAGATCTTCAACCTCTGGCCATGCAGCTGAAGGAAGCAGCAGGCTACGTATATGAAGCGGCCCACAATTCGGCCTCTATGTCATCGTCTATTTCGGCTACAGCTATAGTAGCTAGAAGAGCGTTATGGTTAAGGACTTGGAATGCGGATTCAGAGTCAAAAAAAGACGTTAGCATCCCACCCGTATACGGGATGGATTCTATTTGGTCCAGAGTTGGACTCCTGGATTTTACAGGCTTCAGGGGGTAAGAAGACGTCCTTGCCTGTAGATGCTCCAAAACCTAGGGCTAAGCCTAGGTTTAGCGCTTTCAGACAGCCTTTTTACGGGGGCGGGTCTGGCAGAGGCCAAACTACCAGTTCAGGGGCCGTTGGAACCAGGAGACAATCCCGTAGAGGAAGGTCATCCTTTGCCCCTGCAGCAGGAAAGGCCCCTTCTGCTAAGCTGCCGGATAGACCAGCAGCATGACTACCACCCGCCTCTGGTCACAGAGGCGGACGGGTAGGTCCAGGATATCATGATAGAATCATGGGGCCAGTTCGTCTCAAGTATTCATTAACTGTATTCCTCACTGTCCTTAGTCAAGACAGAGAGAGCTCATGGCTGCCGATTGGCTTTGTTTAAACAAAGCTATACAGGTTTGGAGGTACCAGAGAAGGAAAGGGTTTTAATCAAACCCAATTGTGGTGCAGAAGCCAGAAGGGTCGTTCAGTCCGGGGCTGAATCTCTGGAGTGTCCCAGACATAAACATAGTATTAAAAGACGTAGACCAGCTAAAGCTCTGTGGTCAGTGCCTGACTCTAGGAGTTCCTCAGAGGAGGAAGGGGAATGGGTGGACGATTCAGACTTGTCCATAATAGAGTCAGAAGGAAACTCTAGACACCAGGCTATGGTCTAAGAATGAGTTTCTTGGGACTAGAAAGGGACTTAGCACGCAGCAGAATGTTTCCTCCACAGGACAGGTTACGGTCCCTGATGGAGTGGATAGGCAGGGTCCTGTCAGGCAAGAAGCTGTCAGTACCCAGGTCTTTGGAGCTGCTAAGAAAGATGGTGACATCTTTCGTGACCCTACCCTACGCATGGATCCACCCCAGATGTCTTTGGTGGGACATTCAGAGGAAGCAGGCAGGGGCCTTCTTTTGTTGGAAGTACCAGCGGAGGAAGTAAGTCCTCAGCGGGTGGTTGTTGGAGGACAACCGAACAAAAGGCAGGGAAGTCCCAGAGTTCTGCACAAGATCAAGAGATCCACTGACAGTGCAGTGGACGTCCTAACAATGCCAGTCTTTCTGGTAACTCCAGTAGGGCTACGGAGCCATCTACTGACCCTGGGACCGTTCTTGCATCTAAATCTGAACCGGCTGAATTTGATGGCAGAGCCTTCGAATCCAGTCTGTGGAAAGCGAGAGGGTTCTCGGGGGGTGTGGTAGGCACCCTCCTAAGTGCCAGGAAGCCAGTTTCGGCCAGGATCTGCCACCGCATCTGGCATGTATATATAAAATGGTGTAAGAAGAGGGCTTACAATTCTAGATCCTTTGGTCTGGCTAGATTTATGCCTTCTTACAGTGTGGTTTAGAGGCGGAGCTTAAACTAGGAACCTTAAAGGTTCAGGTATCAGCTTTGTCAGTGTACTTCCACAATAAAAATGAGGACAGAGCAGTTTGAGGACTATTCCGTCCTTTCTCCCTAAGGTGGTCTCAGGTTCCATATTAATCAGGAAATAGTTGTTCCAGTGTTCAGAGAGGAGCCTCAGTCTCCTAGAATGTGAACAAATAAATGTTGGACGTAGTGAGGGCATTACGTATATGTGTTAAGAGATCTGCAAAGATACGTAAGACAGATTCTCTATTTGTATTATTTGACTTTTCGAAGCGGGGATGGCCAGCATCTAAGCAAACTATTGCCAGATGGCTTACCCTGACTATCAGGGAGGCTTATGTCCGTATTAATCTCCCTGTGCCGAAGCGTATTGTTGCCCATTCTACCCGTTTGGGGCATCTTGGGCGGCACGGAATGGAGCCACCTGGTCCTCGGTCCATACCTTTACGAAATTCTACCAATTTAATGTATTGCGTCTGGAGACGCCTCCTTTGGCCGTAGTGTTCTACGTGCAAAAAGATCAGAGCGGTCCCACCCTTCAGAGGGATTGCTTTAGTAAGTCCCCATGGTTAAGCAGTGTCCCCCAGATGGATGAAAGATAAAAACAGGATTTATACTTACGATAAATCTCTTTCTCTGAGTCCATCTGGGGGACACTGCGGTCCCCCCCTTTTTTGTTGTTTTTCTTTTCTCTCCACTCCCCCCTCTGTTGAGGGGTGTATCTTGGTTGATTGGCCTCTTGTCCTAGGGCTTTGGTAATCAAACTGAGGTATGTAGGGAATTGGTGGGAGGGATATGCTGTCAGCAGGAAGAAAGTTAACTCTTTAGGTGCCAGACTCCTCCCCTCCCTACTCAACCCCATGGTTAAGCAGTGTCCCTCAGATGGACTTAGAGAAAGAGATTTATCGTAAGTATAAATCCTGTTTTTGGCAAAATTAACATTTTAATCAAGTTGTCTTTACAGGTCATATTGTTGGGGAGTTTATACCATCATTGTCTTTTAGCTTTAAGATACCCAATAATGGATTCCGTATTAAGAGTCACATTGTCTGACATTTTGTTGTTAGTGATCCATATACCCAGATATTTATTTTTCTTGTTCCATTTTAATAAACGTTGTCTCAGATTTGTAATGGTAGATCTACCTGGTATAAATCCTGTTTGATTTGAATGAATGACCTGATGAATAACTTAACGTTAATCCTATTAGCCTGATTTTAAAACAGATGAAAATTCAACCGCATTAATCTCATGAGTATCTCCCTGATTGAAAGTCATTGTCTGTTCCTATCATAGAACATGGGATATGCCACAAAAATTATTTTGCTATTGTTGACACTGGTGAAGATGGATCCATGAACTTTTATGGTCCAATGTTAATGCTCCTTCATGCACTGCAATGGTTGTCAAAAATTATACAATAGATTAGATTAATAGTTAAGGCGCTCATGGACTAGTAATATTTTGTATACGTACTCCAATGTGCTATTGTGATTTAGATGTAAATATGAGTTCTTTTCAATCCTCCTTATATATAATGAACAACTATTAACATACCAATTAATGTGTGGAGGCTCCACGCTTCAAACATCTGCTGGGTACCCAGCCTGCTTAACTACTCACCGCAAATAATATATCAATATTTCAAAGACTTGCATCCATTTTACTTTATCGCAGACACTGCTGGGGAAGGATCTGTGTACCACTGCTAGAAACGCAGAATAACTTTTACCATTCTCCTCAGACGTAGAGAACTATTATATCACATTACCTTCAGTGGATTCCCACTCACCTGGATTTATACATTGGTGTAGCATGAGTTAGACATTGACTGGATAGATTGACTTCTGAGTAGACATTTGGCTGGACTTGCCTTCAATTATTCAATAAGACTAATATGGTCTGATAATATTTTAACACAATTTAATTGTTATATTGTTATGTTTCAATATTATTAGTTTTATGTAAATTTATAAAATTTTATGAGATTTTGTGTTTTATGACATAACAGATATTAGTAGTGTGTATTGATTGGATTGATGTATGTCCGTCAGCCAAGTTTAATAAAAATTGGTATATTAATAGTTCATTATATATAAGGAGGATAGAAAATAAAAACTCATATTTACATCTAAATCACATTAGCACCTTGGAGTGCGTATACAAATTATTACCAATAGTCAATAAGCGCCTAACTATTAATCTAATATATTGGCTCTGAGGGAAAAACACCCTTGGTTGGTGCAGCTCTTGCAGCATTGAGGAGTAGAGCGCAACCCAACTTTTTCTGTTTAAAAATTATGCAACAATTTGTGTGCTGTAACGCAACTCTTTTGACACCACTGTGGTACTCGAGTGACCTAAGCCCAACAGGTTTCTCTGTCCAGTTTATGTCCACCTCTATCAAGCCCTTTTAGATAATCATAACAATTATTATAAGGGTATCAAGATTTGTAAGGTGTCACAGTGCTCTGCAGTGACATACAGTAAGGAAAACAGGGATATACATGGTAGACAAAATAAATGCAGACATGAAAACAAAGGGTAGGAAGCGTCCTGCTCATGAGAACTTACATTCTTAGTGGAAGAGGGCACAGCTGAAACAAGAATAGAAAGTGTGGTTCAGAGTGGAGATTGGGGCAGTTGGGAGGGTGCATTAGTGTGGGCGGGGGTAAGTAGTTAGTAGTATAAGCGGGGGTAAGGTAAGCTCTAATAAAGAGATGGATTTTCAGAGAGCATCTAAAGGTTTGAAGGCTGTGAAAAAGCCTGAATGGGCATGGTAATGAATTCTTTAAGTAGGTAGCAGCACAGGAGACGTAGGCTAGAGTGAGAGGTGGTTACTGACATTGTGTGTAAACCACAGAAATGTTGCTTTTCCAGAAACACACATACCAGCACATCTGGCACCTACTACCTTGCCATATTCAAAGTCACTTAAATGTTTGTGTGTTTCTATTTTTTAGTAATTCTGATTTGCACACATGGTCAATGATCTATGGACTTCAAATAGCAGTGTCTGCACATTTAATTCTATGGGTGATTGTGCAGCAATGCTTATAGCAAGAATAGGTACCCAGCAGATGGCATCCAGCCCATTGCAGCCTTGTGGTCAGAATCAGACCTTTGATAAAAGTGGCCAGCTGAGGTTGGCAGATGGGTGGCTGTAACTAGGGAAGTGCACAATATGTTACCACCAAAGAGGGTGCTGAGGGAGGGAGCATGATTATTTTACATCCTGTCTATGCTACTGGACTGGCAGGTGCAGCCTTACCAAAAATGTTAATGTGATATTGGGCAAAGGAACACAAATGCTGGTAGCTTGGGTTGATTACTGGTTCCTATTTTTTTATTTTGATATTAGTAAAAACCACATGCATCCATTTTGTGGGGTATCAGCAATGCAGGCTGGAGGTAGTAGTGTGAAATGTGTTTTTCTGGCACACATTTTGGGTCCCTTAATACTGGTAGAGCAATATTTAAATGCCTCAGTCAGGTTAATCCATCCATTACCCATCTGCAAATAGATTTTTTTTTTCATGCTCCACCTACTAGACTTGGAAACTCCTGCAATAGTTCCAGGAACATGACTGTCAATTCAGCTTAAGGCATTGGCGCCTCCGGTCACCAGATGTCAATCTTGGGATCAGATGACTGATCAAGTCATTCAGAGTAGAGACCCACAAGTAGCTAATTTGCATCAACTATTGGAGACTTTTGGAATCAACAAGATGTACTTTTGATGCCTTGTTCCTTCTGTGCCCCAACAAATACAGCTGTTCTGAAGAAAAATGGGGGGGGGGGGGGGGCAGTTATCTATTACATAATTATAAAGGTTACTGTCTATTTTACAACATTATACCATTTATCAAAAAACTATTTTCATTCATCCATTTCAAATTTGGTTCCAAATGTTCAAGCTCCTCCCCCTCTCCCTCTATACCCCCATAGCCTACTGGGACCTCCAGTATTTTAAAGCGCCCACTCAAGTTGGGGGTGCTCTTTCATTGATAGTCAGCTTTATTTCAACTTCTTTTATGCACTACACTGGCATTCCCCACAACAGCATTAGCTGCAGAATGCTTGGAGTGGGCTGAGTAGGTACTGTGGAAAGGTACCTTAACTAGCCACCTGCCCTTTTCCACTGAGGTTAACAGTCCTTTCCTTTGCAGGCTTACAGGTAAGTGGACTCACTCTCTTTGAGAGTGGACCTAGTCTTAGTCGAGGTCAGCACCGAGGCATGCACAGGAGTAGGGGGGTGCAGTCATATTGGGCTCTGGAACTGTAAGGGGGCTGCCTGCCAAAAATGTGTCTACAGCAGTAGCCAGACGCTTTACTTCTCCTTCCCTTCTGTCCTCACCATCTGCAGTGAAGTAGTGTGGTGTTTTGGTTTTTCTGCTCTGGACTTTGTCTGTTTTGCAGTTTCACAATCCTCTTGGAATTGTGCGCTGCAGCTGTCTTTTCTATCTTCTCTCACCTTTCTATCTTGTCTGGTAAGGGGGGTAAGTCCAAGGCTAAGCCTTAGTGATCAGTCTGGCACAGCATGTAAAGCAGAGGACCAGTGGCTACTCTTGCCTGTGGTTGCTCCAATGCATAATTGGGTGCATAATTAACCTGCCGACATGAAAATGTTGGCAGGCTAAATGTCAACATTTGCATTATGCTGACAGGTTGACAATGTCCGAAGTGTGAATGGCAACATGCACAATGTTGAGAATGACATTGCCGACATTAAAAGACCAATGCCGGCGGGTCCGCCAGCTATACCCTTGACCCACCGGCATTGGTCTTTTAATGTCTGCATTGGGATTTGTGACATTGTGCATGTCGCCAAATCAGACTTTAGACATTGTCATCCTGTCAGCATAATGGAAGTGTCGGCATTTAGCCTACCAAAATTTTTATGTCGGCAGGTTAAGTACCGATGTTTCCATTGCTGAAATTATGACCGCCACCATTTCCAACTTAGAAGTCAGCCAGCATTTGCTAGATTTTTGACCCAGTTTATTGTCGACCTTACACCTGTCGTATATTGCAGGGAACCTAGTAGAGATCCCCCCTTCCCACTCCTTCTGACAGTAGACTTGTGGAGCTACTACCTTAAAGAATAACATGGATAGGAAGATTGAGATCACCCTTAATTCCGTTTACTTGGTGGCAGGTGCTTCCCTTAGACCCATTTTAGCTTCACCTTAGGTTAATGAGGCAATGGAAAGATGGTCAGAGCAATTGGCAAGGGATTATAATCTGGTAGGCTGATATCGTATTTGCTAAACAAGAACTAGCAATCTGTGAGTCTGGACATTTATGCATGGCTTATTGAGAAGAGGATTTTAGTCTCCTCAGTCTTGGCATGCATTCTTTCTGCATTCAGGCCCAAAAAAACTCTGGAGGCATGCCTTTGTCTAGGTATGTCCTGTTCGGTCCTGAACTGGATAAGATTAATTCCCTGGTCACAGAGAGCCTGTTTCTCGTTGAGGTCAGCATAGAGGAAACCAGGCTTGGGCAATTAAGAGCACAGCTCCCATTTTTGGAAAACAGTCGGCATGATGGGCAGGCCACCCACTTGGGATCTCTTGTGTCAGGAGCCTGTCTTGTAAAGTCCCTGTTAGCTTACAGATTTGCGTCTGCTCATTTATGCTAGAAAGTCTTTGTTGCAATTGAGAGTAACAGTTCAAACTTATTTCCAAGCCATCATCTGACCAAGCCAGATCATCAGACTGACTCTAAAGGTGCATCAGTTGTCCCTCTGTTGACCACTTTAACAGGGGTTGCCCTTTCACTGTTTGGGATTGGACATTGGTGACATAGGACGCCAGCCTTCAGTATGCCTTTAGGTCTTTTACTCCAGAAGAGTCAAAGCTTCCGATTAAATGTGTTGGAATGCCAAAATCAGCGTGTGCCAGTTTTTGCAGGAAAGAGTCGTAAAGATCCAGAAACACTATGCCACGACAATGGCTTGCCTCAGTCAACGGCGGGGCACTAAGAGTTCCCTGGCCATGAAACAAACCAGCAGGATCTTGCATGTGTGGAAGAGAAATAGATAATTTGGGAGAATTCAAATGGGCTGAGTTTTTAGGACGGGGATTGGTGTTGGAGATCTGCTAATTGGAGCCAGCGACCCTGCTTGGAAAAATCCAGTGTAAATTTTAAACCTGCACGGGTCCAGTTACAGTGCTGCATAGCTGAAGATCCAGGAGGGAACACCGGGTTGTGCCAAATGGGGGTTAAGTGGTAAATATCACAAAGGAGAGTTTTAATTTGAAAAGTGGGAATTCCAGAGCAGCAACAGCATCATCATCATCATCATTTATTTCTATAGCGCCAGCATATTACATAGCGCTTTACAATTGGGGACAAACATAGTAAACTAATAAACTGGGTAAAACTAACAAAGAGGTAAGAAGGCCCTGCTCGCAAGCTTACAATCTATGGGACAATGGGAGTTTGACACATAAGTTTAAGTCTACATTTGCAGTCTGGCAGGGCCGACTGCAAAGGTAAAAGTGACTTATAAGCTAAATGATCCTGTCACATGATCCTGTGGGTTTTCAGAGAATGCTTGAAAGCTTGTAGACCAGAGGAGAGTCTTATTGTGCGTGGGAGAGAATTCCATAGAGTGGGTGTAGCCCGAAGAAAGTCCTGTAACCGGGAATGGGAGGATGTAATGAGTGTGGATGAGAGACCCAGATCCTTTGCAGAACGAAGTTGCCGAGTTGGGATATATATTTTGAGACGAGAGGAGATGTATGTTGGTGCAGCTTTGTTGATGGCCTTGTAGGTTAGTAAAAGTATTTTATATTGGATTCGGTAGAAAACAGGCAACCAGTGTAGAGACATACAGAGTGATTCAACAGAGGAATAACGATTTGCAAGGAAAATCAATCTTGCAGCAGCGTGCAAAGTAGATTGTAGGGGTTTGAGTCTGTTTTGGGGAAGACAAGTAAGGAGGGAATTGCAATAGTCAATGTGGGAGATAAGTGCATTAATTAAGGCAGTGTCTTGTGTGAGATATGTGCGAATTCTGGAAATGTTCTTTAGATGTATGTAACATGATTTAGATATAGAGTCAATGTGGGGCACAAAGGATAGGTGTGAGTCAAGGATTACACCTAGGCAGCGAGCTTGTGGGGTGGGATTTATGGTCATGTTATCAACAGAGATAGAAATGTAAGGTATGCTCTTGTTGGTGGGTGGGAATATTATTAACTCTGTTTTAGAAAGATTAAGTTTGAGTTGGCGAGAGGAAATTCAAGATAAAATGGCAGAAACACAGTTACACGGGACAACACAGATGTCGAGAGATCAGGAGAGGATAGATAAATTTGGGTATCATCCGCATAGAGATGTTACTGAAATCCAAAGGAACTCATTAGATTTCCAAGAGAAGCGGTATAGATAGAGAACAGCAGAGGACTGAGCCTTGCGGTACTCCAACTGATAAAGGAAGCGGAGCAGAGGTGGCCCCAGTGAAATTAACAGTGACAGAGCAATTGGAAAGGTAGGATGAGAACCTAAGGATTGCAGGGTTAAGGATTGCAGGGTTTGTATGAGAAGAGTGGTCAACGGTGTCAAATTCAGCCGAGAGATCCAGGAGAATTAGGAGAGAGTAATGGCGTTTAGTTTTAGCAGTGATCAGATCATTGACAACCTTAGTCAACGCAGTCTCTGTGGAGTATTGAGAACAAAAGCCAGACTGAAGAGGATCCAACAGGTTGTTTGCGGAAACAAAGCGTGTGAGGCGAGTGTAGGCAAGTCTCTCTAGAAGCTTGGAGGGGCATGGCAGCTGAGAGATGGGACGGTAATTTGAGAGAGAGTTTGGGTCGGAATCTTGTTTTTTTTAGAATAGGAGTAATCACTGCGTGCTTGGAAAGTGATGGAAAGAAGGCAGTAGAGAACGAGAGATTACAGATTTTAGTTAGAGGTGAAATGAGCACAGGAGACAGGAATCCACTAATTTGCGAGGGAATAAAATCAAGAGGACAGGAGGTAGAGTAGGAAGAGCGTAGAAATGTTCTCTTCATTTGTGGGGTCAAATGAAGAGAGGGTGTCAGAGGGTAGTGGGAAGGAATTGAGCGGATTGCTTGTCGAGGGGAAGGATACCAATTCTACTCTGATCTTATCAATCTTGTCCTTGAAGTAGGAAGCAAGATCCTGGGCACTTATAGTAGACGGAGGGTTTGGGGTGGGAGGATTGAGAAGAGATTTAAATGTGTTAAAAAGGCGTTTGGGGTTAGAAGCCTGAGCATAGATAAGAGATTGGAATTATGTTTGTTATGCAGTGTCCAGAGCATTTCGATAGGAGCGTTAGATAGAAGTATATGTGATGTGAAGTAATTAGAGGTGCGAGATTTACGCCAGTGAAGTTCTGCTTTGCGTGAAAGTTTTTGAAGATTTTGCGTTGCTGTAGTGTGCCACGGCTGACATCGAAGTCGACGTGTAGTATGTAGTGTCGCTGAAGCCACTTGATCAATGGCTGTTGCTAAGGTTTGGTGAAAATGAGGTACTGCCATCTCGGGGGAGGAGAACGTAGAGATAGGGGAGAGAGGTGGAAAATTGTTGAAGATTAATAGAGTTAATATTTCTACGGGTATGAAGAGGCTTGGTAGAGTTAGATAGTAGAGAGGTTAGAGCAGTGGGTGTGAGTGTGTAGCAGATAAGGTGATGATCCAAGAGGGGGAAGGGTGTGTTAATGGTATGGTATCAAATTTGATAGAGGGGAGCGGTTTATTAGATGGGAGGGTGGTGAGTAGGTGACAAGCCCCATAAAGAAGTGAGAGTGAGTAGGGTTAGGTAGGCAGACTATCTCGAGCCATGAGGTGGAACCTGGGGGGAGGAGCATATGAGGCAACAATTTATGAGAGATGGGAAGCCAGATAGTTTAATTTGAGATTGGGAAGGCCTCTGCTGCCTCCGGGTATTGATCGTTTTAGGATATTAGCTGAGATTCTTGGCGGTCTATGATTCCAGATAAAGTGGGTGAGGGCCTTTTGGATGTTGGCAAGGAAGGAAACTGGGACAGCCACCACTAGGGTTTGGAAAAAGTAAAGCCATTTAGGGAGAAAATTCATTTTAACAGCTATGATCCTGCCCAGCCATGAGATAATAAGGTGGTTCCAGGAGGTCAGGTCGGATTGCATCCTGGAGATAAGGAGTAGGAAGTTCTCATGAAAGAAGATCGTAATGAGAGGTGAGGTAGACACCTGGGTACTTTAACTTCAAGTGGCAGAGCAGGAAGATCAAGTTAGACCGGAGAAGGTCTGTATCCTGAGGGAAGACGTGGAGCGGCATGGCCTCTGATTTGGATTAGTTTATCTTATATCCAGAAATATCCCTGTAGGTCTGAAAGATTTCATTGAGATTGAGTAGGGAGATCCCTAGTTGGGTAAGTGACAGGAGGATGTCATCTGCGAAGATCGAGATCTTGGACATCCTATTTCCCACCTTAACACCCTGTATGCTGGGGTTGGATCTAATTTGGGAAGCCATGGGTTCGATTATTAGAGCAAATATCGGGAGAGAGGGGGCAACCTAGTCATGTTCCATTTTGAATGGGGACTGAATCTGCATTAGTACCGTTAATCAAGATTTTTTTATAACTGAAATTATTTATTTATTTATTCACCTAACTTGGGTGACAGCCAGCATACAAAGAGATAGCAGTAACATAATACAAAAAAAAAGGCAATCACTGTCACAGTACATGTTAGTAATTGCTGTTCATAGCAACATGTGGCACAAAATTGGAGAAATGTATTGACACAGGCAATATCCTTATTATTAGAAAGGGTAATGGGTGGAAAGGGGTGGGTGGGTGGGCAGGTTTCAGGGAGGGGGGTCGTCTGTGCTAGTGAAATAGAACATGTCAGTGTCTCAGACCTCGGAAGGAGTAGCTTTATCTCCAGGATTATTATGAACCGAAGTGTCTCGTACGAACGAGTCAACCCATAAGACGGGCAGTATTGGGGGCATTAGTGGTGTAACTAGGGGGCCCAGATTTGGTAAAATTATCGTCTTTATCCCGTAGGTGGAAAGTGATTTTCTCCATGTTAGCAATGAACCAGACATAGGATTTTAGAGAAGAGACGCGGGGAGGTGCTGCGCTTTTCCAAGATTTGGCTATCGGGCATCTAGCGGCTGCCAAAACATGCGAAGCCAATTTTGCGAAGGGGACATCAGCGTCTTGTATAGGGTAGCAGAGGAGGAAGGACCAAGGATCCTTCTGGATAGGAAATTGAAGAAGGGAGGAAAGGAGAGCAGCTACTTTATCCCAGAAGGAGGAAATGACAGGGCAGGACCACCAGATATGAAAGAAGGTGCTTCTATGACCGCATTCCCGCCAACAGGCCGGGGAGGCAGTTGGGTACATTTTGGCTAGTCTGTCAGGCGTAAGATACCATCTGTAGAGAATCTTGTATGCATTCTCTTAATTAAAGTGGCGATGGAACTAGAGGCTACATTTGATCAGATGGTCTCCCAGCAGTCCTACTCCGGGGGGGGGGGGCAAATCTCTCTCTCACTCTCTTTCGTGGCTCCTCCCAGAGATCAGCAGTTTATCTAGAAGTAAATTATAGATTGAGGAGTTCATACCTCTCTGAAGTGGAGAGGAGAGACAGAGGGACCCAAAGGAGGAAATCGATGGAGGTGAATTGCCCGACAGGAGAGAGAGGACAAAATGTCTGACTTGTAAGTATTGGTAAAATGACGGGTTTAGATTGGGGAATTTGGAGCGGAGAGCATCAAAGGTTATAAATCCTCCTTGATCTAGAAGGTCACCAGCAAATCTGATACCCGCGTTGATCCATGTTAGAGAGAAGGACCGGAGTCCGACGGGGGGGGGAGGCAGGGTTGTGCCATAACGGCATGATGTTCAAAGAAGTTGAGAGAACAGAGAGATGGCTTTTGCAGGTCTCCCAGTTCTGGGCAGCAAATAGTAAGGTAGGGAATCGTTTGATCTGTGCAAGCCTAGATTGTTTAGATAGGCCCCAAATACTAGATAAATTTGGTAGGGAGAGGTAAGCTGCTTCTATATCCGCCTATACATGGGAGGCCGGAGGGGCAAAGGAGGTGACAATAGAACCAAGATGGGCTGCCCATTAATGCATCTTCAGATCAGGAAAACCCCTGCCTCCGCATTTTGTAGGTTTCTTAAGCTGGGCTAGACGAACCCTGTGAGTCCTACCCCGCCAGACAAATTTCACTCTCCGTGTCGTAGCATAGCAATTAATTCAGAGATGGGGACCCTAACGGGGAGTGTTTGGAATAGATAAAGGAGTGGAGGGAGAATGGACATTTTAACGGCAATGATCCTGCCCAGCCTCAAGATAATTAGGGGCCTCCAAGAGAAGATATCAGTTTTAAGTTTGAGGAAGAGAGCCGGGTAATTCTCCTGGTAGAGGGACTCATAGGTGGTGGTGATGTAAATCCCCAGGTATTTTAACTTTTTTCTTTTGCCACCTAAAGTGAAATTGGGAGGTGATGTCATGGCAATCACGGGGAGGAAGGTTAAGTAAGAGTGCCTCAGATTTAGTGATATTCGGTTTATAGCCAGAGAGGTCTCCGTAGTGGGACATGATGGAAAATACGTTGGGCAGGGATATTCTTGGCTGCAGAAGGGTCAGAAGTACATCGTCGGCAAAAAGAGAAATCTTGCTCTCCAGGTCCCCCGTGTGCACCCCCCTCACATCCGGTGATGCTCGGATTGTGGCCGCCAAGGGTTCAATAACAAGGGCAAAAATAAGGGGGGAAAGGGGACATCCCTGGCGTGTATCATTGTTGATCGTTATGCAGTCCGAAGGAGAGCCATTGACCATAACCCTAGCAGAGGGAGAGGAATATAAGGCTTGCACCCCCGCCAGGAAATCTCCAGTCAGGCCAAAGTGCTTCAATGTATGGGTCATGAACTGCCAGGAGATCCTGTCGAAGGCCTTTTTGGCGTCCAGCGCCAAGATAATCTAGGGGGTTTTCCTAGCATTGAGTTTATGGATAAGATCAACGGCTCTCCTCGTATTGTCCCTAGCTTGCCTGCCAGGAATAAAACCCACCTGATCGTAGTGTATTAGGGAAGGGAGTACAGAGTTAAGCCGGTTAGCGAGAATTTTGGCGTAAAGCTTAACATCATTATTAAGTAGGGATATCGGGCGGTAGCTAGTGCAATTATGGACGTCCTTTCCCTCCTTATAAATCGGGGAGATCCTCGCTTCCAAGGACTCCATGGGGCAAGGGGTTCCCTTAAGAATGGAGTTGAAGAGGGTGCACAGACGGGGGACTAACTGAACCGCAAACCTCTTATAATAAGCTGCCGAGAACCCATCAGGCCCAGGAGCCTTGCTGGCTTTCTGCGCCTTAACCACCTGTTCAACTTCCTCTGAGGTAATACACTCACTTAGACTGGTAGCCGCCTGACAGGATAATTTAGAGAGATGGGCATTTTCCACAAATTCCTTTATACAATCTTTTTGTTTCTGGCGGGCAGCTTTGTTAGAGGGTTGTGGTAGGATGTATAATTTTAGATAGTATTTTTGAAAAGCTGCACAAATCATTTTTGGGTCATATACCAACACCCTAATGGCCAGGAGGTTACGAGCTGAAATTTTGGTACGGAGTCGGATGGCTAAAATTTTGTCGGCCTTGTCACCCTTTTCATAGTAACGTTGATTTAACCATTTCAACTTATTGGCTACTTGATGTGACAGTAAAAGATTAAGCTCACCTCGTATTTTAATAATCTGTTGGAGAATTGTGGGATCTGGGTTGGCCTTATGCTGTGCTTCTAATTGTTGTAGGGAGTTAATGAGATGAATCGTTTTAGCGAGTCTCTCTTTCCTGGCACTAGAAGCCAGGGCTAAAAGATGTCCTCTAATAACAGCCTTATGGGCATTCCATAAAGTTGTTGGTGAGATGTCTGGGGAGTCATTAGTTTCGAAGTATTAGGCTAAAAGGGAGTTGAGATGAGCCACCGTGTTACTATCATGAAGCAGAGATTCGTTAATCCTCCACGTAAAGGAGGAGGGTCGCAGAGCCAGTGAGGAGAGGTCAGAAGAAATCGAGGCATGGTCCGACCAGGTGATTGGGTGAATGTGCGAGTTAAGGAGTTTAAGGGTGAGGTCGTGACTGAGCAGGATCATGTAGATTCTGAAGTAGGTGTTGTGGACAGGAGAATAGTAGGAGTAGTCCCGGGCTAGGGGATCAGAGATGCGCCACGAATCATACAGGTTATGGAATTTTAAAAAATCTTGTAGGGCCTTGAAGTTCAACCTGTCTCTCCTGTCGGGTAGGGTAGTCGTGAGAGTGGATCTACCCAAGGAAGGAGCGAGGACCGCATTAAAATGCCCTGCTACTATCCGTTCCCCACTACGTACCCGAGATATTAAAGTGCCTAGACGCTTAAAGAATTTGTGCTGGTCTTGGTTAGGGGCGTAAATATTGACAAAGGTGCAGGGCAGATTGTTCAAATTGCCTACCAGGATGAGGAATCTGCCTTCCTTGTCGCTATGTGTATCCTGTAGTTCAAAATTAAGGTGGCGTGCAAGTAGAATAGCCACCCCGCGTCTCTTCTGAATATGGTCGCATGCATGGAAAGTGAGAGGGAAACGCTTGGACCTTAGTTCTAGGTGTAAATGTTTGACAAAGTGAGTTTCCTAAAGGAAAATTAGATCCCCCTTTGAGAGCCTGCAGAGAAGTATAGAGTTTGCCTTGTTTTTAGGGGGAGTTAAGTCCCTTGACGTCGTAGGATATAAGGCAGGGAGTCATGAGAAAGTTAGAGGTGGTCGATTAAATGAGAGACACAGAAGCTGAATGACTTGGAGCATAAGCTCTGTGAAGATAGAAAAAGGTGACGACCCGAGGGGGACAGGTGTAGGAGGGATGGTAAGGAACAGAGGAGGGAAGGCTGGGTATGGTGGATAACACCCACCTATAAAGCTGGTAGGGAGAAGGGAATGATACTCTGGGTATCTGGGGACCAGCTGAGAGCAGAAAGCTCTGAGGGGGATGTGACTAGCCGGCATAAATCTGATGAAGTGAGAGAGTGCTGACAGGGGGGGGTGACGTAGCATAACTCTCGTGGGCTCAGAGGGGGAGGGGGTACATGTCTAGAGCAGTTCTGTGAGAAATGAAAACTGAACAACAAAAATGCATGGCAATGCACCTAGTAAACATACCATTAGGGTTCCAATTTTCAAACCTAACAATCAGAGATAAGAAAAAGAGAATAACGCGTGGCCTTAAGCAACAGTAGAAAACAATAACATGCAGTCAGTTGCAATGAAGAAAAAAAACATCAATAAAAATAGGAACAGACAGGCCTGCATGTTGGTGAAGCAGACATAACGGGAAGGCCTGAAGAGGCAGCATACTTGAAGGGCCTCATTCTCGATGGACAACCTATATAAAGGTAGAGAGGAAAGAAAAAAACAGCCAAACCATAACATCAAAACAATGTAACGAGAAACCAAAGCTTTGGTAAGTCAACAACAGAGTAGAGCGGGCCTGTTGCGTTTCTCCTATGCCTGCCCATGGGGCAATCCGGTGGGCTACAGGAGTCTATAGGGACCCGCTCCTATATAGAGTTGCCTTCTCTGGCGAGTAGACAGAAAGACACGGCATTAAGAGTCAGGCCTGTGTGAGGTGGACGGTCTTCCGGACGTGGACCATTCGCTTCTAGGAGCTCTTTGAGGTCGAGGGGTAGCCGAGGTAGTCTCTGATCCAGATGACTACGAGGCGCCAGCGGTAGGCCCTGGGGCGATGCCCAGTCTCTGAAGAAGTGGCTGAGCTTCAGGTAGGGATCTTGCAGAAATTTGGCGTTCTTCATGCCAGAGGAAGAGACGGAAGGGAAAGCCCCATTGGTACCGTATATTGCGGGCTCTCAGGATCTGCGTCACTGGGGCCATCTCCCTGCGCCTGGCTAGAGTGACCGGCGAGAAGTCTTGAAAGTTCTGCAGAGTGTGGCCTTCATACATGCGGTTGGACAGCTTTCTGGCGCCTCGCAGGATCATCTCCTTCGCCGTGAAGAAATTAATTAAGGTCATGAAGTCCCACCTAGTGATAGCAGCCGTGTCGTCTTCCTCGTGATAGTCAGACTCGGCCGAGGAATGTGGTGAATCCGTTCTCTCCGGACTGGAGGTGGGAGTCTTTTGCTTTGCGAAATACTGAGGTAGGCCTTTGGAGTGGGTCTTTTTGCCCTTAGGCATGGTGAAGCAGGGTATGATTAGAAGCAGTAGGGTGTTCTGGACAGCAGCCCCAGGCTAAAGTGAGAGAGTAGAATGCAGTAGACGAGCCCACGTAGATGGGGAGACTCAGAGAAACATTGAGCAGTACATCAGCGTAGGTGAGGCTCCTCCCCCTGTCATCATGTAGTGGGTGATTAGATAATTTAAAGCATGCAGGGGCCGGGGGCCCGCGGCTCCTTGTAGGCGATTAGTAGAGCGTCTCCAATGAAATCGATAAGCAGTGGGAGTGGAGTTACCACTAAAGGGGGACAAGCTTTTGCCCAAGAGTGAGAAAAATGACTATGATGAAGGCTGCAATATATGAAATCGGCCACCAGGTGGCAGTGTTTCATTAGTTGTATGGGAACACAGACGGACATCATGCTTAATCTTCACTCAGTAGGGACAACAGAGGAACAAAGTGTCCCAGGTTACTGCTATCTGCATATACCAACAGAAGAAAGAGCTCACCTGAGCTCCAGGCGCAGCAGATTCAGGATGAAGGCTCCACAGCCCATTATTTATTTGGCAGGTAGCCAACAGGTGAGCCACAGCTTGGGCCCCTCCGGGCCAGAACTGCAGGCTTTTTGGAGGTTTAAATGCTGATGGGACAGGCAGCTCAACGCTCTGATGGACACAAGGATTGGGGCCAAGATGCAGCGTTCAGCAAGACACGATCCTCTGCAGATATAAATGTGGGATTATGCCTCTCTCACCTCCGGCGCTTTGCTGCGTTAACAGGCAGGCTAATTGACTGTTAGGCAATTTCTTGGCAGCTCCCTTCCTCCACTGCCACAGCTCCGTGGGGACCAGTGACCGGATGTGCGGCCGGGGACTTCCGGTTCGGCGGCTGGGGACAATCTCCTCGGCGAGAGTCTTTAGCGCCGGCAGGAGCACCGCCCAGTCGCCTGGACGTTATCAGTTCCCAGGTAAGGGCTCCGGTATCTTACCAAGGGGGGTCTCTCCAGGCGGGGTTCCGGGAAGTGAGGCACTAGTAGGGCGCCAGCTGGAGATGAATGGCGGGATCTCCGCTGCAGTGAAGGGGCTGATCTAAACACCCAACAGTCCCGGGTCTGAATCCAAGCCACGGGTTGTGCTGTCTTAGCCCAATATGGCTCAAAGCCTACGATTTTATATTTTAATGGCAGGAGCTCCTGCAGCCCACGTCTACCCAATATGGCCACCAAGCCACGCCCCTTAAGCAAGATTTTAAAAGTAACGGTGGTGTATAATGCTAGGACGCCAGTGAGGAGGTTGCCAGCGAACCCGAAGGACTCGAGTGGCCTTCATAAAGTCCCAGGAGATCCTATCAAATGCTTTTTCAGCATCTAGAGAGAACATAAAGGTTGGGGATGTCGGGGAGTTTGCATATATGGATGAATATGGATGTCTATGGCACATCTGATATTGTCCCTCGCCTGGCGTCCCGGGATATAAACTGTACTTGGTCATAGCAGATCAGAGAGGGGAGAAAGGTATTCAGACGGTTTGCTAGGATTTTAGCATAAATTTTCAAATCAAGATTGAGGAGGGAAATGGGCCTATAGCTTCCGCAGCAAAACGAGTCTTTACAATCTTGAGGTATAACTATGATTCTGGCTTTGAGCATTTCTGGTGGAGGGTGTTATAAAGGGATTGGAGATGAGGGGCCAAGAGGTCAGAAAACTTCTTGAGGTATGCAGGCGTGAAGCAGTCGGGACCCGAGGATTTACCGTGATCACGGACCACAATAATTTTTCTATGGGTCTTAGCTGAGCATAGGCATGACGCAAGAATTTTATCAGCCTTGTCACCTTCTTGATAAAAGGATTGATGGAGCCATTTAAGGCACTTGGCAACTTGTTTAGAGAGCATGAGGTTGAGCTTGGCTCTAGTCTCTCAGAGGGCCGTCTTATTTACAGGATCTGGGGCCGCTTTAAAGTTGGCGAAACAGCTCATTGGTTTGGGCGAGGGATTCTTTTTTTTCTGTCTGGCGGCCATGCTGATCAGGTGTCCCGTCAGGACCACTTTGTGCGCCGTCCACATTGTGGATTTAGAGACTTCTGGGAGATAGATTAAGACGAGACTTGAGGACTAGTTTGAGTTAAACGGAGATACTATTTCCGCATTGTAAAGTAAGGAGTCATTCAGATGCCAGGAGGTGCACCGGCTTCAGACAATCCCCCTCGACCGCTCCAACTTACAAATCACTCAGGACCTTTCCCCTCTTACCCTGGGACAAACAGAGGGACTTCAAACCCTTCACCACACTCCTCTGACAATGGGACATCAAATACCTCTGGGGTTTCCCCTTCCACATTCTGATAAGGCATCAAGAATCAATGCTTATGTCCAGGACTCTTCCCAAAGCTCAGGCCCTACTCCCCAAACTTTGCATCACCAGTGACAACGCTGACCCTCCTGGGGCATCTCCTCTTCCTCAGAGATCACAAAGACTGCCTGCACATCAAGCCACCCGTTCCAATTGAACCACTGTCCCGACATCCTCATCACCGCCGCCTGGATATTCTGGGACTTGTCTCGCTCCACCAAGTTTTCATTTTGTCTTTCTTTCCGTTCATTTCCTTTCTCCACTGGTTAGACCCAGAGTTGACCCCAGGAGTAAGGCTACATAACACTTATGGGCTCCCGCCTCCTGCGGGACCCAGCTTGTTCCTTAGGCTCATGATCCTATTCTGCCAATCTTGATATTGGGGGCCTCCTATCTATCTGATTGGTTTAATTTACTATTGATATGCCTCTTATATGTTTTTACTGTGTTATTATGATGCTGTTGTTGATGCTGTCTGTTAGGCCTCAGACTTTTAGATTCCCCCCCCCCCTCTCTACTGAGGACCCGTCCCCTAGGCTCTCAGCTCTAAACAGTTCTCATTTATCTCATCTCCTTTAATGGCGCTCTCCCCATCATATTTGCCATTCAGACCGACCAATGTGGCGCCCACCTGGTCAAACGACATCTTGCCATCTTTCTCCAGATGCCACCTGGGGGATGTAACACAAGAGCGTCATGTGTTATGATTCTGTTTAGTTCACAGTGGGTTTATGTAATATAAGTTTATTCTGTTTAGTTCAAACAATTTGTTGCATCGTGTTATGCTGCATGTATCTTTCTGCTCCCTACTGCTCCCCTCCCTTATAATTATATATAAGGGTGGGGATTTATATATACTCGGAGAAAATGATTTAACGCAAGTATAAAAAAATCCTGTATTTATCTATATCTTTAATTTTATTTTTGTACCTGCACCACTAACTCAACTAACGTTTTCAACAGTATGGAAATGTTTTCTATTTTATGTAATTGCTCTTTGTACAACAAATGCTTACCTTCTTACAGTTTTGAATTTTTTCTCTGGAGGCTTATCAGCCTTCAATTCTGTATGAAAATGCTATGGTATAAACGGATTCACCTGTATTCCAGTAGTGTGCATAGAAGATTATGTTCATTGAGGGGGTAAAGAAAATGTATTTACAGCAACTCCTGTCTTTTTGTTGAGGTTTTTAAAAATATTGTATAGTTTTATGTGTTTAAAACACTACAAGAAAATATGTTTTCATTTCTAGGGTCCTTCAGTGATTTTATTGCAGACATGCCTTCCCTTCCTCCTCATTTCACGGAACTTTTAAACATCAAAGACCGGAGCATCAATAGATTTCTAAGTCACTGTATAAAATGCCATGGATACAGCTCAGAAGATGTGTGTTGTGTACTGGAAATCCAATCTGCTGTTGAAGCTTGTTCATACTTTGGCATGAAACTGTCGGATCTTGGAGAAAGGTTTCTCAATTATGAAAATATACAAGAAGGAAGGACAAGATCTCTACAGCAGTATATACAGGTGTGCCATTTAATATGTTCAAACAAACAATGGTGTGATTAATGAAACATTCAGGGGAATATATGAATATATGGGATCAGTTAAATTTAAACAATGTATTGTCTAATAGCTCAAAGGTATATATCTATATTATATGTGCAGGAGAGAAAGGGACTCTTATTTCAGCTTTAGATGGACTCTATGGGTTAGCCTCACATTCTGAGAGGCAAGCCACTTGATCTAAAAGCAGATCAGACCTTTCCTGCCCCTTTTTAATTCCTGTAGCTCTCCTCCTTCCCTATTTTTCCCATGCTCTATCTAGCATGTGTGTATCTTATTTTATTTTGTTTTATACATTTGTGGTAATATATTGTGTTCCTATTGATGGAGTGTGGAAGTGTGCTCCCTCTGTGGGATATGTACCCCTATTGCTTTCTCTGGCAGCTGCAAGTCAGTTGTAATGTCTAGCTGCTTGGTGTGAGGAGGGGCCTTCTCCATGATCTCTGCAGCCCATGCTGAGCACGTTGCTCCCTGTAATTTCAGTGACAATGGGCAGGGAGTACTTGATGGCGGCCATTCTCCTCTGGCTGATGGTGAGCCGCACGTGATCCAAATACTGTCATTTGGAAGGGTGTAGACTTGTAAAAACAGCGCAGTGAAGCTAGTCTTGGCTCCTTTTGGATCTGTTGGATGGAGTAGATGGAGCCTATACAAGCGCTAGTCATCAGGGGATATCGCTTTAGAGATGACTTCAGTCTTGCTGAATCCCTGATCAATGATATTTGACCACAGTGGCCATTGGGATCCGATCAGTGCTCAGAAAACATCCCTGTGCAGCTTCCGCTTCCTCTTTCTCCAGATTAAACTGTTCAGTTAACCAGTTTGCCTGCTTCTCACAATGCTTTTGAATCTCACTGCATCTTTCTAGCTTTTGCATGGCGCAGAGCACTACCAGCAGAATTCAAATTCTTGCTCACCTCTGACCTGCAGTTCCAAATGTGTTTTTTTTTTTTGTTTGTTTTTGTTTTAATTTCTGCTTTTAGCTTGCTTTCTATAGCATGGTTGGTGTTGTATCTTGCCTTTGGGTGTTGGGTGTTTTATATACTACAGTGCACTGGACATTGCTTTTCATAGTCTACATGTTTAAATAAGTCTGCTAGACCTTCTCTGGACAGCTTATTCAAACATGTCCAAGCCATAACAGTCCATGCCTAAAGCTGTGGGCTTCTTAACCAACCCCTTTAAATTGTTCATAGGGATATTTGCATGTATCAGATAAACTGCCCTCAGGACTGCCAGTGTCCCTTTGTTCATCCTTTACTGCAGTACCAGACAACAGCTCCTATGATGGACCACGCTAACTCCATACCAGTGACCAAGTTGGTCAGATACCTTTTACAGGTGCACAAAATAAAATATTGTACTACCAAAACAAGGTTGTCCCCCTGCAACTGTTATCTTAATTTTAACAAACCATACAGACTACAAGAGCATGTGTGGGGAGATTAATATGAAATATCAAAAATACAGCTTGAAGGATGATACACCCAGATCCTATGTTATTTCCAGGAAGCAGCTACCTAAATGGAGGATTGACTCTAGTACATTGGCAGCTCAGGTGTCTGCGAATGTAATGGCTCAAGAGCAGCTAATAATAATAATAATAAATCCTTGATCACACTGACATTTTCTGGGAAGGTCCTTTCTAGACCAGAACTTACAAATCCTTAATATGACTCGAACGCTAGGAAGAGTGTATTTTTACCACATTAATTTATATTCATGTAATTTGTTCGTCTGAGGAAGGGAATAGAAGGCATCCTTTTTACTCTCACTGGATCAAGACTGATTGTCCACTCCTACTCGGAGGCTACAAAACTGTTGCACACGAGACTCATGGGTCATTTGACTGTGGTAGGTGGTACATCCTGGGAATTGCATCAGGTGACCTTTGTGGATCAAGTTTAAAAAGGTGTCCACCTAGTCATCTCCCTATAGCTTCACCAGGTTTTATAGGGTGGACATTTCTGCTACAATAGAGGCTATCTTTTACAGAACAGCCATACATGAAGTGCTCTCACACTTTTCTTCCCTGGCTTTTTTTTAAATGGGCATCTCATCATCTGTATCCGCCCAAAACTAACAGGAAAAAAGGGAATTTTTGCACTTTTTACTCCCAAATTGTGTAGGGGGGACACCAACCATTCCATCTGGGACAGGTCTTGTTTTTTCAGCAGCTTGTTCCTGGTATGTTTTTTTTTTTTTTTCTTTCTTCTTTTTCCCCCTACCTTGCTTGGCTACACTTGGGAGTAGCAGGAAATAATAAGGGAGAGAACTGAGCTGTTAAATCCAGTACCCTGCCTCTTGGAAGATGCTTTAACGTCGGTTTCAAGAAATCCTTTTTTATTTTTTTTAAACACTGATCGACCACATGATTAAATCGCAAATAGTCAACAAGTTAATATGCAAATAAATTAACTATGAGCTTGTCAGATTCTTAAAAAAAAAAAAATGAATGAGAACCTCAAATAAAACTATGCTATTTTATAATAATAAACAAAAAAAATATGATTTATTCTAGTGCTAAGCTTCTCTTTAAATAAAATGTTACGTCACTTTAATGCCATGAAAGACAAATTTACCAGGGTTTCATATGATTAATCTCCTATAAAAGAAAATATTTTTATTAAAAAAAGTTAATTTACTGCTGTAACTGAATATGTATGTGAATTGGCACTCCACATCTACAGTAATAGGCTTAATTAAAATACTTAATTTTTATGAATTATTTGCAGTTTTTACATACATGGCAGAATGGTATGTTCATTGAAATGTCTATTTTTAGGACCTTATAACTTACAGACAAGTTCTACAAGTTGGAGGAGCCTCTGTCAGACTGGTAGCTTCAGATCATGCTGATCCTTGGGTTCTGCACTCATATTACTTAAAAAAGCAAGACAAAGCCTTTTTGTTTAAAGATACTGATTGCTCAGAATCTGGTCAGCCCGCCATTGAGGGCCAAGCTGAAAGTGACGCAAGTATTTATGAACCCCCTAGAAAGAAAGCTCTTTTAGAACTTAGCGAGTGTGAGCGCTCAACTGATGTGGAAAAGACTGTTGTTCCTGTAATGCCAAGGATTACCGAAAGTGACCCCTTCAGTCAGAAAATGGATTCGGGTGAGAAGATAGACCTCTGATAAATAAAATATGATAAGTAGATCTCTACATTATACAAATATCTTCAGACAGCCACTTATGCAGTAATGTTTATTTGTGATGAGATTATAGAATTATTGGTTTGATTGTGGCACACACTCAAAAATTATTCACTGTAATTTAGAAAAACTATTTAGAAATGTGTTTGCCCAAGTTTTATCATTTTGTTTTTCCATTACTTAAAAACTCTTGTTCTATGGAAGTTGATTTACACAGATTGAATCATATTTAAGTGATTTTACTGCAAGCTCAATTTATCCTATTTAGATCATTCTTTGTGTGTGTACAGATCAGTCAATGAAAAAGTATTTTAAACTTACTGTAAAACAATTGTCTGAATTAGTTGTATGCATACTGATCTTATGGTATACTTGAGATATTAAGCTTGCATAATAATTAGATTGTCCAAATTTATTTATTATAGTAGCACAACAATCACATTTCTGAACTTTTGCATTAGGACTTTAAATTCATTATTGTTCCACATACACAGCAATAAATATCATCGTACAGCAGGGAAAAATTTGAGGGGGCTGCTGCTTTCCTCTTTTTGTAAATCAACACAATTCCAGATGTAGCTAATTTGATGTAAACCTTATGATGTAGCACCTAGTCGCACACTGTATGTGAGTAGCCATTTTGTCTACGGTATCATTCACCACTGGTTCGAAATAGACTCACTCTGTCTCTGGTCTGATCGTTTAAGAGAAATAATGTAAAATTACTTGAAATATTTAATCAAGCACAGTCATTCATTTATTACATAATGTAAAATGTTTAGTTATTTTTATGCTTTATTATATTGTTCAGTATCATTTCTGTCATGGATGGGCATTACACTGAAAAAGTAAAATCCATATAGATTTATAGAGGTACGCTCATCTTTATTGGATGTTTAGGTGCTTGGTAGTATCGGAAGCTTCTATTGTTATGTCCATGGGTAATATATTATTATTTTTACTATACTAACATAGTTATCATGGTTAAATAACTCAAATGCTATAACCTCTTCCTTCCCTAGCCAAAGCTTTTTATAATTATGTTTTCTATTTCTGTATAACTTGGATCTTGTTACCTTTTGGATTAACCAAATTGTGGCTGAGGGCAGACTGTTTTTCTAGTGTAACATCAGTCAGTTAAATAACTTTTTGACCACACATGTAAAATGTAGTATAATCCAGTTACAATCCAGATAACCTTCAAAAATATCACATACTCATTTTTTCTCTTTTTCTACAGGAGAAACTGGCATTATATTACTTGAAGGGTAAGTGATCTTTTAACAGTTGCTATAACAGTTCACAAAGGTGAAAATGTCCTTTAGTTTAGTGTTAAGCATGCATTTATTACACTTTTTTGACCCATTTGACTGTTTTTACTGCGCACGTCTTTTCCACCATGGAAAGTAAAGCAGAGGTTAAGTTATACTGTGGGTATTAAACCAAAAAAGTACAAAAGGCGCAAACAGTAAGATATACACGTTCTCATCTCATAAAAAATGATAAAACATGTACAATGTCCACCAGAGAGTCACTTTCTTCTGTAAATCAGATAAAAAGTTATTAAAGTAATTCTATCGTTTTCAAATAAGCATTGCCCAAGCGATTGTATTGTGTTTCCGAAGCACAAGCAATTTGTTTAGCAGTTCAATAAATAAGTACAATACAGTACAATATAGCGGATACATGATACCTATTAAAAGATATTACATTAAAGCAGGAAAGTATGAAAACACCGAATACATTACATTTTCCTTATAGAGCTCCCCCGACATCCATGGAACACAGCCATGCTCACATGCTGACAAAAAAGCTCGATAGTATCTGGTTTCAGTTTAGAACATGTTTCCATTGGTTCAGGGTTCAGGACAGTCTAATGTAAATCAGGTCTTAGGTCAGTTCAAAGGATTCCTCTGGGAAGAGGGGATCACCTTCCCCCAACAGCTGAAAACATGTGCTTCTCAAGGAAACTGACCCAAACCAGTTCTAAACACAATGCCATTTTGATCATTCAATCTTTGATCTTCCATAACTATTGATTGCAGGAAGCGATCGCAAAGCCGAAATTATAGGATGAGAGATAGTAATGTGCAGATCAAAATGACACTAAACATGATACATTTGCTAAATCCTGAGTCTTTGATACTTTTAAAGTGCTTTTAACATTATTATATTTAACTGTAAAAACTCTTACATTTGATTATTAACAACTGTGATGGAACTATTTTAAGGTGAACTATTTACAAGTGAATGTGTAAGTGTATGTGTGCGTTATTTATCGTGCGATTGCATCATAACAATATCAATCAGTATAGTTTATTTCATCCAATTATTCAACTTTGACAAAGTCTTTGATAGTTCTTTTCCATCAAGTGATTCCTTGTGGTTCTTATGGTGTCTCCAAGCAGTAGTGGTAAAAGATTTAAAGCAAAAACTGGAAAATACACTGGGTTAGTGAATGGATCTCCAATCACAGATTTAACACGCCCAGGAATAACACTAAATACATAGTGTTCATTTATAATATCATAGTAACACCATCACGCGTGTAAAGAGAGATCTTAATAGGGAAATTATATACGGACTAGTGATGAACTTACATTTATATTAGTAAGTACATCCATTTCTCCAATGAAACTTCTTTTCCATATAGAACTCTCCTGATAATTTTGTTACCTGGTCAATATATAAAAGACCATGTTTAAGATATCAAGTCCGCTTTCCAAAGGATATCTGTTTGACAGAGCACACTCAATTCTCACTTGTTGCCTGCTTGGAGCGATGCCCCCCAATAATCCAGCACCCAGTGGGCGATCATGCATACAGCTCAAGGGTGTCCCGGCTGCTGACAGTCCATTCTCAGGGCTGGATTTATGGATCTCTATGGCAGGAAATGTATACAATGCACAATGATTCTGCAACTCCAATATGACTGGAGATCACTCAGGCAAAATGCAAAGCAAACTGCTGGTCACCCCAATATACTTTCCACAGACTGCGAACAAGAAAAGGACTGGGAGCTCCAGCAACACAAACACGGACCCAGCTGGGAGGCTGCAAGAAGTGTGGGTATTAGCAGCTAACAATTCTCATGTTCTGTATACTGGATACAATTCTTAATTTTACCTCGTACAAACCCAGGGCGGATTACGAACATTGAGGTATACAGGGTCCTGACAGTAGTTTAGCACTTTAAATTTTTGTTAACCAAGTCTGAAATTCCTCCCCCCTTCTATATTCCCTCCCAAAAGGGAACTCCATTTTTTCTGAGTGCCACAGGAGTAGGGTGCTTGTCATCAAGGATCCCTCTAACAGCAAAGGTTTTTATTTTATTTACTTAATTTAACCTCTTCACTGCTAACGCAGCAGCATCCAGACAGTCTCATGCAAGAGTGGACTGAATGAGTAGACTTCCGGTGCTTCCTCCGAGAGTGAGGGGTGTTTCTGTGTGGGTTCTGCCTACACACTCTTGCTGGACTATCTATCTATGCAGGATTCACTTTCCTTTCTGTTTATTAACTGCAACTGTCATTTTTCTCATCTTTATCGGTTATCTTTGATAAAAGGAGTATTTTTTGAGTTGAAGCTGGAGGAGAGAAGTCTGGCCCATTTTATAATTGTTCAAAATGGAACGCAAAATGACTTCAGGGATTATTATCTTTTATAAAGTGCTGACATATTGTGCAGCACAGTGCACTCAGCGGATCATGACATAATCAAATTACATACAATGATTTGGAACAAAAGGTAAAGATGGACCTGCCCAAATGAGCTTACAATCTAAGAAGTTTGGGGAACACCCGATATGTAAGGAAGCAGAATAATGTATTGGCCACAACGGAAAGTGTGTGGCGTTACAAGGCTGCAGCAGTATCTACCGCCAATATTAATGCAGTCCTTGTTGAATGGCATTTATTGTGCCACTACCAGTGGTGCATCATGGGTAGAACGAGAAGAGGCATTGGCACGAAACAAGAACTTGTCACTGTAGAAACATGAAAATAGTCATCTGCTATCAAGCATAACTGAACCTCTATCCTCTTCTGACTGCACTATTACTCTTGTGATTAACTGTCAACTCGGAGTAGCTGTGATTAGACTGGTGTCTTACTTTAGTATCCTGCCTACTGCTAAAAACAGTCAGGACTTATGTACTCTTTGTGCAGCGGCAGCTGCTATAACCAAGGAGGCATTGGAAGTCGTCAAAGGAGGTACTGAGATGGCAATAGCAATGACAGTTGGTCCAATATCTATACTGGGATGGTTTTAGATCTTCTAAGCAACCCAGTCCTTGATGTAATGATGTAAAGCAGTGTTTCCCAACTCCAGTCCTCGGGGACCCCTAACAGTGCAGATTTTCCAGTTCACAAGTGAAATAATTAGAACCACCTGTGGATCTTTCAAAATGTCAGTAATGAATACATCTGTGCTCCAGCAAAGAGATATGGAAAACATGCACTGTTAGGGGTCCCTGAGGACTGGAGTTGGGAACCATTGATGTAAAGGATTGTCTTCTTGGCACCACTTTGTAATTGCCTTCATGAACTTTTACTGATCTTATGTTTGAGTAGATGAAAATGTGGGAGGCATGGCACAGAGCTGATCTAAACAGCAGCCATCTCTAACTGCTGTCTGCTGCCATTATCAGCCTTTCCTCACATAGAAAAGTCCACCAAAACGGTCAGGACAGACATCTTACTTACAGCTCTACCTCTGTATTTCTTCTGAGGGAATTATTAAGTAAGAGAGGTTTTCTGCCAACACACTCTTGCTGGGTTTGTGTCTCTTTTGTAGGATTCACGTTCCTTTGTGTCTTGTGTATAGCAGCTGTCATTTTCCTCTCATTTTTATCTGTTAGGTCTAATCAACTGTTAATATGGAGGAGATGCTTCTGGTACATTTTAGAAGTGTTCAAAATGTAACTCAATTTATCTCTGGGATTATCGGCCTAAACCCCAGACAGCCTACCACCTTCTCATTGGTAGCCTTTCCTCACTGAGAAACTGTCAGACACCGTCATCTGCAGCTCCTGCTCCTCCTCTATATGTCTCCTGATGGAAATATTTGAGTAAGGGAGATTTTCTGTATGAGTTATGTCTCTGCTCTTGATAGGGTTGTGTTTGTGTACAGCAACTGACATTTTTGTCTCATCTTTATCTGTTATGTCTGATAAAGAGAGTGATTCCAGTTGAATTTGGAGGACAGGTGACTTACAGTTTATAATCACCGCATGCCAGGCTGAGAGCCAAGTGCCCCTAACACCTGAAGGATGGGGGGGGAGAGCGATGGACCAGGCAATATCAGCCTGGGCAAAATATTTGGTCTAGCTTATTGTTAAACATACACTGTAGGCCACATGTTCTCATCTGCTTTCTCAGTGAGCATGTCAGTTTACCTAAGGGGGTCTCAGGGCATACTTTGGCCCTGTGACGACTCCACCCGATGAGCCGGTTAGAACCTGAAGCCTACCAAGTTCAATCCAGAACCTTGTTTAAGGTTTTCTACTCTTTAGAGAAAATGCTACATTACACCAACCCTGCTATGACTCTGAAACATTAGTGCTGTTGTAGTCCAGTCCTGTGACGTTTCAGACTCCAATTTATTTTCTCATGAGTTTGGTGAGGCAGTGGTGTACCCGGACATCGAGTATTCCTTGTACTTGGCATAATTCACTAGATGACAGGGTATGGATGATTTTGTGCTGCAATCACTACAGTTTATTTTTAGTCATCAGAGCCAGACAATATGCTCTTTAAAA
Organism: Mixophyes fleayi; assembly: GCF_038048845.1. NCBI lineage: Eukaryota > Metazoa > Chordata > Amphibia > Anura > Limnodynastidae > Mixophyes > Mixophyes fleayi. The sequence goes on from NC_134408.1 coordinate 59,144,411, forward strand.
AGAAGAAACCGTTTATTTCCTTCCCTTATACCCATCATTTAGGAGGCTCACTAGTGAAGTGTAGAGGAAAACCTGAAAACAGGTTTCAGCTATCCTGCCAATTGCAGACTTCTTATCCTTTCCCTAGTGTGGAAATGGATATATGGAAATGGAATGCAATGTTTAAGAAGACCCTCAAGTTGCTGCCCTTTTCAGGAAATGTATTTGGTCTGTAACTGGAAACTTTAGCCAAGCTTCTGTCATTAATTACAGCAGGGGTAGTCATTCCAGTGTTGGCAGTTCATAGGGAATGAGGTTCTATTTAGACATCATCTTAGTCCACAGGCCAGATGGATCTTTTCATCTCAATTTGAACCTTAAAGGGCATATTCAATTCGGCCACGCTAATCTAGTATTCCTTTTTAACATGGTAATTTTAACCTGGATTTTTTACTAGCAGCCTCGAGAGGTGCGAGCAAAAATCAGTGTTAGTACGGTAATTTTAACGGTAATACTGCCACGTTATTCCTAGAATAACGCTGTTGAATTGAATTGACCCCTAAGACTCTAATCATCGAGACTGGAGTAGACAGGTTCAAGTAAGTGTCCATGAACATCCAGGATGCTTCTTTGCATGTTCTGGTCTGGGATAGCCATCAGAGTCTTCTCAGATTCACAGTATGAGCACACCATTTCAAATTCCAGGCTTTGCGAGAGTACTGCAGGAAGTCATGGTCGCCCGTATGGGATCCAGAGTAATTAGTTATTCTTTGTCTGGACGATCTCTTTATCAAGGTGATGTTCCGAACCTTACTTTGGGTTTATGTCCAAGAGACTGGGGACACCTTTGAATCCCATTGGTGGATGATCAACAATCACAAATCCAATCTAGTTCCAACCCAGAGACTTGTGTTCTTGATCCATAGTTTGATGCTCAACAGCAGAGAGAGTAATGTTCTTGCCTCAGTCATTGCACGGACTAACAAAGTCTCTATTTACTCTTGAATGAATCTCTGTTCATTTGGGTTTGAAAACCCTGTAAAAGATGGTTTCGATCATTGAAGCCATATAATTTGCGCAGTTTAATTCAAGAGCATTCCAGATAGAGCTTCTATTGAAATGGAACTAGTCTTACATTCACTTGCATATCCACTTCATTAGTCTCCAAAAAACATTCCACTTTGCCCTTTGGTGGGTCAGAATAGACATTCATTTAGTATTGGTTCAGTCATGGCCATGAATGCTAGCCTTCGGGACTATATATTGTCACTTTTTTTAATATAGTTTTCAGTTTTTCGTTTCCAGCGGAAGCCAGGCTTTCAATGAAATGTGGTAGAACTAGTAACAGTGCTAATTTAGTCAGAGAACATCTTCTGTTGTGGGAAAAGCCCATAAACACTCAGTCAGACAATGTCATAATAGTGGCATACATCAACCATTGGGGATGAACAAAGAGCTCCCTTGCAATGGCAGAAACATGATTGGGTGGAACTAGATGTCCCGATATTGTCAAAGGTATTCATTGCAGGGGGTGGAGTAATAGACAGTTTTCCCCCTACAGATTTAGAGAATAGGATTTATGGTAAGTACAAAAATCACAATCTTTCTCTATTTATGAACAGCTGCATATTGCTGCTTCTCTTGCTCTGTGTGTGAGATATAATTCTTAGTGTATATTCTTAATTCTATTAAGATTTTAAATACTTGTATGACTGTTTATGGTAGATATGTGGAAAATACTGTATGTGTCCTGGGTAATTCTGATTCTTATTAAAATGAAAATTGTTTGCCTCTTGTAATCATTCATGGTTTATGCCTTTTGTGGTGCTTTGAACATGGATCGTGAGGGAATGCATTATATCTACAATTTACCTCTGTACCAAAAATGTTTAAAAATCCTAATACAGCACTATCCCTATGTGATTAGTGTTTACACTTTGAAATACACAGTACCATTTCAATATGCAGCATCATTTTTCTATTGATGCAAACATAATGGATACCATGTCGTCTTTTCAAAATGTTCTGTACATTTTCTCCATATTTTATTTTTTTTAATTGTTTTCTACTTCAAGGGAATCTGATTGTTGCTTTCTTGGAAGGCCATGGAGGATTGTAGATGGCAGCTTAAATAAACCTGTATGCAAGGGTATGCTGGAGGCCGTTTTGTATCAAATAATGACCAAGCCAGGGATTACAGAGAATAACTTAATATATCATTACAATGATGTCCTGCAGCCTGTCGTTATATTGGAGCTATTGCAGGTAAAGAATTATTGTTCTATATATAAAAATATTATGGGCAAAAAACTGTACCATTGCAATATATAAGATACAAGATTTTGGTGTTCTGTACTTTACGAGCAAATGAGCTGCTCAAATCTTGCAATGTGTTTTATTTATATGGTTAAGTCCATATGTATTGTGTAAAGTGAATAAAGTTAACATGTTACACATTTTACAAAATTATGAATAGGTATTTGTTTTCCATTTTAACTGAAAAAAAAACAAAACACAGAAAATCCCCACTGAATGCTGTCCTGTCTGTTCAAGTAAAAACCAAGACAGGCCAAAAATTCAGTAATAATAGAGGTTTATTATGCCAACTTGGTAGAGCGGAATATATATTATATATTATTTAATGAATATTAACCAAAGAGAAATAAGTTTTGATGGAGACTGTAGAGGTTAGTAGAGATACATCTAACAACATAAAATTGAAATCCAACACATTGTGAAGGTCATCGTGTACACAGACATATCCATCATCTTGTGCCTTTTCTCTACGACTGTGAAAGCTCATTAGAATATAGTGGCTGACAAACTCATGAAAATTAGGTTCTTAGCCTGTGTACCAGCCACAGCTAGGTACAAGTATAACATTACATAGCCTATTCACATTCTTTTAGCCTTACTTCATACATAAGGGAGCTAGCTCAGGTAGCAGCCTTTTGGTCAGTGTCTTGTGTTTAGTGCGAAATGAGGGTCTCCAAACATAAATTATCTTTTAATTAACAGTAGCTTTACAGCAAAAGTCACATTGTCTCTAAGAAAACTAATGGGCAGCTAGGTCACTTACCACTTTAGTTCTAGAGACTTAACACATAAATAACACAGACCTCCGCTATAATCAATGTTTTTTCCCATGACTGGAAACCCTCCTGTCTTCACTTGATTCTCTCACTCAGACCTTTCTGCCTTTGATTTAATGACATACTATGAATTAGTCTAGAGCTCTAGTGGTATGTATTTGATTATTATGAGTATCTTTAGTTATCCAGATATACATAATGTATGGGCTAAGTCAATTACTACTTGATTACTTTCCTCAGTTAGTCTGGATCTGTGCAGGCTTATACATATTGAGTACAGTTTGTTGCAGACAATTGTGTTCAATGGCTAATAAATATGTGGAGAATCTTTGTACATTAAGACATAGCTCTGTTTAGTTAAGCCAACAAAGCTATCAGTAGTATAGTGCTCCCTTGTACTGCAACATACTCTGCTCCACATAAACTTGTGTCCCCTTGCCCTAGTGAAGGTTCAGTAAAGGATACCAAAAGTGCACTCAGAATAGCAAATTGTGTACTTTGTTGTTCTGTAGGTACTATAGTAAACTTTTACTATCCATTTGTCCACTTGTGAGCAGTCAGGTATACAGTTTGCAGATATCCCATACCACAACAGGATAGGGATGACTCTGGGTTTATATTAATGTAGCCCATGTCTCCACCACACAATGGAACCTGGGACGCATCCTGACACTAGGTCGGGAGTTACATGTAATATTTATAGTACCCACCTCTCCATGGGGAGGGGCATGTAGTACATGTGGGACCAGTTACCTATACTTACAAAATGATGACACCATCAGTAATTTTGCACTTTGCTTGTAATGGATAGATGGTGTGGTTACTATGCAGTGCGCCTGCATAGTATTTGTCAAAAATTTAAATCTCATCTGCCAGGCATCCCAGTGTTCATTTTGTGGTCATATCAGATTTGTTTTTAGCTGCAAACCAATTGCCAGGAACACCGGTATAGTATCCACAGCTTATATGCAATGCCAAAGGTTACAACCACTGGCAAGTTGCAGCTGTAGAAGGTACATATGTTTTTGTTTTTATTCATTAATTAGACCTATGTAACAAGTGTCAAGCGCAGAACAGGCTATGCTTGTAAATAGTATTGTTGTATGCAATATTATAGAAGTCAATGATGTAAAACCGGATGTTGTGAAGCCAAAGTACCACCTCTATTTTAAATTGACTAACTGCCTGTTAACTTTCCATGAAGCCTTGTATTTAATCATTGATGCAAGGCCTATTTTCCAGAGGTTCCTCAATGGCTATTTTGAGTGCCTTAATCATGCACGGGGGAATCTGTTCAATCGCTCGGCTTAGTAAAAATCCCACTTTCTAGCGCAGTAGTTATTTGTACTCTAGGGGGGAATTCAGTTGGCTTTGTTACTGTAAAAAGTAATGCGGCCTGCGCGCTATTACTGATATTACGGTAATAGTGCATATAATTACCTTTAATAAGGTAATTTGAACGCTGGCATTTTGCTTGCGGCTCCCTGAGCTGCGAGCAGGAATCTGAGTTAAAATTACCGTATTAACGGTAATATACTTAGCGCTGCACTATTCTGGGGGGAACCGAATTCCCCCCTAAGGGGTAAATTTTAACAAGCTGCAGGTTTGTAAAAGTGGAGATGTTGCCTATAGTAACCAATCAGTCTAGATGTCTCCACTTTTTCAAACTCGCAGCTTATTAAATTTATCCCTAAGTCTGTTTTGAAACTTTTAGTAATGTTTGCCCTTTTTTTTTCTAGGTACTTGAACAAATTGGTTGTATAAAAAAGCGCTACATTGAAAAACCTACCAAGGTTACTCTCTTCTCACAACCTGTAATTCCAGAATTGTTTACCAGCTCCAAACTATCAGAGGACTTAACAGCATTTTATGAACCTACTATTGACTGCACTGTGAGACTTGGTGGAATTTTTCCTTCCGAAGTTAACTGGAATAAATGGGTTTTGTAAACTAGTACATATCCAATGTCTGTATTTAATTTATTTGTATCTCAATTTTTAAGTGTCCCTTTTCTATTACAATGAATTTGAATTCTATGTATTAAAATTCTTTCAATATCAATGTTATGTTTAATAGTAAAGAATATATATTGTCCTGTTAAGTTTTTCATCATAAATAAAGTAGTATTTAAAACAAAATCATAATGTTCTACTTTAGGTAGATATATATTTTTTTGTTTAATTCACCCAAAGCTAGGTCTGTGGTAACTTGTATAAGTGTCTATGTAGCTGACATTTGTAGAGTATACACAAGTAATTCAATATCATACATGAGAAAAATACGTTAATTGTGTACACAATTCAAAAATTATTTTGGATTGATGTTTTACTTGGGAAGAGCCTTACTACAAATGTGTTTAAATTAAAGAAAGACTTAGTAATACATTTTTTATGCATGTGTTTTTCCTCGCTTCCTGTGCTCTCACTGGAGTCACAATATGTAGGTTACAACTTGTCAATGTTGTATAACGTTAAAGTAATGTAAGGTATTTTATTAGAATGTTTTTGAACATATTGATTGGTTATGATTATGGTCCTCTTTAGAATGATGTTAAATGAGTACTTTAAGTCGCACACTAATACTCTTCATTGTAGTCTCTATAAAGTGATTATGTTTCTTAATTGTGTTGATATTTTATACATACAATTATCTCATTGAGAACACACAGTTGGCAGCATGTGGGATGTACCTTTATGATGCAGATTGAAATCTGTAATCGGGTAAAATGAATGACATGTATTTAGTATAAAAGCATGTCATACTTCCTACAAATATCAAATGATCATTGAAGGAAGAGTAAGTTTACTTGGAGGACAAAAGTAGTGTTTGTGAAAAGTGACCAGGGTGTTTGTATTCGTTAATGGCAATCTGGACAATATAGTATGCTCTTGGCAGGCTTGAAGTGTGAATGCATCAGTCAGCTTAAATTATTTCTAGGTTTTATGAACAGCTTTTTGAATCTTTAGGGAAAAAATGTTAAACAATAAATTTGTCAGCCAAGTGGTGGTGCAGTAGATAATGGGGAAGTCCTATATATCTCTTTGTTCTTACAGGCTAAATAGGCTTCATGGAATACTATGAAAGTCATTTAGGAAATGTAAAATGACCAAGCCGCCTTGAAACATTTTCTTTGACATCGCTCACCTCGATTTGTGCTGGTGCAGATAGATTCCTGTCAAAGTCTATCTATTTGTGGAGCAAGATCATGGTATTTGTGGAAAAACAGAAGTCTGCACCACCTGATAAAAGGAGGAAGTAGAGTGAGGGTGTTCCTTGCTAAGTACAGAGTAGGCGCACTAGTGCATTTATATGTGAATAGAGCAGTACAAAAAGAAGATTTTATTATTATTAAAATGAGTGATGCACAAAAATTACGTAAAAACACTTTCTCACTAATCATATTCATGGATACTTTACCTTGGGTATAGAGGGCACTGGTGCTGGAGTGGACACCAAAGCTAAAATTGTTTGAACTCTTGATCCTCCTACTCTATACCCCTCTACCAATCACAGCTCTGTTTTGAATTTAGTGCCCAAGCAGAGGGAACACTTTTTAGAAGCAATGAGAACAGCAATGTCTTGAGAGGTTATAAGCGCTGGTTCGGTGCTTCTGACTCTACTCCTCTCTTCCATTATAGAGCTCGCAGAGCGGTCAACTAAACAGTAGGATTGCAATTTGGGGAGCCATGGCGCATATAGATCCAGTCTGTCATTCTGGCTGAAAGGGACTGAAAGTGCTGTACAAGGAACTTGGATGGACAAGCAGGACTTCCTGTGGCAAGGGTCAGGTGGTGTCCCTAGTGTGGGGTTTACCTGTGTGGCCAAGCATGGCAAGGGGATCTGTCTCCAGCAAACGGCTCCATGCTTGTTACTGCATCATCAGGGGCATGTGCTTTTTCCTAGTAGCACCTCCTCCTTACAGGGCTTTTGCTAAGGAAACTTATAAGCAATAGAATGAACTCCAAGTGCTGAGCAGGGGCGGATCTAGAAAAGTATTCTACCCCGGACGATTTAGGGGGGTAGATTTAGGCCCCGCCCCCTTTTTTTACTTCAAGGCTGCCGGCGGCTGCACATAGTGTGCAGCCGCCGGCAGCAAGCCCCCGCTAGGGGGGGTGATCGCCTCCCCCTGGATCCGCCAGTGGTGCTGAGGGGAGAGGGGACAGACCCGTAACAAGGGTGGTGCGGGCGGTGCGACCGCCCCGGGGGCAAAGCTAAGGGGGCGCAACGGCTCCCCCCCCCCCCCGCAATTAACCCCAAGAATGAAGTCTTTTCCTGAAGTTGATAGGTGCTGTGTGCGCGTTCGCAAACAGCACCTATACGGGTCCCAGAAAATAGAGGCTATCGGCGCCGGATCCCTGCAGCTGACGTGGTCACGTGACCTATTCACGTCACACTGCTTTCACTGCAGAAGAGCCGACAGGTGCCAGCATGGAGAAGCGAAGAGACACTCTATGGTAAGTAAACTACTGGAGGGAATGGAGAAGTAGAGAGTGGGGAAGGGGCTGGGAAAAAATAACAATTTATTGTTCCAGGGCTATATGTTTGCTATATCTATGAGCTTTTATATGTATCTTTTATTAATAAATATTGAGAAAGGATACCTATGCCCCTTCGTCTTTTAGCCAACATCTAAGTTAGTGAGCTGAATCTCAGCCTGTGCCAAGTCACTGTAGATAGTAGGTTATCCACTCACCCGTTTCACATGTGGTTGGAGCACCTCTAGACTCAACTTCCCCCAAGGTCTGGAAATCAGGATTTATTTTAAAGTTTCAACGACTTTGCACCAAATGACTATGTATCAAGTTTCAAAGAGAAGAAAGAACCATACTTATGATTGAACTTTTTTAGATTTCAAGTAGGTTGATATATTTTTTTTTTTTTTGCACATAACTATCATTTGTTTATTAAATGTGTTCCTACATTCGTAGTGTACATGAAAATATATCCGATTTAATATGCTTCTTTTCTATTGAATTATTTCCCTATCAGCATTTGACAGAAAGAAACAATGAGCGCATGGTTGTTTTATTTGCTATGTATTGTTTCAAGGAGAGAGACCTTGCCAATCCTGCAGCTCTTGTATCATTTCCAGTAATTGGGAGTGCAGTTTGCTGCTATTTTTTAGTGGAAGAACTTGGCTGGCCTGGACAGAGCCCTGACCTCAAGCCCATCAATCACCTTTGGGATGTATTGGAATGCCGACTCCAAATAAGGCCTTATCGCCCAACATCAGTGCCCCAACCTCACTAATGATCTTGTAGCGGAATTCCTGCAGCCATGTTCCAAAATTTAGTGGAATGCCTTCCCAAAAGAGTGGAGGCTGCTATAGTAGCAAAGACGGGAGTAAATTAATATTAATAGATTATAATAAAAAAAAAATATATATATATATATATATATACATATACACACACACACACACATATGCATTTGCAAATATGTGTAACAGAATTTTGTCAGTAAAGTGCTAGCCACACCCCCACATTAGGTTGACCACACACACTCGGCAAATGTCACTCCCACTTAGATGGGGGAGCCGGTGCCCTGTCTCGCCCAGGGCACTAAAATATCTAGTTACGGCACTGAGAGGGGATGTATGGTAGGATTGTGTCTTCAGTGCCTAGTGTGTATACGTAGAACAGGCTTTTGCAACATAGCCAGTTTGGGTGATATGAAAATAATTTTTATTCACTGAAGTGGTTACAAACAAATGTTCTTTCCAGAACAAATATCAGTAAATGCAGTATCAGTATGTTAAACAATCGCATGCAGAAAGAGAATAAAAGCAATTCTGCAATCAAGGTGATTGCACCGGTAAAGCATGGTACTGTAGCAGAAGACAGATTGTCAAAAAAGACCAGTAGAAAGAATAACAACCCCCTTCCTTTTTTTTTGTTCTTCCTCTACATATATGTATGTATATATGTGTGTATATATACATATATATGTGTATATGTGTGTAATATATATATATATATATATATATATATATATGTTAACCCGTGCATGATACTCATGCATTCTAGTCAAATCAAGCTACTTAAGGTGTTAAAAAGGTTCTTGTCATGCATTTGGGCCATAGCCCAGGCCTCCTCATGGGAAGAGCGTTACTTCCCGACGTAAGCGCCCTTTTTTAACGTGGTTTTGTCCACATGTCACCACCTCATCATTCTTCTCCATCACCTCATCCTTCATTTTCATCGCCACATCTATCCAGATGTCTATCCAGACTCAGGGATCTCTCTCAGCGGTCCTGAGTATCACACTCCTCTCACTCTGTTACCCCCGGCAACCACCAACCACTCCCCACTGTCACCCCCGGCAACCACCAACCACTCCCAACTGTCACTTCTCCTTCAAGAAATATATATATATTTTTTTAAAATCTTTATAAACACTTTTAACAATTAACAAATTAAATTAACGAATTAAAAACATCTTAGTATACCAAATTTCAGCCCTTTCTGAATTTTTTTTTCCACACACACTAAGAATTTAGTAGGTCAGTGTATAACTCCGCCCAGCAGGTGGCGCTGCAGCTTGGTTTTATTTTTTCCACAGACAGACAGACTCACACGCCACTAAGCATTTATATTATAGATATAGATATATATATATATATATATATATATGTATATATATATATGTATATATATATATGTATATATATATGTATATATATATATATATATGTATATATATATGTATATATATATATATATATGTGTGTGTGTGTGTGTATATAAATAATATGACAGAGGGGAAAAAAAGAAGGAAGGGGGGGTTATTATATGCAGCCTTGAATGGATGGTGAAGATGGTAGCATGCATTATGTAAAGTTGAATTGTTCAGGGGTGATATTGTAGATGGCAAAAGTTAGTAACATAGCAGACACAGATACGCACTGTTTCATTTTACCTTTGGTAAGGGTTTTTAATACTGCTTCAAAATAAAATTTGTCTGTCAAACATTTTACACATGGGCGGTTGCCTTTTCGCTTTGTTTCTTTTGCTAGTGAAAGAATTTATTTCAAGCGACTGGTGTGGATCCTGTGGGAGCAGCTTTAATCAAGTGTTTGACAGATAAGCCTTATTTCTTTTTAAAAAATGTACGCTGCTTCCTTTCAACATCTTCATTAATTATTTGCTCTGTACTACACCATGAGCAGCCTTTTATATTATTAGTTTTATTTTATTTTTCTTGACTGTTTTGATTATTTATTCTTAATACCATGTCTTTTGGTCATATTGTCCTCCATTTACAGATGTGCTGTTTATCATTTACGCCATTTACCGGTGTAATCACCTTATCATGCAGGAAGTGAATAAAAGCAATTTGTGCAGTTATTTGTTTTGTTGAATACAAAAGAAAGAAATGTGTCATTTGAGGCGCTATGGGATGTTCATTTAATAAACTTTAATTCTTTATTAGAGTTCTTTAAAATAGAAGTATACCCTGCTTCCTGAAACTGAATGTGTAAATTGATGTGATTTATACTTAATATAGTGCAACTAAAGTGCTTTAAAATTGCAGAATCACTGCAACATTTTAGCTGCCAATTTCTTAAATAAACACATATTCATGCGATATATCTCCACTTGCAAATGAGTCTATTCTTTTCAGCTGCTAAGTGCAGCTTATTCCACAATGATAGAACAGACCATTAAATAACCTCTTTTCATATAATTTAAAATCAGATTACTATAATATATTCCCATGGGTAATTTATATGGAAGCTCCTCTATAAGTGTCAGATGGGGGCGTGGCTTTGAAGCCACATCGAGAGGGTGCCGAGGTGACGAGCTCCCGAACATTAGACCGATTCTACCCTGTTAACCCCCTTCCTGCACCTACCAACCTCACCCACTGTTGAAGCCCGCATAAGCAGGCACCTGCGGGACCCTCTTGCTGCCGAGGCGGACCCCCGCTGAGACGGCCGCGATCCCCGCAGCGCACACGAGGCCTGACTGCGGCCCTGGTTGTGCGGCTCCCCCCGCCTGGCACCGCACATCTCCCCGCTGGATCGCGGACCCACAGCCTCACCTGGACTAGCGCTGCCCGGCGCTCCGCGTCTGGGCCTTGAAGCCACGGATTGCAGTGCCGCCCGCATCCCGCCACACGTACTTCCGGTTTCGGGGACCCGGACTTCCGGTTCGGACCTGTTGACGGGTGGAGAGGCCACAGGACCCGTTGGAAGCGGCAGAGCTGTGTACCAGTCTGGAGGTCCCAAGTTGATACAGCCGCCTGAGGAGGCCAGAAGAAGCAGGTTAGTGTGGGAAGGCCACTACCCGCGTCCAACTCCATCTGCCCACCCAGCCCACCTCCATCAAGAGTTGAGAGGAGACCATCTAGTCAGCAAAATTGCTCCCTGGATTTGAGAGCGATAGACGCAGGGGTTATTCTGGTGCCTTAAAATAGCTCACACGGCCAGGCCTGCTCCCCTTCCCTGCAAGGGTTGCCTTAGGCTGTTGACTCATACGTTCCACACTCTACCTATTATTGGGCCCTGTCCCGGGATTCCTGGGGTGCTCAATGACCCTATAGTCCCCTGAATGCTGACGGGGGGGGAAGCCTCTTCACTACTTTTCAACTCCAGATTCATGTAACCCCCCTCCCTACGTGGGTCCGCTTATTGTAATTTACTCTACTAATCCGTCTGGACATACCGCTACTTCTGCTTAGTCCTTGGTGCTGCACCGCAATGCCTAAGGGAGGCAAGAAACCTCATCCTAAAGGACTTCCTCAATATTTCTCAAAGCAATCGACTTCAACACCGCATCGGGGAAGGACGGACTCCCCTCACACTTCTGCTGACTCTGAGTCGGACGAGGATGACACATCCCCGATAACCAGCCGGGACTTTTTAACGCTAATCAAAGAAATGAAAGAGCTTAAATCTTCCGTCCATTCAGAGGTCCAAACTGCCCTTCACTCACTACGCGCGGAGGTGGCTTCAATTGGTGCTCGTACTGACCAAGTTGAACAAAGACTGGAAACGGTGGTGACCTCTCAGACAGGAATGGAGGAGGATATTGTACGCCTTCGAAGTGATCTGACATCTGTACAGGAACACCAGGAAGATATGGATAATCGGGCTAGGCGGAATAATCTACGTTTGAAGGGCATCCCAGAAACGGTAGAATCTGCCCACCTGGACCAATACCTGAAGAAGCTCTTCTCCCAGTTAGCCCCCAGGGTCCCGGAGGACCACTTGCTACTGGATAGAGCCCTAAAGCCCAGATCGTCCGATCAGAACCAGCCTAGTTGGTCAGTGTCAGATGGTCATTATAAGATCCCAGATAATGTGGTTGTGTCAGTTGTAACAAATGTAAATATTTGAAGTTTCACATTCCATTTGATCATCATTACACTCATGCACCATCTGTTTAATATCTCGAGAAGTAGACAAGAATATAGAATTGAGGTTAATTAAATCAAGGAGCGATTCAATGGTATGCTGTATATTTTATAGATCATGCATCCTAGTGATTAGAGGCTTCACTCTGGTGCAACAATTCACAGACAGTAATTAGGTTGAATGTGCTTGAATCTAACCCTATTACACTCATGTGGGCTAGAGTATATATCTGTGGATGTGGCTCACTAGTACTCTATCCCCTGTCTGAACTAGAGATTGCTATAATTTACCACCCCACACTACCCAAAGGAAGCACAGATACCTAGATTATTTGTTTTCCTGAGGAAAGTCTGCTATAAGTTACAGGCTGATGACCTCTGCAGTGCCAGACTCCTCTTTTGGTCTGATTCTCTGAATGTGGGAAATATTTTACCTTGAGAATTTGATCACTGAGTAATGATTTTATTTAGATATGCTGTGGGGATCTGACACTGCATTAATACTAAAGCAGAAAGGAAAGCAACCGCAATAGGTATATTAGATAATTGTAATCCCACAATGAGTCCAAATATGACTGTTCAGGATCTGTCAACAATATATTCTTGAAGGGTGACCCCCTGAACACACATTTATGAAAATAGAACAGAGCAGAAAGGGTGTTGCAAGATTTGGACACTCCGTGATAACAAGTGATAAATATAATGTTTATTGATATGCATTAAAAATGTAACAGAAGGGGGGCGTGGCTTGGCGGCCATACTGACCAGACGTACTGACTGTCGGCTCTCTCCCATCCGAGAGGTTTTCTGCGGGTCCCAGGGTATTGCTCCCCTTAAAATTCCCCCAGGTTGTGGCCCTTAGCAACGCGACTGTCTCCTGCATGCCAAGAGCTTTGAATGCCAGCTGAAATCAGCCTGTAACTCCTGGAAGCATCCCCACAGTCAGACCGGAGCTCTCCATCCCACAGTTCTTGAGTCGGTGCACTCCCCCCCATCCCCCAGGTCCTTACCTGCTGGCTTCTTTCCCCGTCTAGCTGGGACCTTCAAGAGGCAAGAGCGCTCCACCGCCGCCGAAAAACCGGAAGTACCCGGCACCCGCGCTTCTGGTTCCCCGCTGTCGAGAGGTCTGTGTCCCATTGTCCCTGAAGCGCTGCAGCCCACTATATCAAGCCCCGCAGCACTCTGCCTTGCCCTGTCTATTCCTCAGGATCTAAACAGAGAGACTATCCTGTAGAGAAGCTGCGATCCCTGCCACACGCTATTCTGACAACCAAATTGGACCAATCGGCTTCTATCCAGTGTCAGCAGCACAGAGATCTACTGCCACCTAGTGGATTTCCACTAACACCAATTCTATTCTGCTGATTACTCTGCTGTGCTTCTGGTACTGAAGAGGCAACTCGGTTATAATCTTCAAATACAGGTCTATTTCAAGTGGGTGATTGATCTTGCCAGTCATCCCCAGACTTTGGTCTCCTGCTAGACGTTGTGACACCAGAAGTGGCCCCGTGGCCTGCTACGATCATTGTTGGAGAGGTCTGGCGGGCCGGTGAGTGGGTCCTGTGTCGCCTGTTAATCTTTGGAGTTCATCCACCAGTTGTAGCTCTCATTCTCTGTGCGATACCAAGAGTTTGCGCATATGTTTTAGCTTCACTTCTGGCTCAATGCGGATGGCCGGGGTCCTCAATTGTAATGCTGCTGTAATGTAGCGGTTAACTCATCCCCGAGTGGCCTTTTCTGATCGAATTTTCTGCTCTGAAATTTGCTGTATTTGACCTATCCTCCCCGAATCCTTTTTTATCTCTGACCCTACTATATTTAATTATGCCGAAAAACAAAAAACCTCACTCTAAGGGTATCCCTCAATATTACCCTAATAAGACCTCTTCAGTCTCTGGAACGGAGCAAGCAGCTTCTCCTTGCTCTCGTGAGGACTCGGACTCCGACGAAGATGTGTCTGCTCCAGTTACCAAAAAAGACTTTCTTTCTTTGATCAAGGAGATGAAAGAACTTCGGTCCTCGGTCCACGCTGAAGTCCAGCACGCTTTTCATAGTCTGAGATCGGAAGTGTCCTCATTGGGTTCCCGTACGGACCATATTGAAAGGAAGATGGAGGACGTTGTCTCATGCCAGGAAGCTACGTCTGACGACCTTTCTCAAATCCGCCAGGAGCTCAATACCATCCCTGAGCGCCAAGAGGATATGGACAATAGAGCCCGGAGAAACAACCTCCAAATTAAAGGCGTCCCGGAGTCCGTTGAATCTGCAAATCTGGACCCTTATCTCCGGAAACTTTTCTCCCAGCTTGCTCCAGAAGTCCCGGAAGATCAACTCTTGCTAGATAGAGCCCTTAAGCCTCGTCCATCAGATCAATCTACACCTAGAGACGTTATCCTCCGCCTTCATTTCTTCACAACCAAAGAAGCTCTCTTACAAGCAGCCAGAAAGATCCCTTCTTTATCATATGAGGGATATACTCTTCAAATTTTCCAGGACCTTTCCCCCACCACTCTATCTCGGAGGCGAGAGCTCCAGCCTGTCACCTCAATCCTCAGGGAAAACAACATCAGATATTGCTGGGGGTTCCCCTTTCGTCTATATCTTTGGCACCAGAACCAACAACTGTCAGCTAAAAGTTTAGGCGAAGCACTGGATCTTCTACGAAAGATTGCCCTGAACCAACAAGCCCCTTTGGAAGCTTCTAAAGCCCTTGCTAACGGTGCGGGCCCCTCAACACCGAGAGCGCAACGGATTCCTCGTAGAGATTGGTCAACCGTCCCCCGTCATTCTAAACTGCAATCCACGGATCCCTGATCTCCATGCCCTCGTTCCTGCTCCCTCTCCAAAGTGCGACCGCTCCATCCTCTACGGGTCTCGTTGTGACTCTTGCAACTTCCTGATATAGTTCTATAATTGGACATAGAAACCAAGGCTCCCATGTCTTCAGATGTCCTTGCCCCTCATCCTCTACTACAACAAAACTATAATGTGGATGCTGGGCACTGTAATGCCTTATTCTATCTGTTGCCTTGTTGTTGCCTGCCCCCTGAGAAGACAGGTTGTTGTTCTTTATATCTTCATCTAGGTGGGACGAAACACTGACGATGCGCAGACTACAGTTCCTGCTTCCGCCACCGATAAGTAGCTGTGATGCTCTGTTTTATTTGTCTCTATGCTGTATTATTGGTTTTACGGTTGTTATGTTGTTTATTTGATTCTTTCTATAGCTCTTTTATTGGGCCACCCTAGGTGGCTCCACAAGTGTCTACTATGATACGCCCAGTGTTATTGAGTTATTTCCTACCTCATATAATATGTTTATTGCTGCTAATTATTACCTTTGTCTTCTTCTCCTTTCTTGTACTTCCCCTTCTCCTAATCTACCCTAGAGGTTAGTACTCTCCCTATTTCCTCCTCAATCCCCTTCCTCCCAATAGGTCATATACACTAAAATGGTCTCTCGGCCTCCCCTTCTGGGTCCCCCGGCCCTCCGTCTTCTTCTGTGGTTGCTCATCGGCCACCACCCCCCTTAGAGCCTAGAGCCTGGTCCCCCTAATGGTTTGTCCATCATGTCCTATCCCCTACCAGCATTTGTGACAAGTGGACTTTGGTCCGCTATGTCGATCCCCTTGTACCCTTAACCTTTGGTTCTCCCCTCCTTCTCCTCACTGGTTGCCACCTAGCACGTCATCCCCGATACAGTCTTCCTTTTTCCTCCTCTCTCCCGACATTTCTTCCCTCTTCTGGTCTCTAGCGCTCATCTCATTGATTTTCCTATGACCCTCAAGGGCCTCAACTCCCCTCAGAAACGGGCTAAACTTCATTCCTCTCTCAAATCCCTTAAAGGGGACTTGATATTCCTACAAGAAACTCATTTTGTCCAACATCTCCACCCCGAGCTCCGCTCCAGAAAATTTCCCTTGACATTTCATGCATGTGACCATAGGCAGAAAAAGCGGGGTGTAGCAATCCTGTTTGCGCACCATTTAATTTTTGAACTTCATGACTCCCATAAAGATAAAGAAGGTAGATTCCTCATTCTCATAGGCACTTTGAATAATCTCCCCTGCACTCTAGTGAACCTCTATGCACCCAACGCCGGCCAACATAGGTTCTTCAAAAAACTGGGTTCTTTGTTAGCACATGTTCGCCAGGGTGAACTTATTGTTGCTGGTGACTTTAACGCTGTTTTAGCCCCGACCATAGATCGTTCCTCAGGCCCCTCCTCTTCTCCCTCGAGAAGAGATGCCCACACCACAGCTGCCTTACAGGCTTTTCTGAAACTCCATAACTTATATGACTCATGGAGAGTACTGGACCCCCTAGCCAGGGACTATACCTTCTTTTCCTCTCCCCATAATACCTATTCCCGGATCGACATGATCCTGCTCAGCCACGACCTCACTCTCTTAAACTTAACTCCTCCCAAATCTTCCCTGTTACCTGGTCTGACCATGCCCCTTTTTCCGCTGTCTTCACCTCCCTTGCTCACCGCACTCCTAGAGCAACCTGGAGAATCAACGAATCACTCCTACATGATAAAGAAACCACTACTCACCTAAATTCTCTTCTCTCTGAATACTTTGAGACGAACGACACCCCTGATATCTCCCCTATGACTCTCTGGGACGCCCATAAGGCTGTAATACGTGGTCATCTTATTGCCTTGGCGTCTCGGACTAAGCGATTCCGTCTGGCTAAAACTATTCAGTTGACGGACTTGCTGAGAGCTTTAGAGCAACGTCACAAATTGAGCCCTGATCCCTTGGTTCTCTAGGAAATTGCTTCTGTCCGTGGTGAATTAAATCTCTTGTTGTCCCACCAGGTTGCTAATAAACTTAGTGTGGCTCAATCAGCGCTACTATGAAAAGGGCGACAAAGCTGATAAATTGCTAGCCACCAAACTTAGAGCTAAGATAGCGGCCCGGAATCTCCTGGCTATCAGGGACTCCGAGGGAATTTTACATTATGACCCTCAGCGGATACGTGCTGCCTTTCAATCCTATTACACTAAACTTTATAACCTTCCCCAACCGTCTGATCCTTTAGTTTCCCAGCAACACTCGCAGTTGATTGAATCTTTTCTTTCCTCTGCTAAGCTTCCAAAACTCTCTCCACAGGCTAGTACTCTTCTGGGGGATGAGATTACTAAAGATGAAATTGAGCAAACCATAAAGTCTCAGAAAACAGGAAAGTCTCCGGGGCCGGACAGCTTCACTGCTGTGTACTATAAAAGGTTTACTGGGCTCCTGGTCCCCCGTTTGCACACCCTATTCAATTCAATCCTGACTGGGGGTTCCTGGTCTAGGAATTCTTTGGAGGTTCGGATCTCCGTCATTCATAGAGAGGGTAAAGATGTTCATGACTGCGCTAGTTATCGCCCTATCTCCCTGCTTAATACAGATGTCAAATTATATGCTAAAATTTTGGCTAATAGACTAAATTCGGTCCTTCCCTCCCTTATACATTATGATCAGGTTGGCTTCATACCGGGTCGTCAGACCAGAGACAATACCAGGAGAGTCGTTGATCTGATTCATATCATTAACACCAAGAAGGCCCCGGCCATTGTTCTCTCCCTGGACGTCGAGAAGGCTTTTGACAGGATCTCTTGGAGCTTTATCTCCCGAGCCTTGGCGGCGTTTGGGATTTCGGGAAACCTCCTCACGGGTATTTAAGCCTTATACTCTCGACCCACCGCAAGAGTCATGATCAACGGCTCTCCCTCTGACCTTATCGCCATATCCAACGGCACACGCCAGGGGTGTCCTCTGTCTCCTCTCATTTTTGCCCTTGTTATAGAGCCTCTTGCAGCTTCTATCCGGGCCTGTCCGAACATACAGGGTGTGCGGACGGGGAATCTTGAGAGTAAGCTCTCTCTCTTTGCGGACGATGTCCTTCTGACTCTCCTGCAGCCTGAGAAGTCTCTCCCTGGACTCTTTAGCATATTACACCACTATGGAGACCTTTCTGGTTACAAGATCAATATTACAAAATCAGAAGCTCTCCTCCTTAATATTCCATCCCCAGAAGGACTGGTACTCACTTCCCGCTTTAACTTTCGGTGGCAGAGAAAGAAAATTAAATACTTTATTACCGATTCCTATGACTCCCTCTACCGGGAGAACTACCCGGGCCTCTTTGCTAAGATCAAGTCTGAATTGTTCTCCTGGCGCTCATTGATCATTTCGTGGTTGGGCAGGGTCATCTCTGTCAAGATGAACCTCCTCCCTAAGCTTCTCTACTATTTCCAGACCCTTCCTGTCCGAGTCCCCCTCTCGGATCTGACCGAGAAAATGTCTATGATCTATCCAAAAATGTCTCTCTAGGTTTATCTGGAACGGCCGGTCTCCCAGGATTAAGCTGGCTCTCTTAAAGAGACCCACCAGAGGTGGTGGTAGGGGTTTCCCGGATTTGAAAATTTACTACTGGGCGGTTCATCTGAGACAGATTGTAGCCTCCTTTGCCCCCCCCCCCGCGGCATTGTCGTGGGTTGACATCGAATCCGCTTATCTTAATTTTCCAATTTTGTCCTGTATATGGGGTCTCTCAAAACAAAATAGATCTCCCCTCACCTCCCAATGCCCTACCCTACTATTCTCAGCTGCAATATGGGAGACCTGCCGACCCCATCTCAAGATACCGGTGTCCTCTCTTACTATCCTACCTCTTTGGGGTAACCCTGCGTTTCCTCCTGGGCTCTCCTCTGCCTTCTATGGTCCCTGTATCACTGCGGGAGTCCGATTTGTCGGAGACCTATTATTTCAGGGGGCCTTTATTTCCTGGGATGATCTACGCTCTAAATATCCAAGTCTCCATCCTAAATTCTATGAATATTTCCAGATACGACACTTTGTGGGCTCTCTCCTCGGGGGGGCTCCTCTCCCCCCTCTTAGGTCTCCCTTTGTATCCCTATGTCTCTCCTCACCTTTGGGTAGGGGCACTATCTCCTCTATCTACAGCCTAATCCTCAATGTACTTTTACCTCCGGGAGGTAGGCATGAGAGGGAGTTGGAGAGAGATCTGGGCCCGCCCCCAGAGGAGGATTATTGGGAAATCATAAGGGAGCAAGTTGCCACCAGCTCTATTTCCACTTTGGTGAAGGAGAACGCGTGTAAAGTATACTATAGGTGGTACTACACACCCGACAAACTCACTAAAATGTTTCCCTCTAGTTCTCCACTGTGTTGGCGGGGTTGTGGCCAGATGGGTTCCTTTTTTCATATTTGGTGGTCCTGTCCTAAAATATCCTCCTTTTGGGATCGAGTTAGGGCCCTCCTCTCCTCCTTCCATGCCCTGTCCGGAAAGACCCATGGTCTTTTCTTCTCTGTTACCCTCTGATTGAGGATGATAGAGAGTCTGCAAAATTAGCCTCCCATGTTCTGGCTGCTGCACGATGCCTAGTAGCTAAGTCTTGGAAACAAGTTGAACCCCCCACTATGGCGGCCCTGCGATCCTATATCTGGTTTATTGCCCGGATGGAACAGATTACATACCACCTGCATGATAAGAATGATACATTCCACCAGATTTGGGCTCCTTGGCTTTACTTATAACCCCATAACTCTTGTACCAACCCCTTCCTCCTAAAAAGACTCCCTATGTTCATAGATGGCCTGACTCTTGATGCGGTTTCCCTTCCCAGAGAATCTGAGTAGTATCCACCTTTGAAACTTTTGTTGCCCCTCTCATATTTATTTGTTTCTCTTCCTAAAAAGGGAAGGGCAAGGAATTGTGTGGATAAAAGGAAGTATGCTCTCTTTTTCTTTCACTCTCGGTGGCGACCAGCCCCCTCCCACCCCCCCCCCCCTCCCCACATTATATTGTTATAATATGTTATAGTTTCTTGAACATTCTGGATAACAATTGTATACTTATCTGTCTGTTTATTATTATCCTCTGGCTATTTTGTATATTAGTTATTCAAATATTTTCTGTTTCATTGACATATGCCCATGATAAGTATTGTTCTCTGTTTTTGTTTCTTGCCCTGCAAATGTACTAATTGTTGATTCTTATCTGTACATGACTGCTATTTTTCAAAATAAATAGTTAAAAAAAAAAAAATGTAACAGAACTTGTCAAGATTTCTTTTAGAGCAAAATATTAAAACCTAAAATAATTAAAAAGGTGTTTTTAATTGAATTTAAATTACAAAATAGAATTGTATGGCTTTGCTGCCTCTATATATATATCAAGAAGTATTTCCAAAATAGGATTTATACATATTCTACTATTAGTGGTAAATTTAGTAATAGCTGATTGTGATTGTAATATAATATTATTAGATAAACTATTCCACTCACCAGAAGAAGATAGGAGATATAGATCTTATTACAATTAGTAGGTTTAGTCTTACAATATGGAATATATAAACTGTCCAAAATAAGACCGTTATAGTGTAAAGCCAAATATCTTAAACTTCGGGCACCATGGCTATTAACTCGTAAAATATGATCCTCCTAGTTATGCCACCTTGATCGCAGATATGCGAGAGGTCCTTGCCTGTAATAAACTGGGGAGCGATCAAGAATGGAATAAGGTGGCTAGTTTTACAGCTAATAAGAGGAGGCAGCAGAGCGGAAAACGCCAACGCGCATTTCACACAATCTTTTTCAAGGCAAAAGAGTCTTTATGACTGCTTTTCCTAACTATGATTCTCTGTTAACTACTACTGTAACTTGTAATAAAAAATTGGATATTATCTGTGCTCCACATTGTCGCTGCTTCAAATGATGGTTCAAAGTTGTATATATAATGAAGCAAATACATCTGCCTTTAGAGGTTGGTTTGTGTCTAAATGCAGACAAGCAGTACGCATGACTGGCATTTTGCTCCTCTGCCGTTGCCAGTGGTAGGATCCCGTCTTCTCTTGTTCAGATATCGGTAGTTTGTCTACCACCAATGTCTGGGCTCGTGGGGTGGTGGACCAGGGATACAAGATAGATTTCCTTGGTCTTCCTCCCAGATGGTTCTTTGCCACAGTTCTTCCCACTTGTCCACAAAAACGACTGGCTTTACGAGAAGCAATTCAATCCCTCTTTTCTTCCGGAGTAAATATTCCAGTGCCAGCTTCTCAAAGAAATTTGGGTTTTTATTCCAACCTTTTTCTCGTGCCAAAACCAAGCGGTTCATTCAGACCAATTCTGAATCTGAAATCATTGAACACCCAGGTCAGAGTGCCCAGATTCAAGATGGAGTCTTTGCACTCAGACATTCACGGCAGGGAACAAGGAGAATTCATGATGGCTATAGACATCAAAGATGACTATCTGGAAGGGTCATCAGTCCCTTTTGAGGTGTGCCTTTCAATCAGAGCACTTGCCACTGCCCCACATATCTTCACCAAGATCATGGCGGTCATGGCTGCTCTTTATTCGACACCCGATTACGACGGGTATTCTGGCTCCAGGACAAGATTCTAGCCATGCAGAAGATGGTGAAATCTCTGTTGGTGGCAAGGAGGCCTTTGATACATTTCACCATGAGAGTTCTGGGCAAGATGGTATCAACTTTCGAGGCGATCCAGTTTGCTCAGTTTCATGCACGGCAGTTCCAGTTGGAACTTCTGTCGTAATGGAACAAATCCCATCTGAATCTGGCAGGCCAGGTATTCCGCCTGTCTCTGCAGATGCGTCAGTTGCTTCTTTGGTGGTTACACAAACAGAATCTCGCCAGGGGATGCAAATTCTCAATTTGGAATTGGACTTTGATGACAACGGATGCCAGCCTTCGAGGTTGGGTGGCTGTCTGTCTTCACGCTCAGTTTCAGGGCCTTTGAACTCAGAAGGAATCCAGGCTTCCAATCAATGTTTTGGAACAGCAAGCAGTGTTTCATGCTCTTATGAGTTCGCAACACTTCAGTCAGACAATGCCACAGCAGTGGCATACCTCAATCATCAGGGCGGCACCAAAAGTCCCTTGGTCATGTGGGAAACACACAAGATATTTCAGTGGTCCGAGGTTCACGTTCCGGTGCTCATGGAAATCTTTATTCCCGGAATAGACAATTGGCAAGCAGACTTTCCAAGCAGGCAGACTCTGCATCCGGGCAAATAGTCCCATCCAGAGGTGTTTCGTCAGTTGGTGGAACGGTGGGGCCAGACAGATGTCAACATGATGGCATCTCTTTTGAACCACAAGGTTCCTCTCTTCTTCTCCCATTCAAGAGATCCAATGGCTGTCGCAGTAGACACCATGTCTGTGTACCTTTAGTGTACCTTTTTCCACCGGTGGCCATGCTCTGAAGCGTGTTATAAAAGGTACTCCGACGTGCTCTCCATGCCAGGAGCTCGGAAGTGGTGGTTGCCGCTATGCCCAGACCTATTAACGCAAGGTCCCCTTTGTCATCTAGGTTTACAACGTCTGGCTTTAACGGCGTGGCTGTTGAAGCCTTGATCCTAAGAGTTAAAGGTTTTTCCGAACATGTGGCGCAAACCATGCTTTGTGTTCGAAAACCAGCTTCTGCAAAAATCTGTCATCGAGTCTGGAAAACATATCTTGGCTGGTGTGAAAAGAAGGGATATCCTACTGCTTTTCGCTTGGTCAGGTTACTTAGGTTCTTGCAGGACAAGTTGGATGCAGGCTTGTGTCTTAGTTCTCTTCAAGGTCAGGTTTCAGCTCTTTCGGTTTTCTTTCAAAGAAAACTTGCTGTCATACCTGACGTGCAAACTTTCATTCAGGCCGTACTTCATGTACAACCTCCATATGTTCCTCCGGTACCACCATGGGATTTTAATTTGGTGTTGAATGCTTTACAGCATCTGCCTTTTGAATACAGTGGATTTCAAATTTCTAACCTGGAAAACAGTTTTTTCCTTTTTGTCCGTTTCTACGGCACGCAGATTTTCAGAGCTTGCTGCTTTATCTTGCATGTCTCCTCGTTTTTCATAAAGAGAGGCCAGTTCTTCGAACCAAGCCCTCTTTTCTTCCTAAGGTTGTGTCTAGATTTCATCTAAATCAGGACATTGTCATACCTGCCCTGACTGATGCTACGTCTTCAGATAACGATAATTCTATTAGTTATCTCGATGTTGTCTGAGCCTTGCGCATTTATGTCAAAAGGTCTCAGAAAGTGCACAAGACTGAGGATCTTTTGATTCTCTATGATGCTCAAAAAAGAGGTTGGCCAGCTTCTAAATTGACTATTGCTAGGTGGATTACTACGTTATCTGTCAAGCTTATAGTGGAGCTGGGGAGCCTGTCCCAAAAAATCTCCAGGCGCACTCTACAAGGTCTGTGAGTGCTTCCTGGGCGGCCCGCCATACTGCCTCCTCTGAACAGCTGTTTAAAGCGTCCACGTGGTCGTCTGTACCCACATTTTTTACAAGTTTAATGTGTTTGCACCTGTTAGATCTAAAATTCAGATCCAAGTTTGCCTGTGGTGTCAATTATATCTGGAAGCGCTTCAATCAGCTGGAGAGGATTGACACAGACCAAGTTCTGTATACAAGGAATATTCTCTGATTTATTGATGCAAAGATACAAGTTTTTATAGCCTACTATATAAATGAATCCTACGTCATAAGCATAGTTTATACCATTAGTCTATGGGAAGCGCTACTGATTAACTTTCTCACGTATTCTTGAGGTGTTTACTTTCTCCACCTTCTAAGGACATATGAGCCGATTATTTTTATCTCAAGGGGAGCTGGAGGTTCATCTCCTATATTCCACAAGGGCACAGCTCCCACACTACGAGCTGAACATGAAGCTACTTATTGTTCTCATATCTTGATACATTCTTCAGGTGTTCTCTATGTCAGCTTAACCTCAAGGCCATGGGCTTACATCTTGTAAAACTGCAAATCAGCAGAAAAATGAATAATCTCTTTTAGCAAATAATATTTCTATGCAAGTTACAATAAATTGCTGAACAAAGGCCTTAACAAAAAAATCATATTTAACATTTCCCATCTTTTATTCAATTTTCGGCCTTTTCTCCTACTACCTATCTAGCCTATCTGTAGAACCACATTCTTACTGTCGATTAAGCAGGTGCTTATACACATGTAGAAGGCCACATGCATAGAGTTGTTCCTTTTAGGGATCTGTCAACTCATCCCCCACTAATAAGCCTGTGATCCTCCCTGTCCTAACTTGATTAATGAGATGCAATTTGGCAAATGTCCATGTCTATAAAAGATGGTTTCTTAGTAGGTAGTTAATGAGTCTATAATAGTTCTGCAGGCCTCGCATGTTCTTCGTTCAGTCTTTAGTAGTTTCTTGTTGCAAACTGTGCAGTTCTTTGGCTTTGGTAGTCCAAATAATTAATGACGCTCATAGTAAGGTCTGGTTTCAGCAGTAATTTCTGTGATCATCAGAGGTCCGGGATTTTCAGTGGTTCCCTTTTTGGAGAGACAACAGTCAAGTGTCAGTAACTTCTTAATCAGCCATATATTTAGTTTCATTATCACATATACGATCAACAGGATTGCAAAACTCTTTGCTACTAATGCCAATATTTTCAATATCCAACATGAATCATTACTGACAACTTTACCAATGAGTTTATGCATCTGCACAAAGGCATTTTCAGAGTTTACTCTCCTATGAGTGCAAATTGTTGAGCACTCCTTCCCATATGTTTCTCACAGTGGCATATGCAATTTGTCACTTATCTGTCTGTTTCATACTGGGTTAGGGAGGCCTTGATCCCTACTTCAGTCACAATTATTCTGGCAAGACATATCAATACCATAAGACAGTCATTTCTATTTATCAGAACAAGACTCCCTTAATTTGAAGACTTTGCAGTGTGATGCGTGTACTTTTCAGTGCCATGGGAGTCATCTTAAGGACTTGATAAGGACCCTTGTATCTGGGTTCAAGACTTCTCCTGATGTGCTTTCTCACGACCACCCAGTCCCCAGGTTGCAGTTTATGGGTACCTGTATCAAAATTGGGGTCTGGAATGGAGGAGAACATTTGACCATGTATTTCAGTTAGTTATTTCTATAATAAAGCAACATAGTTCAACAAATCACCATGTACATGCTGTAGTTGCTATGGAAAATAACAGCTTGTTTTGTTTGCTGTGCCAAACAGTATCGCATATGGTGTTAAACCTGTGTCTTTCCTAGTAGTACTTCTTACTGAGTGCAGGTAAACATGAGGTTCATGGCAGACCTGTTTCAGCCATTATTTTCTGCATTTTCAATTTCAGAGTACCATTAAGGCGCTCCACACATCCCAAACTTTGGGGTCTGTGAGGGGTGTGAAGGGCAGATATGATTCCCATGTCTTTTAATAGTTTCTGGAATCCTTGCCCCGTAAAGTGTATCCCTCTGTCACTTTCAATGACCTCTGGTACCCCATATCAGCAGATTACCTCATTCGCAATTTTCTTGGCTAATGCTTTAGCATTTGCTTTCCTATACAGCCATGCTTTCAGTCAGTGACTAAAGAAGTCGACACAGACCAGCACATTCTCAAAGCCCGAGCATTTGGTAAGTTGTATAAAGTCTATCTGTATCCTCTTATAGGAATACTGTGTCTGGGGTGTGCTTTTCCATGGAGTTGGGACAGACTTACCCAGGTTATTCTATGCACAGATTAAGCATCCTGCCACTAACACCTGTGCTGCTTGGACAAACCCTGGTGATATCCATAACCTGTTAGTGAGTACAACCATAGCATCTTTCCCCAGATGCAGTTTCTCGTGTGCTATATTGGCTATAATAGGATAAAGTACTTTTGGCAGACACAAACATTGACCTTTACACCACTCTCCTTGCACTTCTAGTGCTCAATGTTTTGCCCAAGTCTTTTTCTCATTCTCTGTTGCTTGTCTTTGCGTAAGTTGGAGTGTGGTTTGGTCAAACTTGGGGTCACCATGTAAATAGATTCCCCTTGGGGTACTGGGGCTATGGCAGCTTCTTGTGCGGCCTGGCTGGCTGACAGCTGGAATGCGGTGAATAGTACCCTGGTATGTTCATCATATTGACTGGTTTGCTTGCTGAACCCATAAGGTCCCTACTTTTCTATATAGGGCCATAATCATGCGCAATTACAAATGCATAACTTGAATCAGTGTAAATATTTACTCTTTATCCTTTTGTATATATGCATGCAAGTGTCAGGGCCTTTAGTTCAGCTTCTTGCGCTGACTCGGTAGAGTATGTTGAATCACTATTTCTGTGTGTGTGGTTACAGCACACCCTGTATAAGGGACACCATCTATGTAATAGTGTGAACCATCTACAAAAAGAGTGATGTCTGCATCTGGTAATGGTTTATCTTTTATGTCAGATAAAACCAGAGATTCTTGTTTCATTAGTTCTATACAATCATGTTCAGAAAAATTTTGTTTGCATTTTTTCTTCCTGTTCAAGCTGGGATGGAATTCCCCCAAATCCCTAGGGGAACCCCGATATATACAGGTACTTCTCCCATCTTTTGAAACTTGCTGCAATAAGGCAGCAGGATTCAACATTGTGCACTGCTTAAGTGTAACGTTACTGGGAGTTAGCAGTGCTACTTCCTAAGAATAGACTTCACTAAGGAGCATGTGGAATCCAAGGAAAAGGTTCCTGGTTTCTGAATTCCACAAGGTTCACACATTAGATGGGGTGTACAGTACCGTGGTTAAGACAGGTGTGGTAACTTTAATTTTTCTTGAAAAGAAACACTTAGCTTTAATACACTTGTTAATAAGCCACATCATCAGTTTTATTAGTGTATATAATAATAAGGATTAGTAACAGTCCTTGAAGTCCAACATGTATAAGACCCGATACCAATCCTCCTATACCCTTGACCCAAGTACAGCCATGAAAATTATCCTTCTAGATAAGCATCTCCAGTGTGCTACTTTTAAACATTTATATTTCATGTCTTATTTTTTTGTAAGTGTTCATCAATTATTTTCTCTTTATCAGCTGTGTCATTAGTTAAAAAGGTGCAACCCTGGGCTTCAATTTGAATATTTATGGTCAGGCAGAACCCTCCAGACTAAGCTGTCAGGTAGTCCAAAATTAACCTATTGTCTTGTGTAAATGTAATAACGTGTTGGGCCACAATACTCACAAATACATTTCTGCATTGGGTGTAAACCCCTACAGTCATGGGTTGCTCTTTTCTTTATTTGGTTGGGTTAAATTTTCATATTAAAATTTTTCTCATTATGTATAATGATCTCTACATTACTATTGGCGTGAGTCTGGTTCTTCCAGACCTGGCTTTCCTTTCTAGACTAGTACACATCCACAGCCTACAGCAAAGGAAAATAACGTGCAATCAATATTCCTCCTGCTAATATCAATGAACTCCACTCGCTGGTGTCCCTTGGACCTTTAAAAAACTTTTAAAATAAATTTTACTCAGACTCCCCTTGTGTGAAGATCTTAACATATATCCGTGAACATGAGAGGCTCTGGGGCCTCTTGTGCTTCCTTTTTGTCTTCTAACTATGGATTTCTTAGGGAAGAATAAAAGGAAAGGGAGGAAGAAAATACACAGTGCGCTCGGCAAGTGTTATATGTCACTTATTTCACAATAGAAGGGAATGTCCATTGTGCTGTATATCTTCCTATTTAGTAAATCTGGCCGGTAACAAATGTTTTGTTTGTGCTTGGTTTCTGTCACAGCGTGAGGTACCATTAAGGTAACTGGGTGTCCTAGCACAATATCTATACTCTTTTCAAGCACTAAAGCAGCTGCATATTATTGCTTTTACGCAGGTGGGTGCTGCTGGTAGTACTGGGTCTAATTGTGCAGAGTAGTATGCAAGTGACCTTAGCTTGCGACCATGTATTTGTATCAGTACCCCTTGTACATGTACACTGACTTCATGACAAAATAACATGAAAGGCTTGTCCTAATCTGGCAAAGTCAGTGCTGGCGCTGAAGTTACTTCAGCTTAAAATTGGTTAAACATTTGGTTCTGCTCAGAGGAGAGTATACATGGCTTGCTGTCATCCAGAAGTGCTATTGCAGGAGCATAGATAATAGCTTTTAAAGTCTTAAGGCTTTTTTTCATTTATGTACAAACATTGAATTCCCATCAATGCATTACCATACCCATGATACAAAGAATTATTTACAGTATATGACGATTATAGCACAGTAAATAAGGGCAGTGAATGTCTTTACAACACTGATGGACTCAAAACTATTAGAAGAAAAATAAAAACCTTTTGTTATCTACCATAATTTGACATTACATTACTTTCTTTAAAATCATCTGATATAAAATTTGGTTACAAAAACAAACCCAAACACTATTTCATATTCAACTATGTTAGTCCTTTACTTCTTTTATCTTTAAAAACACAGTAGTCATTACTCAGCAGAGTCTACATTATTTAAAGCCTTCATTAGTTTATACTTATGTTTGTTGTGGCTGTAGACAAAAACATATTGCAAACTTCTATTCATTGGAAGTTAGATCAATGCAATCTAGATTACCTAAAGCGGCGGTTCCCAAAGTGTGCGCCGCGCTCTCACTGGGGTGCCGTGGGCCAGCCCTAGAAAAAAGAAAGCAAACAAACTTACCAATCCGCGCGGCGCTAGGACCCCTGCAGCCTCCTCTCTCCTGCAGCTGTCACTGAATATCGACATCAGTGACAGCTGCGTGAGAGAGGAGGCTGCAGGGTCCTAGCGCCGCGCGGATTGGTAAGTTTCTGTTTGCTTTCTTTTTTCTATAGCTGGCGCGGGGCAGAGGAGGAGGGCAGATGGCAGAGGAGGAGGGCAGATGGCAGGGGAAGTGTGCCTGGATGCAGAGGGGCATTTTTGCATACAACTAAATAAGTATTTCTGTCGTGACCTAAATACTTATTACAATTTTTTGACCCAACTACTTCTAAAACAGAACAAGATATAGGGGATCCGCGCTTCCCACTGGGTGGAAGGATGGGGCAGCCAGGGGAACAAACAGAAGAGGTGGTCTCAACCCCTGATAAATTTGGAGACTCTAAGGGTGCCGCGAACTGCAAAAGTTTGGGAACCACTGGCCTAAAGGGTCTTTATAGCTGGACCTTCTGTGAAGAAAAAACAAACTTTTGCATAGAGATTAACATTTATTCACTAGGAATTACTGTAACTGTAACATGCGTGTACACCGTTATCAGGTAACCAGTAAACATTTTTGTGCAGTGATCAGCTGCTAATAAGACGCTATGCATTCTATTCCATGAAAAAATGATTTCCTCAAAGGGGCAGTTCCCAATATAACAAAGAGTGTATGTCAAAGCCACTCCTTTCTCATTATCACCTAGTAAAGCCCCCTTGAATGACTCCATTGAAATCCAGGAAGAAACAATCATTCATCACCAACAGCCCCTAGAAAACCTAAGCATTCAGCCATTTTAAAAGCAACACTGCTCCTCTCATACATAAATCCAGGTACTCTCGTTAGACACCTCACATTTTCTCAACAAAATCTCCTGTCACTAATTATTCATACATATTTCAAGGTTCTGTGATTTCCAAGTTGAAAGTACAAATATATTCACTTGTTTCGCTCACAGACAACATTTTATCTCGTAACATTTCTTTAAAGGCATAACAAACCCTCCTGATTTCTGTGAACATTCATCAGTGCCATTTTCACACAGATAAAAACAGCTTGTAATATCTGCATGTAAAAGTTCACTCCCACAATTCTCAACTTCATTAAAGAGAAAGCTATTTTTCTCAACTTCAGTAACAAAATTATTTTGTTTAAATACAGGAATGGCTTGTTGGACCCCAGCCAGCTGAAAGTCACTGTGTTCTTTTGACTTCTCTACATTTACAAATGTACAACTTTTTCAACCTTAAAACATGTCTCTTGTAAAACAGTAAAGACAGACAAACATGGATCTCCCTCACACGCAGTAAGACGGAGATAAAACTTACATACAGAGAAAGAAAACTTAACTGATATCTTCCAGCCTACTGCTGTGGGACTACAAGTCCCAGCATTAGACTAAATACAAATTAGCTTCAACATGTTATTACCACTCAGCACTCGACATATTTTATCAATGTTACATACATTGTCAGATAACAAAAACAGAGTGCTTCTTATCTCAACACACTGAAATCTTTTACACAGAATAAGGGAGGGGCACATTTCACTCTTTCAGCTGCGCAGGATCAAACATACATTTATAATACACAACCTACTTGATTCATTATTTTTGTCATTATATCATTTGGATCAGTTTTTGAACAGTTGATTCATCATTCAGCTTCTGATGCATTTAGCATATCCACATATATTGCGACTTTACAGATCTCTCAACTTTTCTGTGCCACCTCAAACAATCTCTTGGGGTTTGATCTCAATACCCCTTTGTTCTTGTCACACCTTTGTTTCTCCATCCACACATATCAATTCCTTCCTTGACTAGCCGCGCTTTCTTGAAAAATTCCCTGCAGACCTTCTACTCCCCCATTTCCTAAAGTCTTTGTGCATCATATCTATGAGGGAGCTGCTGCCATCGATCTGTTTACCAACTATATTTCCCATATTGACAGTATTCTGTTGAGTCCAAATCAGGACTTTATTTAGTTTCTGTGGGATGTCCTTGCAGTGGACGTCCCGTTCTGTGGAATCCTTGTACTGGATGTCAGTGCAAAATAGCTTCTTTGACAGTATCTGGGACGAAGGTCTTTTGGAATTCTTCTACACTTTGGGCAGATTACAGAATCTCCCTTCTTTGATATATCTCTGGGGATGGTGTCTAAAATATTCACTCAATGTTCAGAACAGTAAGTCTGTAAATCCCTCTATTCCATTACATGCTTCTTTGATCAATGTCTTATGTGACTTTTATGCTTTATACATCATACAATAGGCACAAACACATGCACTCAAAATTCACTCATCTTTCAAAAATCTAATCAACAATACAATTACAGTAAACAAATTGGGTTAGTACTGTATTATATTAATCAGATGATACTTGAGACTCACAAATTCACGTGTCAGGTGCCTCAGACAGACATGAGGTGACCCAGACTAGGAAGACCAACGAGTAGAAATCTACTGACCGCAGATGTTAGGGTTCAATGTGCTGGGAAACCTCCATTGTCTGTCTTGTAGTCTGCTGGACATGGAATCTCCGTGGGGACCTCCAAGTTGTTAGATCTAAAATTCAGATCCGAGTTTGCCTGTGGTGTCAATTATATCTGGAAGCGCTTCAATCAGCTGGAGAGAATTGACACAGACCAAGTTCTGTATACAAGGAATATTCTCTGATTTATTGATGCAAAGATACAAGTTTTTATAGCCTACTGAATAAATAATCCTACGTCATAAGCATAGTCTATACCATTAGAGCTACTGGTGTTCTCTGTCAGCTTAACCTCAAGGCCATAGGCTTTCATCTTGTAAAACTGCAAATCAGCAGAAAAATGAATAATCTCTTTTAGCAAATAATATTTCTATGCAAGTTACAATAAATTGCTGAACAAAGGCCTTATGAGGCCTTAACAAAAAATCATATTTAACACACCCAAGGATGCAAGTTTTGGAAAAAAAAGATGCTTTGTGTCGTTTCTTCTGAGCGTTCCCTCCCGTAAGGAAGCTTTGGGATGTCCCCAATGCCCCCCAAAGGATGGAAGAGAAAATGGGATTTTTATACTTACGTAAAATCCGTTTCTCTTAGTCCATTGGAGGACACCGTGCGCCCACCCTTAACGTTCTGGTTTCACCTATTGTTTGACATATTGTCTTGTTGTTAAAGAGAATGTTGTTGTGTGTTAATTTTATTCGCTTTTCTTGTTTCTATCTATCTCCGCTTTCTGTGGGCTTGGTTAGACATAAACTGAGGCTGAAACAGAGTGGGGTATAGAGGGAGAGGAGCTAGGACTTAGTTAAACAGAAGTTTAAAGTGCCAGTTCGCCCTGTCCCTACTCTATACCCCAATGGACTAAGAGAAACGGATTTTGCGTAAGTATAAAAATACCATTTTTCTGCTCTTGCTCCAGTACTAGCGATGACAGTCTCGTATGCATACTATAACGTGTGTGCAATCAAGAGCGTCTGTAAAAATATATTTTATGTTCAGTAGACCTTAAGATCATCCTAAAAAATGTAATTCATTGAAAAAAAAATGTATTTTTATTTTAACTGTTGTTAATGCTCATTATTAACAGGTAATATTAAGTCAATTGTTTTTTTTTTGTGTGTTTGCATTCTTTTGCGAATGTATATTGCACATAGGTATTGGACTTATCCTAGTGTCTTGATAGTAGAGCAGAGCAAACTTACACCCATATTAATCAGCTCCCATGTCTTCAGATCCGTTCCTTGTTGAATTTGGGAGTACTCAGAGCCGATTTACGTGCCTTTTTAAACAAATGCCCGTTGCTCTTGGTATGTGTGTCTTGAAGGATCAGGCACACAGTCTTTAGCTTCACCCTTGCCTCTATTCACCTACAGTGGCAGCACTGACTCCATCAGTAATTATGCATGACATACTCATTTTATTCAAAGAACACTGTGAAAACAAATGTACATTTCTACAGCTGCTACTGACCATCTAATTTTTTTTTAAAAAAATCATTCATATTTACATTACAAGATATCTGTACTGTCCAAAGTCCATGAATTGTCACACACAACTCAGGCTCTTGGTATCTTGACTGTTCAGTGTATTGTATCAGTGCTGCATCCAGACTGCTACTGTTATTTACTTGATGCTTGCTATTCATACATGAAAGAATCGTGGAATGATCTGGGAAAAAAAAAAACTGTTAGGAATACGGTTTGATTTTTGGGGGCAATTAAATTTTTTTTTAATCAGCATCTGTCTTTTCCCCGTGACATTATTACCAAGCATCGGCTAGTCAATCAATCAAACTTTACTTATATAGCTAAACACCATTGAGAAGCTCATTTACAAGGTAGACCTGCATTACACAAGTCAAATAAGAATACATTTATATACTGACAGTCGTTGTACAAGCACCACAGTACAGGTAGGCCTGTATTAGACTCGATAACTAAAAGACAATCAGGAAGGATATGCATGACAATAGTAGCAAGACTGTAAAAAAATATAATATATATATATATATATATATATATATATATATATATATATATATATATATATATTATGCACAATATAAATGTATAAACAAATTAAAGTAGATGCTACCAATGAAGGGTCATACATAGTTATTTTACAAGACACAAGTTATGGAATGGTAGATGTACATTGGTAAGAGTGTATTGGCAGTGGGTAGAGGGCAATCTGTAACTGGATAATACTGGGAATGAGAGACGGAGATGGTGTGGAAGGTGACCTTAAGGTGAATAAGTAGGTAACTCAGGGCTAAGTTAGTCTCTGACAAAAGATGGGAAAAGTATTGATATGAATGGGGACTGTACTGGAAGCAGTTGCAAACTTCTTTAATGTATTTTGAGTATAAAGTCTTAAATACATTGTGACTAACAGGAGTCATTAATTTCAATTTATATAGCACATTCCAGAGTTACAATTGTTGGAAAATGTAATGTATTTTGAGCATAATGCCGTAAACTCTTTAATTCTAACGGGAGTTCTCATTTCCGAAGCACAGGAGAGACCGTGAACAATTTGTATGGCAGTTTTTCCAAAACAGGTTAGAAATATATAACATTTTTAATTTTAGTGACCGAATCATGCACAGAGCCAATACAAAATATAGTTTGAATTGGGAGATTGAGGACCAGACACACCCAAGACTACATAGCAGCAACCAAACTAAGCAACTACATCACAAGAGGCCAGATATTCTGAGATCTTAACAAAATCTGAGGTGGCATGTTGTAATATCATTATATAGTGGAATTATCCTCTAACTCTTAGTGGTGTTGGTACATGAAATCTGCGGTAGTTTGCTTTATCTATCTTAATATTGTTTAGACATTTATTTTTTTGCTTTGATAACTTGATTTCTATGTCACATTTTGTTAATTTCTTTACATTGAATCTCCCCCCAGGTGATTGTTTTGTTGTTGACCATTTGACACACACACAACTCTGGTGAGTGCTGGATTGTGACACACCTGTGTTGCAAACATTAGTTATACCCTTAAAGAATATAAAGCCTTGTTACAACAACAATATAATGTTTGCCTCTTAAAATTTTCATTAGAGAAATATAAAACTTAAAAAAGGTTAGTGTGCTTTTAATGTAAACCACAAAGGTATAAAGCCTTAACACTTACCGGAACACTACTTTTTTTTAAGCTTCTTCACAAAAACCACTTCATCTCTATTTTTTATACCGTATCTAAAAGACAGCATAAATTTCATTAAAAAACAATTTGCAAATATTTTAAAAAAAAAAAAAAGTTTAAAATTCACTTTACAGGTATAACACGAAATTGTTCACCGACTCTATACTTTTACAATATCTGTTGTTGTTTTTTTTTAGCTTTCATTCCTATTAATGCTGTGCAGAGCCCATTTCTAATATATATTTCTGTCCGCGATCAAACCATGGACAGAACATTGTGGCTAATTTAATCGGCCACTTTATGTGTTAATTACACTACCAGATATATCTTTGCTATGGAAGCGGGTGTCCATTCTGCTCCATAATTCTGTTGCGTACTCACTTTCCTTAATGAATAATAATATTTGTTTAGATACATCCTACTGGCTACAGATGTTAATGCTCAAAATACCTATTGTAGATGTGTATTGAGAAAATATCCATCATTATGTGCATGTTAAAATGTCTTCCATTTTTAGCAACAGTTCACATGTTAGGAGATGTTAACACAGCTGTCTCCTCAGCTTTTATGAAATGCCTCCTGGACTGATCACCGCCACCTACTACTTTGCAACCATATATTATATTGATGTTTAAACAGTTAGGAGGAACCAATGACTCACAAACTTATGTGATAGAGGGTGTACGATAACCTTTAATGCTACCACAGATCAAGCATTAGTAAATCTTATTTGCTATTTCTTTACTGAAAGGCATTCTATAACTTACTCACGAATACTTTTCTCATTATCATTGAGCTTCTCTCCAGAAAAGGACAACTGGTATGTTCTCCACACATATTTCCTAGTTATAAAAAAAAGTTTAATAAAAAGTATGAGATACTGAACAACACAAAAGAAAAAGTTCTAATAAAGGTATAGCCACACGTTAACATAACAGACAATATCAGTCATTTTTGGATCTACGTAAACAATGGTGAATACAACCAAGGTAATCATGTCACATTTACCAGTCTAAATGTTTTAGTTACCATTAAATGACAACTCACACTCCATTTTTATACATTTTTTTTGACAATATCTATAACAAAAGTTTTATAATGTGCATTTTATTGTTTTAGGACAAACTGTACTAGACATGTGCATTTTGTTTCTACCTCTCATCCTAAAATATTCATAGACGTAAGTGTCACATCATCCTGAATTATAGCTTAGTGTGGAGACAGACTATGCTATCCCCCACAAATATTCTCCAAAATACAGTAAAGAAAAATATACTTCACAATTAAAGTGCTTTAAAGATGTCTGACGTAGTATGTAACCTTGGAGTAGGTGAGTAGAAGCTACTGTACTTTTATCAATCATATTAGGCTCTTAAAAGGTATAGAGTGTTCTACCGAGAGAAAGCTTTGTGTGCATAGAAAAAAAAAAATGTAGCTACATTTTCGATCAATTTTCATTTATAAAGTTTACGAGCAGCACTTTCGTAAAAGTCAAAATACACTTGAAACTGAGTGAAATTGAAAACAATGCAATAGAAAAATATATGATTAATATGTAGGGAATTTTTCATTTCATCTTTTTCTACATTATGGGGCATATTCAATTGTCCGCGGGATTGCCGAAAATCCCGCGGTCCGCACAGGATTACCGTTATTACGGTAATCCTGCGCGGAAAAAACGTTAATACGGTAATTTACTCGCTGAAATCCAGCAAGAGATTACCGTATTAACGGTTTTAGTTTTTCCGCGCTCGAACCCGAGGAGAATTGAATACCCCCCCCTCTATAAGTCACTCTTCACAACGAACATTATATCATTGCATATTTGCTTTTAACAACAGAGTGGGGAAATGCTATACTTCTTCATAGATGAAGATACTTTGAAATATTTTCTATTGACTCCTACTGATCAGTGTCCCATTGTAGAATATTTTACTTAGGTCCTTTAAGCATATTTTAAATAAAACATCTCTCATACACGCTAGCACCATATGTCATTTACAAAGCACATACTAATTTTAGACTAAGTACAAGTACAGTCTCCATTGAATGCTTTTCATACACATAAAATACCACTGCTTTAGTTATTCTGTATATTTTTTATATTCTGAGCACTTTTTATAAGATCATATGAATAAAGTCTATCTTTGCTGCTGTATATTGATACATTTGCATCATAAATGATATATCTTACCAACTAATATGCTGAATACCCCCTTCACGTTGATGCTTTAGTTGAATGTAGCGCTGAATGGCTCTTTTTAAATCAAGAACTGTGGCATTTTGAACAACAACTACAGCTGCAAAAACAAACACAAATTGCAGTTCACTATATACAAATCAGGCAGGTAAACATGATGTTGCAATAGTCCAGCTGGGAAAAGATGAGGGGAATGCTTCTGGTGCCTTCTGAGGTGAGAGGAGGGATTATGGCCCTCATTTAGTAGTGGCAATACGGTGTAAATTTAAACTAGACAAACCATGCTGCAATGAAAGGGGTGCAAATGTTTTTGGGGGTTTTTTTTGCCCGTGAGGTAAAAATACTTTCAGCTATTGCATTTGGCATACAAATACTAGACAGCGTTATTTTAACATTGCCATTTAGTGCTTAGCCAGGATGCATCCTCGTCACAAACCTAAACTTACACATTTTACATTTGCCCCCTACCTGCAGCACTACATGGTTGTACCAGGATGCAAAACTGAACCTTCTAGCTGGATTTACTTCTAACTCTAAATCAGGCCCTATGTGTGCATAGTGAAATAAGAAGCAGGAGATGATCAAGCAACAAACGTGGGTGGTGGAGAAATAGTTGGCCAAAATACAGTGTGTGAGATAGATGCATTCAAAGGAGAGAAACCAATAAGTTCAGTTTTGGACAGATTAAGAGATGGTGAGTGCATTTCCAGGAACAATCAACAGACATGGAGTTGGAGATTTTAGCCATGGAGAATGAGTATGTCAGGGTAAGAAAATGCAGATGTGTATAATTATATGCATATGGAAAACCAAATGGAAGGTAGGAGTTGCTAGTGTACAGTGACTAAAGTAGAGGAACAATTACAGATCTTTGTTGGGCCCAAGGGCTGTAGAGGTTTCACATGAGTAAGATAAGGAACAATTGGAAAGATATGACTTGAAGGAGGACAGTGACAGTGGTGGGCTAGAGTCACAAATGCAGAAAATAGGTCAAAAGGTTATAATTGGGGCTGGGCGTTAGCTAGAGCATTGCAACATTCTACAGCACACAATTAACCTGTTACCTGTAAACATCACACACTGAAAAAACAAACAAACCCAGTGATGTAAGGTACATGTATTGTCTCATAATGTTCTTTGTCATCTGGATTTACAGCAGAAAATAACTAGAGATCATCAAAGCAATTACCAGCCAGCAAACACTAAGATTGTAGGACTCATTTACGTTAGTAAATCATCTCCTTCTTTACAATATATGTATAGATGGCTCACACAAGAAATTTAAATATTAGGTCTCATTTCCTTGGTGTGAAAGTAGTAGACAAAAAGAGACGTCTTATTACTTCAAATAAGAATACATTTTTTTTTTATGTAAAGCTGGTTCAGAAAAACTGATTGTGACAGATCAAAATAAAAAACCCACTTTTATAAAATATTGTAATCACAGTTACACAACGTTAATGTGTTCTACATCAGTTTCACCTATAGTAGGAAAAGTGCATAGAGTGCACTATTTTTATTTTTTGTTTGTTCCTTTATTCTGCTGCGCTATTTAATAGGTGTTTGTATTGAAGTGAAATTTACTCTCTCCTCTTTTTAAATATCTCTCGCTGCAGTCTCTGTATAAGCAAATTAATTAATTTGTATTTACTAAAATAAACGTTGCAAAATTACACTTACGCATCACCTCCCCGTCTGCTTTACACACTCTGACAGTCATTGCT
This sequence comes from Mixophyes fleayi, assembly GCF_038048845.1. Classification (NCBI taxonomy): domain Eukaryota; kingdom Metazoa; phylum Chordata; class Amphibia; order Anura; family Limnodynastidae; genus Mixophyes; species Mixophyes fleayi. The sequence goes on from NC_134408.1 coordinate 59,182,922, forward strand.
TGACCAAATTCAAGTGCAATCTGTGAGTTTATTTCTTCTAATGTAACCTAAAATTAATATAAAAAGAAAGGAAGCACACACTATTAGAAGTTTTATTAATTGGTTACATCTCAAAGTCTAAAAACAGTAAAATTGTATAAACTGTAATTAAAGTCAAGCTCATAAAGACTGCAAACTACATTTGCAGTCTTTGCTGTTTGGTAATACTGCTACTTACAGTTAGGTCCATATATATTTGGACACACACAATTTTTGTTATTTTAGCTGTTTACAAAACATATTCAAGTTACAGTTACATAATTAATATGGGCCTAAACTGCAGACTCCGCTTTAATTTGACGGTATTCACATTCAAATTGGGGGCAGGGTTTAGGATTTACAGCTGTTTGATATTGTGGCTCCTCCTTTTCAAGGGATCAATAGTAATCAGCAATTGACTCAAATTTATTCCTTCGTTATTGCTTTATCAATTAAGCAGACAAAAGGTCTGGAGTTGATTCCAAGTATGGTATTTGCATTTGGAAGCAGTTTCTGTGAACACACAACATATGGTCAAAGAGCTCTCAATGGAAGTGAAACAGGCCATCCTTGTGCTGCTAAAGTGAAAAAAAAAAATCCATCAGAGAGATAGCAGGAACCTTAGGAGTGGCCAAATCAACAGTTTGGTACATACTGAGAAAAAAAAGAATGCACTGGTGAGTTTGGCAACACAAAAAGGCCTGTACAACTACAGAAGATAATAGTGGTGGATGATCACAGGATCCTTTCCATGGTAAAGAAGAACACTCCTTCACCACATCCAGCCAAGTGAAGAACACTCTCCAGGAGGCAGGCATATCATTATCAAAGTCTACCATAAAGAGAAGACTTCACAAGAGCAAATACAGAGTGTTCACTACAAGGTGCAAATCATTCATAAGCCTTGAAAATACAAAGGCCAGATTAGACTTTGTCAAAAAAACATTAAAAAAAGCCTGCCCACTTCTGCAACAGCATTCTTTGGACAGATGAAACGAAGATCAACCTGTACCAGAATGATCAGAAGCAGAGCCGTAACTTAGAATTCTAGTGCCCTGGGCGAGAAAGATAAATGCCGCCCCCCTACCCCTCAATTTTAACCAAATTACCCTAAAATATTCCTAAATTGCGCCCCCCTTCAGCGTTGCACCCTGGGCGGTCGCCCCTGTCGCACAGCCCTAGTTACGGCCCTGATCAGAAGAAAAAAGTATGGAGAACACTTAAAATGTCTTATGATCCGAAGCATACTATATCATCTGTAAAACACGGTGGTGGCAGTGTCCTGGCATGGGCATGCATGACTTCCAATGGCACTGGGTCACTAGTGTTTATTGATAATGTGACAGAAGCAGCCGGATGAATTCTGAAGTGTATGGGGATATACTGTCTGTTCAGATTCACCCAAATTCAGCAACCTTGATGGACGGCCCTTCACAGTACAGATGGACAGTCACCCAAAACATACTTTGAAAGCAACACAGGAGTTTTTGAAGGCAAAGAAGTGGAATATTTTGCAATAGCTGAGTCAATCACCTGATCTCAACCAGATTGAGCATGCATTTCACTTGTTGAAGACAAACTGAAGGCAGAAAGACCCACAAACAAACCTCAACTGACGATAGCAGCAGCAAAGGCCTGGCAAAGCATAACAAAGGAGGAAACCCAGGATCTGGTGATGTCCATGGGTTCCAGACTTCAAGCAGTCATTGCTTACAAAGCATTTGTGACAGAGAATTAAAAATGAACTTTATTTATGATTGTTAGTTTTTCCAAATAAATTTGAGCCCATGAAAATAGGGGACTGTGCTTGCAATTTCTAGACATTTCATACAAAACATTTGTTCGACCCCTTGAATCAAAGCTAAAATTCTGCACTTCAATTGCATCGCCATTGTTTAATTTCAAATCTTTTTGGTGGTGTACAGAGTAAAAATTATGAAACTTGTGTAACTGTCCAAATATTTTCAGACCTAGCTGTAAAAGGTAAGAAAATTATTAAAGTCACTAAGTCTTGTAATTCATTTGTTTTCAAATTTGAAACTGAAAGCAAATAAACATGCAACTGCTGTATATCTACAATTATAATATTTCTGTTACCATTTTAATGGACATATGCATATGTCTGCTGTTAAGTTGTTACATTTTGATTTTTGGAACATTTTCTCATCTAAAACAATGTGTTAAACACAATGAGCGGCTCTGTTATTTGCAATTATTTGACAGCGTCAAAAATGCCAATCTCACATACATACATACATGCAGGCAGGGATGTTTGGACGGACTTAAAAATAAATTGATCACTAAAAACAGTACATTTACAGTACTCTTCTGACCTTTCACAAATGCCTCACTGACAAAATATACAAAAAGCTGTATTTATACAGAGTCTGGCCTATGCTAAAAGTATATTTCTTTAGAAGCCAAAGGCAGGAGGGCATATATATCCCAGTACCACTCGGCAAGAGTAAGTCCTGAATCCCATTTAAAAAAATACAATAAAATGCATATGCAGTACAAGCAACTTTATGAAATTCATAAAGACTACCAGGATGTTCATTTCCAAATTATCTTCAATATTAACACATATAGTGATAAATACAGATATAGAGCTGTTCAGGAAACTTAAAAAATGTTTTTGTGTTTAAATATTGGAGAAAACTGGGAAAAAGTCTTGGTACTCCTTTGCACTATTTTATAGGATTTTTTGCATTTATAGTTTATATCTTAAATTGAACGCAAGACTTTACTTTGTTAGGTATAGCTGGAGTTGTCACCTGTTTTTCTATGATAAAAATATTATGAGATTGTACATTTTTTATAGTGATCAGACTAAACCATTGTACTGCTATTTGACTGTTGACATTGAAATGGATTATAAAACAAATAATGTATTGATGTATGATTGTTTTACCTGTATAGGTAAGTCACACAGTAAAGGGTCTTGTACTAACATTGCAAGCCCTTCCTGGAAAATGTCTATAACCTCTGCATGTGGCAATTCTTCTTCAGCATCTTCCTGCTTCATTTCATCTACTAGATCTTCTATACGCTCGTTGTACTCAGATTTAATTTTTACCTCCATTTGCTAAAAAGAACAAAAAGGACACATTAAAAAGAAAATTATTCCGTATTCAATAAAACACAAATAAAATAGATTTTAAAATTTTTCATCTTCAGATTACTTTAATTTACTGGCCCGTACATACCACCTTCCTGCAGTATTTACTAAATATATTGACTTTAGTTTATGTTACAATCTTCTGTCTGGCCTCCAAGGAAAATTATCTGCCTTTATTTTCTCCATGCTCACAGCGGAGTACACATTGACACAAACCAGGAGCAGTCATTTTCTCTATTCCAGCTTGTCTAAAGAGATATATATATATATATAGTATTTATTTATTTTTTCTAAGTACCTGCCACTCACCATAGGCGAGTACAGTTCCAAAGTGAGGGAAAATCACCTGCTAGAAATCTAATTATTTCTAACTACTTATAAAAAGTTATCAATAATATGGCTGGCCCACTAAGGATACGTGTGTGGAATAAGCGTCGACAATCATTTTTTCTGGGGATTTTTCTACTGCAAATCAAAGAAATAAGCATTTAATAATAAAATATTTTTTCCATTACAACAATTTTCTGGAAGGAATGAGGTATTATTTAAAAACAAAAACTGCATGGGTGTTATAGGGGCAAGCGCAGGATTGTGAAGGGAGGGTTTCCAAATAGTTGAATTTGGAACAAAGCAAAAATAAAGTGCGTGCGTGTGTGTGTATGTATATATATTATATATATATATATATATATATATATATATATATAAATTTTCCATGTAAGCCCAGTGTCCCTGGGACTCACCGTTCAGCAGGGCAGCCAGTGATGTAATGCCTGGGAGGAGGAGCTGTGGCCGCGCATGCGCAGCAGCTCCATTTCGCCGATGCTGGATTGTACAGCAGCCGCGGCGCTGTCAAAGAAGCGTCCGTGGTAGTGCTGTAGAAAGGGGCAGTGCTTAGCATGTGCCAGTTTGTTCGCGGAGGGATTTCTGGAGAACCAGAAACCCCCCCTGCGTGCACCCCTGTGTCAATGTTTGGCCACAACTGTAGCTGAAAAGCACAACAGGAAGTCCTAGACTAATGCAATGTAGATTATAAAAGTTGCTAGAGGGCATGTTCAAGTTAATAAATGTAATTAGTTTAGCAGTTTGCTATATAGCTGTTTTTGTATTTGTTTATTTGGGGGCTATGATGATATCAGAACAAGATATTTTATTAGTTGTGTAATCCTCACCGAAAATTACTACATACCCACCAAATGACTCCATTTGGTGCCAGGGTACATTATACCTAGAAGTCTAATCACAAGTAAAAAGGCTACAATGCCAGACTGCACCAATACACAACAACTTTAAACACAACTAATGCCTGTACACAGAGTACTGATACATACAATACTTTTTTTTGTCATAACATGCAAACTAAATATTTACATTTTCACAGCATTTCTTTACATATATGTTATGTATTCCTTTTTTTTTTTTTTTACATACATGCCTATGTAAATATTTATTGCATGGCACTTTTTATATATTTAAGTTGGACACATTTAAAGCACTTATCTTATTTAATCATATTTACTTTAATAATATTGTTGCTCATTATGGAAAAAATCTACGTAGACAATGTTTTCAAATATCAATGTGTATACATGCAATTGTTTTACAGTGTTCTTGCACTATAAAAGTTTGTAATAGAGTTTGTCTCTTAATATCCTAAACAGCGAAGTCCCCGGTGAATGGCGCTGTAACGATCTTGTATAATGAGTACAGCCCATGTCTTACCTGCTGCTAAGAACTTGTTCTTATATTCACTTTACAACATCTTGATTCATCTATTCAGTACTATTCAACCATCTGGCACCGGAAGTACACTCCGACCCAATGTACTGGCGGAAATACGTCACCGTCTGAGAACTGATGGCGGAAGAACAGTGAGTGAATATGTTGCTGTTCTGCCCAACGTGTGGAAATGTGCTGATTGTGGAAGAGGGACAGAAATGTTATAGATTCGCCTGCAATACTTGTCCCTATGTGCATAACGTTAATCGCAAGGTAAAGCTTGAATTTTCTAAAATACTCATTTGTTTTTATCTCTATTCAGCTGCTTGGTGACCTGAAGCATTTTACACTTTAATAACGACTAATATTGGTATTTATGTGTAGTATGAAAAATTCTACTTGAGGGTTAGGCCAGTTTCTCATTGCCTTTAGCTAAAAACATGAAAATTGATACTGCATCTGAGGTTGGGAGCAGGGTTGCCAACTCTAAAATGAAAAATAAGTCCAAACAATCCTAAAAAAAACAAAAACAAATTAGCCAAACTAATTATTTCTTATTTATGATACAAATATCAAGATATCAAGATAATAAGGGGATCTGCAGCATTTTCTGCAGTTACAGTAACTAAAGATGAAGATGCAGGAGTTATAGCTGCACTTTAGTTTGTTTTCTCTGTACACTGCAATATATCCCTAGCTTTACACACATAACTGCACACATTATCTCTGTCTGGTCACATACATACTCTTTTTATCTACTGCATACAACACAGACAGGTTCCCATCAGGAGGGGCCAACGCTAAAGTTTGCTGAAAGAAATGATGGGTTCATCTTCTAAGACAGAAGGTAGGGCAGAGTCAGAGGATATCACTGATTCAGAAGGAGTTGCAGATTTTGAAAGAGGTGCAGGATGAGAGATATTGTACCCAATGCAGTACCAGCGCTGTTAGGCAGAAGGCCGGTCTTGCAGCTGTAAACTCGAGGCAGCTCCCGTTCTCTCTCTCGTATACATGAGGTCAAGCCCACTTAATAGACTAGCAGCGTCCTTTACACTGAAACATTATTATACACAAAGCAATAAAGTTTATTGAAAGAAAATAAGTGTTTTGAAGCCCAAAAACCCTGCAACTCTAAAAAAAAAAACAAAAAAAAAAAAACAAGCCCTATTCCACTTGTCTTGTTCTAAACGGAATTGGCAACTATGGTTGGGAGCAGTGGTGGAACGTATGCTCCATTTACTCTTGTTCACGAAGGTGACCCCAAGGGGTCAATGTAGGGTGTAAGTTCTTGTTACGGCATACTTGCCTAGTTTTCCAAAATGTCTGGGAGACGTCTAAAGGGAATGTACTAAAGGGATGATCACCTGCAGTTCACCTCCACAACACTCGGTATCAGAATAAACTAAAAACTGTGAATTACAGTATGAAGTACTATATATATATATATATATATATATATATATATATATATATATATATATATATATATGTGTGTGAGAAGTCTTGTGTGTGGACCAGGCATATTATAATAAAATAATATGGCTAATCTGTATTTATAACAATCCTTAGTGTGTAATATTATACTGTAGTGATATATTATTTCTAAATTCTGTATAAAAAAGCTTTTATATTTACTTAGGATGATCATGTGGAGTGTTTTCTGTATTTCCAGTAGGAAGATGGCTATATCTTTTTTATTTATTTGTTTATTTATTTATTTGATATATCCATCGTACCACTGGAAACACATAGAAAACACTCCACAGTGTACATATCTATGCTTAAAAGGCCTTAATTTCACATAAACAAAAATGATAGAGCTGTTTTGCTAGAATAAATCAATGCATCATCTTCAGCTATTTAGCGCTACTAATTCCGCAGCGCTGTACAGAGAACTCGCTCACATCAGTCCCTGCCCCATTGGAGCTTACAGTCTAAATTGCGTAACATACACACACTAGGGTCAATTTGAAAGCAGACAATTAACTTACCAGTATGTTTTTGAAATGTGGGAGAAAACAGGAGCACCCGGAGGAAACCCACGCAAACACGGGGAGAGCATACAAACTCCACACAGGTCATGGTCGGGAATTGAACTCATGACCCCATTGCTGTAAGACAGAAGCCACCATGCTGCCCAATGCATGTAAATTTATTTGTAATTATTACATATTGTTACGTTATTTTTTTATCAACAGAAATGTATATAAAAGTGGAATTCATACTTTATTAAATTTATTTATTACTATTTTCAATTTATTAAAGTGTAATAGAGTTGCTTTTTCACTATTGAAAGCATTTGTTGAAAAAAAAAAAGTTAGTGCCAACTAATGGCAGAAAATGTAATTGCAGGCAATCATCCCGATCATCCTTTTCTGTGATCATCCGTTTAGTACATCGCCGTCTAAAGTGGACGGTGCTTTGATGAAAAACACAGTTGGTAAAGCTTGCCCTTACTATTGCAAATCACTATGGATCTGTCAAAATTAATGTATGATGTACTTGTCCATATTTTTTTCAAAACATTTTAGCTTGCAACTTGCATCACGGATCCTCCCACTTGCCTGTTTGCTAAAGCTGGGTACACACTACACAGTTTTCATCCATAATCGGCTAAATCAGTCGACATACGACCGCTCATTCAAATGTCGGGTCAGTGTGTGCAGTGACACGATGGTCGAAAGTCTGCCCAAATGGACGATTGTCGCCTCATTTGGTTGGTCGTACCGTTTAATATTTTTGTTCCAATCTCGTTTCCGTTGTGTAGTGTGTATAAACTTCCGAAATTATTGCTCATGACAACATGGCTGTAAAAAGTCCCTAAAGGGACGTCTGCTCTTCCCTTTATCGTCCTAAACAAGGCTAGTGTGTATGCAGTTCATGGACCGAGCGATCGGAACATCGATCGCATGTAAAATCGCTCGGCATAAAAAGTTGGTTGAAATTTCTGTAGTGTGTACCCAGCTTAAGTCCTACACTTACATCTGTGCTTCAAACAATGCTGAAATTCTGTTAAAGTCAAATGCACTCCCCTCTCTGGTATGGAGGCTAACATGTAGCAAGGACTGTTTTTTTTGTTTTTTTTAAACCACACCCATAACCTTAAATAGACTAAACCCCAGGATTAGTTATTTTTTCTCCCAGATTAAATAATTGCTACAATACTTGCATGTTTCCTCTCTCTACGCCCCTCCACCCTTTCCACACCTGGAAGTATATTTACCAAACTGCAGGTATGAAAAAGTGGAGATCTGATAACAACCAATCAGATTCTAGCTGTCATTTTGTAGAATATACTAAATAAATGATAACTAGAATCTGTTTGGTTGCTGTAAGCAACACTCCACTTTTTCAAACCCGCAGTTTAGTATATATACCCCCAGGACTACTCTTGCTATGCACCATAACCCCCCCACCCCACCTTCCCCAAATTACCAGAACCATCACTATGCTTTGCCAGCCTCCGCCAGTGGTACTTTAGCATGGAAACCCACAGCTTGGGGTCCCCGTACCGTAGGCTGCTCAGCAGGGGCTGAATTACCTAGGGTAATAAGTTTAATAAAAGTAGTAAAAAATTTTTTTTACCTGTGGTGCACTACAGACCCCAGCATGCCCAGGCTGTCTTTAAGTGATAGGGTATGCTAGCTCAGAGTTAAGGCCATGGGAAATGCGGCGATTATAAACAGACTGGCATCGACAGTAGGGTTTCTGCTGTGACAGGTCTCCTTGTGGAGATGTTTGTGTCATCTGTGCATGTTTATTTATTTTTTGTTAACCAGGATGTAGATTATAGATTTAACAAGAAGATCCCCTTGGATCTATAGGTTTAGGGTGAAGATGTCAGGATTGATCTAGGTGAGTAATAAAGTAGGGTAAAGAGCGTTGTGTCCAGGTGTGTTTATTTAAAAAAAAAAAAAGAAGCGTTTTTATTTACATTTTTCTCTGGTGCACTAAAAGTTGCAGTGGGGCCGGAATAGGCCTTGATTACCTTAGGGCCGTGGTTCCCAAAGTGTGTGCCGCGGCTCCCTAGGGTGCCGCTGCGCTGTCACAGGGGTGCCGCTATTGCCCTCGGAGAAAAATAAACAAAAAAAAAACTTACCAATCCAGCGCCGGATCCTCCTCACTGTTCTCACTGACTGTTGGGCGTGACATCATCACGTCCGACAGTAACAGTGAGGAGCAGCAGCAGAGAGGACATCAGGAAAGAAGACAGCAGAACATAAGGAAGAAGGTAAGTAAAGAAACGGAGAGTGATGGGGGGCACAGAGAGAGAGAGACGCTGAAGGAGGGGAGGGGGACACAGTGTGTGAGATGGCAAAGAGGGGGACACAGTGTGTGAGATGGCAAAGAGGGGGACACAGTGTGTTATATGGCAAAGAGGGGGACACAGTGTGTTATATGGCAAAGAGGGGGACACAGTGTGTGAGATGGCAAAGAGGGGGACACAGTGTGTGAGATGGCAAAGAGGGGGACACAGTGTGTGAGATGGCAAAGAGGGGGACACAGTGTGTGAGATGGCAAAGAGGGGGACACTGTGTATGAGAAGGCAAAGAGGGGGACACTGTGTGTGAGACGGCAAAGAGGAGGACACAGTGTGTGAGACGGCAAAGAGGAGGACACAGTGTGTGAGACGGCAAAGAGGGGGGCACAGTGTGTGAGACGGCAAAGAGGGGGGCACAGTGTGTGAGACGGCAAAGAGGGGGACACAGTGTGTGAGACGGCAAAGAGGGGGACACAGTGTGTGAGATGGCGAAGGGGATACAGAGTGATATGGTGAAGGGGCGCAGTAATATGATGAAGGGGCACAATGTGATGGTTAAGGGGTCTAAATACATCTTACATCATTTTGACCCAACTATTTAAAAAACGGGACTACCCGATAATTAGTTTGGCTTTGGGGTGCCTTGGAAAAATGATGGTGACCATAAGGGTGCCTCGAACTGAGAAAGTTTGGGAACCACTGCCTTAGGGTATGTTTTTTAAGGCATAAAATATGCTTTTTGCATTCAAAGTTACATGAACGACTTCATTTACAAAAACTGCAATCTTTGTCTTCTAACCATTATATTGTTGCACATATATATGTAATGATTTTTTTGTATTTCATTTCTATGTTAATGTTTTGGTAATCCTGTAATATCCGCATGCCAGCTAGTACTAAGTAAAAGTGATATATTTTTGATATTGGTTATTTGATATAAAAATATATTCTCCCAGCACTCTAAGGATGGGTACACACTACAGGGTTTTCAGACGATTATTGTGCCAATCACGCTATAAACAGCTGTACAGCCCAATATTGCATTAGTGTGTACACTGAAACGATGAACAATTATTGTTTCAAAGCTCATCGTATAGTTACATTTGATTTTAAAACCGGACTAAAAATCTCGTTCAACGATGGAATGATGTCCTTCCAATTCTGCAGTATGTATGCACTCACGATCAGGATCTCCATAGAGTTTACAGAGCCATGATCTTTTCAGCCGACGGTTATGACAGATGTAGAGCACAGATCTGAGGGAATATCTTTTAAAACATGTATAGCGTGTACGCATGAATTGGCATGCTGATCAGGACTTTTTTTTTTCAGTCGTTAGTAAAATCGTTACTGATATGGCATCCGGAGAAATTTTCTGTAGTGTGTACCCAGCCTAATTGAAATTACTTTGCTAAATGGATGGTTAATATAAACAAAACCTTATTCCAGCACACGGAATGGATGGTTAATATAAACAAAACCTTATTCCGAGCACCCAGAATGGATGGTTAGAGTACTCTGAACCCCATTCCGGCATTCGGAATTATTGTCTAAAATACTTGGAGACGAATTCTGGCAGCCAGTATGGATGGCTAAGTTATAAAGCTATGATATATATGTATAGATATTTAAAAAAAACACTACACACAGTGCAGAAAACATATCTGTGTAGCAGAACAGAATTCACTATATAGGGAGAAAAAACACAGCGCGCTTCACTTAAGACACCAAGCAGCAGAGGTCGCTGTAGGATGCTGACTCATTCTGGCAGTTCTGGCTCTCAATGGAAATGTTTAATTTTATGGAAAAGGTACTGAAAAGGGTGGTTATAAGGTGGTAGACAGTTGGGCATGTGACATTTACAGTTTTGCATAATGCACTTCTGTGACAAGAGCTTGGTGCCAGGTTAACTTGAAATAAAGCTTAAGTCTGTTTGATATCACCTTTGTATAACTGTATTAAATTACACTATTAATGTTACATTATTGCAAATGTTCTTAAATAGCAAAGAAAGGATAAGGACTATGCGCCCACTTCCTGATGGTTGCAGGAGCTGCAGACAGGACTAGGGATCCCTCCCTAGTTGTATGTTAGAACAGTAGAAAAGTTCCTGTGCGCTCACTGGCTTGATATTTCGGTACTAGTATATTGTGTCTAATGCAAGGTATGTGATACCCAAACCACTAAAACAGGTCAAGGCTAAATGGCATAAAAATTACAACATTTATTATATATCCCTATACACAATAAAACATAAACAGGGCTAAATAAAAGGCAATAATTGCTATAGTGAAACAGAAGGTAAAGGTGAGAGGATCCAGTGTGTTAGAACAAAATCCTCAGGAATTTAAAATTATTTTTAGTGCATTTTGTTCTGAATTTTAAAAGTCTTGGGGCTAGATTTACTAAACTGCGGGTTTGAAAAAGTGGAGGTGTTGCCTATAGCAACCAATCAGAGGCAACTTCTCCACTTTTTCAAACCTGCAGTTTAGTAACTATACCCCTTGGTCTATTAAATACAGTGTTGCAGACTGGAATGCCCCTTCCCTCCCTTCCAAAGCATTTATTTTTTTCTTTCATTGCACTTTTTAAAGTGCAGCATACACATAATTTCCCTGATAACATTGCAATTTTGATCTTATTACTTCCTATGGAATGCAAAACTCATTCACATGTTGCTGTAAAACATGACCAAAAAGAATGAATGTGTAGAAAACAACTTTAAAAAAGAAATGCAAGGGGGAGAAAAGAGTAGACATATATCAGGAAAAATCTTCATATAATAATATTGAGAAAACAGATGTACTCAATAATTTTTCTTTGTGTTCTAATGCTACATCAGACTTTTTTTTTTTCATTTTGAACAAAACGTTATTGGGGGGTGGGGTTGTTTGTTTTTCCTGTAACAGCATCAGTAACATGGAAATGGTCTTTTCCCAAACCTGTAAGTTGTGTATCCTAAAGAAAAATGCTCAGTTATTTTCTGAGTGTTTTCATTACAAACAGTTTTTAAATTAAATATTTAGGAGATATGAACGCTTCAGATATGTTTAAAAAATATTTAGTCTGAATGTGACCAATATACATTTTTAAAACCAAATGTGTGCGTGAAGGGATTAAATGGAATATAGTTCACAAGTTCTTACTTAGTTCTCCATCTGCAGCTACAAGTTCTTATTAATGCTCTATGGTCCAGCCACTAAGCTACATTTGTCTTCTGGTCCAATGCCTATATATTTCATCGACCTAGATTTTTGTCATGTTTGTTTGATTCCTATACTAATTACTTTTTTCTTCTGTTTAGCTGTTGGTTTTTTTTAATGTAGTTTTTGCTCGTGTGGTAACTGTATGCACAATACTTTTTTGTAAATCTGTACAGTATGCTCCACAGAGTCCTATGTGTTAATCCCATGATTCCTTTTAATTGAAGGTGAGAGAGGTTGAAATAACTTCAGTAACATTGCGCACTTGCAAATGTTTAATTTCCACTTGTTCATGAAAATTGATGTCTTGTTGTTTTATGTTGTTTGTTCTGCTCTTAGGTCACTAGTAGAAAATATCCCAATCTTAAGGAAGTTGATGATGTTTTGGGAGGCTCTGCTGCATGGGAAAATGTTGACTCAACAGCTGGTAAGTAACATTTGTGTTGATACGGTCATGTTATAAATGTAACAATGCAAAATATTTGTTGTTCTTCAAGTTCATAATAGCTAATTAGGTTGGAACAGGTAACACGTTGCACGTCTGACCTAGGGATGCTTTAACTCTCAGCTTTGGTTGCTGCTACCATCTTTGTAGAAGGAGCTCTCACCACAATTAAAGACACACTTATACTTCTTTGATATGCTAACAAGTTGGTTGTGTAATCCATCTAGAAACTGTCTGCTTGAAAACTTATGATCCTTTGCATGGCCTCTTGCAACGCACAGTAAGCTTTTCTGAAAATCAAAACCAAACATTTTCTATTTCGCATTTTGTGGTGAGGGGAAAAAATGAAGTTGGACTTATCTGGACATTTCAGGGAGATTGGTGACCATCTTGGTTAAAAAATAAGGGGAAGGGTAAAGAAAACAGTATTTTTAATCTTCATGAGAATATCACTATATGAAAGTTTACCGTATGACTCATAGCCAGTGTAATTGTAGCAAAAAATACTAATTTGAGATGAGGAATAATATTAATAAACTTAAGACACAAGTTTAAATCCCACAAAGAAACCTGAGGTCTGCTTTTGGTCTGATCTTGCCTATCACTTTGCGGAAAATCTGCTAACACTTTGAAAACTCCTGTAGAGACTACTTGAACTCTGAGTAGCTGGACTAAGATCCATATTTTGAAGCCTTCCTATAGAAAGTCAAGAAACTGGCGTATTTTGCATTGACTTCTGCCACCTTTGGGAATATTTAAAGATCAGTGCTACTTTGACTTCTCAGGCTGTTACTACCATAGCGTTGAAATGGGTCTGGCCTTTGGCATCTCTAACAACATATCTCATTGGCACAACTTGGGTAATACAATACCTCTTAATTGAAATGTTTAAATTGCTGTCTCTAACTAACTGTGTGCAGAATTATATTCTCTTCGTTCTACGGCTCTGGCTTCATAGTTGGACTTGGGGTAGTATCTACAGGTCCCAAAAAAGTTCCTTTTGCTAAAACAATTTTCATACTGGGAAAGAATACCTGCATTCTTTGCAGTATTTTTTATCAAGGAGTTGTTCAAGCACCACACCAAATCTAAATTTCTCTATCCTCCTTTAAGAACTGACACTTTAAACTTCTGTTTACTAAGCCCTAGCTCCTCCTCCTCTATACCCCACTTCCTGTAAGCCTCAGTTTAGTGTACTTGCCCGGCGAATGGGCTAATTAGCAGCCCACTTCTGTTAATTTTGTTCGGAATATGTTTTTTTTTCTTTTTTTCCCTCTGTGCCTGACAGCCGTCAGCTCAATGAGCTAAGATGCGGCTGTCAATCACCGCTCCCCCGCACTTGCCGGATGTCGGCTCTGATGTGAGGAGTCCGCATCGGCGGACCAGTGCAGCGGTTCCTTCCCGTGGCCTGCAGGTTCAACGATTAGTACTCCTGCGGCTGATATGCCTACTGACCCGGGATGACAGGGTGCAGAAGTGTATAGTGTGCAGCATGGACAGCTGTGCGCTGCCTAGAGGGGGGGATCGGCGGTGCAGTGGAGGTGCCTCTTTTGCCAGCCACCCCTCTCCCAACGTTCTGATGCCCTCCTAGGAGCCAGGCACAGCCGCTGCAGTCTGTGTCCGTCCTCCTGATCTGACAGCCAGTAGACTGCAGACACTGCGAGAGGAGGGATGGCAGCAGGTAAGTGAAACCCTCTTCCAGCACAGTGCTGGGAGAGGGGGGTAGTAAATCGCAGTATGTCCCCTAAGTCAGGCTGCTTCTTACTAGGAGCAGTCATTATAGGGGGAAAAAAAAGACTATTTTTAGCCTAGGGGACTGGATCAGGCTAGGGTCACTAAAATAGTGAGCCCTGCTAGGCACTGGATTGGTTGAGGGGGTTGTCCTGTTGGACACTTACCAATCCAGTGCTGGGCCCTGGGGGAGTGGTATTTCCTCTATTGCACTTCCTCCTTGGTGGTCTCTCACTCCTTTGTGTGCAGACACCAGAATAGGCAGCCATTTTATAGCTCCAGCTTCTCCCGTTTTATGTCCTGAGTCCTGTAAGTTAAAGGGTTGGGGGTTGGTTGTTTTCCTAGGTTTTGTCTTTTATTCTGTGGGGCTGTATTGCAGGCTAACTTTCTGTTCAGATTTGTGTGCTGCTTGTCATCTATATTGGGTTTTGTTCACTGTTTATTACCTGGTTTTGTGCGTGTTTTGTCCCATCTGTTAACATGTCAGATAAGGGAAAATCCATGCGTGGTAAGGCTGGTGTTACATCTATGTTGAGTTTCACCTGTGCTGTCTGCCACGTTAAAGTTACCATCTGGACAGTCAGGCGCGAAGACTCTGTGCGCAGCCTGTCAGTCTTCAGAGAGCATACCGTGTGAAACAGCAGCTGCTAGTTCAGATACGGGAGAACCTGCCTAGGCTCGGTCTCTCTCCAATACGGTGGCTGAACTTGCTCAGTTGGTGCGGTCACAGGCTGTGGCCGCTCCATTTTCTTATTCCGTTCCACTGTAGTGAATGACATGGGTTCTTGTTCGCTTACTCAGGGTTTGACTGTTTCTACCCAGACGGAGTCTGTAGAACCAGCTTGGGTAGAGGGACTTGCATCCTCTGTACAGGGTTTGGTTTCGGTTTCTTCCTATTTAGAGAGAATGTTGCATTCTGCTGCACCGTCTTCATCACGTAAGCGTAAGAGGGTGGCGGCACCCCTTCAGGGAAATGAGTCAGATTCTGACTGTTGTTCCCTGGAGGCGGGTAAATTAGCGATGGATTCTGACATGGATGCTACTTCGGTCGTGGAGGAGGTTCATTCTGATTGTCAGAGTGTGGAGGAATTAATACATGCTGTGAGTCAGGTACTTGATTTTCCTGAAGAAGAGGTTCCTGACGCTGCAGAGGCTTGTCTTGGCTTGTCTTTTTGCGCGCCGGAAAAATAAATCTTTCTCTTTCCTTGCTTCTTCCCAATTGGAAGACTTGTTGTCAGAGCCATGGGCTTCCCCAGATAGGAAGTTCCAAGTATCTCGGCGACTGCAGTCGTGTTATCCTTTTCCTCCTGAAGTTTTTGCTAAATGGGAGACGCCTCCAGGTGTGGATGCTGCTGTTGCAAGGTTAGCCAAGGTAAATACTATTCCTCTTCCTAACGCAGCCACACTTAAGGATGGAACAGACTGTAATGTTGAGGCCGTCCTTAAGTCCATTTTCGTTGCAGCAGGTGCCTCTTTGAGGCCTGCCTTGGCATCTGCGTGGGGGAACAAAGCTGTAGATCATTGGTCAGAACAGCTGTCTGAAGGTTTTATGGCAGGCAGGCCGTTCTCTGAACTGCTTCCATAGGTGGAGCAGATTCAGAGAGCGACAGATTATTTAGGAGAGGCAGCTATGGACCCGGACTGATTGGGGCACGTATTTCTGCCTCTGCAATTTCAGCTCGTCGGACTCTGGCTTAAGTCCTGGGATGCTGATGTGGAGTCTAAAAAGGTAGTCATCCAGACTCTAGAACTTCAAAAAGTCCACGTTGAACCCATCCCAGCGGATGATCTTTTTGGGACTTGTATTCGACACCCAATAACGACGGGTGTTCTTACCTCAGTACAAGATTCTAGCCTTGCAGAAGATGGTGAAATCTCTGTTGGCTGCAAAGAAGCCCTCTGTGCATTTCGGCATGAGAGTTCTGGGCAAGATGGTTTCGGCTTTCGAGGCGGTCCAGTTTGCTCAGTTTCATGCATGGCAGTTTAGTTAGAATTTCTGTCTCAAAGGAACAAATTCCATCTGAATCTGGCGGGCCAGGTATTCTGCCTGTCTCCGCAAACGCGTCAGTTGCTTCTTTGGTGGTTACATAAACAGAATCTCGCCAGGGGACTCAAATTCTCAATTTGGAATTGAAATTTGATCACAACGGATGCCAACCTTCGAGGTTAGGGGTCCGTCTGTCTTCAAGCTTGGTTTCAGGGTCTTTGGACTCCGAAGGAATCCAAGCTTCCAATCAATGTCTTGGAATTGCGAGCAGTGTTTCATGCTCTTATAAGCGCGCAACACTTGCTGCAGGAAAGGGCAGTAAAGATTCAGTCAGACAATGCCACAGCAGTGGCATACCTCAATCATCGGGGCGGCACCAAGAGTCCCATGGCCATGTGGGAAACACACAAGATATTTCAGTGGTCCGAGGTTAACGTTCCGGCGCTCATGGCAATCTTTATTCCCGGAATAGACAATTGGAAAGCAGATTTCCTAAGCAGGCAGACTCTGCATCCGGGCGAATGGTCCCTCCATCCGGAGGTGTTTCGTCAGTTGGTGGAACGATGGGGTCAATCGGATGTCGACATGATGGCATCTTGGAGTCCCCCCCTCTTCTGCTCCCGCACAAGAGATCCAATGGCTGTTGCTGTAGACGCTATGTCTGTCCCTTGGAGGTAGCCCTTAGTGTACCTTTTCCCACCGGTAGCCATGCTCCCAAGGGTGTTAAAAAATGGTAAAAAATGAGGGTGTTCCAGTTCTTCTAGTAGCGCTGGATTGGCCGCGGAGTGCCTGGTACACCGACGTGCTTTCCATGGCAGGAGCTCAGTTGTGGCGGTTGCTGCTACGCCCAGACCTATTAACTCAAGGTCCCTTTTGTCATCTAAGTTTACAATGTCTGACTTTAACGGGGCGTGGCTGTTGAAGCCATGATCCTGAGAGCTAAGGGTTTTTCCGAACGTGTGCAAACCATGCTTCGGGCTCGTAAACCAGGTTCTGCAAAAATCTATCATCAAGTCTGTAAGACATATATTAGCTGGTGTGAAAAGAAGGGATGTAATACTTCTTCTTTTCACTTGGCCAGGTTACTTAGGTTTTTGCAGGACTGGTTGGATGTAGATTTTGCCTTAGTTCTCTTAAGGATCAGGTGTCGGCTCTTTCTGTCTTCTTTCAAAAAAGACTTGCTGTCATACCCAATGTGCAAATTTTCATTTAGGGCGTACTCCATGTGTTCCTCCGGTAGCACCATGGGATTTGAATTTAGTGTTTAATGCTTTACAGCAGGCCTGTCCAACCTGCAGCCCCCCAGGTATTGTGAAACTACAAGTCCCAGCATGCCCTTCCAGCTATCAACTGGTTGTCTACTGGCAAAGCATGCTGGGGCTTGTAGTTTCACAACACCTGGAGGGCCGCAGGTTGGACAGACCTGCTTTACAGCATCTGCCTTTTGAACCTTTGAATACAGTGGAATTTAAATTTCTGACCTGGATGACAGTTTTCCTTTTGGCCACATCTGCGGCACGCAGAATTTCAAAGCTTGCTGCTTTATCTTGCAAGTCTCCTGTTCTTGTTTTTCATGAAGACAGGGCAGTTCTTCGAACCAAGCTCTCTTTCCTTTCTAAGGTCGTGTCTAGATTTCATCTAGATAGGGACATTGTCATTCCTGCCCTGACTGATTCTACGGGGTAAATGTATCAAAGTCCGTTTTTTTCATCTCGCGGGAGACCGTCGTCTTTGCAGCTAAAATTTAAAGGGGTACATTTACCCCTACGTCTTCAGATAACTATAATTTTATTTGTTATCTTGATATAGTCCGAGCCTTGCACATTTATGGGCAAAGGTCTCAGAAGGTGCGCAAGACTGAGGATGTTTTGATTCTCTATGATGCTCACAAGAGAGGCTGGCCAGCTTCTAAGGTGTCTATTTCTAGGTGGATTACTGGTTATCCGTCAAGCTTATAGTGAGGCTGGGGTGCCTGTCCTAGATAATCTCCGGGCACACTCTACATGATCTGTAAGTGCTTCCTTGGTGGGCCGTCATGGTGCCTCCAATGAACAGCTGTGTAAAGCGGCCACGTGGTCTTCAGTACACACATTCACTAAGTTTTACAAGTTTAATGTGTTTGCATCCAAGGATGCAAGTTTCTTCTGAGCGTTTCCTCCTGTGAGGCAGCTTTGGAATGTCCCCCAAAGGAGGATAGAGAAAATTGGATTTTACGTAAAATCCATTTCTCTTAGTGCATTGGGGGACACCGGGTGCCCACCATTAACGCTCTGATTTCTCCTACTGTTTGACATGTTGTTGTCTTGTTGTTATGAGAATGTTTGTTGTTTTGTTAATTTTATTCTCTTCCTGTTTTCTCTCTATCTCCGCTTTCTGTGGGCTTGGTTATACCTAAACTGTGGCTTACAGGAAGTGGGGTATAGAGAGGGAGGAGCTAGGGCTTAGTAAACAGAAGTTTAAAGTGCCAGTTCGCCCTGACCCTACTCTATACCCCAATGTCCCTGGTGTCCCCCAATGGAATAAGATAAACGGATTTTACGTAAGTACAAAAATCCAATTTTTGGCATCAAATGCATTGCATAAGTTATTTTACTGAATTAGCTAAAACGCTGAAATTCTTGCCGCAAACTTAGTTGTTTCCACAGCTGCATCAACATGAAATCCTCTGCAGGCTTGTTAGCAAAAACTTATAATAATAGTATTTCTGGTTAAGCCAAACTGCAGAAGACAAGATAGAACTGACTAAGTTCTGACCAGGTTTTCAAATTAAATATAGTCTCTAATTTGGTACGCATTCATTTAATAGATAGGATATCCATATTGGATGTTGTGTTCTAACCTATAAACCAGGATTCCTGCTAGATAGGTAGGTAGGAAAGAAAGAGAAGAAAAGCAAAAATTAAGGTCCTCTAGGGGTCGAGTAGTAATTGTTTTAAAACTGATATTACAAACTAGGTTTGGTATAAGAAACTGAATTTGCCCACTGGATAAAACCCAGAATTGCACTTTGTGGACTTTGCAGGCTTTTTCTTGGGAATCCTCTATCCTTAAAGGGGATGAAAACCCTCATCCGAATCACAATATACATTGCAATTTGCCAAGAGGCTCAGCAGCAGCAGGATAGAAGCCACCCTAGCATTGGGTCACATGACTCTTTTGTGTATGTTTTTTTTGAGACCCCTTTTACAGGTCAAGTCCTGAGACTTCCGGTCAATCGCAAAATATATCGCTGATGGTTTCCATTCAATTTCATGAATTGGGAAGTATAAAAAAACAAAATTTATTGTCAGGCCATCACTTTACACACTGCTGTGATCAGGTTCTTAGTGTGTTATGAGTAAAGGTTTATTGTCTTCTTCACAGTCATTGTAATTGACCTGAGTTTTTCCTCACTAGAGTCATGAAACTATGTCCTTGACCAGGTCCTCCAGTGAAGTTACCCACTTGGCTTGACCTTTGAAAGTATCAAATGCGTCTTTCATCTCTGTTTTAAACCAGCCCAGATAATGTTTAAATGTGTTTAGAGAATAGTTTTTCACAATCCATCCTTTTCCCTAGTAGCCAGTGCTGTTCGCACAATGCAGTTCACGCCATACTCAGTTGTGCTGCTGTAGGAGATGCACTGATTGAAATAACAGTGAGCTCCACATTGGATGGCTATGAACTAGTTCAGTTAAGTGATGGCTGTAATTTCAGTCAGTATATTGGGTCCTCCTCCTGTGGCTCTCTGAGTGATTCAGCAGAAGCTCCCCTGTGCAAGTCAGTACTGTGGATAGCTTCATTGTGTAAATGGGAAAATCCTTTATTGCCCCCTTTTACGTTTTCTATTTGGTAGGGAAACACCACATGCTACTGGCAATATGTTTATCCATATTTTATTTTCAAAAAGAGCAGAACGGACACGGGAGCTTTATTGATAGGGATAGATATCTGTAGGTAAAAAATGTATAATGGGAAAAATGACTTATACTTACACTAAACAGCCCATACACAAGTTATCCTCTTTAAAATGACCTCTCTCTGTTCTAATGACACCCTCGTTACCACCAGTCATGTTGTCTGCACAAAAATACATTAAAATGTGTTGCAATATATGTCACACTCTTTAAAACACCACCCAAACTATAATATCCGTGTTATTAGCCGACACTATAAGAGACCTAATACCTACCAAGAAATACCAAAAATTACCAGAAGGTGGCAGCAAAGTGGAATAATAATTTCTAATAGAAAAATAAAAGCTGCAACAAATGGCAAATAGATGGCAAATAAAGGTAAACTTCGTCATGGCAATCGGCAGCACTATTCATAGTGACATGTAACTATTGCATCACTTGCTCAGGCACCACTTCTGCCTGCAGAATCCCGAACTCATATTTTACAAAACCACTGGCGAAAAGACAATTGGTTCCTCCAAAATGTCTAGAGTGGCTTCTGCTGACAGATGAACCCACCTACCAACTACCCAAAGGGGCTGGAGTGGACATACTCATTGGGTAGTATGGACTAACACTGTTGATAAGAGGATGGCTTACCAAGGAATAGTGGTCACTTTTATCTCATTAGTGAGAATTCTGTGTGCGCTATCTGGTAATAAGTGTAATGCATTTCAACAGTGCTCTAAACCGCAACATCCAATTTCAACATTGTGCTAACTGACTAATATTAACCTAAAGTATGCGCAGGAGCACATCGCGTAAGTCTTCTGTGGCACTTCGCTGTTCATTGAATTCCCCCATAATTGTTTAAATGTGTTTTCCTCATTATTTTTAAACTCCTTGGAATCATTAGACAGGATTTGTAGTCCAGTTATACCACAAGTGGACTATATGGTCAGTAATTTAAATTTACCATGCAACTAATCTAAATATTTGTGATTGAAAGAATTTTTCACATTTAATCTTTTGTATTTTTTATCTCATCTATTTGTTTTTGTGTAATTGCAGAAACATGTCCGAAATGTGAACACCCACGCGCTTATTTCATGCAGATCCAAACAAGATCAGCCGATGAACCAATGACTACATTTTACAAATGTTGTAATTTACAGTGTGGACACAGATGGAGAGACTAAACCTTGTTTTAAGATGTTAACCAGCATACAGCATTTGAAACTTGGCTGTAATCAAGACAAGCTATTTTAATTTCAAGTTTGCTTTATTGTCACAAATTAAGTCTATTGATCTGTTTTATTGAAGCGTTCCAGTGCAGCCTATTTCTGACTTTGAATATTTATTAAATTAGTAACATCTTTCCTCCATAAAAGGACATTTTATTTTGAAAGCGTTTTGTAAACTCAAAAGCAAGAAGAAAATGAATTGAATGGAATATTGCCATGAAAAATATTTAAATGAAGTAGTTCATATCTACTAGCAAATAAGTACTGGCTATATTGATTGAAAGAGAAAATAAATATTGTTGTAGGACACATGATTATGGCTAGGTTTCCTTGATATCTGTTACTGAACCGAATTAGGTCAGTAATCGTTGTTAGACAGATGCATTCTTACAAAGTTCTGCAGCTTAAGATCACAACTTCTTATTGTTGATAAAAGTATAGGGATCTTACCAACAGAAGTAATAATGCAAATGTCACCACTTGTTTTAACCAGCTCAATTTTTCTTTAAATGTAAGTAAAGGGTTTTTGTGATATTTTGGTAATAGACGAGGTTAACTTGAAGGAAAATAGTGAATGAGAAATATCTTTGACTTTGTATTATGCAAACATTTGTTAATTCTCTACATGCTATTATTTTGTGTAAGTCTTAATAGTGAGAATGGAATGTATGATGTACAAAAAGCTCAAGTTTTGTGCAGACTTAATAAAGTTAATAACTGTCATTTCTCCTGCCTTCTCTTAATAAAGATTATAACGCTATAATATTTCACACTTACTATGACAACAACTTACACTGCCAATCACTCTGCATCAGATTAATATGACAGATGTAAGTAAGCTTAATACATTTTAATAACAAGTGACAGTACAGTTGCCAAAATGGTGTTTTGGAAAGCTTTCAATGTCCGCTACAGATGGTGGTAATCCCATTCTAAGTCCAATTTTATCACTGGTCAATCAGGACAGACTCTCTTTTTATAAGTTGTCTGATAGAGGGGCAGCCTGGACTTTGCCAGTGACTATAGGAGAGAGATTGTTCCAGTGGAGGACAATTGCATTTTTGGCATATACAGTTATATATGATTGACCTAACGGTCACATAAGGATATAATAAGATAGGTAACACCAATATGGGCAGTATAAATGAGAACTACTTTCCAAAAACACCTGGCTTTTGGAGCACTGCTAGTCTTGATTGATTAATTGTGTGGAATTGGACTGGAGTGCTCTGTATTGAACCATTTCTGTTTTGTAATTTCTAATTTTTACAAAATATGTTAGATGTAGTAACATTTTATCACTGAATTATAATGCAAAGAAAAAGAAAATGTTCATTTACAAATACAATATTTGTAGAATACAAGTGTAACCCCCTTGTCACTTTGTGTGTGTGTGGTCTTGGGATACATGGGAGGTTAATGCACCTCCTTACTGCACCAGGCCATCTCTATATTGCAAAATATAAACTATTTACACTCAATTTTCTGTAACCTATGTATGGTGCTGAAAAAGAAGTAACTTTCCTGCATACTCCTGCACAGTACTTAGATGATTTATAGCTTTCACTTGCAGAATATACTTCTCCCCGACACAGCAATTAGCCCTACATGAGAACAGCGACGGAGGGCTTACCGATAGTGCTTTCCCCCGATAGCTTGCAAAACAAACTTCACATAAATGCAGCACATGAAGAGGCCGTCCGGCCAAAATGACGTAAGTATACAGCGCGACACTGTCATTATTGCAATTACACTGTTCATTTAAGGAGGCGCTGGGTGTAACGTCAGTACAATGTTTGTTTGTTTTTTCAAAGCATTCTTCATTATAGGTGTGCTACCCCGGCGCCTATTTAGTATCCAACCCATTCCCCTCAACTCTCCTCTGACACTTGCTTCCCACCTTCTCCACCAAAATAGATTCCATCGGAAATAAAATCTCCAACTTCTCTCATAGTCCCCCAACCTCAACCCCCTGTTGCCTTCCAACCTTCATCCTTTCTGCTCCTTTTGCCCCACCTTGGGTGGCGGTCCGTTCTCTACTAACACCCTCTCCTCCAACTACCTGCCCTTTTGATCCCATTCCCTCCCACCTCCTTAGATCCCTTTCGCCTACAGTATGCTCCCACCTTGCCCACTTTTCAACTTATCTCTCTCCTTTGGTATCTTCCCCTCTTCCTTTAAAATAGCACTTGTCTCGCCCATCCTTATAAAAAACAAATCTTGAGCCCACCATCCTATCCAACTACCAACCTATCTCTCTGCTCTCTTTTGCCTCAAAACCGCTCAAACACCTTGTATACAACAGTTTCTCCAGCTATCTTTCTGATAACTCCCACCTTGATCCTCTCTAATCTGGATTCTGCCCTCTCCACTACACTGAAACGGCCCTATCCAAGGTCACTAATGCACTGAAACGGCCCTATCCAAGGTCACTAATGATCTTTCTGCAAAATCCAAAGGCCACTACTCCCTCCTTATTCTCCTGACCTAACTGCAGCCTTCAACACAGTTGATCACCCTCTTCTGTTGCACACCCTTAGCACCTTTGGCCATTCTGACACTGTCCTCTCCTGGTTCACCTCCTATCTCTAATCACTCTCCTTTTCCACATCCACCTCTCCCCCTTCCACCCTCTAGCTTCTTCGTCTCCTACCCTCCACTTATGCCTTCTGAGTACTAGTGGACTGACAATACTTTGTATTGCCCAGTATGCCATATCCTGTTTTGTCCTATGCTCTACTTGGTGGATAGTTTACTGTAATGCGCTGTAGGCTGTGCCCTGTTTTTAGTTTGTTTTGGTTTTTTTGTTTTTGGGGGGGGGGGGGAGGGTTCATTGCTCTATGTACAGCGCTGCGGACACTATGTGAAGCCTTTATAAATAAACGATAATAATAGTAATAAAAATTGTTTTCTCTCACCCCTGCTCACCCATGTTATGTGACACTTTTATGTATTCTGCATCTGCTCCGAGCAGGATGTCTCTGGGTTCATTCACTCAGATGCTGTGTCTGTCAGTCATACCATTATATTCTGAGGCAATACAGTATATTCTCCCTGACTGAGCTCCCCTCTCCACGACACAGCCACACTCTAAGGTAATTTATTCCATTTCACTCATATTATATGTCATGATGTACTTTAGCCCTCATGCACACCATGCCATGGAACTGTTGCCCAGATTGCCAAGGAATGTCTTCCCCTTGTCTCTGGTCCCCTGCTATCAGTTTCTCACAGCAAAGGTTCTGAACAGGTAATTCCAGCCTTATGGTGCGTGTCCTCTAGGTTCTAGTGCAAGGGCCACACATTGTTATTGGGAGATGCGAACAACGTCAGTGTGGTGTTTACATTCTTCCCGATTAGCTTGTTGTCCTAAACTACACTTAGTGGGGCTGTCTGGCTAATCCCACTCACGCCACTCACACAGGTGTGCACAGCCGCATGACCCTAAACTGTACGTCACAAAATTTACAAGTGACAACACACACATAAGCAAGTAACTACAGCATACCAGTTCTCATTTCAGCAGGGCCCTTATAATGGGTTAATAGTACCTTATTTAGCAAAGTGTAGACTGGAAACAAAAAAAAAAAAAAACACCTGTGGGTATATAAGGTGACTCCTCCTCCATACCAGTGTCTTTTTTTTTCCTGTCTTAGTCTGAATCAGACATAGTGTATCTAGTAGTTTGTTATTTTATGTGGACGGGCTTACCTTCTACAGGTCTGGCTTTCTCCTGGGATGCTCACCTGCTATAATAGCTTAGCAGTAGTGGGATCTGTGCAGAGGGCTGGAAGACTGACAATATTGCCACTTGAAATCTTCTTGTTATGTCTTCTGAGAAGACATCATGTTGTGGCTGATCTGAACACTACAGGCTTCAATCAAGGGGAGATGCACTTTATTATATTATTAGAATGCAGTCTGAGCTTGTTGCAAGACCGATAATGTGAACAGAATGTAACAAAATTCGTTACTGCTAAGCCTCAGAGAATGAGGAATGAGAAAAAACAGACATATTCTAACACTTCCACGTCAAAATCGAACAAAAGGGAAGATACCCAATTGAATGTAAACACGAGCATCCTCTCTACAAATCCAGTATCCTATGCGGATGTGGTAAAAGCAATTAAAGAAACTATGGAGCCATTGCTTGCTGATCAATCCAACAAATTTTTCTCTGCTATTCACTAATTAAAAGAACAAGTAGCACAGAATACTCAGAGATCACTGGCAAATGAAGCCCAGATTGGCTCACTCTTCCAAGAAGCTACAGATCTTAAAGAGCAAATCCTATCATTCACCAAATCTCACCATCAAGCCTGGAACAGATTCGGCAACTTGGAAACCGCTCCTGCAGAAACCCGAATCTGTCAAAAACCAAGCTTTGATGCAATTTGTTTCTACTAAGCTCCCTAATATTCTTGGTTTACCAGAATCCTCAGGTAACATTGTAGTGGAAAGAGCTCACAGATTGTGCCCATCAAGAGAAGACACCTCCATGCGCCCAAGGGCAGTAATATTCAGATGCCTCAATTACGTCCAAAAAGCGGAACTATGGGCAGCCTATAAAAGAAAAGATAGCATCTCATGGGAAGGGAAACGACTACCTTTTCCAAGACTTTTCTGCAGAAGTCTCAAAAGTTCGTAAGGACTTCTCTCCTCTATGCTCTTCTCTGATACAACGGAAAAGAAAATTCGCATTGATTTACCCAGCCAGACTACGTTTGTTCTCGAGTAATGTTTTCCACAACTTCACTTCCGTGATGGATGCTCAGAAGTTCTTGGAAGAAGAAGAGGCAGAGCTTCAAAATTGCACCACAAATCCAACCACTTGAGCAGAATTACATGACCTTAATTTTACTTGAAATTTTGTTTTTCTTCTCTTTACTTGTCTTTCCCATTTCTCCTGAGGTCTGGGCACATCCTAGTCACCTTCCCTCTCTCTACCTTCCTAGTCTAGTCTCTTCTCTCTGCGTTCTTTATTTCTTCCACAGATGGATGTCCCATACCTAGAGAGAAGACCTATTTTGATGCATATTTGTTGCACTTCTCTTAGGATATCTCATGGTAATGTCTAACTTATACATTTAAACGCGTTAGGCCCCACATTTGACATTGAAAAAGAGTCATGCGATGATTACATCTACTGTATTTCCTTGACCCAGACCTGAGTTACCTGTTATATGATGAGAAAAGGTTTTTGTTTGTTTTTACCTCTCATATCCGTTATCATATTTCTAGAAATATTTTTCTCTGTGTATTTCTGTTTTATCTACAATTATTTGGTTCAAGCCTAGAAAGTAGATCTTTTACAGCGACTATTTGTCGCATTCCTTATTGGAAACCATATTGTATTGCCTACACTTCACACTTAAATGTGCTAGACTCTCGGCTGACGCTGTAGGGAGTCATGAACTGTGTGTATCCAAATCTAGAAAGTAGACCTATTACAACGAATATTTGTTACAAACCCATGAAAATAACATATTATATTGTCTACTTCTTACACCTAATTGTATTAGACTCCCAATTAATACAGTTGAGATTCGTGAATTGATTACATTTACTGTATTTCCTAGAAACTGACCTAAGTTATCTGTTATGTGAAGAAAAGGTGTTAGCATATTCCTCACTTCCATTTCCATATTTCTAAAGTTACTAGTACTAGAAGGGCCAATTTTGCCTGTGAAGTTTAACATAATTAAGCATAAACTTATTCTTAAATTGTAATGTTCAAATACCGCTGGGACCCCAGAGGGGGTTGATTGTCTTTATAGACAAAAAAGTTTTTTACCCAGTTAACTGGGTCTGATACTTTAAGTTAAGAGAAAATGCTTCAGGAGCTTGTCTCCTTTGTTATTTCAAGGTTTTTGTTTTTGTGTTTTTTATTGTTTGTTTTGCTGGCTGGCAGGCGGCCGTGGACCCTTCTATAAGAAATTTTTTATTCTCATGTGAATGTCGATGTGGGTGGGGTGTGGGGGAGAGAGGAAACTTGTGGATTGTTTTCAAACTATCAGAAAGATATAATACCTTATGCTGTAAATTACATATTTTGCTTAGCTATAACCAGATAAAGTATGTCTATTTTTTCTGCAAATAGATTGAAAATATGTTCGTGGAACGTTGGAGGCATCCATTCCCCAGCGAAACGGAAAAAACTCTTGACTTATCTAAAAAAGCAGAGAGCAAATGTCGTCCTACTCCAGGAGACACACCTAGTAGATAGCGAACACGACAAACTTAATCTTTTACAGTACAAAATAATCGCCTATGCCTCTTTTACTTCTAAGTCATGCGGAGGGGCAATTTTGCTAAGAAAGGGTATCTCTTATACAATACATTCATCATCATCATCACCATTTATTTATATAGTGCAACTGATTCCACAGCGCTGTACAGAGAACTCATTCACATCAGTCCCTGCCCCTTTGGAGCTTACAGTCTAAATTCCCTAATATACACACACACAGACAGAGAGAGAGAGACTAGGATCAATTTTTGATAGCAGCCAATTAACCTACCAGTATGTTTTTGGAGTGTGGGAGGAAACCGGAGCACCCGGAGGAAACCCACGCAAACACGGGGAGAACATACAAACTCCACACAGTTAAGGCCATGGTCGGGAATTGAACTCATGACCCCAGCGCTGTAAGGCAGAAGTGATAACCACCTCGTCACTGTGCCCATTCACAAATCCAAGGCATCAGGGGACGTCATGTAATTACTAATATCACTCTTGATGGTTTTAGATTGACATTATGTAACCTATACGCACCTAACAAATATAATAAACAATTCTTTCTTAACATTGTCTCAAAATTATATCCTTACTTAGACTCCAATATAATAATTGGAGGGGACTTCAATCTCGTTGTATCTCTGACAATGGACAGGGAGGGGGCATCTGCACGGAAACTTCGTCCTTCCAAACTGCCTAAGGTAGGAATCAAATATATCATTGAACAATTACACTTAACTGATTATTGGCGCCTACTGAACCCCACCTCAAAAGAATACACCTGTCTTTCAGTGGCACACGGCACGTTATCATAGATTCATCATCATCATCATCGTCAATATGGGATTTACATATTAGTATCCCAATTTTTTCTTTCCTCTCTGGGTGGATCGGATATAGACACCATCTCGTTATCGGACCATGCCATGCTTTGGATGGAAATAGTTAATTCACATAAAATAGGCTCATATAGGCAATGGAAATTCCTGAATTACTTATCTAATTCATTATCATTTAGAAATATGCTCATTGCAGCCTGGCATGATTTCCTGTTTCATAACGAAGAACATCAATCTAACCCAACGTTACTCTGGCAGACAGCCAAGGTTGTGCTTAAAGGTCGTATAATTTAATTTACAAGTCAGCACATAAAAACACATAATAAGCTATACCTAGACACACAAAGAGAACATACTTTAGCATACCAAAACATGAAAAATAATCCTACTCTTGCAAACAAAAATATCTACAATCAAAAACAAACAGTTTAATAATCTAATTGCTCAATTAGCGGACAGAACTGCTGCATGCGCAGCAGCTCTGTTTCGTTAGCGCTGTCCTATACAGCACCGCCGCGGACGCTTCTTTGACAGCGCCGCGGCTGCTGTATAGGACAGTGGCCACTTAGTTAGCGCAGGGGGGGGGGGTTTATAGAGACTCAGAAACCCCCCCTGCGTGCGCCACTGCATACACATTTATACTTGTTTTTTAGATCCATATCTTGAGGAAGGGATGGAGGGATGGGGACACCTCTGTCCAGTCTATCATATACTCGGGGGAAGTCCACGGTCATCTGCCTGTTGTTGTTCTTGCTGTTATTATTATTTTATGTTATATGCTTCATCTTATTTAATGAACACTTCCAATTCTCTTCTGCAAAATGCCAATATATCCTTATTGTCACTAGACTTATCTCTACATGCTGGCTGATTATATGTCACACCTTTTAAGCTAATTTTCATTGATCCTAGAATAATAAGTTTTAAAAGATATAAAATGAGTAAACATGGATCTTTATTGAATGTAAACAAAATATTGTTCAGTCTCCTGTAACATATCCATGTCTTTTGATATTTCTTGATTGGATTTTGTGTTTTTTGATGCCTCTATGTAATTGGAAAACTCTAATAAAAACTGTTATAATAATAATAATAATAATAAAAAAAGTATCTTGCAGTTATATATTGTCTGTTAGATATCTAGCAGGATTTTGAGAGGGACAGAATGTGAGGCTTAAATGAGAGGGAGGAATCAAGGATGACCCCAATGCATCGGACTTGGGGGACAGAAACGATGGTAGTATTATTAACAGAAATAGAGAGGGGGGTAGGTGGGAGAGTCCTGGCAGGGGGGAAGACTATAAGCTCGGTCTTGGAAATATTGAGTTTAAGGAAGCGTTGGGACATCCAAGATAAGATGGCCGAGAGACAGGAGGAGACATGAGACAGAAGGGAAGGGGAGAGGTCAGGGGATGAAAGATAAATTTGGGTATCATCAGCATAGAGGTGGTACTGGAGGCCAAAGGAGCGGATGAGGACACCAAGGGAGGAGATGTAGAGGGAGAAAAGCATGGGGCCAAGAACGGAGCCTTGAGGAACGCCAACAGGTAGGGGAAGAGGGGGTGATGTAGAATCATGAGTAGAGACTGAGAAGGAGCGATTGGTGAGGTAAGAGGAAAACCAGGAGAGGACAGCGTTACATAGGGCTATAGATTTGAGAGTTTGCAAAAGGAGTGCATGGTCAACGGTATCGAAGCTGAATATGCTCAGGAATAAACAGTAGTAATGCAGTTAAAGTTATGGTAATTGCTGGTTTACAGATGATGTTAAAAGTAACAGGTTAGTCAGAGTACAGGCTGTGGTAATTGCATATAATGTAAAAAAGTCCATATAACAGTGATATGAAGAAATAGTCAGGAACCAAAGATACTAGAGCATGGAAAACAGGATCTTTCAATAGGCAATAGATGATCACAGGCAGAAACACAGAGCTGCAACTTGTTCCCAATAATGATCTGGCTAGCAGAGCCAGTTTTATAAAGGCCTGGATCAGGTGCTCATCATTAGGCCAGTAAGGAGAGATTAACTCCTTACAATCAAGACAAAATTCTAGTAGAGGTATCAGATGGGGTATAGTTATCTTGAAATGCAGCCTTAAATGTGTCAATCGCACTGTCAGCAGTGTGAATGGCATGCTTACCAGTCGTCAACTTTTCTAAAGTTGTAATTGACAGGTGACGGCTATAAGAGCTGTCGCAAATGCTGCACATCTATATTAAGGTATGTAGATGTATACTGACCGTTGTACTGATCTTAATCATTATGTTGCTCACAATCCTGTCGGTGTTCCTGTCATTGGGTACACGTACCACACTTAAGTGAGAAGTGCAAAATGACAACATCAATACTTATAACATAACTAAACGCTACAAGAAGCTACGAGGCTGAGGTTAGTTTCTTATTCGGCCAGATTCTTAATTACTTCCATTTCATGCTCCAGCTTCATATTCAGAAAAGCTTATTTTTAAAGGATTAAATCAAGTTGGATCACTGATTTCACATCAGATTAACACTAAAGGGTGTCCCTTATACAAATAGTATTTAGACTGGCCCAAAAAGCTCTTGGACATGAAATCAGGGAGCAAAGTGAGCATATTGTATTATTTTGAATAAGTAGCTGCAGTTTTGCAAGGGTTAAATGCTGTTGCGCCACCAATTTGACAGTGGGAATCAACACAGGGTGGTCAGTTACATATAAAACACATGCCATTTGCCTGGCCCAACACTGTTTTAGGCATGAAATTAGGTGGCAAAATGGGCACAAATAGCATTATGAGCATTTTGAATAAGAAGCTGTAGTTTTGCAAGGGTTGATGTTTTTATTAAAAATTGCAACAAAAATAAATCCAATATCACTTTGTACAAGATAAAATAGACTATATACATTATCCAAAGGGTAAAAAGGACCAATATGAACAAAATTTCACACACCCAATTCTACTAAAATCCCACCACAAAACAACTAATACACCACTTCACAAATATAAAAAAGAAAAACCACAAAACAAATTAAAAATTTCAACAAGAGAAACATGCCAACCCCTGGCACAAAACTCTGCATTACCACAACCCCGCCACCAATCTATAATACCACCCACATATCCTTTACTGTCGGGTAATGAAAGCAAACTTTAAATGTATGTAAATCTTACTATAAAAAAAGGGGTTCCCACAAAATCTAATAGTGATAAAGCAGGATAGATAGTCAAGAATGGAGAGACTGTCAGATGTTAGCTACCACTGAGGGAGGTCTCAACCCCCACCAGAGTCTACTCCAGCTCACAGTATCCATCTGGCCCCTCTCCATTTCCCTTATTTTCCAAACCTCGTGCAGAATACTATTCACCACCTCACTACAGGGAAGGATTTTGCCCCTAATGGACACTAAACACCCTGCGCTCCACGTGCACATCCCTTGTAAACCTCTATATTAAAAGGACACTGAAGCAAGAAGTGGTCCATTGTCTCCACCTCCCCGTGACATTCCTCCTGTGGACAAACACGATCATCGACACCCCTATGCTTCAGGTTCCCCTTAACGAAGGGGAACCTGAAAATGCAAGCCAAGTGAGATCTCTAAACTTCGGAGGAATCCGCTTGGAATTCACCAAAAACAGACCCTTCGAGCACATATCACCTGGGAGATGGGTGGTATAGACCCTTTTGGGAGGGCTTACCTAGGCCGTCTGCGCTTTGTTTTGTCGTTGTTGTTGTGAGGGTGGGTGCTGCCTTGACGGATGGTCCGGATGTTCCAGGTCCGGTTTCTGTTGGTTTTCTCCTTGTTGTTTTCGTGGCGCGACCTGTGAGGGGAAAAAATAGGGGAGGGGGGAGGGAGAAAGAGAGAGAGAGAGGGGAAGGGCGAGAGAAAAGAACAGGCGAGGCAGTATACACGATTGGGATCGGGATATGTTTATAGCTCCTTTTGCAATATAGGTCCTAAGCTCTTGGGCCTTGTTTATAGCTCTAGTGCCGTGTATACTGTGGGATACTAAGGGTGGTAGGGCTTATGCGGGCACGGGGACTTATATGTCCTGCCTCAAGCTTGTATTAGAAGCTTTTGCAGATAATCTGCTATAGAATGACTAGGCCTGCTTTCCTTAAAAATATATATATATATGTTGGTGTGTAGGGCTGTGGGGTGAACAAGCAGGCTTTAACTCCTATGAGTGTACTATTGTATCCTATTCAGGGATATGTGTAGCTTGGATACCTTTTAAGGGGAGTGGGGGAGGATATGGTGTCTCTTAAGGAGATGTAGGTGGAGATCTAAGTGGGATAGATAACGGGGTTTAAATGTGGTGTGTGTGCTTGATATAGCGGGTGTAATTGAAAATGAAGTAGCTTTTGCTTGAAGCTCTAAAAAGAGCAGTTGTGGTATTTTACCTTTATCTTGTAGTTCCTCAGTGAGTGGATGTTGCAGTAGGTGTAGAGAAGTAGATTAGGGCGGACAGTCATGGTGGCTATGGATCTGCGACTCTCTTCCTGTGTTCTTACTTCCGGTTTGTGGGTTTGGAACGCACAGGCGCCTGTGCGTTCCACTGCCGAGCTGAGACTCTGTTCGTGCTGTTTGATGCTTGTTGGAAGGTGTGCCGTTTCTCGCTGTGTCGGGTGCTAAGTAAACTCTTTCCGGATTGCGGGCAGGTTTCTCGTGAAGTGGTCAGTTCCAACGCGTTTCGTCCGGGTGGACTTCGTCAGGGATGTTCCTTGTGTGTGCAGGTGAGTCTTCTTATACGTGTGTGTTCATGTTTCCTCCAATGGGAGCGGGAGGGGAGGAGGGGGGGGGAGGTGGGAGGCGGTGTTTTGGAATGGGGTTAAAGGTTGTCTCT
Source organism: Mixophyes fleayi (assembly GCF_038048845.1). Lineage (NCBI taxonomy): Eukaryota > Metazoa > Chordata > Amphibia > Anura > Limnodynastidae > Mixophyes > Mixophyes fleayi. Next base: position 59,216,426 of record NC_134408.1, read on the forward strand.
TAAGGTGTTGTTATTGTTTATTAGCTTATTGAATATTAATGGTCTAAGTAGTAGGTGGGAATCGGCACTATATGGGGGGGGGGCTTTAACTATTGGTGATATGGGAGAATTGGGGGGGGGGGGGTTGGTGTCCGTTAACGGAACCAACTGATCTCTCTCAGATCAGTAATTAGGGTCAGGTATGGAGTGGGCAATGGTCTGAGTTATATAGTTATATATTTTGGGTAGTTATTTTATGTTGGATTTTTAGTTTTAATGTGTGGTAAAATTTCTTAGTTTAAAATGTGCTTGGGTTGGAGTCGTGTATGGGTGAGGATTGGACTAGGGAATTAGAGGGTTCCGTCTCTTATGATTTAATGATGTGTGGCTGGGTGTCTTAGGGATGCATATGGTTACGGGGGGTGGGAGGCGAGTGTGGGGGGGGGGTTTGGAGGGGTTCTAATTATTTGTTGTGTGGATGCCTGGATCCAGGTATATGGGGGGGGAGAGGGAATAAATTAATACTTTTTATGGGGGGGGGGAGGTGGGGTAAGGGGATGGGGTCTAAACGCTGTAAGGTTTTTTTTAAAAAGAAAAGGGGGGGGGGGGTGTGGTTACAGAATGAGTTTATGTGTGTGGTGTGGTGGACTTTAAATGGAGGTAATAGTGATCTTTATAATGGCCTTGAAAAAGGAGTAATCCTTTTTTAATTTATTAAAAGTGCGCGCCCGTGTATGTGCTTGTGCACACACATAAATTTAAATCATATATCTACTAAGCATTAGCACTAACGCTATTTCAACGTATACATACATATATACATATATATGTATAATTATCTATGACTGACAATAGAAACTTATTGGGGTGGAGTGGTTGGGTGGGATAGGGGTCTAATTTGTAATATTCTGCTGGTTTTTTATTTTAAATTTTAAATATTATAATTATTGTTTAACCACAGTTATATGTGGAGGGGATGTGAGCTGATAAGATGGTGGGGGAGGGGGGGGGGGAGGGGGGAAAGAGGGAGGGGCGAGGTGGGAGATGTATACTTACAGAAAACTTCCCAGGTCGAAGTCAATGTTGAGTCCTCTCGGTGTTATGGTTCCTAGTTTATGAATCCATTTCGCTTCTTCCTGTGATATGAGTTTGATGTAGTCTCCTCCTCTCCAGGGTTTGGGGATTTGTTTAATGCCAGTGAACTTTAGGCCCGAGGGGTCTTGATTGTGGGTAACTCTGAAGCGTTCAGATACGCTGTGGTTCTGTATTCCTTTTCTTATGTTCCTTATATGTTCTGGGATCCGTGTTTTCAGGTTTCGGATGGTTCTTCCTACATATTGTAATCCACAGGGGCATTCTAGGAGATAAATTATTCCAGTGGAGTCACATGTCATTTTGTCTTCAATCTTGTGTTTGCTGCTGTTAGAGTTTGAGGTGAAGTTGGTCGTTGGTTTTGTGGAGCTTTGTCTTGTGGTTTTACATGCCGTGCATCGGTTGCAGTGATAGAAGCCTTTCTTGCCTTCTTTGATCCAGGTTTCTTTGTTTCTCTTTTCTTTGCTGTTTGTTGGGATGAAGCTGGCTGTTAGTATGTTCTTTAGGTTTCTTGCTTTTCTGTATATTATCCGTGGTTTTTCCGGTAGATATTCTTTTAGTTGGTCGTCTTCTTGGAGTATGTGCCAGTGTTTTCTCAGTACGTTTTCTAGTTTGCTGTGGTTACTGTGATAGTTTGTGATGAATAGTGGTGTTTTCTCTTCTTTTGTATCTTTCTTTTTGTAGGTAAGTAATTCTTCTCTGTCCATGTTCTCTATCTTTTCAATTTCTTGGTTGAGATGTGTTTGGTCGTATTTCCTCTCCAGGAACTTATTCTTCATGGTGTCTGCTTGTTCTCTGAAGGTTTCTAAAGAGGAGCAGTTTCTTCTTAATCTCCTAAATTGGCCTCCTGGGATGCTTTTCAGCCAGGTCCTGTGGTGGTTGCTGCTGATGGGGATGTAGCTGTTGCAGTCGACTGGCTTCATGTAGGTCTTTGTCTTTATTTTGTTATTTTCTACATAGATCATGAGGTCCAGGAATTCGACTTGGGTCTTGCTTGAGTTTGAGGTGAACTTCAGGTTGAGGTTGTTTGTGTTGATGTGTTGCAGGAAAGAAAGAAGATCTGTGTCGTTTCCTCTCCATATGAACATGATATCGTCTATGTACCTTTTCCAGGTGACTAGGTCTTGCTGGTGGGGGTTGTTGTTCCAGATGTTGTCGTCTTCCCATTTCGCCATGTATAGGTTTGCGTAGCTTGGTGCGAATTTCGTTCCCATCGCGGTGCCTGTGATTTGCTTGTAGTATGTGTCTTCGAACCAGAAGTAATCATGGTCTAGGATGAAGGAGATGGCTTCTATGATGAAGTTGGACTGGGCGGTGGGTATGTCCGAGTTGTTTCTTAGATAGTGGTTGCTGTGTTCGCATCCTTTTTCGTGGTCTATGATGGTGTAGAGAGAGGTCACATCGCATGTGACTAGAGTGTAGTTAGTTTTCCATTCAATTTCGTTCAAAACCTTCAGAATCTGTGTCGTGTCTTTGAGATGGCTTCTTTGTGTGTTCACTAGTGGTTGTAGGAATTTGTCGATGTATTCTGAGAGGTTGCTTGTGAGGGATTCTATGCCTGATACTATAGGTCTTCCGGGTGGTTTTTCTGTGTTCTTGTGAATCTTTGGTAGATAGTAGAATACTGGTATTCTAGGGTGTGTTTTGTAGATGTAATTGTGTTCTTTTTTGTTCAGGATACCGTCTTTAAGGCCTCTGCTGAGTAGTTTTTGGAGCTCTTTTTGGTATTTGCTGGTGGGGTCGGTTGCCACTCTGTTGTACGTTGTTTTGTCGTTGAGGAGTCTTTTGGCTTCTTCTATATAGTCTGACTTGTCCAGGATGACTATTCCTCCACCTTTGTCGGCTGGTTTTAGTATGATGTCCTTGTTTCCTTTGAGACTTTTGAGGGCTTGTTTTTCCTGTGGAGAGAGGTTAGGTAGTCTTACCTTATTTTCTTTTAGCTTGTTTAGGTCCTTTTCGACTAGGGTTTCGAAGGTTTTGATGTACGATCCTTTCATGTGTTGTGGGAAGAAGTTAGATCTGGTGGTGAGGTTTGTGTGGACGCATGCTTGAGTCTTTTCTGGATCTCCACTTGATTTTGTGTCTTCTTTGTCTTCCTTGTTACATCTGTTGAAAAATTTCTTCAGACAGAGTTTTCTCGTGAATCTGTGAAGGTCGACGTAGGTGTCAAAGATGTCTATTCTGTTTCTTGGTGAGAATTTGAGGCCTTTGTTCAGGAGTGTGGTCATGTGGTTGGTCAGGATTAGGCTGCTTAGGTTGAAAATTCCTTCTGGTTTTATCTTTTCTTTTTCTGTGCGTTTCCTGATTCTCCTATTTGCGAGTAGTCCTCCTCTTTTTCCTCTTCTGAATCTGTGGATACTGTTTTTCTTTTGGTTGTTTGTATCTGTTGTGGATGGTCTGGTGGGTCTGGGTGCTGCTGGAGAAACTCTAAAAAATGTTCCAGGGATTCTTCTGTCTCTTGGGTTTGGCTTATGTGGGTTGTGATGTTTAGGTCTTGGATTGTGTTCATTATCCTCTCTTGTTCTAATTTTTCCGTGTCTTCGTGGGTTCTCTTGCCTTCCTTGTATTTCTGTCTTGCTATATCTCTGTATTGGGTTTCGTAAGTGAAATTCTTTGCGTTTGGTGGTAGGTAGAATCTTCTCTGGTTGTTGGACTTTGGTAGTGTTGTGATTAGTGGTGGTCTTTGGTTTCTTTGTGGATTCTCTGTCTTCTGGTGGGTCGGGTAAGGTGTTGTGGTTTGTGGTTTTTTCTTTCTTTTGATGTGTGGCGCTTGGTGGTGTGGAGGATGGTTGTGGGTTTGACCTTCTTTGTAGTCTTGGTAATCTCTGTAGAATTTTCTCTGTTTTGTCATGATGACACTGTCTTCCAGCTTGCTGAGTTTGTTCTGGGTAAGTGTCTGGAGTTGTTTGTAGTCTTCTAGGTTTGCTAGGGGTGTGAATTCTTCTTGTAGCGTTGTTATCTCTTTTTCTATTCCTTCTAGAGACTCTTTTCTGTCTTGTATGATTAGCTGTATAAGTTTCTTTGAGCATGTGTCTAGAGTGTTGTTCCATTCTGTTTCGAAGTGTGTTCCGCAGGGTGTGAAGGTTGGTTTTTTTTGGATGCGTAGCCCTCTTGCTTAGGGTCGATTGGTCCCACCAAAGTTTTATTTCGATTGATAGTAGTTTTTCTAGTCTCAGGAATTTCTTGCAGAAACTTTCTTCTATCGGGGTGTCTAAGGGAGTGTCTTGCGGTGTGCTGTTGAAGATGTTGTTTAGTTTCTGTGTTCTGAGGAGTCTTATGTGCTCCATGATCGGGGGTGGCAGCAGCTGACGGTCCTTTTGGAACTTGAAGGTTGTGAGATGGGTGGTATAGACCCTTTTGGGAGGGCTTACCTAGGCCGTCTGCGCTTTGTTTTGTCGTTGTTGTTGTGAGGGTGGGTGCTGCCTTGACGGATGGTCCGGATGTTCCAGGTCCGGTTTCTGTTGGTTTTCTCCTTGTTGTTTCCGTGGCGCGACCTGTGAGGGGAAAAAATAGGGGAGGGGGGAGGGAGAAAGAGAGAGAGAGAGGGGAAGGGCGAGAGAAAAGAACAGGCGAGGCAGTATACACGATTGGGATCGGGATATGTTTATAGCTCCTTTTGCAATATAGGTCCTAAGCTCTTGGGCCTTGTTTATAGCTCTAGTGCCGTGTATACTGTGGGATACTAAGGGTAGTAGGGCTTATGCGGGCACGGGGACTTATATGTCCTGCCTCAAGCTTGTATTAGAAGCTTTTGCAGATAATCTGCTATAGAATGACTAGGCCTGCTTTCCTTAAAAATATATATATATGTTGGTGTGTAGGGCTGTGGGGTGAACAAGCAGGCTTTAACTCCTATGAGTGTACTAAAATCAAAAACCAGCAGAATATTACAAATTAGACCCCTATCCCACCCAACCACTCCACCCCAATAAGTTTCTATTGTCAGTCATAGATAATTATACATATATATGTATATATGTATGTATACGTTGAAATAGCGTTAGTGCTAATGCTTAGTAGATATATGATTTAAATTTATGTGTGTGCACAAGCACATACACAGGCGCGCACTTTTAATAAATTAAAAAAGGATTACTCCTTTTTCAAGGCCATTATAAAGATCACTATTACCTCCATTTAAAGTCCACCACACCACACACATAAACTCATCCTGTAACCACACACCCCCCTTTTCTTTTTAAAAAAAACCTTACAGTGTTTAGACCCCATCCCCTTACCCCACCTCCCCCCCCATAAAAAGTATTAATTTATTCCCTCTCCCCCCCCCCATATACCTGGATCCAGGCATCCACACAACAAATAATTAGAACCCCTCCAAACCCCCCCCCCCCCACTCGCCTCCCACCCCCCGTAACCATATGCATCCCTAAGACACCCAGCCACACATCATTAAATCATAAGAGACGGAACCCTCTAACATATCACCTGGGCAATCCTTTAGTAACAGGGGCACATCAAAGTGAGTACGCAAAATCCTCCTCTCCAACACCCTTCTAGAAGAGTTTTGCCTCACCCACCTCAATCTGGCATTTCCTTGTCACCTTTAAACCCTGAACCACATATGCCAGGAGGTATCCATGCTTAACTCGAAGATTTTTTTATGGGACCCCCATCCTACCATGCACTGAGAAAGGAGATGCAACAAACACAAAAGCTAGCTACCAACGAGGGGGGAGACTCCCGAGATGAAGCTTCAAGAAGGAAGTACTAAAGAACAGCACTGGGTTTGTCATTCCCAGGCCACCTTCGGTTTGTAGGTCACACTCCTCTTGATGAAGTTCAGCATGTTCCCCCATAACAACTGAAAAAACAAGTAACTGACCTTGACCCTTAATGATTCTGGCAACAGACATATGTAACTGGCGTACAAAAAATTGGGATCAAGTAAGTCTTGATGAAATCAATCCATTCTTTGTAGGGCAGCTTCCACTTCTTCCAGTTATCCACCTTAGAGGCGGCATCTGCCAGTTTCTATTCCCAATTTCACTGGGCATAACCACCCAAACCAAATCGAATGCCTAAAATTTTAACCTCTCGACTAGCCTGAGGGAGCGCATCTGAAGGACAAACTGCCTTCCTTCCTCCCCTAACCAGAGAACTTCACTCTTTTCTTGGTTTATCCCTGAGCTCGAACCCTCAGAATATTCGCAGATTCGATTTTCAATGACACGCACCTCGGCAATGTCTGACAAGACGACTGTGACATCATCAGCGTAGGCTGCTACCTTCAAGGGAACATCCACAGCCAGCTGCACTTCCCTCACTGCACCATTCTTAATCCTCCTGATAAAAGGATCAATTGCAAATACATAGAGGAGAGGGCTCAAGGGACAACCTTGTCTGACTCCAGATGACACTGCAAAAGTAGGACCCACTTACAAGAGGGAAGCTCTCAGCCTGCCTATAAATGGTACGTAACCAATCAACCAACCTCACTGGCAGACCATACCTCTCAAGAAGTGCCCACAGATATTCATGATTGACAAGATCAAACGCCTTACTTGATCCAGCGCCAGAAGGTAATTACCCCACTTCTCAGCCTTGCACCATTCCATGGCCTCCTGGATGCCAAAGACAGCATTAAAGATGGTATGACCCTTCACTGTACAGTGCTGAGAAGTGGAAAGCAACAGGCTTAATACTTCCATAATCCTGTTAAAAATGACCTTCGCCAGAATCTTTCTATCTGAATTGAGAAGAGCGATGGGGTGCCAATTCTCAATCCTGGATGGGTCTTTCCCCTTGGATAGCAAAATAAGCGTGGACTGCCTCATGGAGGGATAGAGTAACCCTGTACCCAAGCTCTCGTTAAACACCGCCACTAGGTGCGGGGCCAGGAGGTCAACAAAAGCTTTATAAAACTTGGAGTTTAAACCATCTGGGCCTGGGAATTTCTTATTTGATAAACTATCAATTGCCCTCCTGACCTCGTCCATCGTTTTCTCTGAATCCAAGGGATCAAGAGAAGCCTGATGGCCACCAAGCCCAGACACCTGCCCCAGAAACTGTTCCATCTTCTCTCTGATAAGTACCTTCCCAGACAAAAGGCCAGAGTAGAAGGAGTGCACAACTGATAAGATACCTCCTTGGTCTTTCCGGAGGACCCCTCTGTCATTTCACAGTTCCCTCACCTCCTTTGCATCAACCGAACTCTTACAGTTAAGGTAGGGATCCGGAGAGTGTTACTTACTGTAGTCCCTTTCCAAAACCAAAGAAGCATAACGGTCATACTGGCACTCTTTTATCTGGGATTTTATCCAGGAGATTTCCCCATTATCTCCACCCTCAGAAATCAGGAAATCGAGTTTCTGTCTCAAGGCATGACAGACATTCTTACTTATCCAATTCCTCTGAACTACCAGTTCCCTAAAGTACCTTCCTTTGAATTTCTCCCACCACTCTGGCCTAGCCCAACCTGCATCCAAAAGTGTACCTCTCCACGGCCTCCCGGACGCCAAGGACAGCATTAAAGGTGCTTCGAGCCTTCACCGTACAATGCTGAGAAGTGGAAAGCAACAGGCCTGATACTTCCATAATCCTGTTAAAAATGACCTTTACCAGAATCTTTCTGTCTGAATTGAGAAGAGCGATGGGGCGCCAATTCTCAAACCTGGATGGGTCATTCCCCTTGGATAGCAAAATAAGAGCGGACTGCCATATGGAGGGAGGGAGTAACCCTTTACCCAAGTTCTCATTAAAATCCGCCACTAGGTGCGGGGCCAGGAGGTCCACAAAGGCTTTATAAAACTCTGAAACCATCCAGGCCTGGGGATTTCTTATTTGATAAACTATTAATCGCCCTCCTGAATTCGTCCATCGTTATCTCAGAATCCATGGGATCAAGAGAAGCCTGATGGCCACCAAGCCCAGACACTCCCCTCAGAAACTGTTCCATCTTCTCTCTGTTAACTACCTTCCCAGACAAAAGGCCAGAGTAGAAGGAGTGCACGACTGACAAGATACCTCCTTGGTCTTTCCGGAGGACCTCTCTGTCATTGCACAGTTCCCTCACCTCCTTCGCATCAACCGAACTCTTACAGTTAAGGTAGAGATCCAGAGAGTGGTACTTACTGTAGTGCCTTTCCAAAACCAAAGAGGCATAACGGTCATACTGGCACTCTTCTATCTGGGATTTTACCAAGAAGAATTCCCCATTATCTCCACCCTCAGAAATCAGGAAATCGAGTTTCCGTCTCAAGGCAGGGCAGACGTTTTTTTTTATCCAGCTCCTCTGAACTACCAGTTCCCTAAAGAACCTCTGAGTTCTTCATTTGAATACCTCCCACAACTCTAGCCTAGCCCAACCTGCATCCAAAAGTGTTTCTTGGGTTTCAAGGAAGTCCCTAAAGGATTGTCTAACCTCCTCATCATCCAGAAGGCTGGAGTTCAGAAGCCAAGTGTTCAAAGACACGCAAAGACAAACGTAATCCGTGAACTCTACCGCCATCAACTTTGGAGTTGATGTGACAGAGCTCCCTTTAACAAAAAACCTATCTATTCTTGACCTACTTCTACCCTTAAAAAAGTTGAACCTCGGGAGGTCTGGAGTGTGACGAATATGCACATCTACCAGTCCAGCCTGACTTACCATATTAACTAAAAAAACCTGCATCATAGCCCAGCGATATCTACGAGTCTTCCCTTCCTTATCTTCTGGCCTAACAATGGTGTTAAAATCACCCCCGAAGACAATCTGCCGGCCCGTAAAAAGGTAAGGTTTCATTTCCCTGAAAATGCATTTCCTGCCCCGTTGGGTCTGTGGACCATAAATATTTATCAGCCTCACGACCTGCCCCCTTAGGGAAACATCCATAACCATAAATCTGCCCATGCATATTTCTATAATCCGCTGAATGGTTACCATGCCAGTAAAAACGACTGCAACTCCACCGTACGGCTCGGCCGCAAGAGACCAATAGGAGGGACCTTGCCTCCACTTCCATTTGCATTTGTGGAGGTCCGCGAGGCGCCCAACCCTCGTCTCTTGCAAAAACAAAAAATCAACCTCAAGAGTGTTGAAAAAAATCAAAGGCCAAATAACGAGCTCGATCGGAACACACAGATGCCACATTAATGGTGGCAAACTGTATGGGTTGGGGAGCCATCATTAAAGATTATAGGCATGGGCATTGCCTTCATTACCTCTCTGAATTATATTACCTAACACCTATAAGACCTTTGACCCTATCCCCGGATCCTGTACACCATCACTTCTGGCCAGAGAATCTTCTGACCGAACCACAACGTCAATCCCAGGAATTGCCCCCCCCCCCGGGTCCACCCCTTCTGGATATATTTCCTCCCCCTCCCCCCTGGTTCTATACCACCCACCTCTCTCCTATCCTCCTCCTTATCCCCCCGATTCCCTCCACCTGAACTACGAACTACCTCAAAGATGGTGTCAGTGTCCTCGGAAACCTTAGTAGGCTCCCTACCTACTTGAATTACAGACTTGCAAGGAAATTTTACACCCACAATATTGATATCCCCACAGTTCTCACCCCCTACTACACCACCTGTTCCGACCTCAGCACCCACCACCTTTTAAACAAAGGGATCAGCCTGCCTGACCCTAACTTTTGCCCTAGTTTTCTGCACTTTGGGCCTCAGGACCATCTCTGCACCAGCAGTGCACACAATTTCCCCATCCTCTTCATCACTTGACAGGGAAAAAAATCTATTGGCCAAAACAACTGGTTCTGGAGAACTTGGACTCGCCATACCCCCTTTCCGCTTTCTTACCACCATCCAGCTTCCACCTTTTTCCATTTCCTCCCCACCGTCCTTACTAGTACTAGGCTGGGCTGAGCCCACCTTTGACCTTGGCTTAGGTTGCGGTTTCTCATTCTGTAGCTGAACAGACATCCCATACCTAGGTCTTGGCTGAGGCTTAGATTGAAATAAACCCAGTTTCCTAGGTTTTGCCTTAGGAGGCCTCCTCTCTTCTCTGTCCACCTCCTCAGCCTTTTCTGCCATCTCATCATTGGATTTCCTATTGTGGTGTGCGCGGGGACAGTTGGTGAAAGAATGTCCCACTTCACCACACAGGTTACATCTGATTACTTTACAACCTTTCGCCATATGTCCAAGCTCTTGGCAATGTGCACACCTAACAACATCACAATCCCTGCTGAAATGGCAGAAAGAACCGCAGCGATAACATGTCCGGGGCTGGCCCGGATAGAAGCACTGGATTCTGTCCCTGCCTATATAGGCTGCAGATGGAAGGTGGACTAGTCCAGAATCCAGTTGCCTCAGGCTAATAACAGCCATCCAGGCCCCACCCCAGACTTGCCTCTCCGAATCTGGAACCTTAACTAGAGGGGATTCCATTACTGCATACCGTTTTACCCAATAGGAAAGGTCTTCCACTAATAAGGATTTGTTGCATACTAATATAGTCACTCTGATGTTATTCTGCTTGGTTATGGCTGAAGCCTCATAATCCACCAAGGGGACACATTCTTGACACTCGCCCACCGTGCCCAGAAATTCTGGAGGCCATAGGGGGTCTCAAAACTTAGATCATACTCAGCTGTCCCCACTGGGTGAATACAGGCAAAGAAATCCTTGGCCACAAATCCCAATCCAAATATCAGGTCCAGAAAAGTACTCCTATCTGGTGGGGATCCCTCCCCTTTCCATTTCAGTTTGACTACATTCCTTCTATTTGGTGAATTTCCCCAATTTGGCTGTGTTGGGGCTGATTTTTGCTCCCCCAAAATTCTGGCATATGAAATGTATGGCTGCTTTTCCTGACCTCCCCCTGCCCAATTGTTAACCCCTTCACTCCTTATTTCTCCACTCATATTCTTATTTCCCTCCCTAGCCTTTCTTTCCTGCTCATTTTCTAAAGAAAAAAGCCATTAATAATTTCAGATTCGTTAACAGAAACACTTATTTCCAACAGGCTATCAGTCACTTTCTTTACTTTCGTTGGCACATCCCAGTCTGCTTTTAACTTTTCTCTGGCTGCTAGGCAGTACTTGCTCACCATAAAAATTAAATTACTTCTTATGCTAAACTTAGACAAAATAGCATCACTTGCACCAGGCATGATATTTATTTTTGCAACATTCTCGCCCGAAGCAGTCTCCATTTACACAAAACTGCCTGAGGTCCCTGCTGCTCGCACACCTATGTCTAGTGCATCTGCTTCATGCCTATCATGTCTAGGACAGGGGATGCCAGCCTTCTCACATATATTTGCAATAGCTGCAGGAAAGTCTACCACAGCCAGCGACATTTCTGCAGACACACCCTGAATCTTTTTGTACTGTGGCTGCAGATCACCACTTGCAGATTTCTCTGTAGATGTCATCAGCCTGGGAATCCCTTTATTCAGTGGCAGCTGGACTATGGTCTCTGAGACTTCTTGGGATGAAATTACTGCAGGGATTTTTTCTCTCTCTCCCTCTGCTGGATGTTCTGTGAGTCACATGCTGACACACTGCTAGGCTCTGTCCCAAACAGGATTATGTCACGACCTGGAAGTGCTCTCCCGGCTGCATCCATGTTGCCAGATCCAGTTTTCATGCTGCCAGAATCTTCCACAGCTGCCCCCGACTGCATAACCGTTTGTATACTGTTTTTCAATAAATTAATTTGTTCTAAGGTCACATTGTCTGTATTTTGTACGTAGTCTGAATGAACAGGCAAATTAGGTGGAATTTGTGATCTCTGTGTACTCTGAGAGTTTTGCATGCTGGTTACTGATTCTTCCTCTGCACTTGTAGATTCAGCTTCCTCAGCATTTATCCAGGCACTTAGTAAATGCACTGTTGCTTCTTTATCTTTTTGCACACTCTCCTGTTATTTTATTTCTTGGGAATAAACTGCTCTATTTGAGCTAAATCATACTTACCAACTTTTAAAGCCAGCCATCTGGGAGGGGGTCCGTCAAGGGGGCGTGGCCACGCGGGGATGTGTCGTTAGGCTCCACCCCTGTCAACCATGGTAAATTCTGGCCAATCGCAGCAGGGGGCGGGATCACGGTGGCGCGGTTAGCCCCGCCCCCACCATCTACAACAACGGGGAGACGCTGGATCCGGGATTTTTGCCTGTTCTCTCGGGAGTCCGGGAGAACTCAGAAAAATTCGGGAGTCTCCCGGATATTCCGGGAGAGTAGGCAACTATGAGCTAAATGCTTTGTTTCTTTTCTTTTTAAGCAACTGTATCTGCTGCTTTAACTTCTCCACCTCACTTTTGGCTACTTCTAGTTTACCTTTCACTTCTACCAACTCCATGGTATCACCCCAGTCACCAGAAGCACCATTCTCCTCTTTATTATTGTCACAGTCAGTGTCCATTACAGAGGCATCCTCTGCTGAAATTGTGGACTCTGTTGTTATATTATCCTTTTCTTTACTCTGCACCGTCTCCCCCAGTATTACATCAGTACCTTTAACCACTGCAACATATTCTAGGGCCTTAACCCCCTTTTTCTTTGCTTGCACAGGCTGAGTTCTTACTCCAGGTTTTACCTCCCTAGATTTGAGGGGCTTCTTGAAAATCCCTGAAACAACTTCAGCTCCTTTTTTCCTACCCCGGGTGGGGTAACCACTATCAGGTTTTTCTCCAGGCCTTACTCCCTGGCTGCTGGTACTCACTGGTGTTTCTGTGAGTAGGCCCAACAGCCAGGGGACTCTCCCAGGGAGGATCCCAGGAGGCTCCATGAAATCTGGGTAGACAGCAAACAACGGTATGGAAGTCAGGAGCTCACAAGCACACCTCAATGCCGTTGGGCCACCAATTTGACAGTGGAAATCAACACAGGGTGGTCAGTTACATATAAAACATATTTCTTTTGCCTGGCTCAACTCTGTTTTGGGCATGAAATCAGGCAAAGTGGGCACAGATAGCATTTTCATTATTTTTAATAAGTAGCTGCAGTTTTGCAAGGGTTGATTTTTTTTAATTAAAAATTACAACAAAAATAAATCCCATATCACTTTGTCCAAAATAAAATAGACTATATACAACATCAAGGGGTAAAATGGACCAATAGGAATGAAAAGTCACATTATCATAAAACCCAATTCTTCTACAATCCCTCAGCAAAAACTACTGCATGACTTAACAAATGAGAATAAATATTTACATCAAAGAAACATGACATCCTCTATCACAATGCTCTGCTTTGCAACATCCCTGCCACCAATCTATAATACCACCCACACACCCTTTAGAGTCAGGACATGAAAACAAACTTTAAATGTATGTAAATCTTACTAATAAAAAAAGGTGATTGGGGGCGTGGCCTGGCAGCCAAAATGGGTGGTCAGACTTCCTAACGTCTCTTGCCACAACGAGAAGGAAAGTGCTTAAATTTTGTCTCTGGTATAGCAAACCTGACCAAAAGCCGCTCATCCGTCTGGGGACACCAAGGGCTTCTGCCCGACACCTATATCGGGACACCACGCTAGTCCCACCGCCCGCATTTAACTCACCACAGCTTTTGGCACAAACCACGCAACTACCATTGGCCCCGCAGCTCACAGTGACAGTGCGGCTGTAACGGCCGACGGGACAGACACATTTCCAGCAGTGTTTTCCTTTTGATATATCAGCTGGGGCTGGTGTGCAGTAGTTCCCGCTTAGTGCTTTTATCCCCCACTTGCTGTCAGAAAGTCCTCTGTGATCGGCACCCCCCCACCCCGCAGCTGTGTTGGAGCTGAGACCCTCACCAGCAGCCCTGTTCTAGCGCTGACACCGGAGGACGCTCAGGCAGCCAACTGACAGTAGCGCTTAAGCCACAGTCCCCACCAATGGACCGCTGCTTAAGGTGATTTCTCCCACAGCTTGGCCTCTGGATTTGCTGATCCCTTTGACTCTGGAAGAGGAGGTAGCAACAACTCACCTGATTTGTTTGTCGGTGCTCGGCTGAACTGCCCGACGTTGCACTGCTGGCACCTTGCAGTAGATCCCCGTCTTGACTGGGCTGGGACTCCCTCCTGCATGAAATTCTGGCTGAAGTGACACTGATCTCCTGAACCGTGCAGTGAACTGTGAGTACCCCCTATTACATGTGCTCAGCGTGGGTCAACAACCTGATTGCACAGACCAGATCAAATACAAATCTCCAGTGTGGGAAACTACTGCCACCCTGTGGCTATTCACGCAAATTACACCATCCTTATATCATATTATATTTTCAACTGTATTATCAGTAACAGTTACATGCTGGTGTGCTGAGTATTACTCCTACATCTCAGCAGACAGAAATCCGATGTAAACCCTCATCTGGTCTCAGAGCCTGACAGGTCAAGATGATTTAATCAGAATGCTTTAACCATTTCTATGTGGGTGACCAGAGCCCCTTTTCCCTACCCTTCCATGCCCCTGTTTTCATCGCCTAGATAAGAGAGGTCTGAAAGAAACAAAAAATACATAAGAGTCAAACAGCAGATTCTAAAATCTGGGGAAGAACTTGCATTCAAAATGACCTCTAAAAATAGGAAGCACACTGGAGGAAATACAGCTTCTATATTCACATCCGCTTCTAAGAAGGTAACAACCTCCTCATCACCATCTGATCAATCTCGCTCTTCAAGTTCAGGCAGCCATCAACAACTTAGCGCAGGACATTAAACTTACTTTCCAGCAAGAACTTAAGAAAGTGATTGTTGAGTTCAAATCAGAAATTGTAGCTCTCGGTACCAGAACTGACACTCTGGAATAAAAAACGGATGATATTTGCTGGGCTCAAACGTCATATGAGCGAGAACTGGCAATTCTTCGCTCTGAGATGGATGCAGTGAAGGAGAAACAAGAAGACCAAGAGAACAGGTCTCTGCGAAATAATTTGAGGATTCGTCATGTACCAGAATCGGTTGCCAACTCTTCCATACTAGACTTCCTCACCAGCCTCTTCAAACACTTACTCACTGACCTATTAGAAAGAGAAATTCTGATTGATCGTGCGCATCGGGCGCTCAGAGCCAAACCATCTACAGATCAAAGGCCACAAGACATTATTGTTCATCCGCATTATTACCAAATGAAAGAAAAATTGCTAAATGCAGTAAGGTCCAAAGATACAATCGGCTTCCAAGACATGCAACTTCAGATATTCCAAGATCTGGCTCCGTCTACTATTCAGAAGAGCAGAGATCTACAGCCAGTCACACGAATACTCAACATAATTTCCGATATAGATGGGGGTTTCCATTTCAACTACAAGTGTTTTCAGGGAACTCTGTCCTATATGCCAAAACCTTACTTCAAGGGCAAGTTATCCTTGCCAAACTCGAGATCCTTCCAGACCCTTCCTCTTCAACGGCACGTAGTAAACCCTCAATATCTGACTCGGCACCTTCTCCCGAGTGGACAACGGTGGAACGACGGTCCGCAAGGTCTCCGGCAGCGCCAGACTGACTGGGAACTTCTGAAAGCCTCTCATAGGATCCCTCATTCTTCTTTAAGGACTCAGACGCTCACACGTTGATTACCCTGTGTCCTTCTATGTTACAAATATTCTGATGTCTCTTTCCTTTTAGTCATTTGGCAAACGCCAATGGCACCCAATAACAGAGTTACCTTTGGTTACTTACACCAGGAATTTTATAGTCTATAGATAATATCCCCTTGTGGGACTTGACGGCTTGACGTTATCAGTTGGTAATGTTGTTGCTGTTGCTGTTACAGAACTGATGCTACATTATTAGTAATGTTCACTCCCCCCCCATTTTTTTTTTATCTCCCCAAAATGTGCGTTCTCCCTAATTATTGTTTGCCACCCCCCCCCCTCTGGTCAATCACCCACCTCAAAAATGTTTCATTTAAACCAGCTATTTGAGCTGGACAGCTTTTCATGGCCTCTCAGACGGCCAGCCAATACCTCACTAAATTTACTACCCCCCACAAGCACCCTTACTAGTATTCTATCATATTATATTACTATTCTTTTTTTGATATTAAGGGCTCTCATCTCTGAGGGTCATGGCCTAATTAAGCCCCTTTCTCATCTTTCTTCTTACCCTTCTCTTACCCGTGGCTTCCTTCCCTGCTCCCCTTTCCTTTCCCTAAATACCAGGTGGATTGATGCTTATTTTTGTTCTCAATTTATTCATGTAATTTTGCTTTTCTTGTTGATATTACGTAGAGATGAGCGGGCTCGGATTCCGCTAATCCGAGCCCACCTGAACAGTGCGGATCCGAACGGGATCCGAGCACTGTTCGGATATTTCCGGCGGGCAAAAAAATTGAAAATGAGGCTCTGCCGTCCAAGTCTCGCGTCGAATCTCGTGAGGGGTGGGAGGGAGGGCCCAGAACAATTCCATCTTGTACCTCTTTTTTTGGCATTATGTGCTCAAGCTACCTCGGTGCAACCTTTTGGCCTAAAAACAATATTGTGAGGTGTTCAGAATAGACTGGAAATTAGTGGAAATGATTGTTATTGAATGTTATTGAGGTTAATAATAGCGTAGGAGGGAAAAAACCCCACAAACTGGTTTTTAGCACTTTTTATGTTTTTTTCAAAATAAATCCGAATCCAAAACCTTAAATCCGAACCAAAACCTTTCGTCAGGTGTTTTGCGAAACAAATCCGAACCCAAAACCTCAAGCAAATCCGAATCCAAAACACAAAACACGAGACACCAAAAGTGGCCGGTGCACATCCCTAATATTACGTAGGATTTACGCTATCTTCAACACACATGGCGCTTAAAGTGCTCTCGATTAATGTCAACGGCTTGAACTCGCCTACTAAGCGTGCAGTGGTCTTGGTGGCCTGCAGGAGAGAGGGAATCGACATAGTGTTCCTTCAGGAGACCCACCTCACAGGACAGCATACTCACCTCCAAAGTAGAGATGGGCGAGAACCGAACCCACCCGAACTTTGGGTATCCGAGTACTGAGCTGAGCAGCTCGGTACTCTCCCGCCTGTTCCGAATCCAAATCGAGGCCGAACGTCATCGTGACGTCGTCGGATCTCGGTTCTCGCGATACTTCAACATTATAAATACACGCCTCCACAGCAATCCATCGCCATTTGACAGAGGGAGAGAGCAGGGTGTAATCACAGGCTGATTAGAGCAGGGACAGAGAATCCAATATTCTTCTTGCAATTGCTCTAACAAAAATCGCTAGAGAAGAGAGGAGGATAGAGGTTTATTATTTTTTGTTAATATTTGGCACTCCCCAGTGCTTTTGGGGTGTCCCCCATAATTGTGCATAAATATTTCTGGCTGTCAAAAGTCATATCTGTCAGCAGTATCTACCAACTAATTTTTAGCACTCCTCAGTGCTTTTGGGGTGTCCCCCATAATTGTGCATAAATATTTCTGGCTGTCAAAAGTCATATCTGTCAGCAGTATCTACCAACTAATTTTTAGCACTCCTCAGTGCTTTTGGGGTGTCCCCCATAATTGTGCATAAATATTTCTGGCTGTCAAAAGTCATATCTCTCAGCAGTATCTACCAAATAATTTTTAGCACTCCTCAGTGCTTTTGGGATGTCCCCCATAATTGTGCATAAATATTTCTGGCTGTCAAAAGTCATATCTGTCAGCAGTATCTACCAAATAATTTTTAGCACTCCTCAGTGCTTTTGGGGTGTCCCCCATAATTGTGCATAAATATTTCTGGCTGTCAAAAGTCATATCTGTCAGCAGTATCTACCAAATAATTTTTAGCACTCCTCAGTGCTTTTGGGGTGTCCCCCATAATTGTGCATAAATATTTCTGGCTGTCAAAAGTCATATCTGTCAGCAGTATCTACCAACTAATTTTTAGCACTCCTCAGTGCTTTTGGGGTGTCCCCCATAATTGTGCATAAATATTTCTGGCTGTCAAAAGTCATATCTGTCAGCCGTATCTACCAACTAATTTTTAGCACTCCTCAGTGCTTTTGGGGTGTCCCCCATATTTGTGCATAAATATTTCTGGCTGTCAAAAGTCATATCTGGCAGCAGTATCTACCAACTAATTTTTAGCACTCCTCAGTGCTTTTGGGGTGTCCCCCATAATTGTGCATAAATATTTCTGGCTGTCAAAAGTCATATCTGTCAGCATTTTATACCAACTAATTTTTAGCACTCCTCAGTGCTTTTGGGGTGTCCCCCATAATTGTGCATAAATATTTCTGGCTGTCAAAAGTCATATCTGTCAGCAGTATCTACCAACTAATTTTTAGCACTCCTCAGTGCTTTTGGGGTGTCCCCCATAATTGTGCATAAATATTTCTGGCTGTCAAAAGTCATATCTGTCAGCAGTATCTACCAAATAATTTTTAGCACTCCCCAGTGCTTTGCGCTCAGAATGAATTCAAAGCAGTCCACATATGATCAGAATGAGCAACCAGGTTCTGTCACCAGTCCTGATGTTAGTGTTCCCAGTACGTCATCTGGCCAAGGCGATGTGAAAAAACAGAGCGTTTCCAAATTAGTGCAAAAAACAAAAACCCCCAAAAAATTTACTGTATTGAAGCGAAAAAGAAGTGTAACAGAGCAAAAGTTAAGTGACGATAAAAAAAAAATTGCAAGCATGCCATTCTACACACGCAGTGGCAAAGAGAGAATGAGGCCTTCACCTTTGGCTATTAGTGGCAGATAACAAAAAGTTACCCAGCCTACAATTGGTGCACAACTATTGTTACGCGTCAAAGCCGAGCTGCAAGATAACGGTAAGGCATTAGAGGAGAATGTTTGCTCTGATTCACAAATGACAACAATCCCTGTGGAGAGTCCATCCACCAGTGGGATGTCTAATCGTGAGCATTCTGCTGATGTGTGCCTTAATAGCCCGAGTGTAGCCGGTGATACCCAAATTGAGGATGCCACTTTGGAATTAGAAGAGGATGAGGGGGAGTTTTGTGTAGGCGACGAGGGTGCTAATGAGGATGTTGATGAGGATGAGGTTGTTTGTGTACATCAGTGGCAGCAGTTCTGGCACGTGACAAGAAAAAGGCCATTGTCATGCCTGGGCATAAAACAAAAAAATCTACTTCTTATGTGTGGAATTATTTCTACCAAAATCCAGACAACAATTGTATAGCCATTTGTAGTGTATGTCAAGCCACAGTCAGTCGCGGGAGGGACCTTAACCATCTTGGAACCTCGTCTATGTTATGCCATTTAACGAGAGTTCATGGCAAAGTGTTGGGAAAAGCTGAAAGTTCTTCCCAAAAAAAACCAAGCACTCCATCAGCTAAGACCCTCCGCTCACAGACATCCCGACGGCTACAAAATACACCCACCACACCATCCTCGTCAATATCCTCAGTAGCGCTCGGAGTTAGCCCGGCATCCCACTTAAGGCTGGATGACTCCTGCACTATTATTGATTCCTCTGAAGAAAGCGTTAGTCCCACTGCTGCTGCTGTTGCTGCTGCTGGGGGTGAATCGTCATCCCAGAGGCAGGTCAAGAAAATGAGCAGTCCTACATTTCAGCAATTAACTGTGAAACAATCATTTGCTAGGGGAAGCAAATATGACAGCAGTCACCCAGTCGCCAAGCGAATCACAGACGCCATGGCTGCAATGTTAGTGTTAGATCTGTGTCCAATCTCCACAATAAACGCAGCTGGTTTTTCACAGTTAATTGAGGTTTTGTGTCCGCATTACAGAATTCCATCGCGACACCATTTCTCCCGTAAAGCAATTTCACAACTATACTAAAAAGTGTGTAAAAATGTAGAGATTGCGCTGAAAAATGCCATTCTGCCCTCTGTTCACTTAACCACAGATATGTGGACAAGTGGAAGTGGCCAAACCAAAGATTATATGACTGTGACAGCCCACTGGGTTGGTCATTCACCTTCACCAGCAGGAACAGCAGCAACATGTACACCACTACGTAACATTTATCACAGGCAGGCCACTCTTTGTATCACCGGCTTCACTAACAGGCATTTGGCTGACAGTTAGTGAGAGATGTGATTGATACATGGCTTATACCACTCAGACTCTCCCCAGGGTATGTCATTCCTGATAACGCCAACAAAATAGTTCGAGCATTACAGCTGGGTGATTTCCAACACATTCCCTGTTTTGCTCACACCATCACCTTGGTGGTGCAGAGCTTCCTACGAAATAACCGTGAGGTGCAGGAGATGCTTTCGGTGGCCCGTAAAATTTCAGGCCATTTCAGGCATTCAGCCACAGCATGTAGGAGATTACAGCAGCTCCAAGAGCAGTTTAACTTGCCCTGCCACCAACTTAAGCAAGAGGTGGTAACTAGGTGGAATTCCACCCTGTGCATGCTTCAGAGGATGGAGGAACAGTGCAAAGCCATCCAAGCATATTACACAAGCCATGACATTGGGAAAGGAGGGGGCATGTATTTCACTCTTGCACAGTGGGGAATCCTTTCAGTGCTGTGCAAGGTGCTGAAACCATTTGAAGTTGTGACGTGTGAGGTGAGTGCAGACTCTGCTAGTTTGAGCCAAGTCATTCCTTTAATTAGACTATTGGAAAAGCAGCTTGAGAAAATGAAGGAGGAGCTGAAAGCAAGCAATTCAGCAAAGTATGTTGGCCTTGTCGATCAAGTACTTAATTCGCTTCACAATGATCCTCGAGTTAAGATCTTGAACTCGGATCAGTACGTTTTGGCCACTGTGTTTGATCCAAGGTTTAAAACCTACATTGAGTCTTTACTTGTAAATGAGCGAGATGTGAACTTTTGCAAGGAGCTATTGTTCAGCAAGTTGGCCGCTGAACTGGGCCTCGGCTTGACGACGTGTCCTCCTTCACTTTCTCAAGCTGTTGCTCGTAAAAAATTAAATTTCCAAAAAAGAAGCAGGGAAGACGCAGGGGGCAGACCAGAACAATTTAACATCTGGGCTGGTTTGAAGGATTTTTCAAAAAAATGTGTCACTTTGCCCATAACTCCATCCAATACGAGTATAAACATGCAAAGGATGGTGGAGGATTACTTTCAAGAGGTAGTTGATATGGAAATGTCAGACAGTCCCTTTCCTTACTGGGAAGAAAAGCAGGCCATTTGGAAACCCATTTACAAACTTGCTTTGATTACCTAAGCTGCCTACCCTCCAGTGTGTACTCTGAACGAGTGTTCAGCACAGC
Source organism: Mixophyes fleayi (assembly GCF_038048845.1). NCBI lineage: Eukaryota > Metazoa > Chordata > Amphibia > Anura > Limnodynastidae > Mixophyes > Mixophyes fleayi. The sequence continues at coordinate 59,237,545 of NC_134408.1, forward strand.
AGGGAACTTAGTCAGTGATCGCCGTAGAAGGTTACTTCCCAAAAATGTGGAGAAAATGATGTTTATAAAAATGAACTACATCTTCCACGAGGAAGGCCTTCACCATCCAACACATCCAAGCACTGACTGTTCTCTAATGGCGGATTCAAGCGGCAATGAATTGATAGTCTGTGATGATGACGTACACATTGATGAGGGTGAGGATGAAGCTGAAGATGATGACGATAACATCTTTTTAAAACTTTCTATGTAAGTGTAGGGTGCAATCTACCCCCAAAGAGGAAAGGGACTTGTGGCATTTCCATATCACGTACCATCTTGAAAGGCTGCTTTTAGGGCAATTTATCCTTAAGGGTAGGGTGTCATAGACAGAGTGACCCCAAACTGGCTTCGTCCATTTCTCATAATATTGTACAGTCTATAACGGCTGAATTTTTTTGTATTTTATACAAGTGGAGAGGGGCCTAGAGAGACAGAGACCAAACTGGCTTTCTCCATGTCAATTAATATTGTACAGTCTATAACGGCTGAATTTTTTTGTATTTTATACAAGTGGAGAGGGGCCTAAAGAGACAGAAAGCAAACTGCCTTTTTCCATTTCTTTACATATTTAACTATAAGTGTCGGGTGTAATATACATCCAAAGACGATGGTTGCATTGCCAATATGCATAGATGGAGAGGAAGACAATCTGTTTTGTGTGTAGAATAAATGAAGGCCTACCAACGAAGAATTAAACTGTTTTTTTGGATGATTTATTACCTCAACAATTAGATTACTTATCTCTAAAGTAGTTGGAGCACTAAATTGGGTTATTTTAGGCCCAAAAACATTGATTTTCCAACAAAATAGCAAAACAAAACCAAACAAAGCCAAAACCAAAACTAAAACACGCAATGGCGGTTTTGCAAAACCAAAACACGACGGTAATCCAGATCCAAAACTGAATCCAAAACCACAACACGGGGGTCAGTGACCATCTCTACTCCAAAGTAAGCTGTATACCCAAACATTTTTTGCCTCCACGGATTGCAAAAAACGTGGAGTAGCAATTTTAATACACAACAGAGTTCCCTTCCTCCTAACCAAATCATACTCTTATCCAGAGTGACGTTACCTGATTCTGATAGGCACACTCCGTTCTGAGCAAATCTCACTTATCTCTCTTTATGCACCAAATCAGGGTCAGGGTTCCTTTTTCGCAGAAGTGTTTAATCGTATTGGGCACCTTGCACAGGGTCATATAATTCTCGCTGGAGATTTTAACACCATTTTAAACCCAAAATTAGATAGGTCCCCTAGTTCTTCCAGCCAAAAATCTTCTTCTTCCTTAAGACTCCCAATCCTTATTAGCATGCATACGCAACTTAGCGCTGCATGACACTTGACATCTGACCAATGCTGATGCAAAAGATTTTACACATTACTCAGCCCCACACGGGAGTTACTCTTGTATAGTTATGATTTTTGTCTCTCATTTCCTCACCCAAACAATATCGGATGTAGGGATCTCCTCTCTTACCTGGACAGACCATGCCGGAGTACATATTACTTTTGATTTAATAAAATTAGCTCCACGTTCACGACACTGGCGAATCCATTTTGTTGGCTCAGTCGATCCATCAAGAAATTAAAGATGCAATCAAAGAGTATTTTGAACTAAACACTTCAGATGCAGCAGGCATTTTATGGGAAGCCCATAAGTCGACCATTCGAGGTAGATTGATAAGTAAAACTTCTGAGGCAAAAAAATTGGCATCACAGGAAATTCTCTCCCTTGAGACCAAATTAACTTCCCTTCTTGCTCAGCATAAACTTCACTCATCTACAACATTATTAACACAAATCTACGCAGTAAGAGGTCAGCTAAACACTATTCTCTCCTGCAGAGCTGGGAACACTCTCAAAAAATTAAATCAGCAATACTACGAAAAGGCTGACAAAGCTGACTCAATGCTCGCTAACAAATTGCGACAGAGAAAATCTTGAGGACAGATTACTAAACTTAAAAAATCTCCTAACTCTCAGCCTATGTATTACCCGGTGCAAATCGCTCAAAAATTTTATTATTACAAAGCCTTTTACAATCTCCCTAAAACTTCAACCTCTGACAAATCTCTCGATGCAGAAATTACATCTTTCTTATCATCTCTCTCACTTCCACATCTCTCAGAGACTGACATCACTTTTTTGAACGCGGATATCACTCAAATAGAAACAATTTCAGCAATAAAATCGATGAAATCATCATCGGCTTCAGGCCCCGATGGATTCTCCTCACAATATTATAAAAAATTTGCCAAGGACCTTGCCCCACACATGACAGATTTTTTTAACAATATTTTAATGGGTGCACCCTTTAATGAGGCAACAACCTTAGCCACTATCGTTGTCATACCAAAACCAGATAAAGATCCTACCTCCTGCTCCAATTATAGACCTATATCCCTACTAAACGTGGACCTTAAAATCTATGCCAAAATTTTAGCTAACCGCCTGAACACTCTCCTTCCCTCCGTCATCCATCCAGATCAGGTCGGGTTTACACCAGGCCGCCAAGCTATAGATAACACCAGACAGGCTATTGACCTCATATATTCTATTCATTCTGGTAAATTACCGTCATTGATTATGGCACTTGATGCTGAAAAAGCGTTTGATCGCATCTCTTGGACCTTTATGTCTAGGGTCTTGAGGTCAATGGGTTTCTCTGGTAAGTTTTTAGATGGCCTGTTAGCTTTATACCAATTCCCCAGAGCAACGGTAGTGGCCAACGGAGTCGCTTCCCCTCCATTTTCAATTTCTAATAGGACACAGCAGGAATGACCCCTTTCACCTTTAATCTTTGCCCTTTTGATTGAACCACTAGCAGCAAAAATTCGGGCTAATAGAGCTATATACGGAGTTACAACAGGGAAATCCGAACATAAAATATCATTATATGCCAACGATGTTCTTTTGACTCTCTCGGATCCCGCTGTTTCTCTTCCCCCCCTTCTTGCAGACATCAAAGCTTACAGCTACATTTTGGGATACAAAATAAATCCACAAAAAACAGAAATTCTTGATTTCTATCTCACAGTTAGTATTAGATTTTCTCTCACTCAACAATTCCCCTTCAATTGGCACCAAAAAAGATGAAATATTTAGGTATTCACATAACTAAACAATATAGTCAGCTTTTCCAAGCTAACTACCCAAAACTACTATCCCAAATTAAATCTGATTTAGAAACCTGGAGTAAAAATGTCATATCCTGGATAGGACGTATTAATTCAGTTAAAATGAACATTTTGCCCAAGTTGCTATATCTTTTTCAAGCCCTTCCCATACGCATCCCCCCTTATGTTTTCAAATTTTTGCAACATTACACTTCACAATTTATATGGGGCAGAAAGCGTCCAAGAGTCCGGCTTCCTGTCCTACAGAGATCAACACGGGATGGTGGTTTGGGGGTCCCCAATTTTAAAAACTATTTCTTGGCAGCGCAACTTGCCCAATGTATATTATGGAATTCATCGGGTTCCTCCAGAGTTTGGGTCTCGATTGAAGCCGAAAGCTTGGGTATTTGTTCCGCTTCCTCTCTCCTGTGGCTTCCCCACACTAAACGCCCTCGGTCTGCTCTCTGTCACCCAGTTGTTTTGCATTCGCTCTCTCTCTGGGACCAAGCAAACACAAAATTTAGTCTCGCCCAGGCTCCTACAAATGCCTATAAGCTTCTTTATCGATGGTACTTGGTTCCAACCAAATTACAAAAAATATATCCGGACTCATCCAACTCCTGTTGGAGAGGATGTTCGTCGGAAGGGTCCTTCCTCCATATTTGGTGGCAATGCCCCAAGCTTGTCCCATTTTGGTTGGATCTACGTAACTTTGCGTCTCAGATTCTACAGATTGACATTCCAATCTCTCCCAGATTTTTCTGTCTCCCACTTGGAATTCCATCAGCTACCAAATACCCATCGAAAATGTTCCGTCACATAGTTTCTGCTGCATTATGTCAAATTGCCACTAATTGGAAACAACCCACTGCGCCTACCATGCAGACAATTATTAATAGGGTTTGGCACTCATACAAAATGGAGTTTATGACATTCATATTGTGTAATACTTCAAATTAATTTAATAAAGTCTGGGCGCTGTGGATATCTTTTTTTCAAATTCAAACTTTTGTCCTATCCTTTCTCTACAACATTCTACTTGATGCCCCTTCTCAACCCTTTACCTTTCCCCCCTACCTCTTCCTTCTCTCTCAGATATTTTGCCCTGCTTCATTCTTCTTTTGTTCTATTGGCGGCTCGCCACACCGCCCCCTATTCTATCCTGCCCACCTTCTGTGGACTAACTTCTCTTCGCTATTTCTGCCTCTTTCTATCTTCAAAGTAAATATTTGGTCAATGCTTTGATTCGTCTCTATGCTATAAACTGAATGTATTAGTCCCTGAATACGCATAGTTTGAATGTATCATAACATTTCTTGGACTGTTGCCTTTTATTGACCTTTGCAAAAATAAAATCTTTAAAAAAAAAAAAAAAAAAAAAAAAAGGCTTCCAGATGTTAGCTGCCACCTAGACTCTGGCAGTGGATGATGTCTCATCCTCTGCCAGAGTCTACCAGCTCGCAGAAACCATCCGACCTGTCACGAACGCCCAGCCTGTTTCAGATACAGCAATCTGAATAGCTGGCCGTAACTGGCATCACCTTAGTAACTTGGCAATTAATACACCTTTTCTGCCACCACAAAGAATTTACTACAGCGTCCTTGCTTTAAGCAAACCCATTTATTAATGTTTCACACTTAAATCACATACACATGTAGCATGGGCCTTACTTGACTTCGTAAATTCACAAAGAATCACAGGGAATATGCTAGATTAGATTTATTTAATCCGAAAAATGTTTCCAAAGCTTAATTACAAAACAGTTAATAACAAGAGATACAGAATAAGTTGCACAAATAAGTTTCAGAATTAAAATAGGAAATAAAGCCAGAATCACTGACTTACTAGCTAAGATATAGCTTGTGAGGAGTAGGAGAAGGATGACACACTTTCACCTTTGACAGGTCTCCACTGAGAAAATGAACAAGTTTTTGTCTAAGTCAGAAGATTTTAAACCTTTCTCACATAGCTCTAACCCCCACCTTTGGAGGTTAGCTGTCAATAAGGACAGATTGATTTCCAGAATGTCACAGGGCTTTCGAAGTGAGCTATCTATCCCTGAAATGTCTGGCATCTCAGAGGGAATGAATCTCACCTCTGCTTGTTCTGCTTGGCCGGTCAGGTCCACATCCTCTGCATAGAAAAATCTCCTCACAGATGCTTATTTGTCCCTGGGCCTGGCTAATTTCAAAAGTCTACTGACACTTGCATAGGATTAGACTCATGTTATTTACCAAAGCACATGTTAAGATAACATTACAAGGTTACATACAATATGCATTGTCATACCTGAATATTAAGGGAAAATAACAATAGCACATAAGCGTCACACGGCCCCTCTCCACTTCCATTATCGTCCAAACCTCATGCAGAATTCTATCACTATCTATCTTGTTCTTTCACTATTAGATTTTGAGGAAATCCCCCTTTATTTAATAAGATTAACATACATTTAAAGTTTGCTTTCATTTCCTGACTGTAAAGGGTGTGTGGGTGTTATTATAGATTTTGTGATGGGGTAGTTGTAATGCAGAGTATTGTGTTAGAGGATGTCATGTTTCTTTGATGTATATAATTATTCTCATTTGTGAAGTGATGCAGTAGTTTTTGTTGAGGGATTGTAAGAGAATTCTGTTTTATGATAATGTGAAAATTTGTTCCTATTGGTGTATTTTACCCCTTGATATTGTATATAGTCTATTTTATTTTGGACAAAGTGATATGGGATTTATTTTTGTTGTAATTTTTAATTAAAAACATTAACCATTGCAAAACTACAGCTACTTATTCAAAATGATCAAAATGTTATCTGTGCCCATTTAACCACCTTATTTCATACCAAAAACAGTGTTGGGCCAGGCAAAAGACAGGTGTATTATATGTAACTGACCACCCTGTGTTGATTTCCATTGTCAAATTGGTGGCCCAACGGCATTGAGGTGTGCTTGTAAGCTCCTGAATTCCATACCGTTGTTTGCTGTCCCCTGGCTGTTGGGCCTAGTCCAGGCCTATTCGCAGAAACACCAGTGAGTACCAGCAGCCAGGGAGTAAGGCCTGGAGATGAACCCAATAGTGGTTACCCCATCCGGGGTAGGAAAAAGGGAGCTGAAGGTGTTTCAGGGATTTTCAAGAAGCCCCCAAATCTGGGGAGGTAAAACCTGGAGGAAGATTTCAGCCTGTGCAAGCAAAGAAAAAGGGGAAAAGGCCCTAGAAGATTTTGTGGTGATTAAAGGTACTGGTGTAATACTGGGGGAGACGACGCAGTGCAAAGAGAAGGATAACATCACAACAAAGTTCACAATTTCAGCAGAGGATGCCTCTGTAATGGACACTGACTGTGAAAATAATAAGGAGGAGAGAGGTGCTTCTGGTGACTGGGGTGATACCATGGAATTGGAGGAAGTGAAAGGTAAACTAGAAGTAGCCAAAAGTGAGGTGGAGAAGTTAAAGGAGCAGATACAGTTGCTTAAAAATAAAAGAAACAAAGCATTTAGCTCAAATAGAGCAGTTTTTTCCCCCAAGAAATAGAATAACTGGAGAGTGTGCAAAAAGATAAAAAAGCAACAGTGCATTTACTAAGTGCCTGGAAAAATGCTGAGGAAGCTGAATCTACAAGTGCAGAGGAAGAATCAGTGACCAGCATGCAAAACTCTCAGAGTACACAGAGATCACAAATTCCACATAATTTGCCTGTTCATTCAGACTACGTACAAAATACAGACAATGTGACTTTAAAACAAATTAATTTAGTGGAAAACAGTATACAAACGGTTGTGCGGTTAGGGGTAGCTGTGGAAGATTCTGGCAGCATGAAAACTGGATCTGGCAACATGAATGCAGCAGGGAGAGCACTTCCAGGTTGTGACCTCATCCTGTCTAGTACTGAGCCTAGCAGTGTGTCAGCATGTGATTCACAGAACATCCAGCAGAGGGAGAGAGAGAAAATCCCTGCAGTGATTTCATCCCAAGAAGTCTCAGAGACCATAGTCCAGTTGCCACTGAATAAAGGGATTCCCAGGCTGATGACATCTATAGAGAAATCTGCAAGTGGTGATCTGCAGCCACAGTACAAAAAGATTCAGGGTGTGTCTGCAGAAATGTCGCTGGCTTTGGTAGACTTTCCTGCAGCTGTTGCAAAAATATTTGAGAAGGTTGGCATCCCCTTTCCTGGACATGACAGACATGAGGCAGATGCACTAGGCATAGGTGTGCAAGCAGCAGGGGCCTCAGGCAGTCTTGTGCAAATGGAGACTGCTTCAGGTGAGAATGTTGCCTAGCAGCCAGAGGCAAGTTAAAAACAGACTGGGATGTGCATAAGAGAGTAAAGAAAGTGGCTAATAGCCTGTTGGAAATGTTTCTGTTAAGGAACCTGAAATGAAATTACTTATTAGCTTTTGTCTTTAGAAAATGAGCAGGAAAGGAAGGCTAGGGAGGGGAATAGGAGTATGAGTGGAGAAGTAAGGAGTGAAGGGGTTAACAATGGGGCGGAGGGGGAGGTCAGGAAAAGCAGCCATACATTTCATATGCCAGAATTCTGGGGGTAGAAAAAAATCGGCCCCAGTACAGCCAAATTTGAGAAGATCACCAAATAGAAGGAATGTAGTCCAACTGAAATGAAAAGGGGAGGGTTCACCACCAGATAGAGGTACTTTTCTGGACCAGGTATTTGGATTGGGATTTGTGGCCAAGAATCTCTATGCCTGTATTCACCCAGTGTGGATAGCTGAGTATGATCTAAGTTTTAAGACCCCCTATGGCCTCCAGAATTTCTGGGCACGGTGGGGGAGTGTCAAGAATGTGTCCTCTTAGGTGGATTATGAGGCTTCAGCCATAACCAAGCAGAAAAACATCAGAATGACTATACTGGTACGCAACGAATCCTTATTAGTGGAGGACCTTTCCTATTGGGTAAAACGGTATGCAGTAATGGAATCCCCAGTAGTTAAGGTTCCAGATTCAGAGAGGCACATCTGTGGTGGGGCCTGGATGGCTGTTATTAGCCTGAGGCAACTGGATTCTGGACCAGTCCACCTTCCATCTGCAGCTTTTATAGGCAGGGACAGAATCCAGTGCTTCTATCCAGGCCAGCCCCAGACATGTTATCGCTGCGGTTCTTTTAGCATGGATTGTGATGTTGTTAGGTGTGCGCACTGCCAAGAGCTTGGACATATGGCAAAAGGTTGTAAAGTAATCAGATTTAACTTGTGTGGTGAAGTGGGTTATTCTTTCACCAACTGTCCCCGCGCACACCACAATAAGGAATCCGATGCTGAGATGGCAGAAAAGGCTGAGGAGGTGGAGAGAGAAGACAGGAGGCCTCCTAAGGCAAAACCTAGGAAACAGGGTTTATTTTAATCTAAGCCTCAGCCAAGATCTAGGTATGGGATGTCTGTTCAGCTACAGAATGAGAAATCGCAGCCCTAGCCAAGATCAAAGGTGGGCTCAGCCCAGCCTAGTACTAGTAAGGAAGGTGGGGAGGAGGATATGGAAAATGGTGGAATGTGGTAAGAAAGCAGAAAGGGGATATGGCGAGTCCAAGTTCTTCTGAACCAGTTCTATTGGCCAACAGATTTTTTTCCCTGTCAAGTGATGAAGAGGATGGGGAAATTGTGCGTACTGCTGGTGCAGAGATGGTCCTGAGGCCCAAAGTGCAGAGAACTAGGGCAAAGGTTAGGGTTAGGCAGGCTGATCCCTTTGTTCAAAAGGTGGTGGGTGCTGAGGTCGGAACAGGTGGTTTAATAGGGGGTGAGAATTGTGGGGATATCAATATTGTGGGTGTAAAATTTCCTTGCAAGTCTGTAATTCAAGTAGGTGTGGAGCCTACTAAGGTTTCTGCGGACACTGACACCATCTTTGAGGTAGTTCGTAGTTCAGGTGGAGGGAATCGGGGGGATAGAGAGGAGGGTAGGAGAGAGGTGGGTGGGATGGAACCAGGGGGGGAGGGGGAGGAAATATATCCAGAAGGGGAGGACCTGGGGGGGGACACAATTCCTGGGATTGACGTTGTGGTTCGGTCAGAAGATTCTCTGGCCAGAAGTGATGGTGTACAGGATCCGGGGATAGGGTCAAAGGTCTTATAGGTGTTAGGTAATATAATGCTGAAAGGTAATGAAGGCAATCCCCATGCCTATAATCTTTACTGATTGCTCCCCAACCCATACAGTTTGCCACCATCAATGTGGCATCTGTGGGTTCTGATCAAGCTCGTTATTTGGCCTTTGATTTTTTTCAACACGCTTGAGGTTAATTTTTTGTTTTTGCAAGAGACTAGGGTTGGGCGCCTCGCGGACCTCCACAAATGCAAATGGGAGTGGAGGCGAGGTCTCTCCTATTGGTCTCTTGCGGCCGAGCCATACGGTGGAGTGGCAGTCATTTTTACTGGCATGGTAACCATTCAGTAGATTATAGAAATATGCATGGGCAGATTTATGGTTATGGATGTTTCCCTAAGGGGGCAGGTCCTGAGGTTGATAAATATTTATGGACCACAGACCCAACGGAGCAGGAAATGCCTTTCCCGGGAAATTAAAGCTTACCTTTTTACGGGCCGGAAGTTTGTCTATGCCGGAGATTTTAACATAATTGTTAGGCCAGAGGATAGGGAAGACTCGTGGACATCGCTGGGCTATGATGCAGGTCTTTAAGTTAATATGGTAAGTCAGGCTGGGCTAGTAGATGTGCATTTTCGTCACTCTCCACACCTCACGGGGTTCATATTTTTTAGAGGTAGAAGTAGGTGAAGAATAGATAGTTTTTTTTGTTAAAGGGAGCTCTGTCACATCAACTCCAAAGTTGATGGTGGTAGAATTCTCGGATCACGTTTGTGTTTGCGTGTCTTTGAACACTTCAGACACCCCTCAGAAAGGCAGAGGCCTGTGGCGTCTGAACTCCAGCCTTCTGGATGATGAGGAGGTTAGACAATCCTTTAGGTACTTCCTTGAAACCCAAGAAACACTTTTGGATGCAGGTTGGGCTAGGCTAGAGTTGTGGGAGGTATTCAAATGAAGAACTCAGAGGTTCTTTAGGGAACTGGTAGTTCAGAGGAGCTGGATAAAAAAAAACGTCTGCCCTGCCTTGAGACGGAAACTCGATTTCCTGATTTCTGAGGGTGGAGATAATGGGGAATTCTTCTTGGTAAAATCCCAGATAGAAGAGTGCCAGTATGACCGTTATGCCTCTTTGGTTTTGGAAAGGCACTACAGTAAGTACCACTCTCTGGATCTCTACCTTAACTGTAAGAGTTCGGTTGATGCGAAGGAGGTGAGGGAACTGTGCAATGACAGAGAGGTCCTCCGGAAAGACCAAGGAGGTATCTTGTCAGTCGTGCACTCCTTCTACTCTGGCCTTTTGTCTGGGAAGGTAGTTAACAGAGAGAAGATGGAACAGTTTCTGAGGGGAGTGTCTGGGCTTGGTGGCCATCAGGCTTCTCTTGATCCCATGGATTCTGAGATAACGATGGACGAATTCAGGAGGGCGATTAATAGTTTATCAAATAAGAAATCCCCAGGCCTGGATGGTTTCAGAGTTTTATAAAGCCTTTGTGGACCTCCTGGCCCCGCACCTAGTGGCGGATTTTAATGAGAACTTGGGTAAAGGGTTACTCCCTCCCTCCATATGGCAGTCCGCTCTTATTTTGCTATCCAAGGGGAATGACCCATCCAGGTTTGAGAATTGGCGCCCCATCGCTCTTCTCAATTCAGACAGAAAGATTCTGGTAAAGGTAATTTTTAACAGGATTATGGAAGTATCAGGCCTGTTGCTTTCCACTTCTCAGCATTGTACGGTGAAGGCTCGAAGCACCTTTAATGCTGTCCTTGGCGTCCGGGAGGCCGTGGAGAGGTGCAGGGCTGAGAAGTGGGTTAAGTACCTTCTGGCACTGGATCAATCTAAGGCGTTTGATCGTATCAATCATGAATATCTGTGGGCACTTCTTGAGAGGTATGGTCTGCCAGTGAGGTTGGTTGATTGGCTACGTACCATTTATAGGCAGGCGGAGAGCTTCCCTCTTATAAATGGTTATGTGGGTCCTGCTTTTGCAGTGTCATCTGGAATCAGACAAGGTTGTACCTTGAGCCCTCTCCTCTATGTATTTGCGATTGATCCTTTTATCAGGAGGATTGAGAAGGGTGCAGTGAGGGGAGTGCAGCTGGTTGTGGATGTTCCCTTGAAGGCATCGGCCTACGCTGATGATGTCACAATCGTCTTGTCAGACATGGCTGAGGCGCGTGGCATTGATAAACTAATCTGCGAATATTCTGAGGCTTCAGGCTTGGAGATAAACCAAGAAAAGAGTGAAGTTTTCTGTTTAGGGAAGGAAGGAAGGCAGTTTGTCCTTCCGGATGCGCTCCCTCAGGCCAGTCGATTGATTAAAATCGATTTGATTCGGGTGATTATGCCCAGCGAAACTGGAAATTGAAACTGGCAGATGCTGCTTCTAAGGTGGAAAACTCGAAGAAGTGGAAGCTGCCCTACAGAGAACGGATTGATTTGATGAAGACTTACTTGATCCCAATGTTTTTGTACGTCAGTTACATATGTCTGTTGCCAGAATCATTAAGGGTCAAGGTCAGTTCCTTGTTCTTTCAGTTGTTATGGGGGAACAAGTTGAACTTCATCAAGAGGAGTGTGACCTACAAACCGAAAGATGAAGGTGGCCTGGGAATGGAAAATCCAGTGCTGTTCTTTAGTACTGCATTCTTGAAGTTTCATCTCGGGAGTCTCTTTTTGGAGTCTCCCCCTCAGTGGATAGCTGGCTTTCGTGTTTGGTTGCACCCCTTTCTCAACACATGCTTGGATGGGGGTCCCGTAAAAAATCTTCGAGTTAAGCATGGATACCTTCCAGCCCATGTGGTTCAGGGTTTAAAGGTGACAAGGAAATGGCAAATGGAGGTGATTGAGGCAAAATACTCCTCTAGAAGGGTGTTGGAGAGGAGGATTTTGCGTACTTACTTTGATGTGCCCCTGTTACTAAAGGATTGCTCAGGTGATATGTGATCAAAGGGTCTGTTTTTGGTGAATTCCAAGCGGATTCCTACGAAGTTTAGAGATCTCACTGGGCTTGCATTTTATGGGAGGCTCTTCGTTAAGTGGAACCTGAAGCATAGGGTTGTCCACATTATGAATGTCACGGGGAGGTGGAGACAATGGACCACTTCTTGCTTCAGTGTCCTTTTAATATAGAGGTTTACAAAGGAGTGTCCCACACCTTAGGCCTTCCGTGTCTTTCGGGGCTTTGTTACCCTGAGTGGGTGTATGGAGCGCTCCAAAGATGTGGGGATTTTGAATTAAGCACTCGTTTTCTAGTTAGCGTAGTTGTTTTACACATGGAGCGCACAGTGTTTAGTGTCCATTAGGGGCAAAATCCTTCCCTGTAGTGAGGTGGTGAATAGTATTCTGCACGAGGTTTGGGAAATTAAGGGAAATAGAAAGGGGCCGGATGGATACTGCGAGCTGGGGTAGACTCTGGCAAGGGTTGAGACCTCCATAAGTGGCGGCTAACATTTGGCAGTCTCTCCATTCTTGGCTATCTATCCTGTTTTATCACTATTAGATTTTGTGGAAACCCCTTTATTCTATAGTAAGGTTTACATACATTTAAAGTTTGCTTTCATTACCCGACAGTAAAGGATATGTGAGTGGTATTATAGATTGGTGGCGGGGTTGTGGTAATGCAGAGTTTTGTGCCAGGGGTTGGCATGTTTCTCTTGTTGAAATTTTTATTTTGTTTTGTGGTTTTTTTTCTTTTTTATATTTGTGAAGTGGTGTATTAGTTGTTTTGTGGTGGGATTTTAGTAGAATTGGGTGTGTGAAATTTTGTTCATATTGGTCCTTTTTACCCTTTGATAATGTATATAATCTATTTTATCTTGGTCAAAGTGATATTGTATTTATTTTTGTTGCAATTTTTAATAAAAACATCAACCCTTGTTGGCATGCGGGCGGCAGTTGGAGAAGGCTGCACGTTAGATCAGCTCTGTGTCTTTCCTCCCACACAATTATCTGTCCACAATTATAAAACATCTAAAAACTTGTGAAGACAGTGGGAAATTATTGTGGGGGTACAAAGGAGTGTCATCATCACTCCAAAGACAAGGCCATACCATCTATCCCTGGCTTATCTGCATCAACTGACCTACTGTGTACCGACCCGGCTTGTCAGTTGGCCCTTCTCCTGCTGAATCCCTGGTTTATCTGCATCAACTGATCTACTGTGTACCGACCCGGCTTGTCAATTAACCCTTCTCCTGCTGAATCCCTGGCTTATCTGCACCAACTGATCTACTGTGTACCGACCCGGCTTGTCAATTAACCCTTCTCCTGCTGAATCCCTGGCTTATCTGCACCAACTGATCTATTGTGTACCGACCCGGCTTGTCAGTTAACCCTTCTCCTGCTGAATCCCTGGCTTATCTACATCAACTGATCTACTGTGTACCGACCCGGCTTATCAATTAACCCTTCTGCTGCTGAGTCCCTGGCTTATCTGCACCAACTGATCTACTGTGTACCGACCCGGCTTGTCAATTAACCCTTCTCCTGCTGAATCCCTGGCTTATCTGTATCAACTGATCTACTGTGTACCGACCCGGCTTGTCAATTAACCCTTCTCCTGCTGAATCCCTGGCTTATCTGTATCAACTGATCTACTGTGTACCGACCCGGCTTGTCAATTAACCCTTCTCCTGCTGAATCCCTGGCTTATCTGCACCAACTGATCTACTGTATACCGACCCGGCTTGTCAGTTAACCCTTCTCCTGCTGAATCCCTGGCTTATCTGCATCAACTGATCTACTGTGTACCGACCCGGCTTTTCAGTTAACCCTTCTCCTGCTGAGTCCCTGGCTTATCTGTATCAACTGATCTACTGTGTACCGACCCGGCTTGTCAATTAACCCTTCTCCTGCTGAATCCCTGGCTTATCTGCACCAACTGATCTACTGTGTACCGACCCGGCTTGTCAATTAACCCTTCTCCTGCTGAATCCCTGGCTTATCTGCATCAACTGATCTACTGTGTACCGACCCGGCTTGTCAATTAACCCTTCTCCTGCTGAATCCCTGGCTTATCTGCCTCAACTGATCTACTGTGTACCGACCCGGCTTGTCAGTTAACCCTTCTTCTGCTGAATCCCTGGCTTATCTAGACCAACTGATCTACTGTGTACCGACCCGGCTTGTCAATTAACCCTTCTCCTGCTGAATCCCTGGCTTATCTGCACCAACTGATCTACTGTGTACCGACCCGGCTTGTCAATTAACCCTTCTCCTGCTGAATCCCTGGCTTATCTGCACCAACTGATCTATTGTGTACCGACCCGGCTTGTCAGTTAACCCTTCTCCTGCTGAATCCCTGGCTTATCTACATCAACTGATCTACTGTGTACCGACCCGGCTTGTCAATTAACCCTTCTCCTGCTGAATCCCTGGCTTATCTGCACCAACTGATCTACTGTATACCGACCCGGCTTGTCAGTTAACCCTTCTCCTGCTGAATCCCTGGCTTATCTGCATCAACTGATCTACTGTGTACCGACCCGGCTTTTCAGTTAACCCTTCTCCTGCTGAGTCCCTGGCTTATCTGTATCAACTGATCTACTGTGTACCGACCCGGCTTGTCAATTAACCCTTCTCCTGCTGAATCCCTGGCTTATCTGCACCAACTGATCTACTGTGTACCGACCCGGCTTGTCAATTAACCCTTCTCCTGCTGAATCCCTGGCTTATCTGCATCAACTGATCTACTGTGTACCGACCCGGCTTGTCAATTAACCCTTCTCCTGCTGAATCCCTGGCTTATCTGCATCAACTGATCTACTGTGTACCGACCCGGCTTGTCAGTTAACCCTTCTTCTGCTGAATCCCTGGCTTATCTGCACCAACTGATCTACTGTGTACCGACCCGGCTTGTCAATTAACCCTTCTCCTGCTGAATCCCTGGCTTATCTACATCAACTGATCTACTGTGTACCGACCCGGCTTGTCAATTAACCCTTCTCCTGCTGAATCCCTGGCTTATCTGCAGCAACTGATCTACTGTGTACCGACCCGGCTTGTCAATTAACCCTTCTCCTGCTGAATCCCTGGCTTATCTGCAGCAACTGATCTACTGTGTACCGACCCGGCTTGTCAGTTAACCCTTCTCCTGCTGAATCCCTGGCTTAACTACATCAACTGCATATAAAACATTATTTTATATGCCATTATTTTGTTTTTCCTGATTGTACATTTACAAGTTTCTACTTTTTTACCTGTTATTATTCTACTATTTATATGCCTTTATCTTGTTTTTCCTGATTTTATATTTACCAGCAACTAGTTTTACCTGTTATTATTCTTGCCTATTTCCATTGTCCTTATTACCTCTCCTTCTATTATTCTTTGCCTTCCACGCCCTAATTGGTTATTGTCCTCCATCTTGCTATTGTCTCCCTGCTTATTCTTACCTGTTATCCGCTGTCCTTATTATCTTACTGTTCTGCTATCATTCTTACCTGTCTTCATTGTCCTTATTATCTCACTGTACTGTTGTTCCATGCCCTCCACGCCCTAATTCGTTATTATCTTCCACCTTTTCATTGTCTTCCTGCCTTTGTTCTTACCTGTTTTTCACTGTCCCCACTATCTCACTGTTCTGTTACTCTCTCTCCCTACTATGCCTCCCCGCTCTCACTCCATACCCATACTCTCCCCCCGCCCTACCTCTCCCGTTCCTCCCCGCCATCCCCTGCGCGCTGCTCATCTTGCTAACCTCATCCCCATTTCCCCCCTCTCCTCTCCCCCTTTCTTCTGTGCCCTCTGGAATGCCAGATCCGTCCGCAACAAGCTGACTGCTATCCACGACCTCTTTCTATCCAACTCCTTTAACCTTCTTGCTGTTACTGAAACCTGGCTCTCCGATTCTGATACTACTTCCCCCGCTGCCCTCTCCTTTGGTGGCCTCTCCTTCACCCACTCCGCCAGGCCTGGTGCCCGCCCTGGCGGTGGAGTTGGCCTCCTCCTCTCCTCCACCTGTACTTTTCGTGTCATTCCCCCTGAACCCTCCCTCTCCTTCTCCTCTTTTGAAGCTCACTCCATCCGCCTCTTCTACCCCATCCATCTCCGCGTCACTGTCATCTACCGCCCCCCTGGCCCCACCTCCCTCTTCCTTGACAACTTTGCTAGCTGGCTTCCTCACTACCTCTCCTCCGATCTCCCCTCGATCATTCTCGGCGACTTTAATATCCCCATCGACAACCCCACCTACCCTGCTTCCAGCAAACTGCTCACCCTCTCTTCCTCCCTTGGTCTCACCCAATGGACCTCCTCCTCTACCCACTGCCTTGGTCACTCCCTTGATCTTGTCTTCTCCTACCTATGTAATCTCTCCGACTTCTCCATCTCTCCCTTTCCTCTATCCGACCACCATCTCCTCTCCTTCTCTCTCTCCTCTTCTCCTGCTCCCCTCCCCCTGCCCAAACCTACTCTGTCCATACGCAACCTCGATGCTCTTGACCCTGCCTCTCTGTCCTCCTCTCTCGATACCCTCCTTTCTCCCCTTTCCTCCCAGGCCTGCCCCAACCAGGCGGTCTCTCTCTACAATCACACCCTCACCTCCGCTCTGGACGCGGTCGCCCCTGCCCACTCCGTCCACCCCCGCTGCTCCAAACCCCAACCCTGGCACTCCAAATTTACCCGCTTCCTCCAAAAATGCTCCCGTTCCGCCGAACGTCACTGGAGAAAATCCCGCTCCCTGGCTGACTTCCTCCACTTTAAATTCATCCTTTCATCCTACAGCTCTGCCCTCTCACTCGCTAAACAATCTTTCTTTAAATCCCTCATCTCTTCCCAGTCCTCTAACCCCCGCCGCCTCTTTGCCACCTTCAGCACTCTCCTGGCCCCCTCCCCTCCCCCCACCCCCTCCTCCCTGACTGCCTCTGATTTCGCCTCCTTCTTCTCCTCTAAAATCGAGGCCATCCGACTTGAAATCTCCTCCTCCACTCTCTCTTCCACCCCTCCCACTCTTCTGTCCTCCCCCCCCAACCACCTTCCCCTCCACTCCTTCCGTCCCACCACCGGTGAGGAAGTCCACTCTCTCATTTTATCCTCCCCCCCCACTACCTGCCCCCTGGATCCCATCCCCTCCCACCTTCTTCGCTCCCTTTCCCCCACCACCTGCTCCCACCTCGCTCACCTCTTTAATCTCTCCCTCTCCACTGGCATCTTCCCCTCCTCCTTCAAACATGCTCTCGTATCCCCCATTCTTAAGAAACCTAATCTCGACCCCACTTCTCTCTCGAACTATCGCCCCATATCTCTTCTCCCTTTTGCCTCCAAAATTCTTGAGAGGCTCGTCTGCAGCCGTCTCACCTCCTACCTTTCTGAATACTCCCTCCTTGATCCTCTCCAGTCTGGTTTCCGCCCCCTCCACTCCACTGAAACTGCCCTGGCTAAAGTCACCAATGACCTCTTCTCTGCAAAAGCCAGGGGCCACTTCTCCCTTCTCATCCTCCTTGACCTCTCTGCAGCCTTTGACACCGTTGACCACCCCCTCCTCCTTCACACCCTCCAGTCTTTCGGCCTCTCCGGCCCAGTCCTGTCCTGGTTCACCTCTTACCTTACTCACCGTTCCTTCTCTGTCACCACCTCTGGGTCTCTCTCCCCCCCATCCACCCTTCCAGTCGGGGTCCCTCAGGGCTCTGTTCTGGGACCCTTACTCTTCTCTCTATACACCTCCTCCCTGGGTGAACTCATCAGCTCCTTCGGCTTCAGCTACCACCTTTACGCTGACGACACTCAACTATACCTCTCCTCTCCTGATCTCTCTCCCTCCCTCCTCTCTAGGGTGTCCGCCTGCCTCTCTGCCATCTCCTCCTGGATGTCCTCTCGATTCCTCAAACTTAACCTTGCCAAAACTGAGCTCATAGTTTTTCCTCCCTCTCATACCCCATCCCCTTCTGACCTCTCCATCACTGTCGACAACACCTCTATCTCCCCTGTCCCCCAACTTCGCTGCCTTGGTGTCATCCTCGATTCCTCTCTCTCCTTTGGCCCCCACATCCTCTCTCTTGCTAAATCCTGCCGCTTCCAGCTGCGCAACATCGCTCGCATCCGGCCCTTCCTCTCCCAAGATGCCACCAAATGCCTTATCCATTCTCTGATCATCTCCCGCCTGGACTACTGTAACCTCCTCCTCACTGGCCTCCCCCACTCTCATCTCGATCCCCTTCGATCCGTCCTTAACGCTGCAGCTAGGCTTATTTTCCTCTCTCGCCGCTCCTCTTTTGTCTCCCCCCTCTACCTAGCCCTTCACTGGCTCCCATTCCCCTTCAGAATCCTCTTTAAGCTCCTCACACTCACCTACAAGGCCCTCGCCAACTCCACTGCACCCTACATCTCCACCCTCCTCTCTATTCATGCTCCATCCCGCCCTCTCCGTTCTGCCTCTGACCGTCGCCTCTCTTCCCCCCTTATAACCTCCTCCCACGCGCGTGTCCAAGACTTCGCCCGCGCTGCCCCCCTCCACTGGAACAAGCTCCCTCCCTCCATCAGAACTTCCCCTAATCTGTCCAGCTTCAAACGGGCCCTAAAAACCCACCTTTTTCTTAAAGCCTTTCTGTCTCCCACTTAACTTCCTACCTTATCTTCTGCCTCTGTCCCCCTACTCTCCCTCTCTCCCCTGCGTCTCTCTGTCTGTCCACCCCTCCCCTTAGATTGTACGCTCCTCTGAGCAGGGCCATCTCTCCTCCTGTTTCCACCACTTCTAACTCTGCTCTCCAGCTACTTAGCCCTCCTCCTCAAAGGTCCTCCACCCCACATCCACTTTCGCTCCCTCCTCCCCCCTGGGGGTCTCCCTGTCTTCCGCGCCCCCCTTCTTGGGCCCCGTCGTTTTCGGATCCTCCCTCCCCCTTCCCCGCCCTCTCTAGCTGTGCATTGAGCGTACTGAGTTGCTGTGTTTACTGTACTGTGCTGTCTCCCATTGTATTGTGATTTTGTTTGTCTCTGTACGGCGCTGCGGATGCCTTGTAGCGCCTTATAAATAAATATTAATATTAATAATAACCCTTGCAAAACTGCAGCTATTTATTCAAAATGCTCATAATGCTATCTGTGCCCATTTAACCACCTAATTTCTTGCAAAAAACAGTGTTGGGCCAGGCAAAAGACAATTGTTGTATATGTAACTGACCACCCTGTGTTGATTCCCACTGTCAATTTGGTGGCCCAACGTCATTTAAGCCTTGCAAAACTACAGCTACTTATTCACAATGCTCAAAATGCTATTTGTGCCCATTTTGCCACTGATTTCATGCCCAAAATGGTGTTGGGCCAGGGAAAAAAAAGGTTTTTTTTATATGTAACTGACCACTCTGTGTTGATTCCCACTGTCAAATTGGTGGCCCAACAGAATTTAACATTTGCAAAACTGCAGCTACTTATTCAAAATAATGAAAATGTTGTATGTGCCCAATGTGCTACCTCATTTCATGACCAAAATAGTGTTGGGCCAGGCAAAAGACAGGTGTTTTATATGTAACTGACCACCCTGTGTTAATTCCCACTGTCAAATTGGTGGACCAACGGCATTTAAGCCTTGCAAATCTGTAGCTACTTATTCAAAATGGTAAAATATGGTGACTTTGCCCACTTTGCCCCATGATTTCATGCCCAAAACCTTGTTAGGTCAGGCTAAATACTATTGAAGTTTGTATAAGAGACACCCTTTAGTGTTAATCTGATGTGAAATCAGCGATCCAACTTGATTTAATCCTTTAAAAATAAGCTTTTCTGAATAAGAAGCTGGAGCATGAATAAGAAGTGAATAAGAAGCTAACTTCAGCCTTGTCAAGAAGCTCACAGTAGTGAATGAGGTCTGAAACAAGTCTCTACAGATCAAAGTGGTGCTCAGGTCCGTGAAGGCATAGTCTTCCTGAAAAGAAGACAAAATAAATAAACAAGCACGTGTCTTGGTCAGATGAAGTGATATTGAATAAGTGCAGGCTAGTATTCTAAGGGATTTTAGAGTTCATTAAACATTAGGACCATTCTGCTTTTGGGGCTTTAGGTTTTAGAGTTTCTGGCGGTGTTGCAGACTGTGATGATATTGCTCTTTGACCAGAAGAGAGAAGGGAAAGTCCTTGTTTGGGTGTTTTAATATGATGGTACTGGCCTTCATGTATTACTAAAAGATGGAAAGGAAGGTCCCATTTGTAGCGGATCTTGTGGTCACGGAGCGCTTTCGTTATGTGAGAGATCTCTCCAGTTGTTCTGTGTTGGGCTTAAATCATGGAAGATCTGATGTTCAACTCCTTCGTATGAAACTAAGGGTGAGTTTCTGACAATTTTCCTTGAGCATACTTGCCAACTCCCGGAAACAAGTTTCCAGGAGAGGGGGCGGGAGGGGGTGGGGCGAGGCCAATCGCGTCATTTTGGCCCCGCCCCAGTGACAGTCGCGGGGGCGGTGCCAAAATGACACAATTGGCCTCGCCCCGCCCCTTCCCACCCTCCAAAATGGCGTGAATCACAGAGAATCGCGTCAAATGACGCGATTCTCGGTGAAACCTTGGTTTGGGAGAAATGCCAGCTCGCCCGGCAGCTGACCCGAATTTCGGGAGTCTCCCGGACTTTCCAGGAGAGTTGGCAAGTATGCCCTTGAGGGGAGGTTTGAAGGAGGTTTTGGACAGGGAGTTCTAGGAACTTGGTCCAGTTGTAGAAGCTCTGGGAGACATTGATGAAACAATTTTTCCAAGAATTTAAGAAGCGTCTCATTGTCCACTAATTCAGGGATGTTTCATATGCATATGCTATTGTGCCATGATCTTTCCAAGTCTTTTAATTTCTATTTAAAATATTGTATTTTCATCAGGGCCATCTTAACAACATTATGGGCCCCCGGGCAAAGCAGTGAACCGGGGCCCCTATATATATATGTGAAAAAAAAAATATATATATATTTCTTATAAAAAATTTCTTATAACAGCAATTCCCTGTGTTCTAGCCTTTAAAAATGCTGATTTCTATAAAAAGTTAAACTTGTACAAGATAAAATAACACAAGTACTTGTTTAACATCAGAAGCCAATTGCTTAATAGAGCAGAATTGAAGCATATGTGGCCACTATTGATGTTCACCTTCAACTGCCCATCGTGCCCAATCGGAAGGACGGCCCTGATTTTCATGTGGACTTCTGTGAGTTCATATTTCAAAGTTTCTTGAAAGTGGGATATATCATAAACTTTTTGTTCTAGTGCCGCAGTCCTGGCACACAGCGCTGCAAGTTCCTGCTTAAACTCTGCAGTAAGCACTTTAATCTCTTCTTGTATAACTTTCCTGACATAAGATTGAATAGTGGATGCAATAATGTCCCTTAATTCCAAGGATATGGTAGTAGGGTCAGGATATCTCTATCTTCTATCTATATCCTCTTGGCTGAGGGTATGAGGAGGAGTAGCCGGTTGTGTAAGTTTTTTTGTCATTGAGACATGGTGTGCTAGATATTACAGTAAAGCACAAAGAATGTCACGAAGAGACAACATGATAAGGTGAAATTGTGAAAGATTTCAATCATGAAAGAGCACACATAAAAATTACTGTCCTTTAATCAACATAACGCCAAGAATGCCCTGATTTCTCTAAAGTTTATATTATCATTTCAAAATTAGTGTTCTGAACTTGCACCAATAGATGGTGGTGTTGTAACACCTCCAGGATTATAACTGGTTTGAATGTGAAGTGAGAGTTTCCCAAAACAGCTTACGCAGGATAATGTTACTCAGCAAACAGAAGATGGCAGCAAAGCATCAAAGATATGGCTGCGTGGAATAAGATGTTAGAAGCTCTTGTGATCTCTTTAAGGAATTTTAAGTAATAAAATGTTCTTGTTTATTAGAAGCTTTATTTGTATTTGGTGGTAGAAGACTTATGTCTTATACAGGAATGCAGCTTCAGTGAGACTTGGGAAACCCTTCTCAAAATTGGAGGTACTATTATATACAGAAAGGTATCAGAAAAATATAATATCGATCCTAGTGGGTACTTCTGTCACTGGAGATCAGTGTACTATACATTGTAGCTGGGTGAGTGGAGTATTGACATCAGCTAGCTTAAGGCAGCTGTGGTGTTTTAAGGCCTTCACAGAGGTCTAATGTGTGAGAGCCCATTTCTGGGGAACCACTCACCTGGTATCTTTTGCCTTGCAAGTAGAGATATTCACTGACCCCCCCGTGTTCTGGTTTTGGTTTGGGATCTTTGTTTAACTTTGTGTTTTTGTTTTGGAAAAACCGCCCTTGCTTGATTTGTTTTTGGTTTTGGATCCCGATTTTTTTTTTTTGAAAATCCCTAATTTTTTTTTTTGCTAAAATCACATATTTTTGCTCCCCCCCCTACATTATTATTAACCTCAATAACAATAATTTGAAGTCATTTGCAGTCAATTTTGACCACCTCACAGGTCACAATATTATTTTTATACACTTTCAAACAAAGACTGCAGATTTAGAAGACCAAGCCTGCCAGACCTATTATTTCTATTTCAGCAATGACAATTAGCAATGGAGCAATGGAGCTCTCCTCTTTGTGTGTAACCTATATAACACCGTACAATTTGACTGCAAATTTCAGAATACCAAGTCTGCTGGCCCTAGTATTTGTATTTTAGCAATGTCAATTAGCAAAGAAGCAATGGAGCTCTCCTCTTTGTATGTTACCTATATAACACAGTACAATTTGACTGCAAATTCAGAAGACCAAGCCTGCCAGCCCTAGTATTTGTATTTCAGCAATGACAATTAGCAATGGAGCTCTCCTGAATGTCACTGTAGACTTTGAAGAACACTGCTTCTGTGTCCCTCTGAGAAATGACGCTGGATCGCCGTGGAGGGCGGTACCAAAAATCCAAAAATCGCGAGCTCCGAGATCTGATGACGTAACAAGGAGGTTTTGCCTCATTTATAATTCTGAGGGCGCGTGAAAGTACCGAGCCGGCTCGGTACTTGGATCTGCTAAGTTCGGGTGTGTTCGGTTCTCAGGGAGCCGAGTCTAAGTATCTCTACTTGTAAGAGGGATCCTGGAACTTGTATCACTGGCGAGGTGCTGGTTCCAAACTGTTAACTTAATTTGGCCATCTATGGAATGGCACACAGTGGTATTTGTGGAAAAAGTTGCCTTTTACCCCAGGTAGTGGTCCCTCGCTGGGTGCCCAGGTATGATGGAGCAGCTGATAAGCAGAAGATATTGCTTCCGATTTTAAGGTGCTTCTGCAATGTGCTGAGTATCCATCTGCCTCCAGTCAACACAGGATATATAGGAACAATTCTATTAATGGGTCATAGATTCACTGGGATTATACAATAGTACTGAAATGCCTATGTTTGGATGGATATCAATGTGCCCAATATATTTAAAACAATAAGGTGTATTAGAATCCCAACAAAAGTGATCTATATTCACAGGCATTTCTCCAGCATAATAATGGAAGTTTTGTTTTAATTAACATGCAGAATACCCACCCAGTGTGACACTCTAAGCAACAGATCGTCAGGCGGAGTCTACCCTCTATTCCTGCTGGCTTTACATACTAGAGAGTCTATCATGGCTCCTAAAAAGATGAACTTAACTGTCTTGGCTCATCCAATTAAATTTCAACCAAAGCCTAAGTCTGTATCTAGTAGAGATGCTCACTGACCCCCGTGTTTTGGTTTTGGTTTTGGTTTTAGATCTGGATTACCGTCGTATTTTGGTTTTGGTTTTGGTTTTGCCAAACCGCCCTTGCGTGTTTTGGTTTTGTTTGGTTTTGTTTTGCAATTTTGTTTAAAAATCAATGTTTTTGGACGTAAAATAACTGAATTTAGTGCTCCACCTGTTTCTTGGATAAGTAATGTAATTGTAAAGCTATATAATTATGAAAAAAACTGTTTAATTCCTGGTAGGCCGTCATTAATTCTACCCTCAAACCAGATTGTCTTCCTCTCCATCTATACATATTGGCAATGCAGCCATCGTCTTTGGGTGTATATTACACCCTACACTTATAGTTAAATATGTAAAGAAATGGACAAAGGCAGTTTGGTTTCTGTCTCTCTAGGCCCCCCTCCACTTGTAGAAAAGAGTAAAAAATTCACCCGTTATAGACTGTACAATATAAATTGAAATGGACAAAGGCAGTTTGGTTCTGTCTCTCTAGGCCCCCCTCCACTTGTAGAAAAGAGTAAAAAATTCACCCGTTATAGACTGTACAATATAAATTGAAATGGACAAAGGCAGTTTGGTTCTGTCTCTCTAGGCCCCCCTCCACTTGTAGAAAAGAGTCTAAAAGTCAGCCGTTATAGACTGTACAATATAAATTGAAATGGACAAAGGCAGTTTGGTTTCTGTCTCTGTAGGCCCCCCTCCACTTGTAGAAAATACTAAAAAATTCAGATGTTATAGACTGTACAATATTAATTGAAATGGACAAAGCCAGTTTGGGGTCAGTCTGTGTATGACACCCTACCCTTAATGAGAAATTGCCAAAACAGCAGCCTTTTAAGACGGTACGTGATATAGAAATGCCCCAAGTCCCTTTCCTCTTTGGGGGTAGATTGCACCATACACTTAAATAGAAAGTTTTAAAAAGATGTTATCGTCATAATCTTCAGCTTCATCCTCACCCTCATCAGTGTGTACGTCATCATCACAGACTATCAATTCATCGCAGCTTGAATCCACCATTAGAGAACAGTCAGTGCTTTGATGTCTTTGATGGGGAAGGCCTTCCTCGTGGAAGATGTAGTTCATTTTTATAAACATCATTTTCTCCACATTTTTTGGAAGTAACCTTCTACGGTGATCACTGACTAAGTTCCCGGCTGTACTGAATATTCGTTCAGAGTACACACTGGAGGGTGGGCAGCTTAGGTATTGCAAAGCAAGTTTGTACCTGGGTTTCCAAATGGCCTGATTTTCTTCCCAGTAAGGAAAGGGACTGTCTGAAATTTCCATATCAATTACCTCTTGAAAATAATCCTTCACCATCATTTGCATGTTAATACTCATATTGGATGGAGTTATGGGCAAGGTCACACATTTTTTGGAAAAATCCTTCAAACCAGCCCAGATGTTAAACAGTTCTGGTCTGCCCCCTGCATTTTCCCTGCTTCTTTTTGGGAAATTTTATTTTTTACCAGCAGCAGCTGCTTGAGAAACTGAAGGAGGACACGTCGTCAAGCCAAGCCCCAGTTCAGCAGGCAACTTGCTGAGCAATAGCTCCTTGCAAAAGTTCACATCTCGCTCATTTTGAAGCAAAGACTCAATGTAGGTCTTAAACTCAATGTAGATCAAGCACAGTGGCCAAAATGTACTGATCTGAGTTCAAGATCTTAATAACTCGAGGATCATTGTGAAGCGAATTAAGTACTTGATCTACAAAGCCAACATACTTTGCGGAATTGCTTGCTTTCATCTCCTCCTTCAGTTTCTCAAGCTGCTTTTCCAATAGTCTAATTAAAGGAATGACTTGGCAAAAGCTAGCAGAGTCTGCACTCACTTCACACATCACAACTTCAAATGGTTTCAGCACCTTGCACAGCACTGAAAGGATTGTGAAATACATCCCCCCTCCTTTCCCAATGTCATAGTTTGTGCAATACGCTTGGATGACTTTGCGCTGTTCCTCCATCCTCTGAAGCATGTACAGGGTGGAATTCCACCTAGTTACCACCTCTTGCTTAAGTCGGTGGCAGGGCAAGTTAAACTGTTCTTGGAGCTGCTGCAATCTCCTACATGCTGTGGCAGAATGCCTGAAATGTCCTGAAATTTTACGGGCCACCAAAAGCATCTCCTGCACCTCACGGTTATTTCTTAGGAAGTTCTGCACCACCAAGTTGATGGTGTGAGCAAATCAGGGAATGTGATGGAATTCACCCAGCTGTAATGCTCGCACTATATTGTTGGCGTTATCAGAAATGAAATATCCTGGGGAGAGTCCATGTGATATAAGCTATGTATCAATCACATTTCTTAGTTTGCGTAACAAATTGTCAGCTGTATGGCTGTTAGTGAAGCCGGTGATACAAAGAGTGGCCTGCATGTGACAAATGTTACGTAGTGGTGTACATGCTGCTGCTGTTCCTGCTGATGATGGCGAATGACCAACCCAGTGGGCTGTCACAGTCATATAGTCTTTGGTTTGCCCACTTCCACTTGTCCACATATCTGTGGTTAAGTGGACAGTGGGCAGAATGGCATTTTTCAGCGCAATCTCTACATTTGTACACACTTTTTGGTATAGTTGTGGAATAGCATTACGGGAAAAATGGTGTCGCGATGGAATTCTGTAACGCGGACACAAAACCTCAATTAACTGTGAAAAACCAGCTGCGTTTATTGGGGATATTGGACGCAGATCTAACACTAACATGGCAGCCATGGCGTCTGTGATTCGCTTGGCGACTGGGTGACTGCTGTCATATTTGCTTCCCCTAGCAAATGATTGTTTCACAGTTAATTGTTGAAATGTAGGACTGCTCTTTTTCTTGGCCTTCCTCTGGGCTGATGATTCGCCCCCAGCAGCAGCAACAGCAGCAGCAGTGGGACTAACGCTTTCTTCAGAGGAATCAATTATAGTGCAGGAGTCATCCAGCCTTACTAAGTGGGATGCAGGGCTAACTCCGAGCGCTAGTGAGGATGGTGTTGTGGGTGTATTTTGTAGCCGTCGGGATGTCGGTGAGCGGAGGGTCCTAGCTGATGATAGAGTGCTTGTAATTTTTTTGGAAGAACTTTCAGCTTTTCCCAACACTTTGCCATGAACTCTCGTGAAATGGCGTAACATAGACAAGGTTCCAAGATAATTAAGGTCCCTCCCTTGACTGACTGTGGCTTGACATACACTACAAATGGCTATACAATTGTTGTCTGGATTTGGGTAGAAATAATTCCACACATAAGAAGTGGATTTTTTTGTTTTATGCCCAGGCATGACAATGGCCTTTTTCTTGTCACATGCCAGAACTGCTGCCACTGGTGCAGGACTTACACAAACAACCCCATCCTCATCAACATCCTCATTAGCGCCCTCGTCGCCTACACAAATCTCCCCCTCATCCTCTTCCAATTCCAAAGTGGCATCCTCAATTTGTGTATCACCGGCTACACTCGGGCTGTTCAGGCACACATCAGCAGAATTGCTGAAAGGGCCCTTCTTTATGGGTACACTAACAGGATGCTCATGATTAGACATACCACTGGTGGATGGACTTTTTCATCTCGAATTAAATCAGTCCTCACTAAATTACGTCAGCAATTTTATTCTAGGGGCAATAGAGCCAGTCAGCTCTTGACCCGCAAGCTTAGAAGTAAACAAGCCAGAAATCAAATAAAAACTCTTCACGACCTTAGGGGTAATAAGATTCACAATCCCACCGACATAGCAAATCAATTCGCTAAATATTATGCTAGAATCTATAACTTACAGGATGACAAAGACACAGTGCAACCATCAGAACTTTCCATATCTACTTTCCTTCACCACCTTAACCTCCCCTCGTTAGATCTGGATAGTTTGGAGATGATTAATCTCCCTTGGTCTCAGCGAGAGGTTGAGGAGGTCATCAAGCGCCTCCCTAAGGACAGGGCCCTGGTCCGGATGGCTTTGTGAATGCCTTTTATACCACATTTCGGTCGCAGCTGGCCCCGCTTCTTACCAATCTCTACAACAATGTTTTGATGGGGGGTAGCTTGGGGGGTAGCTTGCCAGCTGAGATGTTAGAGGTGCAAATAATAACGATCCCCAAAGCTGGTAAGGACCACTCCAACTGTAAGAACTATAGACCCATAGCGCTACTCAATTCTGACCTTAAAATTTATGCCAGGTTGATAGCTGACCGTCAGAATCCTTTGCTACCTCAGCTAATCCATCCGGACCAGGTGGGCTTCATATTGGTAACACGTATCGCATATAAGATGTGGTAGACCTCTTGTCTGGGACCGGAAAGAGCTTGTTATGCTTTCTCTTGATGCAGAGAAGGCGTTTGATAGGCTCCATTGGCTTTAAATGAAAGAAGTTCTACTTAAATTTAGTATTGAGGGTAATATCTTACATTCTATATTAGCCCTATATCAGGGACCTTCTGCGAGGGTATTTAGTAACGGTTTCCTATCCTCCCCTTTTTCTATCACTAATGGAACAAGGCAGGGGTGTTCCCTTTCTCCCCTGATGTTTGTCATGGTTATAGAACCTCTCGCACATACAATTAGACATGCTTCTCATTTCCCAGGTATTACTTTTCACTCTTATACACACAAACTATGTTTATTTGCAGATGACATATTCTTATTTGTTACCCGTCCGGGTAACAAATAAGAATACGTCATCTGCAAATATGAGGCCCTCCCTATTAATATGCCGCAACCCTCACTATTATTCTTGCAAAATAAATTTTTCTGGGTAAAGGACTCTCTGCCATATTTGGGTATACATATTCCTCCTACCCTATCTACGGTATTTGAAATCAATTTTGCCCCGGTTTATCTATATCTTTCCTCCCCAACCAAGAATTGGCTTAACTTCTAGGTCTCCTGGCTGGGTCATATAGCTGTCTTTAAAATGATGTTATTACCCAAACTCATGTATATTTTTCACACTATTCCTTATATCATACCTAAACGATTGATGGCCCGCTTTCATACACTAATGATGACATATGTGTGATGACAGAAACGCCCCCTTCTCTCCCATAAATGCATGGCCTTATCTAAACAATGTGGGGGATTGATGCTTCCAAATTTAACTTACTACCAAGTGGCTTGCATATTGAGATTGGGTACTTCCTCAAACCTCTAAGCCATGGGTGGACACTGAGAGAGCTCTGTGCCCTAGCTATCCTCTGCTGGAACTTCTCTGGACTCCCAGGTCCGCCCGCCCTTTTGCCGTTTACAAACTCCGGTCCATCTCAGATGCCATGCAGGGGTGGGACAGAATTATTGGGTTGCATATCAATTCTGCACTTCCATCCCGTAATCTCTCCCTTCAAGAGGTATGTCAACTCATCTCAGATTTAAATCTTGCCATTTGGAAAGATAAGGGATTTCTCCCTTACCAGACTTGTTTGCCCAGGGCCTTTTTCTTCCTTTCTCTCTCCTCCAGGACCGTTATAGCTTGCCTACCTCGGAGACATATACATGAAAAAACAGTCAGTATTTATCTTATGTGCAAAACAGAACACTCATTTGCACCCCTTTCATTGTAACATGGTTTTGTCCAAGAGACTGAAATAAGGATCCTCTTCATTTAAGATCCTTAATGAATCAGGCCCTGGGTGAGAACTGACTCTAAGACCACCTACTCCCTCATCTTGCTCCTTTCGCCTGTTTTAGATAGACTGACATATGGTAGTAGTAGAGGCGGAATAACGCTCTGGTGTCACTATATCTATTCCTTGATCCACCCCAACAAAAACCCCTGTACAAACTCGGTGGGAAACGGATGTGAATCTAACCTTTACTGAGCAACAATGGGAAAAAAATTATGTAATCCCTCATCGTATGTCAAAATACATTAACCATACAGAGATGCAGGTCAAACTTATCAACCGGCTGTACCATACCCCGGAGCGGTTACATAAGTTCTGGCCAAGTCAATCAAAATTTTGCTGCCGCCACTGTTCCCATGTAGCCGATATTTTTCATGTCTTCTGGTCATTTCCAGTGCTTTGGCGGCTCTGGAGCGAGGTATTTGCCTTGATCTCAACTGTCTTAAACACCCCTGTTGCTCCAGACCCAGCCCTAGCTCTTCTCCATGTGTACCCAAACTCAATTCCAAAGCAGGATCGCTACCTCCTGGGGCACATACTGATAGCCGCTAAAGCGACAATAGCTCAAAATTGGAAGTCCCATGTTTCCTCTACTACTGTTAGCAGTCGCGGCGGCCGCGGGCACCGCCGCGACTCTCACCTATTTTCTGCAGGCGTCCCGGTCGTCGCTATGGCAACCGGGACGTCACTTCCTGTTTTAACCCGACCGTTGCCAGGGCAACGGTCGGACGCTATTTACAGGGGCGCTGCGTCCCGGCAGCTGGGAACAGCCGGGCGCATGCGCAGAAGCGCCCGCAAGCCTGTGGGCAGATTAATATGGCAGGATTGAGCCTGCCCATGTGATGTCAGAGCTAGGCTCTGATTGGCCACTACTAGTATTTAAGGCAGTGAGGTTTGCAGCCTCACTGCCAGTTATAGCGTTCTGTCCTCAGTCCTGCTGCCTGCTTGTACTATCCGTTTAGGTTCCTGCTACCTTAGATTTGACCTCCCATGTTTGACCCCTGCTTGTTATTGGACCTGTGAACCTTCTCTTCTGACCTTGACCTTTTGCCTGGAATTCGGATTTTGCTTCTTAGCCTGTGAGTTTGACCCTTCGCTTGCCCTTGGATATTGCATCTGTGCCTGTGACCTTTTGACCTTGGATTTCTCTTATATACCGTCCACCAATCACTCCTGGGAAACTCCTTTAAGTCAGTATATGCTACTCGACCCTCGGTCGGCCCGCAGCCCAGTCTGTCCCCACCACTAGGGGCTCCAGCGAACACCTGGCCTTCTGAGTAGTTCCCGAGTTTCACTGTACTGACTTGGGAGTTCCTAACATTATAACCGGCCATGGACGGAGAGGAGTCGAATCTGTCCCCAGCCCAGATTCTGGCCAACCAGATACAGGCGGTTTCCCAAGTGGTGCAGAATTTATCCCAGCGCCTGGCAGTCCAAGAAGGGGCCTCCAGAGACCGGCAGCTCCAGCAAGTTCCCGCTGGTGACACACCGGAGCCTAGGATGAATTTGCCTGACCGATTCTCTGGAAGCAGGCCAGCCTTCCGTAATTTCAAAGAGAGCTGCAAGTTGTACTTTCGTCTGAAACCACATTCCTCTGGTTCCGAACAACAGAGGGTAGGGATCATCATCTCTTTACTCCAGGGCGACCCTCAGTCTTGGGCCTTCTCTTTGCCTTCCACAAGTGCAGCCTTACAGTCAGTGGATGCCTTTTTTCAAGCCCTGGGGCTATTGTATGATGACCCGGATAGGGTAGCCTCAGCTGAGTCTCATCTCCGTACGCTGAGGCAAGGACGTCGCTCAGCGGAAGAGTACTGTGCGGAATTTCGACGATGGTCGACTGATAGCACCTGGAACGATCCAGCATTGCGAAGTCAATTTCACTTAGGACTCACTGAGCAGATAAAGGATTCTTTGGTCCAGTATCCGATATCCGACACGTTGGAGAATCTGATGCAACTCGTTATAAAAATTGATCGACGGATCATAGAGAGGAAGGCCGAACGGGAGTCCTCTGCTCCTATGGACGTTTTTGCTAAACTTGATAATACTTTGCCTGATTCCTCTGAACCCATGCAGTTGGGCGCTTATCGTTTGCCTCCAGAGGAACGCTCCAGAAGACGCTCACTAGGCTTGTGTATGTATTGTGGTCAACCAGGCCACTTAGTCCGTTCATGTCCCAGCAAGCCGGGAAACTCCAAAGCCTAAGTGCAGGTGAAGAGGTGTGCTTGGGTCTTCAGATTACCTCTTCAGACAATTCTTTATTAGTCCCTGGACGTCTAACTTTCCGTGAGAGTTCCATGGACCTGAAAGCTTTTCTTGACAGTGGTGTGGCTGGTAATTTTCTGGATATACATTTGGCTCAGACACTTGATATTCCACATATCAGGTTAGGATCAAGCATCACCACATGTGGTTTGGATGGTAACCCCTTGCCTGGGGGAAAGATTCTCGCCAGGACTCCAATGGTTTGGTTGTCTGTGGGAGTCCTCCATACGGAGGAACTCTCCTTCTATCTTTTCTCTTGTCCCTCTGCTCCTTTGATATTGGGGTATCCCTGGCTTCGCAGTCATAACCCCCTTATTGATTGGAAAACAGGGGAGATTGTCCGTTGGAGTCCCGGGTGCTCTATGTCCTGCTTGACCTTGCCTCTTAGAATTATACAGCCTAGTCCAGAATTGTTGCCGGTACCCTACCAGGACTTCAGTGATGTCTTTTGCAAGAAGAAAGCTGATTCACTTCCACCGCACCGGGAATACGATTGCGCAATTGAATTGGTACCCGGTTCTAAGTTGCCCAAAGGGCGTTTATATTCTCTATCCCTTCCTGAAACACAGGCCATGGAATTATACGTAAAAGAAAACCTGGAGAAAGGGTTCATCCGCCCTTCTAAGTCTCCGGTAGGTGCAGGTTGTTTTTTCGTTTCTAAAAAAGATGGCAGCCTGAGGCCTTGCATCGATTTCCGTGGACTAAATAGCATCACGATTAAGAACATGTATCCCATTACCCTTGATCTCTGTTCGATCAATTAAAAACAGCTACTGTATTCTCTAAGATTGACCTCCGAGGGGCCTATAATCTTATCCGAATCAAGAAAGGGGATGAGTGGAAGACTGCCTTTATTACCCACTCGGGACATTACGAATATCTCGTAATGCCATTCGGTTTGTGCAACGCTCCGGCAGTCTTTCAGGACCTGATTAACGATGTATTACGTGAGTTCTTGGGAAAAACAGTTGTTGTTTATTTGGATGACATCTTAATTTATTCCGAATCCTTATCTCAGCATCGTCAACACGTCCGCCAGGTTTTATTGAGATTACGAGAGCATCATCTGTACGCAAAACGGGAGAAATGCGAATTTGAGGTGTCCACAGTGGCATTCCTGGGTTATATCATTTCCTCATCAGGATTCGCTATGGATCCCGCCAAGGTGCAGGCAATTCAAGATTGGGTCCTACCTACTAACTTGAAGGCGATCCAAAGATTCCTTGGCTTCGCCAATTATTACCGAAGGTTTATTGGCTCATTCTCCTCATTAGTGGCTCCTATCACTGCCCTCACTCGAAAAGGAGCTAACCCAGCGGAGTGGTCCGCAGAAGCACTGGCAAGTTTCTCAGCTCTCAAAGTTGCCTTCATTTCCGCTCCAGTCCTTAGACACCCTGATCCAGGACTTCCGTTCATTGTGGAGGTGGACGCTTCGGATGTCGGTGCTGGTGCCATTCTCTCTCAGAAAGACCCACGGAGTAAAAAGTTGCATCCTTGTGCATTTTTCTCAAGAAAGTTTTTGCCTGCGGAATGTAATTATGACGTTGGAAACCGTGAATTATTGGCCATTAAGTTGGCATTGGAGGAATGGCGACATTGATTGGAGGGAGCTGCACATACCATTACCATCTTCACAGACCATAAAAACCTTCAATATATTCAGACTGCAAAAACTCTGAATCCCAGGCAGGCTCGCTGGGCCTTATTCTTCACCAGATTTAGGTTCATCATCACATTTCGTCCAGGTTCCAAAAATTCTAAAGCCGATTCGTTGTCCCGAAGTTTTTTGGCCCATCATCCTCAGTCACCTGACCCGTTGCCTATTATTCCTTCAACCACAATTCATCTCGGACTCACCCAGGATTTAGGAGCCACTATCCGTCACTTCCAGAAAATCGCTCAGGTGCAGACACCTGCCAACAAATTATTTGTTCCGGTGCACCTTAGGAAATCGGTTCTCATAGAAGGTCACAATAACCGCTCTGCTGGTCATCTAGGAATCCGTAGGACTATCGAAATTCTTTCTCGCTGGCTTTGGTGGCCTACCTTATCAGATGACGTAGAGACTTATGTCCGTGCCTGTCCTGAATGTGCCAGAAATAAATCTGCTAGAACTCATCCTTCTGGTCTACTGTTACCTTTACCTGCTCCAACCAGGCCTTGGACTCATCTTTCGATGGATTTTATTGTTGACCTGCCAGTATCTACAGGTCATAACACCATTTGGGTAGTGGTGGACCGATTCAGTAAGATGGCACATTTTATTTCCTTACCCAAATTACCGGATGCCAGGACCTTGGCCACCTTGCTTCTCACACATATCTTTCGTCTCCATGGGCTTCCCGAAGACATTGTATCGGACCGAGGATCCCAGTTTATTGCACACTTTTGGAGATCTTTTTGTAAATCCATTGGGATCACTATCAGTCTGTCCTCGGCATATCACCCTCAGTCGAATGGTCAGACAGAAAGAACCAATCAGGCCTTGGAACAGTTTTTACGCATGTATGTGTCTAAATTCCATGATAACTGGTCCTCTCTCTTACCTTGGGCGGAATTCGCGTATAATAATTCTTGCCATTCCACTATACACACATCCCCGTTCTTCTGCAACTTCGGGTTCCATCCGAAATCCAACTCGTTCTCTACTGCTGTCTCCTGTGGGGATTCCGGAACACCTGCTTTTACTGCCAGGATGAGGGGTGTCTGGAAAAAGGTGCACTCTGCATTAGGTCTAGCCTCCCAAAAATCCAAGGTTTTCGCGGACCGCCATAGTTTCGCCATGTTCATTGAAAGTGGGGGATCGGGTTTGGTTGTCCACACGCAACATCAGGTTACGGCAACCTTGCAGGAAGCTGGGGCCCCGATACATTGGACCATTTTCAATCGAGAAAAAGATAAACCCAGTGGCGTTCAGGCTGAGACTACCACCTTCCTTAAAAATACCTTCAACATTCCATTGTTCTCTTCTTAAGAAAGCTGCGGCTCCCAGCAAATTCAGTCAGCCTTCCTCTAACAGGCCCCGGCCTTTGATTGTGAACGGAGACCAGGAATACATCGTCGAAAGGATCCTCGACTCTAGGAGGGTTCAAGGCCAAGTTCAATTCCTAGTCCACTGGAAGGGTTACGGCCCAGAAGAGATATGTTGGATACCACAGAGGTGTCTCCATGCTGAAAGGATCATTAAAGAGTTTTTTAAAAGGTTTCCCAAGAAACCTGGATGTCGGGGTTCCTTGACCCCTCCTCAAGGGGGGGGGTACTGTTAGCAGTCGCGGCGGCCGCGGACACCGCCGCGACTCTCACCTATTTTCTGCAGGCGTCCCGGTCGTCGCTATGGCAACCGGGATGTCACTTCCTGCTTTGACCCGACCGTTGCCAGGGCGCTGCGTCCCGGCAGCTGGCAACAGCCGGGCGCATGCGCAGAAGCGCCCGCAAGCCTGTGGGCTGATTAATATGGCAGGATTGAGCCTGCCCATGTGATGTCAGAGCTAGGCTCTGATTGGCCACTACTGGTATTTAAGGCAGTGAGGTTTGCAGCCTCACTGCCGGTTATAGCGTTCTGTCCTCAGTCCTGCTGCCTGCTTGTACTATCCGTTTAGGTTCCTGCTACCTTAGATTTGACCTCCCGTGTTTGACCCCTGCTTGTTATTGGATCTGTGAACCTTCTCTTCTGATCTTTACCTTTTGCCTGGAATTCGGATTTTGCTTCTTTGCCTGTGAGTTTGACCCTTCGCTTGCCCTTGGATATTGCATCTGTGCCTGTGACCTTTTGACCTTGGATTTCTCTTATATACCATCCACCAATCACTCCTGGTAAACTCCTTTAAGTCAGTATACGCTACTCGACCCTCGGTCGGCCCGCAGCCCAGTCTGTCCCCACCACTAGGGGCTCCAGCGAACACCTGGCCTTCTGAGTAGTTCCCGAGTTTCACTGTACTGACTTGGGAGTTCCTAACAACTATTACCCGAATCATCTCTAAGATACAGTACAGCTTTGAGATGGAAACAACAGATATGCCCTATTCATCATCTGCATCAGCCCCCAATGGTTTAGGTGGCATGAATACATCACAGAAGGCCCCGGGGCCCCCCAGGATACCCCCGATTATACACTAGCCCACTCTCCAGCGGCTGTCATAGAGTCCCCCCAGCCCATTGAACAGTCCTCATCCCCTGGTACCGCTCCCATGTTGGAAGTATCTCCAGACTGTCAAAATGAAGGCTAATATGTCTTGTTGTATTTCTATATTCCTAAATGTATATTGTTGATATTGTGAGCCTTATCTCAACTGAGTGACCCCCCTCCCCTTGCGTGGGGATTCATTGTGTGTTTCCCTTTGTATGT
Source organism: Mixophyes fleayi (assembly GCF_038048845.1). Classification (NCBI taxonomy): domain Eukaryota; kingdom Metazoa; phylum Chordata; class Amphibia; order Anura; family Limnodynastidae; genus Mixophyes; species Mixophyes fleayi. The sequence goes on from NC_134408.1 coordinate 59,273,578, forward strand.
CTTTTGTCCCTTTCCTTTTTTTTTTCTGTATCCCATATACTCTTGAAAATGTTGAACAAAAATATTGATGCAAAAAAAAAAGTGATCTATATTCCCACATAACATATTTTGAAGTACACTAAAGGATCTGATTTAGTTTTTAATTCACTATTTTCTTTTCTGTATACACACTATTCTTTGTTTTAATTTGATCTCTGCAATAAAGGCACAATTTGCCAATAATGAGAATATTAATTGTGATTGGATCACTTATAAATAACTTATTGTATAAATGTATTTAAAGGAAATGTATATAATTGCAAATGTACTTATGTTTGATATTGTGTTGCACTTTTTTTAGTAGGAATTGTATTGGCCAGGAAAGGGATTTGCTTTTGTTTGTAACCTTTCTAGAGGAAATGCATTCATGTCTAAGGTATATGTTTTATTTCTGATAAGCATTTGTAAGTCTGTTGTGTAGTCTAAAGGATGTCCTCATTAAGGCTAATTAAGTCTATTCAATATGAGTGACCAACACTTGAATGCACAACAGGGTGCCATTACCTGAATGCAGGTTATGTTAGACAGACAGGAACTCTAAACAATGGAGACAGAACATCTGAAGAAATCAGGGTGATGTGGAAGTTAAATTGTGTTAGATGCAAAACTAGATTACATCCTGAGATCTGATGGAAATCAAGTTGATATGGAAGTTCAATTGTTAGATGCAAAATTAGATTACATCCTGAGATCTGAGGGAATATTCTTGACATGTTGGCTAGCTTACCCCTGCAAGGAGTTATGTCAGAACTGTATAAAAGGTGAGCTGTTTGAGCATGTAAAGTATCATTCTTCTGATTTCATTTGACCTGCTCACTGGTACCTTTAACCAGTGAAAAGCAAATAAACATCTTGCTTCAAAGACCTGCTTGAAAACATCTTCAATATTGCTGTATTCCTGTGACCTACAGAATAAACCCTAAATCTAATCAGTCCTCCGGCTGTCTCTGAGGTTTGGACCCAAGCTTTTCCAGTACCACTGCTCTGCCTGCTACCCATGCAGATCTGGTCAGTGTGATAGGCTAGGGGGGATCCATCCACAGTTTCCCTGATCCATAGTAAGAGGTCAGGAGTACCAGCCCAGGTACACCAGTAACGGAGTACACTCGCGCGTCAATTACCCAGAAGAAACAAGGTACTGGATGCCGGTACAGAGTCCAGTGGTGGCAGCACGTGTAAGCCCCTCATACTGCGGCAAGAGGGCGCATTTGGGATAACGTAAGGGAACGGTGGCAAAGTAAGCCCAGCCAGTTCCCAGCAGCAACAGACAGGGTGGCATAGGCGGTCCATCCTGTCAAATTAATGTTGACCATTTCTATGAAATTTTATTTATTACTGAACTGGAGTGCCTTATCTTTATATACTTAGACCTCACTCTGGTCTTCTTTTGTTGAGACTCAGAATCTCAATGAAACTCTTTGCTTGTGCAACAGGTGTAAATTTATACTGCAATGTGCAGAGTGACCTAGAGCCTTTGTGCAACATACCAACTGCAATACCGGCACTGATCAAAATTTGTTGGTATTGGACTTCTGTACAATGTATCCAGACCACAGTGGGGGTCGCAGTAGGATTGTCCCCGCAGGCTATATGCGATACATTTCTACAGATTCGATGGCTGGGGAGCATGACACCTTTGCCTTCAGGCAATTAGGTATGTGCCACAGATTGCAACAGAGGCAAGTAGGTGCAAGGTCGCATGGTGATGCATGATTATTTGGTACTATTTTCTATCATATCTATCACACTCTTTGCATTATGGTGTAGTTATATAATGAATAGTCCAAATGTATCATTACAGTAGCCTTATCATGTAAAAATATCTCCCTAATTGTTTGTATGATTTTTTTCACTTTACTCATATGTTTATTTTGTTTTTCTTTCATTTTTCTCTTTATAGGAGACAGCCTGTAGACTGCTCAACTTTGTAATGTTTCACAAACAGTGGTGTCTAAGATGGACAGCATGGAATTCCAAGGGAAAACTGCAGCAACAAAGAGCAACAGTTGGTAGAATCACATATTTCAGGATCATGATGTCTGTGTGTTAATTTAAAATGCAAGGCAAGCAACTTTAGATCAAATGAGTACAAATCTCCAAATGTTGCACACACTTTTTCTCCATTGTCCTTCTTCTTTTCACTCTCTTTCTCTCCGCTCGTTACACCCACTGCTACACTTGCTTTCATGCCCCCCTCTCTCTTTTTGTTTACCAAGTTTCGTGCAAAGCGGTCTTGTGTCCCTCTTCATCACCTCCTGGAGGCTGCTGCGCCGTCAGCTACTTCTGACAGTTTCTACACCCCCTCCCCCCTTCCCTGGTAGTAAGCAGGCGGCCCAGCCGCTCGGTTTCTCATGGCCATGCATCCCTCCCATCTGCATCACTCCATCTCGGGGCACTTCCATTGTGGTTGTGTTTACATCAGACAGCTGCCTGTCTCCTCTGGCCCCTCCCACAGCTGGAGCAAAGTGGATTTCCCTATAGGTGAGCAACAGGATATTGTGCCCCTTCTTGGCCCTGCCTTTGCATTGGGGCCTCCAGGGACCCAGTATTTCCTTATCAGCCTCCCTCTTCCCAGGCTGACCTCTTTTTTCCAGCTCTCGCCTCCCGGTCCCCTTGCATTGGGTCACCCACTTCTTGCCCAGTTGTCCCCCTCTTTTCCCAATTGCCGCCCACCTCTCTGGTACTCTCAGCCTGCCCATGCCTGTGCCCCCTTTCCCTCCAGTGTTTCGACCCCCACTCCATTGCCACCCAGCACTTGATGACCCTGGGCGCATTTTGTCCGGTCCCTCAGCGCTTTGGCCCCTTCGGTTCATGTCCACCACCCCGGGGTTGCCAATTCCCCCTTCCTGAGCCACACCATGATGACCCCAAGACGAGCCAGGTCTTCTATCCTATGCCCCAGCTCAATTCCTGGTTTCCCGGTTTTTATATTCCCAATTAAATTTGCCTGTGTTCCCCTTTCCCGCTTCTCTATGGCTGGGAGCATGGCGTAGGTTGGGTAGATGGGAGCTCCCCAGCCTATATATCCGATAGTGATATCCTGCTGTTCTACTGGCTCCTTCTATTAGAACAGTTTTGTGTCGGAACTGCCCCTGATTACTCCGATCCAAGTTGTGTCTGTGCTAGAGGATCGGGGCGGCTCTGTCTGTCACTGGTGTCCGGAGCGCTGCTGAGTCTAAACGCGCCTGGCGGGAAGGAAGTATCTTGGTCCAAGGATGTGCTGAGGTTGGTCACTTACCTGTCCTGTGCGGTGGCAGCTGGCTGTGTGGAGAGAGTTTATCTGGCTGCTGGTGCAGAGTGGAGAGCGGAGTGTCTGTGCCCGGGTGTTCCCGCCGTGAAGAGGGTGGAGGCGCCATTTTGGAACTCTGTATCGGGGGAGAACAGAGCTCATACACTCATTTAGTATTGGAGGCGCAGCTGACACAATCTTGCTGTGCAGTGGAGCCTGTTTACAGCATTGGGATTTCTGTCTCTGGCACAGTAAAGAGGATATATATAGTGTCACCTGAAGCTGTCTGGGGCCTTCTCTCTGTGAATTATCTGTGTGCAGGTGCTGTCTGGAAATGCATGTATTTTAGTGAGCCTTCACTGCAGTGGATATTTGGCTGTAAATCCAGTTGAGACCTGGGCGCTCTGTTGTGACTCTCTCCTGCATTATAAGCTGTTTTTTTTTATAACCTAACAGTGCATCTATAGACATCTTTGCATAGCAGGTGCTATTATGGGTAAGCACTCTACGAGTAAAACTGCTGCTAGCAGGCTGGAGAAATATGCTCGTTCTAACCCTGTTAAGCCTCGGGAGGAGCTCCTTCTTCTGAGCTGCCGGTACCCCAGTCTACCAAAGATGCAGACTTGCCTGCTGATTCTACTCTTCAGGAGGTCCTGAAAGCTATCGCTGCCTCTGAAAAGAAGGTAATGGATACAATTGGAGAGGTGCAGGTTGATTTGTTATTGATGCGGCAGGATTTTCAGAAAATTTGTGAGCGTGTGTCAGAGACAGAGGCCCACATTTCTATACTAGAAGATACTACAGTTCCTTTGCCGCAGAAAGTTGCTGGTTTGGAGGCTCAGATGGTGTCGGTTATACAGAAGATGCCAGACATGGAGTGCCGCCTCAGACGCAGTAATATTCGGCTGGTGGGTCTCCCTGAAAAGGCAGAGGGTGATGCTCCGGAGACATTCTTGGAGAATTGCGATGATCCAGTTGTTCGGCAGAGAGGAGTTCACGGCCCAGTTTGCGGTGGAGAGGGCACATTGGATCCCGGCTCAGAGGCCGCCTCCTGGTTCACAGCCACGCACATTTATTGCCAAGATGTTACATTATAAGGATCGGGATGCTATTCCTCGCCTGGCTCGGATTAAGGGCCCCTTGATGTATCAAAACCAAAGAGTAGCTATATTTCCTGATTTCTTGGTGGATGTACAAAAGAGCAGAGCTCAGTTTATACAGGTGAAGCGTCGTCTTCGTGAGATGCAATTGCCGTATGCTATGCTTTTCCCGGTAAGACTGAGGGTGGTTGCGGATGGAACTACCCTTTTCTTTGGATCACCATCGGAGGCGACTCACTGGTTGGATAGGAGAGCTCCTAGAGGTCTTCGTCCGGATTGAAGATGCTCCTGGTGACGTATTGACCTCCTGGACTGAAATGATGCTATTAAAGATTATGTGCCTTTGATAGATATAATGTTTGAGATATGCTTCGTTAATGTATATCACTTTGATTTATGTTTATACATAATTTAAATGCTTTCATTAATATAGAAGTTATTTGGATGCTTACAAAGATGTTAATCATAAGGTGATTTTTTTTTAAACTGTTGGATCTTATATTTGGTGCTAGTGGATCGGGTGGGTGTGAGGTGCTAGAGGAGCATTATGGTGAAGTTGGGGGCTGGGGGGCTTCCCTTGCTTAAAGGGTCGTGGTATCCCTCTCCTTTTTTCAGTGTATACTGGTGTTTCCATAAATACGTGCAGATAGTTGTGTGCGCTGTTTGAGGATATGTGGGGTAGTTGTAATGGGATCCAGGTATGTCTAAGTTGGGGGTGGATATACGGGGAGGGGGGTTGTTTAGATAGGGTAGGGAGTGGTAGGTTTTTTAGAGTTCAATGCAGTGTCAAGTGTGGTATTTTAACTCTATGCAAATACTTTCAGATGTTGAGGTTAACTGTTTTGGTATATGTTAATGTGGCTGACTGGTGGCTGGGTGTCTGCCTGGGTTGGAGGGGTTTGATTTCTATGAGGAAATGTCTCATGTGTATTCCCTGGTGTTATGGCGAGTGGGAAGATGAATAGGGGGTTTATTAAAATCCTGACTTGGAATGTTCGTGGCCTAAATGATAAAATTAAACGGTCTTTGGTCATATCCCAATTAAAAAAGTATGAGGCGGATGGTATATGCCTCACTGAGACTCATCTAGTGGGAGGTAAATTGTTGGCCCTTAAGAAACCGTGGGTTGGATGGGCATATCATGCTACTCATACAGGTCATTCTAGAGGGGTATCTCTCCTTATACGTAAAAAAGTAAATTTTGTTTTGGAAGTGGTGGAATCAGACCCATTAGGTAGATATGTTTTTGTAAGGGGTATTTTTGATTCTAAACGTATAAACTTGCTGTCCGTTTATGTCCTGCCCCCTTATAGTGGTGAAGTTTTAAAGAAATGCAGTGACTTCATCTCTCTATCTCCTGACACTCCTGTTATTTGCTGTCGGGATTTCAATAATGTGTTGGATTCTAATGTTGATAGATGGAGGGAGGTGGGAGATACCACACATGCTAGAAAATCGAAGTTTGCTGATCTGGTGGAAGAGATGGGCTTGGTGGATGTGTGGCGTCTGAGACATCCGGTAGAGGTTTGTTTCTCATGTTATTCAACTTCGTATAATGCCTTCTCCCGAATTGATTTAGGACTTGTATCAAAGGGGTTGCTGCCGGCTGTCTCGGATGCTGCATAGTTACCAAGAGGGATTTCAGATCATTCTCCATTGGTACTGACTGTAAAGCTTAACGTTTCTCGAGGTCAAGCATTTTGGAGACTTAACCCCTTCTGGTTGACATTATTGCAGGATGGAAATACATTAGAATCTCAATGGGAGGGGTACTTTGCTACTAATGTGGATACCTCCGTCTATGTCTGAAGCTCTTATAATCATTATCCCCAAAACGGGAAAGGATCCCTTGTTCCCGGAATCATACAGACCTATATTGCTATTAACAACGGATATTAAAATATTTTCAAAAATTTTAGCGTCACGCTTGAGTCGGGTGATTGGTGAGATTGTGCACTTTGACCAAACTGTTTTTTTGCCGGGAAAATCCACGGCTATAAATTTGCGTAGGCTCTTTTGTCATCTGCAGTTGCCCCACCCTGCGGAGGAGGAGGCGGTGGTGGTGTCGTTAGATGCTGCTAGGGCCTTTGACTCTGTAGGGTGGAGATACCTGTGGGCGGTGCTGTTGAAATTTGGGTTTGGGCTAGTTTTTGTTTAGTGGGTACTATTACTGTACTCTTGTCCTACAGCTAGAGTCTGTGTAAATGGCTTTGTGTTTCGTCAGTTTGTCATGGGTAGAGGTACAAGACCAGGTGCCCTCTGTCCTCCACTCTTTTTGCCCTGGCCATAGAGCCGCTGGCATGTGCTGTTAGGATGCACTCAGATATTACTGGATTGAAGATTGGCTGCAGGACGGACACGATTGCCATTTACGCTGATGATATGCTACTTTTTCTGTCATGCCCTAATAGGTGCTGTGCTTCTCCGAGTGGTCACGATTTTCGGTAGGTACTCTGGGCTTTTGATCAATTGGGACAAATCTAGTGTAACTCCGATTAAGGGTACTTGCCCTATGGGTCAAGTCTTACAGACCCCTCTCAAATGGACTCCAGTATTTAGGTATCTTGGTATCTGGATTTCTAGTGATATGGGTTAGTATATCCAGTGTAATGTCCAGCCTGAGATCGATTATCTTAAGAGCCGGATTGGGGTATGGAAAAAGCTGCCATTAACGGTCACAGGTAGAATCAATCTGGTTAAAATGATAATTCAACCAAAATTTCTGTATGCTTGCAGCAGTCGCCGGTCTATATCCCTCATAGTATTTTCCATTCTATTGAGCGTCTCATGGCTTCTTTGGTGTGGGCGGGCAAGAGAGCAAGAGTCAAGCTTACCACTCTGTATTGTTCCCGAGGTTCGGGGGGTCTGGCTCTGCCGAATCTGCGGCTTTATTATTTTGCTTCTCAGCTGGCACATATTGAGGTATTTTTCCGGTCGCGGATGGGTGTGGATCTGCATGATCTAGTCTCTGGGGCAGGTTCTAAGCATACACGGTGCAGTTTCTTTTAGCCGGTAGAAAGTTCGGGGGGTGATCCTCCTTTATTGATACAAGCCATGAAGGTGTGGCGATTCTCATCTCGGATTGGGGGTATATTGGACTGGGATTCATGCACTCCACTTTGGGATAATTTGGATTTTGGTGAGCTGGTTAGGATGGAGGGAGCTGGAGCTTGGCCTATTTACAATACATATTGGACGACTGTATAAGAATGGGATACTATATTCATTTGAGCAATTACGGGGATTACATGAGCTACCTAGGGGTTACTTCTACAGGTATTTGCAGTTAAGACACGCTTTAGTCTCGCAGTTCCGGGGAGCTGCCCCAAGTTTTAATGCAGATTCTTTGAGGGTGCAGCTGTCAAGGTTGGGCCCGAGGCGGCAAATTTCGTCTCTGTATTCATTGTTGTTGGAAGGATCTGGTGTGGGGGGCTTGCCGGAGCTGCGGTGTAGGTGGGAGGGTGATCTCGGGAAAATTAATGATAAGGCATGGGACATTATGTTGTGCAGCCGAAACAGGTCACTGCATTGGTTAAATTTTGTCAGGTTCAGATTTTCCTGCTGCACAGAGTGTATCTTACTCCTTTTCGGCTTTCTAAATTTAACAGGGGTCAGGTGGTTCTGTGTCCTAAGTGTGGGAGTGAGAGAGGGAACTTTTGGCATATGCAATGGGAGTGCCCATTGGTTTCATACTTTTGGGGAGAGGTGGGGGTTTGTATTGAACAGTTGGAGGTGGGAGTATCTGTCTTGACGCCAAAACTATGTATATTTGGTTTGGGCTTGGACAAAAACATCCATAAGCTTATTAGATTGCTCATTAATACGATACTTATGCTGGCGAAAGTGGTCATCGCTAGAAAGTTGATGTCACCGGAAGGCCCGATTTTGAGCAGTTGGATTGATCTTGTTAATGACACAGTAGGCCATGAGAGGTTCATGTACACCAGTAGGAACCTAGTGGATAAATATGAAAGGATATGGTACAGGTGGAGAACATCCCCATATGTTACAGAAGGATTGAGGGAGGTGGAGGTTTCCTAATGCAGTGCTCGGAGCAGATGCCCAGCCGCCCTTACTATTAAGGTCAATGATTTGTACTTTCTATTAATATTACTGCGTTATTACCTCATTGTATCTTGTATTTTGGATAATGTGCATAACCTGGTTTTAAAATCTGAGCTACAATGCATTTTGACTGTGCTATGTATGAATATTTGACACTGCTTATACCCCTGTGTGGGTTTTAGTTGTTATACTTGCCTAATGTTTTGGGCTTTTTTGTTGGTAAATGTAAAAAAGTAAAAAAATGCAATAAAATTTTACTTGATTTAAAAAAAAAAAAAAAGAAGCCCCCTATGAGAACTCCACAGAGTAGTGCGATGAGAACTCCACAGAGTAGAATAGTGTCAAGGCATGTTTCATATGCAATGATGCAAAGAGGATAGGCAATGGACTAACAAACAGAGGAAGAAATGATCAAATGTATCAATCTACACCATGTTCTTTCCAAACAGATGAGTGCAGCATGTGTTGTAACAACCTAAAAAACTCTGCAGCCCTTATTTCCAACAATAAACGGTTCTGGTGTTTCTGTAATGTTGTGGGATGCATATTCCAGGCATTGGTTGGGTGTAGTCATTCCTTTAGAAGGCAAGGTCAGTGCTAATCACTACATAATGATGTAGTGATTAGCAATGTACCTAATAGTCAACTTCCCACCATGCTGCAGTGTTTCTTTCACGGAGGGTCTCTTCCAGAATGACAATGGGGTTCAAGACACTGATGTTATCGATATGTCATGGCCTTTTCAGTCCCCAGATCTGCACTCAATCAAGCATTTATGGTATAGTCTGCAACATCATCTGAGACACCATGTTACTGCGCCATTAGCCAGGCGTCAGTAGAGTAGCTTTCTTGTGGGAAAATGGTTCTGCACAATTCCAGAAATTTGTAGATAGTGACCTACGTGATCGGTATTCTTACATTTTTTTGTCCTCTATCTGTAACTTTTACAAAAAGATAATGTCCTTCAAGGGATCATACCGTGTCAACGCAAAATGATATTTCGAAAATCACCAAATCTTAGCTCCAAATTGACACATAACCATCTACCTATTATATCAAACCCTCCTACGTAGTTATCTGAGATAGTTCCCAAGCATGGTTTTTACTATTGTGGTATATGTACAAGCTGAAAATCATTGGGATATCGGATTAACAAACCAGTATGCACGTTTAGATCTCAACAAACAATGGACACCTTCAACATCAATAGTCACTTAACCCGGCGGTTCCCAAAGTGTGCGCCGCGGCTCCCAGGGGTGCCGCGGCGCTGTCACAGGGGTGCCGCGGGCCAGCCATAGAAAAACCAAACAACACATAAACTTACCAATCCGCGCGGTGCCGGGACCCAGCACCCACCTCTCTCACGCAGTTTGTCACTGAATTCAGTGACAAGCTGCGTGAGAGAGGTGGATGCTGGGTCCCGGCGCCGCGCAGATTGGTAAGTTTTTGTATTGTTTGTTTTTTCTATGGCTGGGGCGCGGCAGAGGGGACAGAGGAGGGGGGACAGCGTGGCAGAGGAGGGGGGACCAGCGTGGCAGAGGAGGGGGGACCAGCGTGGCAGAGAGCAGCAGAGGAGGGGGGACCAGCGTGACAGAGGGCAGCAGAGGTGTTGGGACCAGCATGACAGAGGGCAGCAGAGGTGTTGGGACCAGCTAGACAGAGGGCAGCAGAGGTGGGGGGACCAGCGTGACAGAGGGCATCAGAGGTGTTGGGACCAGCGTGACAGAGGGCAGCAGAGGTGTTGGGACCAGCATGACAGAGGGCAGCAGAGGTGTTGGGACCAGCGTGACAGAGGGCAGCAGAGTTGTTGGGACCAGTGTGACAGAGGGCAGCAGAGGTGGGGGGACCAGCTTGACAGAGGGCAGAGGAGGGGGGGCAGCGTGAGATAGGGCAGAGGAGGGGGGGCAGCATGAGAGAGGGCAGAGTAGGGGGGGCAGCATGAGAGAGGGCAGAGGAGGGGGGGCAGCGTGAGAGAGGGCAGAGTAGGGGGGGCAGCATGAGAGAGGGCAGAGGAGTGGGGACAGAATGAGAGAGGGCAGAGGAGGGGGACAGCGTGAGAGGGCAGAGGGGGCAGCGTGAGAGAAGGCAGAGGGGGCAGCGTGAGAGAGGACAGAGTGTCTGGATGCAGAGGGGGCAGAGTGTCTGGGGGCAGAGTGTCTGGATGCAGAGGGGGCAGAGTTTGAGGGGGCAGAGTGTCTGGGGCAAAGGGGGCAGAGTGTCTGAATGCAGAGGGGGCAGAGTGTCTGAATGCAGAGGGGGCAGAGTGTCTGAATGCAGAGGGGGCAGAGTGTGAGGGGGCAGAGTGTCTGGGGGCAAAGGGGGCAGAGTGTCTGAATGCAGAGGGGGCAGAGTGTCTGAATGCAGAGGGGGCAGAGTGTGAGGGGCAGAGTGTCTGGATGCAGAGGGGGCAGAGTGTCTGGATGCAGAGGGGGCAGAGTGTCTGGGGGCAGAGTGTCTGGGGGCAATAGGGGCAGAGTTTCTGGATGCAGAGGGGGCATTTTTGCATACAACTAAATAAGTATTTCTGTCCTGACCTAAATACTTATTACAATTTTTTTACACAACCACTTCTAAAACAGGACTGCTCAGTGATTATTTTGGAGGGGTGCCTTGAAAAAATTATGGAGACTCTAAGGGTGTCGCGAACTGCAAAAGTTTGGGAACCACTGGCTTAACCTGTGATTCTCAGAATGTCATTTATTTATTGGAATGTCCTTGCAAGATCCAATATGTAGGTTGTACAATTCGTAAATTAAAGGTACTAATTTAGGAGCACATCAGAAACATCAGGAAGGGATTCACACTTCATAGCATTTCCAAATATTTTTCCGAACACCATAATTGTAATCCTACAGGTTTGAAATGTATGGCGATATCATCAGTGAAACATAATTGTAGAGGAGGTAATTCCCTTAGGAATGTAAATAAAGAGGAGGTCAGGTGGATTTATAAATTGAAAACTTTGGCACCTGCTGGCCTCAATATAGATTTAGAATTGAAATCTTTTTTATAAATAGGTTGATCTTCTTTTGTAAGTTTTATACGTATCATGTTTATCTAACAATTATTTTATATATTTTATGATTTAATATGCGTTTTGTGCTTTTGTATTTATTTGTATCATATTGTAATTATTTTAGTTCGACAAGACCCTCTTCTTTTATGTGGGTTATGTTTAGATTGTCAGTAGAAGCAGTTATTTGCATAATGTGGTTTAGTATTAACATGTAAATGGTGATAATGTATAATTTGACTAGGTGATGCCCCCACTAGTATTTATGGTGAGTTTATATGATATATATTTATTTTTGGTCTATTTTAACCATTATTATATTTAGGTATTTTCTAATGAATGTAATTATTTACTGTTGTTTATTTATTTATCAATTTGTATACATCAATGGGAGATGACATATGAGGTCAGGTAGTGCATATGTAGGCATTATAACTATTACTGATACATTTAAGTTGTACATGCAACTACTATTGCCACTAATTAGAATTTCAACAATTTGTTGTTGCTGATTAAATACCGTTTTGTTACATATATGGCATGACCTATTACGTAAGGGATCCAATCAAGGAGGGTCTATTTAAAACGGACAGCCATCATGATTATATTGCTCTTGAAAAAGTTCTGTTAATGAGAACGAAACGCATTGAGCTGTTTAGATCTCATTTTAACCACTTACCTAGATGGCTCTTTTGAGCTCTGTATATGATTTATTGTTTTATTGTGACAGCCTCAGCGGACAATAATTTAAATAAAGTTGTTTGTAATCGTACCCGGCTACCCTTCCTGCTATTCCCCTAGAAGACTTGGCATTATATGCACACAAACCTACATACGCATCTACTCTATGTTCGGGTAACCGATGCTGACAGCTGGTACCGACCATATGGACAGAGGAGCAACTTTCCTTATTTATATGTAAGTAGCAGATGCTCCTTTTTTGGGGTGATATACATCAGATACTGACCTCGGTCTTTTTATCATTGCATGTCCAATTGGATTATAAACCGTGGGATATTACACATATTGGGACGGAATATTCTCTGCTATACATGGATTACGTTTTTGATTATTATATAATTATTTTGTTTTACAGCGATCAACATATTTGTATGGAATTACAGACTTTCTCTCCTAGTCATAACCATTATAACATTGATGACCTTTTTTCATTGCATTCACGTCCATATGTGATTATGTTCAGTTTCACTTGTCATCTATGCATTTTGTGGATTTGCTGTGCGCTATAGAATTGTTGTTATTTTGGCACATGAGAGTTCCCAGTCTGTATCTAGCTACACCCTAGTCTGACAAACTTTTGCCAACAGAAGACGGATTTGGTGTATTGTTATGCATTTGTAAACTACTTTTACCAAAAAGCAGTCTAAATATCTTTTAAAAATACAATTTTTTTATCCAAATTCAAAGACCTTTAAGACCATTTTGCAGGGTTTGGGCTACAGAGACAAATAAGCATCAGGTATATCTTAGCTAGAATATACTATACTTGGGGAAGCTCAGGAACATGCACATCAAATGATGATATGAAACATCTATATTTCAATGATACATTAATTGGCAGCAACTTAGTCTAGCAAACATATTTGTAAAGTGTATGTCACACATTTTGACAATAGTTTGTTCTGTATCTGAAAAAAGTGTGGTTAATCACAATCACTCTCCTCCTACCTATCCTATGCTCACCCTGCCACGAAACAGAGGAATGGACGTGGTAGAGGAGTCTCATATTATGCACCCAATGTGATTTTACCAGGCCCCCTTCTAGTGCGCAGGCCACTGCTTCAACACACTTTATCACAATTTGGACTGGAACCAAACTTGGGAGGTATTTATATGTGTTTGTACGTCCTTAAATATTACACCCTATTGGCATATCACACCTTAGTGATCAATGTACATGTGGAAAATGGAACATTCTTGGGGCCAAGTGGTTGATTTCTATTCAATATAAATATTTAATGAATCTGTCGTGTTTGGTACTTGTAAAGAAAATATTTTGGCCTAAATTGCCAAGATTTGCTTTTCAGCAACATTCAGCTAATATTGTTTAAACCATTTTATCACCCTTTCACTTTTTGTATATCATCATATTCACACTTGCAATAATGCCCACACTTTCATTACTAAGTTTTGTTGTAAATTAAATACGTTTTGCATTTCATATAATATCTTTATATGCTATACTGAAGCACAGTGCAACCAAACATTTTTTTACACAGATCAAGCACACATACACTGTATGTGAATAATAGTTGATTTTATTAGGAGCTTAATTAAATTATTACATGTTGAAAACTGAAGAAGATATTATTAGTCTTGCTTCCTCATGCTGTTGCAGGGATGTTAACTTGTAGCTTGAAACTCCTTTAATGTAGTTGTATAGATGTTTCAGTGGTAACCCTTGCCCAAAGCATCAGCCACCACACTAAATGCCTTCTCAAAGGCAGCCTGTATTTCAGGGGTAAAAGCTTCATGGAAGGTACGAGCCAAGACAATGACCAGAACCTTTCCAAAACGCTGAAAGAGACACAAATATATTAAGTTTATCATTTAAAATACCTACAGCATTGTAATAATAGTATGTTTTACATGTATTTAATGTAAAGTTGAATTACAATGTTGTTAGCAATGATTAGTATATATTGGAAAATCATTGCTACATTGAATCATCTTTAGTAATTTAGATTTAATGTCTCTTTGGAAATCATGTATAACATTTTTAAAATGCAGTGTGAGGTGAAAACAAGGTATTGAATACAAGTACAGAGTTTATAATTATATGAAATTAATCTAACATCTAAGTGTATATTTAATAATTTACCTTGAAGTTGGCTGGATCCACATGCAGCTTTTCAGAGTGATACTGGCTCAGCTTGGCATAATGCCCCTTGACATTGTCCAGGTGATGTAGGGCTTCTCCAATAGAGCGCACAACCTTTTCACCATGAGCTATGACCTTGGGGTTGTGGCAGATGGCTTCAGCAGAGCCCAGGTTACCAAAGTTAGGGAAGTATCTTTGAGTCCAGGGGTAGACACAAAGAAGCCTGGTGAGATAAAATATTTATATATATATATATATATGATATATTGCCAGACAAGAAATAGATGCGTGATACTATCCAGAACTATATATGCCATAAGTGACATATTTAATAAGTTAATGTTAATAAAATTCTGTGCTGTATGGTATGAACACAGGAGAACAGCCTTATATAGAAAGAAATCATGTCACCCAATACATATAAATTAATTATACTAAGGTATTTTATTTTGTTTTTGCTGCTATTTACCTGGAAAGACATTCTCCTCCAACATCCTTGGGATTTATTTGACTCCAGATAGAATTAATGCACTTAATCTCGCTATCTTCCCAGTGGACCATGGTGAGTGCTTTGGTATTTTGTGTTGAGCCTCTGAGAAAAGAATCTGGTGTTTTGCTCTCCTAAGCACTTGGTTTAAATAGAGTGTACATGGCCCTTCCTTCCCTCTATCTATTGGCTGCAGTGAAACACTTAGCTCCACTCCTCCTCATACACCTCTGCTCCACCCCCCCCCATTAAGCTGCTAACTAAAACTATATTACTTAAATATTTATTTTATATTTATTTAGAAAATATCTTGACAATTGATGGATGTAGGTTAAATTGAGAAGCAGTAAATATGTTTTGATACTTCTAATCTATTCCTATGTTCAGAAAAATACATTGACATTAATAATACATTACTTTGTATGATATACAATGGTTCCCAAACTTTGTGATGTTGTGACACATAAGTCAACACAGATGCAATTAGTACAATTAATGTATCTGTTAAAACACTAATGTTTGAACATCGCAAAACCAGAATATTGTATAAATTTATGCATGTCTGAACATCAAAAGTAAATACAGCTGATTTGTTTTCATTTGTAATTAAAGTAAAATATTTATTGCATATATTCAACATATTTTAAGTTTTCCTGTTTTTCCCATTCTTGTGAAATATCCATCCTGATATAGTGACATGTGTAATCTTCCTATAGTAGCAAATGAATTAATGTAAAGACAGACAAACGTATGATTTATAATAAACAAGTGACATTGTATAAACTCACGTGAATTATATTTGTACAAATATTGTTTTGTTTTCATTTAATTAGAAACACAATTGGATTAAAAGGTATGGTATATTATACACTTTAAAATATAAAGTTTTTTGAAGTTATCCTGTGCTAAGCTAAGGGGCGCTGAGAGAGGGGTTGGTACAAAGTAGCCCCAAAGTTTAGGGGGAGGATTGGGCTCCGAGGAGTGTCTCAAGAAGTGGCCATACCAGGATTACTTTTGACGGCCCTGGTTATACTAAACTAGGAATTACTCCTAGATCCTTAAGCTTTGGATCATTCATTAAGCAATTTTGTGTGTGCAAGGGGTAGTAGGGAGGTATGACTACAATGTCTGCCATTAGTTAAGAGCAGTTGGGAAAAAGTACATACTAGCAAGCAGTACAATATCAATTTGTTAAATGACTTAAACTAGTCACTATAATGCTTTGTATGATATAAACAGAGGCAATGAACATGTTTCCTATACATAGTATATATAACATTATTTTTTATTTTGGTTTTTAGGAACTTGTAATCCCCAGTTACAAATGTTACCAAGGTAAAATGTTTTATTTTAGGTTTACATCACTTTTGTCTTAAATTACATATAATTTTAAATAAGCATGATGGCATGTATAAATGTACTTGTGGTGCACGTAAACGGGGTAGAAAGAGTTTAAAATAAATCCAATTTTTTACTTCTAGTTTGTTTTAAATATTATTTAAGCATTTGATGCTAGTAAAGTACATGTATTCGCACAACTTTAATTTTGTTAGTACGCTCTCTTCCCCCCCCAGGAGAAGTATGGAGATCCCTGGCCAGGAACATTTACGGTTCAGCAGAACTCCTCTCCTCCATCACTGCACAGGGTATTTTCTCAACATGGATAAGTCATATATTAACAGCACTGTTTCTAACACAGGCGCTATCACAACACTATTTGCATCTCCCCTTTGTCCTAGTTTTCATGAAGGGGATTATCCAACACAACACTGACTGGTGTCAGTTCTGCCATACTGTGATGTCCTTGATTTGGGACCTCCACAATTTTGCTACTTGGGGTTTTTACTAATAATTTACCTTGGACTTTTCTCTTAAGTACCATATAGTAGACATATCAACTGAGTATGAAATATATTTTTATGTAAAATATATGTATAGCTTTGTATTACCACTGTGTTGCAGATCTAAAAATAATTGCTCAACCAACAATCTATAGATTATTACATTATTCAAAGCTCTCCATGAATTTGATTAACTATCGCATATGTTATTTTGTTGTTAATGCTTTGCCATAATAACAACAGCTGCCATTTATCTTCAAGTGTACATTTTGTCTATAGATTGCTGAGAGAAATGTAAAATAATTGTGTAATGTCTTGATTTTAACTATATACATTTCTTTAAAATGACATTATTTATAGGTAATATATTTTATTTGTAAATCTCCAACATATTCTGCAGTGCAGAGTTGGAACTAACAAGCATTGGTTGCCGTACAGCAACAGAGCATGAGGCAAATATAATTTGGGGAAGTCTACAGCCTCGCACCCACCAGAGTCAATTTTATATTATTGTTAGGTAATGCACGAAGGTGGGTCTGAAAATAGAAACCATTGTTTCCAATGACGCCATACCGACTACTCATGTTACTTGTGTTCAGGATCATTACAAGTTTCCGATCGCTGCCTGCTGTATGCAATTCATTTAAAAGGGAATAAGATAACTTTTTTTGCATACAGTGATGATTTGATATAGCAGCATCATTATAAAATAATGTTTTATTTATTGTTTGTTAATTAATAGATTTGTTTAAATTTAGGTAAAAAAATAACAATGCAGTTTATTATATTGTTGTTTTTGTAATAAAGCATTGCACTTTTAAACAGTGTTTCTCATACTGGGTTCCGCAGAACCCCAAGATTCCGCCAAAGGGTGTCAGGGGTTCCTCAGGATTACATTGTGCAATAGAGGAAAAAATCCACTGCTGCTTCACACCAGAAGATGCTGCGGAAAATTCTATGCCTTGTTTATAGCACGGCTTGGGAGGGTGATGGGATATGTAGAGGTAGGGGTTCCTCCTAGTTCCTCTGTAGATTTATCATTTAGAGCCATCTAACTTGCTTTGGTGTATTGATACTGGTGCCACTGAACATTACAGTGAAAGTCTTCAGCAGGTTATAGTACTACCAAAATAGAAAATATGATGTTATTTCATTATCCATATGCAAAATTAGGCTGGGATACGTTTTTCTGAATGGGAGAATTGCGACAATTGTGACAATTAGTATAGCGACAGAAAAATTCTGAAACACACAGAGAACATTTCCGACATGGCTCATATAAATTCAGACTACAGAAAAAGATGGCAGTCACCATTTTAGGTGACGACAATTCCCACTGCCAGCATTTTCTGTAGACGGAATTGATATGATCCGTGTTGGAAATGTTCTCTGTGTGTTTTACAGTAAGTCTGTATTTCTTTCATGTCGCCCTTATAGTAATTAGGAATAGGAATACTAAATAGGAATATTTCTGTCGCTATACTAAGTGTCACAATTGTAGCATTTGGAATAATGACTACCACAGCAAAATATGCTATAAAAGTTTTGATCTTGTAGTAACATAGGAGAATGGCAACTAAATATAACCTAATGAAACCATTAATACTGTCACACACTTTGGACCCTGCTGCTTCTATTTGCTGGCTGAGGTTGCTCTAACTTTGATATTAATAGCAATTTCATACATGATGACGATACAATAGGTTACAATTATACAAAGAAATAAAAAACTATCTTAAGCACTGTACAAATATAAGAGTTGTACCACTTTTGCAGTTGATATTTTTACATGTATCTTCTTATTTCTTAAAAAAAATGTAATTAATAAAAAAATAAGAATGTACAATAACAGACAGCAGTTTGTTTCGCCTTCATTATTTTGGCTTACAGCCATCTGACCATGAAAGAGCGTTTGAGGTTACCACACACCCAAAACCTGAAAAATAAGAGATAAAAACGCCCTTTTTGGGAATTTTGATAAAGTTTTAATGTGCACAGCTGATAAATTATTTTAGAACACGCCAATGTCTGCACACCTTCAATTGAAGATTGCATGTCATGCTGAACATTTTGAAATGCCAAGAAAAAAATACTGTATCACCATAAAATGTGGGCCAAGCTACTATAAACAAATAACGTATATTTAAAGCTGCACTACCAGTATGTGTAGTAGTAGTTTGATTTAGAGTTTAGTGCCCCATAAAATATGTGCTTTATAGTTATATATAAATTTATAATAACAGTGATACTAATGAAAAACAGACCAATAGATAGATACTCCAATATAAGAATCTTGCCTAATGTCTACCACCCCTTAATTACCCAAGTCACATCTAGCCATTCTGATCTCTGCCCTTTCACGTAATCTTTGTCTCCTTGCCATATGTCTGACCCCTTTGTCTCGACTGCTTTTGCCGCTGCCCTGTTATATCATCCGTATGTGTGTGCGATGTCTGCTGCCTTCTAGTCTCACACCTGCCCCCCTTTGTGCCACAAATGTTACTTGTAATAACAGTTTGGGATATAACGTACTTGATTCACAATTGTATTGATGAATATTGAATATGCATTAAAGTTGCTTGGTACAACCAAATCAAGGATCAGGTGAAGGATTGTGCTATGAAATGTTGTACATATTCTATGCAGCCCCTGCTCCTCTGGGTGCCTCCATGTACCTGGTTGATTCGGACTCCATAAAGTCAATTGCAAGAAGACACACTCACAGGTAAAGGGGAATAAGCCACTTGGCACATTTATTGGTATAAAGGCCTAGTAACCTGTAACCTGACACCTTGTATTATGAGTAAAAGTTTTTCTCTATAAACAGCAATGGACACAGGTGTAACTATGGCGCTTTAAGGGTTAGTGTGACGAATGCAAAAACTTGAAATAGAACTTAATTTATACAATGGAATACCATGCGCAATAGAAACAAACGCCTGTCTTTACAATGCCAATGTGAAGCACATGCAGGAGGGAAATGACAATAATACATAAGTGTTGTGATAATACACTGGTAATAACTCCTTTAGTGAAGCAGAACTACATAGCAATAAAGCAGATTTACACTGTTAATATATTCAAGAAATTACAACCTGAATCAGCAATGATAATAGGGATTGTAGTCCACGTTTTGCTTTTTCGTGGGAGGAGGAGGCTAGGTGAGCATGTAGTCTGTTCAGTGCGTGGGGCAACTGGAGTCTTAACACACACACACACACACACACACACACACACACACGTAGGTACTATTCCTGAACTAGTACAATTGGTGTAGTGGAGAGGGGGGAATTAGTCTCTTAAACAGCAGTCACTACTAAGTGTATGTGACTAGATCACTTATAAGTAACTTATGGTATAAATTTATTTAAAGAAAATAGCGCAGGGTGCTTATTTATATGATTGGAAATGCACTCATGCCTAAGGTATATTTTTTTATTTCTGGTAAGCATTTATTTGAGGCAGTCTGTGTGTAGTTTCTAGAGGATGTCCTCATTAAGGCTAATTAAGTCTATTCAATGTGAGTGACCAACACTTGAGCACACCACAGGAGGTCGTTACTGTGAGTTTCTGAGTAGCTTTTCTTAAGGGTCTTAGAACCTGTCTGAATTTTGTAAACATCACATGATGTAGGATATCACAGAAGTGTAAGTTTTGTTAAGTATAAATTGCATTTAAAATCTAAAAACATCCTGAGATCTGATGGAAATCTGAGGAAATCAGTTTGATGTGGAAGTTAAATTGTGTTAGATGCAGGATTAGAGTACATCCTGATGTTAATGTTTGAATGACATATTGCAGTCTGTGCGGAGCCTTCTCTGATCAGTGGGATGGCTTACCCCTGCCAAGACTAGTCTCTAAAACTGTATAAAAACAGAGCCCTTGTACACTGGAATGTATCATTCTGAAGTTCCATCTGACCTGACCACTGATACCTTTAATCAGTGAAACTGTCCTTGTCATGACACTTTTACTAAATAAACATCACTCTGCTGCAAGACCCTGCTTGATAACTTCTTCAATATTGCTGTATTCCTGTGACCTACAGGTTAGACCCTAAATCTAATCCGTCCTCTAGCTGTTCTGAAGTTTGGACCCAGCTCCTAGTACCACCATTCTGCCCGCTACCCAGCAGCTATTGCCAGTGTGATAGGCCAGGGGGTATCCATCCACAGCACCCTGATCCATAGTAAGTGGTCAGGGTACCAGCCCAGGTGTACCAGCACAGGAGTATACTAGCACCGACAGTTACCCAGAAAGAACGTGGTTCTAGATGCCATAAAGGAGTCCAGTGGTGGCAGAAGGCTCCTCCTATTGTGATAGGAGGGGCATATTCGGAATAACGAAAGGGGACGGTGGCAAAGTAAGCCCAACTGGTTCCCAGCAACAACAGACAGGGTGGCATAGGAGGTCCATCCTGTCACAGTGTATGATTAGGTGTGATTTGGTGAGGGCGCAGTACAGTCATGGGCAAAAGTTTTTAGAATGACACAAGTATTGGTTTTCACAAAATTTGCTGCTTCAGTGTTTTTAGACATTTTTGTCAGATGTTGCTATGGTATACTGAAGTAAAATTACAAGCATTTCATAAATGTCAAAGCCTTTAATTGACAATGGGTCTTATTCATTAAGGAACTTAGACAAGAAATTTCTTACTTAAGTCTTCTGGACAAAACCATGTAAAAATGAAAGGGGTGAAAATTAGTTTGCTACTTTGCACATAAATTAATTACTGACTGTTTTTTCATGTAGCACACAAATACTTGATACCTTATTTGTACACTGAAATTTAAAGTTGATATTTGTGTGCTACATGAAAAAACAGCCATTATTTAACTTATGTGCCAAATAGAAAACTAGACTTCACTCCTTTCATTTTAACATGGTTTTGTCCAGGAGACTTAAATAAGAAATTTCTTGCCTAAGTTCTTTAATGAATCAGGCCCAATTACATTAAGTTTATGTAAAGAGTCAATATTTGCAGTGTTGACCCTTCTTTTTGAAGACCTCTGCAATTCGTCCTGGCATGCTGCCAATCAACTTCTTGGCCACATACTGACTGATGGCCGCCCATTCTTTCCTAACCAATGCTTGGAGTTTGTCAGTCCTCACCAGTTCAATCCCTGTACCTTTTTCAGAATATCAGTCTGTCCCTGATGTTTTTCCTGGAGGGGAGTGGCTTGTTTACTGGCCTTCTTGATACCTGGCCTTCCTCCAAAAGTCTTCACCTCAATGTATGTGCAGATGCACTCACACCTGCCTGCTGCCATTCCTAAGCAAGCTCTGCACTGGTGGTGCCCCGAGCCCTGCAGCTGAATCAACTTTAGGAGACGTTTCCGGCGCTTGCTGGACGTTCTTGGGTGCCCTGCAGCCTTCTTCATAAATATTAAACCTCTCTTGAAGTTCTTGATGATCCGATAAATAGTTGATTTAGGTGCAATCTTACTAGCAGCAATATCCTTGCCTGTGAAGCCCTTTTTGTGCAAAGCAATGATTGCACGTGTTTCCATGCAGTTAACCGAGAAAGATCAATGATTTCAAGCACCACTCTGTATTTAAAGCTTCCAGTTTGTTATTCTAACTATCAGCATGACAGAGTGATCTCCAGCCTTGTCCTCGTCAATACTCTCACCCGTGTTACCGAGAGAATCACTGACCTGATGTCAGCTGGTCCTTTTGTGGCAGGGCTAAAATGCAGTGGAAATGTTTTTGGTATAAAGTTCATTGTCATGGCAAAGAGGGACTTTGAAATTAATTGCAATTCATCTGATCCCTCTTCATGATATTCTGGAGTATATGCAAATTGCCATTATAAAAAGGCAGCAGAATTTGTGAAAAATAATATTTGTGTCATTCTCAAAACTTTTGGCCATGACTGTACACACTATACAAGTCTTACAAGATTTACCGTCAGATCTGTGCCCTTCATCTGTCATAAACATCTGCTGAAACAACAAACAACTAAAAAAAAATTGGATCTCAATAGTAATCTATGTACAGCCCCCTGAATCCAAAAATTGCTCAGTTTTTGAAGCAGAGGGGCAACATATGATTAACAGAGGAAGAACAATGATTTTAAGCACTACCCTACTTTTAAAGCTTCCAGTCTGTTATTCTAACTCAATCAGCATGACAGAGTGATCTCCAGCCTTGTCCTCGTAAATACTCTCACCTGTGTTAGTGAGAGACTCACTGACCTGATGCCTGCTGGTCCTTTTGTGGCAGGGCTGAAATGCAGTGGAAATGTTGTTTTTGGGATCAAGCTCATTGTCATCACTAAGAGGGACTGAGGCAGCAGACTTTGTGAAAAATAATATTTGTGTCATTCTCAAAACTTTTGGCAATGACTATAGTCTTAGCAATGTAGGGCAATCCAGGGCAGTACCTCTGTCTCAAACAGACTGCCCCAAGGGCATAGAACTCTGTATGAGCTGCAGTGCAGAGTTAGGAATGCTCTTCTCAATAGGACAGACTCATTCACTGTATAAGAATATGGCAGACATCAGCTTGAGTTATCTGAACTGAAGATTATTAGACTAAATTCCAGATTTTATTTTGCTTGAAGGTTCTCTGAAGGTTATTATGACATCCTGTTCATCTTTAGAATCAGGAAATTCCTCTTGAAATATACATAAATGCCCAGAAAAGTATTGTACTATAAGATTTCCAAATTTATGTTATGAACACCTTTCATCCGAGGAGGGATCTTTCTACTGATGTATATGATTTTTTTTGGATTGCTTAGTGAAAACTATCTCTCCATATAGGTTGATAAGGTAGTTTTATAATGTAATATTTATTCATTCATAATATCTAATTGGAGTGCAAAACGCTACAATTTTTTTCTTGAAAGAAAAAATGGTAATTCATTACCTGTATTAGTAGATTATTTTGGATTTTATTGGGTAAATTTCACGTGGTCAAATTGGGGAAGAGTGCAAGCCATCAATACAGTTCAATATGCCTCTCATATATATCACTAGAGATATCTCACAGTCATCACTGTTCCTTGCTATGACATGGATAAATATTAGAAGAAGAATGGAAAAGACATTTTATAGAAGATAAAGCTTGTATTCTGAATTTTTCACATTTTTCATGTTTTGAACATATTACATTTTATGTTTCCATTTAAATAATACAGCAAGTGGGTCACAATGAGTTATGGGGAAATTTACTGCCTCAAGGAAAATTGTTTTGTCAATGTGAAACTTACACAACATGAATAAATAATTTTTGTCACATATGAAAGATTGTAGTAAAAACTAATAAAACAATGGGTTTTAATATACCCATTCTTTACCTAGTTCCGCAGCATAACAAATAAGGGGCTCATGTTAAGTTGAACGTAAATTATGTCCTTTGCTTGTAATATGATTTTTTACATCTGAGCATGCGCACAAACTACTAATTTTGTAATTAGTCCTTTTAGCGCTTGTTGAGAAGTAAAAGCTACTATACACCAAGAGCGCAATTTGGGTTCAACTTAACATGAGCCCCTAAGTGGTTATTCCTCTATACAGAAGACACATAGTAATGTTTATCTAGATGTATTCTGCTAAGAGAAATTATAGAAATAGTGTCAGGTTTCATAAAATGTAATAAGAGGTAGAAATAAGCACATAACAATAAAAGATTCCCTATCACTGAAATATATCTTAGGAAATTTTAATATTTTGTTTTTTTTTAAAACATCAGAATTTTGAAAGGATATAATAAACGTTTAGTTTTTGTTGTGCCACGTCATTCATTTCCACATGATCAGACTCACTGATGGATCCATAGTCTGACGCCAATTCTTGAGCCAATCCCTACCCTATCCCAGGAGTGCCTCAATAT
The DNA here is from genome assembly GCF_038048845.1 of Mixophyes fleayi. Classification (NCBI taxonomy): domain Eukaryota; kingdom Metazoa; phylum Chordata; class Amphibia; order Anura; family Limnodynastidae; genus Mixophyes; species Mixophyes fleayi. The sequence goes on from NC_134408.1 coordinate 59,298,033, forward strand.
AAAAATAGTCTTTTCTCTTCTTCATGAAACAGTAGGATACAACTACTACTTGAGAGTACCCATATCGCACAAGATTTATTTTTTACATTGAACACAATGGACATGTAGCTATATGAAAGGACTGATACCCTGAGATCTAGTGTGACAGGTCTTTTCTTATTATCCAGATAACTTGTTGCTCCAATAAGGGTTTAAAGAAAGTGTTGTTAGCTGATTTTTGTGATTGACACCCGTCTAATAGATGATATAATGAGTATTCACAAGGACTAAGGATACACCACGTCCACAAGAACCCTAATCCTGATCTGTGAGGTTGTTGCTTATAGGCAGGAAGAACAAAATTCAAACCTGCTGAACATATCATCAGCCCCTTTTATTTCATTGAGTTCAATTTGTGTCCATCTTATTTATATTAGCCATGTTAATTACATTTGCATAGAAGGAAAAAAAGTGTTTGCAGAAATTTTACTAACTTGCAACAAAAATGACTACATGGAGTCAAGTTATGTTATTGCAAATATCTAATGTAATATGAACCATTCCCTTTATTCAATACTCATGTTTGTCTCTGTATTTACTGTTATTACACATTGTACATTTATAGAGATGTTTTTAGTCTTTATTTAAGAATATATGTTTGTTTTCAAAACTTTCTTATTTTCTGTGTGCTTTATGTAGCATATGAACAGTTACATATGGAACATTGGAGATAAACAACAGTGGATATAATATTTTGAACATTTTCAGTACCCATTTGCAACAAGTGTAGTTTATGTGTCAGATATATTTTGCACATGATAGTGTCTCTTGTTTTGGTTGGAAACCTTTTAATGATCGATTCCCTAAAACAACACTTCATTTAAATTTAAAAAAAAACTATCTACAACAAGAATACTAATAAAACCAGATACAAATGACTTAAGTTCAATCCATTTTATTTTTTATATTTCAGCTTGCTGTCTTAATAAGTTTGAATTATATGATGTTACTGCATCATCTGCCATTCTTGATCTCCTTAGCGGTATTTGGATGTCAAACAACACCCAATCCTAGCCAGGAATTTGTCCAGAGCCTGATGAGTGCAACAGTCAAACTTTTTAGAGTGATGTTTAGCAATAACCACCAGGAGGTGGTGAGATAGGAGCTGGATTGGAAAGAGAAACAGTAATAAGATTTAGCTATCACACAAATACAATCATAATGGTCCTACATTGTATAACTAACCATACACAAAAATTCTACAATAGCAGTCACTGATTAACACTCACTGGAAAGTTGCCAGGATCCACTCTCAGTTTAAAGGCATGGAGGTCACTCAGTTTATCCAGGGCTCCCTCAATGTTGTCCAAATGTTTGACAGCTTCAGTCAGAGCTTCAATTACCTTCTTTCCGTGGTTTGCAACCTGTGGAGTAATCTGGTGGCAGTCAAAATCGGGGAAGTAAGTCTTGGTCTGGGGATCGCAAAGGAACAGACTGCAAAAGAAAACGTGAAGCGATAAATCACATGATGCATTCGTGATAGAAATAATATATAAAGACTAGGAGATTCCTGTAATGTAGAAATATGACTATGCACCCATACCACACAGCGACTTCAATCCCATGCACAGCGATTTATCTTACCTGTACAGAGCTTCTCCGCCATACTTTTCAGGATTAGCAGCGACACATGGCCAGATGGCCTGGATGTGTGCCTTGTTCTCAACGCTGAGGGCCATGGTGGTTAGTTATGATGTTCAATGAGTACACTGATGAAGCAGCTCTTCACTGCCGACTTTATATGCGGTTCTTGTGCCGGAATACAGGCGCACGCCTTCTTCATCTATTGGACCGGCCCGAGTCCAGCTCCTCCCGGAGCCACAGCTTCCACACCCATTCATCTTGAATAATCGCCAAGGGAGCAACCTAGCCCGATTCTAATGTTCCCTGAAAGGTCTTAAAATAACGAGAGCACCAGGTTACTGTAAAATAAACAATTATAAAGTCAGTAAAACTTGCAAATACTTTCGGGTTGAGCACAATATATTAACAGAGTATTCCTGAATGAGGAGAAGTACAATATATATATATATATATATATATATATATATATATATATATATATATATATATATATATATATATATGAGATACCCTGGAATATGATGATGGGAATTCATGAACTCCTCAATTTCACATAGTTTCACATAATGTCTGATAGATTAAGACAGTCAAGATAGTGGCCTATTTAGCAAGCATTGTAAAGTGTATAACATGGGTTTCTGCTTAATTTTAAGGTATGTGCTGTCTGATTAATATGAAGTTATCTGGGAAATATATAAATAGGATGAAATTAAAAAGAAGGAAACAAAGCAAAGAAATATCACATTCTTTAACTTGTTTTACAACAATGTTAGTTCCCAGTACCAGAGTATCTAAATTGGGTGTAGGCAGTGCATATTGCTAGTAAGGTACGTTAGCTAACAATTCTATTTGTTTGCTGGTATTGGGTAAGAAAATATATTCTGCATATTTCTGTCACAGTGGTTATATGTGATAATAATTGATGCATAACTAAAAAAAATTATAGATACATGAGTAATTTAGAATATGTATGTATACACTAACTATATCTGATACATATAATCATTACAGTACATTTTATAAGCCATTATACCCTGTACAAAAAAAGTATTGTGATTGGGAGCTCAGAATTGCTACTAAACAAAAACATGGGCGAGCTGCAGATTATTATATAAAATAGTGCTGATGGTTTTAAGGATGAAAATCATACTGACATTTAAGACAAAATATTTATATGTCCTGTATTTCTATACATTTTCATACATGAAATGGATATAGAGGGAATATGTTAATATAGCAACATATGACTACATGTTTTTGTGCAATTTTATTTTGAAATGCAAAGCATCACAGCTTTAAATCTGCAACCCCATTCATACTGCACCAAAATCCCGGGTTTTTGCCGGGGCGAGCTCAAACGACCCGGGTCTTGGTGCAGTATGAATGGTACAAGTCAAAAATCCCGGGTCTAAAAACCCGGGTCTTCAACCCGGGATTTATCGAGGGGTAATTCCCGGGTCGGACCCGGGTTGCCTGCACTATGAATGGTGCAACCCGGGTTTTTAAACCCGGGTTGCACAGAAAACAAGCTGATTGGCTGTCTGCCTGTCTCTGGAGGATGATGTCATCGGTGGGAGCCCGTGGAAGATTCGAGAAGGAGTTTAGGAGAAATGGTGGATGGTGGAGTGCAGATCAAGCTGAAGCAGAATCGGAGTTTGTTGGAGAAAATTGCTTTTATTTCACTGAAAAAGTGTGTGCGTCAAAAAACCAGTCACCTTTCAATGACATCACCATTTTTCAGCCAATGAAAACTGCTCTGGTGATGACTCCCACAAATTGCCAGGGCACAGACTTGTGCAGTATGAATGGGGTCAACCCGGGAAATTCCCGGGTCCGAAGTGCAGTATGAATGGTGTTTCTGAGCTGGGACGCTCCGAGCCCCGCCAAAAACCCAGCTTGAAAAACCCGGGATATTGCCGGGGCGGCAGTATGAAAGCGGTATTATTCCTCTCTCTGGACTCTTGTATTGCATTTTATTTGTGATGGGGAAGAAAATGCATCCAGTATGTTTAGAATAGGGTATAAATTACACTGTCATCAGAGTTATGTAAAATATACACTTATGTTTGGATCTAAAGAGTGTTAATATGTTATTTATGTTCAACAGATAAATCATAGCACACAATTTTACATGTTTACTTTTTTTATTGTCTTGAAATAAATATATGGCATGTGGCACACAAACCAGCGTATATCTGCAGTTACAGTGCTTCCGGAAACAGCGCTTAACTTTTTCCACATTTTGTTATGTTACAGCCTTATTCCAAAATGGAATAAATTTTCTTTTTTTCCCCTCAAAATTCTACACACAATACCCCATAATGACAACTTGAATTTTTTTTTTTGAGATTTTTCAAATTTAATAAAAATAAAAAACTAAGAAATCACATGTACATAAGTATTCACAGCATTTGCTCAATACTTTGTTGATGCACCTTTGGCAGCAATTACAGCCTTGAATATGATGCCACAAGCTTGGCACACCTATCTTTGGGCATTTCGCCCATTCCTCTTTGCAGCACCTCTCAAGCTCCATCAGGTTGGAAGGGAATCGTCGGTGCGCAGCCATTTTCAGATATCTCCATAGATGCTCATTCGGATTCAAGTCTGGCCTCTGGCTGGGTCACTCAAGGACATTCACAGAGTTGTCCTGAAGCCACTCCTTTGATATGTTGGCTGTGTGCTTAGGGTCGTTGTTCTGCTGAAAGATGAAACGTCGCCCCAATCTGAGCTCTCTGGATCGGGTTTTCATCCAGGATGTCTCTGTACATTGCTGCATTCATCTTTCCTTCTATCCTGACTAGTCTCCCAATTTGTAGAATGTACTAAATAAATAATAGCTAGAATCTGATTGGTTGCTATAGGCAACATCTCCACTTTTTCAAACCCGCAGTTTAGTTAATATATCCCTTAGACTATAAATTTACGACAAAGTGTAGTAGTCAGGTCTACAAAATAAAAAAATTGTTAAGTTTGTCTCTAAAATGTTTAGTTGGAATATCCAAACAGCTCTTCCACATCATGAAAATGTTTATTAACTTCACAAAGAAATATTGTTTCTTTCTCTTAAATAAGCCTACGGGAGGTGTGTGGTCAAATCCGCAGTTTAGTAAATATACCCCTAAATCTTAGAGCATACATAATGGCAGCGTCCATTAGGTGTAGGTATTGGGTTCACTCTAAGAGCTCTGAAGACCACCTTACAAGTTGCAACTATGGTAAGATCAGTTTGTTGCCATTTTTGATTCTCACAACTTGCATTGTTTCTCCATTGCGATCAGATGCTTCCCAAAATATTGAGGACCCTTTATAGAACAGTATGATGCTTTGTATGCACAAGTGCAGCTAGTTTTCCATTGGAGCAGACCATCATTATGTATGACTATCTTAGCAGACACTTGCATGACATATTGCATATTTTTGGTCCATCACTAAAATGTTAATATCTGTAAAACTTAAAACCTCACATGAATTTGCTGCCTACTATCACATTTAAGTCACCACTCACCTAAACTATTGCTCCCGTTACCGACATTTTAAAATGAAGTAACTCAAGTCATCAAGGAGACATTGGGCCTGATTCATTAGCAGACTGATCTGCTGATTTTGTGTGGATAGTATGCAAAACCACTTTGCGCATGCCCAGAACCGGGAGTTAAGTAATCAAAACAGTGACTTTATATGTAGCGTTTTCATTAAATTCATGCGCAACACTTATACAAGCTCTGGGTCATGTCTAAGTCCAAAAGCTATAGCGGCAACGTGGAATAAGCCATGATCAACTCTGAAAAAACACTGTTTTTTAAAAAAAAAACCTGATCACAACTAAATATGCAGACCGTACACCTGCATACACTTCTCTCATAACAAACCACTATGAACAAAAGGCTTCTTTTTATTAATGGCCAAAATTATAACATTTTCAATTTTATAAAAAAATCAAAATGATTATTGGGAATGTCTAGTGGTTTATGTATAATATCTAATAGTTAGCCAATAACTTTATTTTCCTGTTTTTTGTTGTTGACAGGTTTTCTCTTATGGTTTTATTCTTTCTAAACTGTATGTAATCTTTTGGGAGCCATAATAATGCTTCTCTATTTTAAAATGTTGTTATGTGCCTGTGGCATAGTTTTTCACATGCTTCATTTCATGTCATTTTTGGCTTGACTTGGCTGTGTACAGTCATGGCCAAAAGTTTTGAGAATGATACAAGTATTGGTTTTCACAAAGTGTGTGACCCTTCTTTTTGAAGACCTCTGCCATTTGCTCTGGCATGCTGTCAATGAACTTCTGGGCCACAATGCTTGGGGGTATATTTACTAAACTGTGGGTTTGAAAAAAATGAAGATGTTGCCTAAAGCAACCAATCAGATTCTAACTGTCATTTTGTAGTATGTACTAAATAAATGCTAGCTAGAATCTGATTGGTTGCTATAGGCAACATTTCCATATTTTCAAACCCGTAGTTTAGTAAATATATATACACCTTGGAGTTTGTCAGAATGTGTGGGTTTTCGTGTGTCCACCTGCCTCTTGAGAATTGACCACAAGTTGTCAATGGGATTAAGGTCTGGGGAGTTTACTGGACATGGACCCAAAATTTTGATGTTTTGATCCCCGAGCCACTTAGTTATCACTTATGCCTTATGGCAAGGTGCTCCATCATGCTGGAAAAGGCATTGTTCATCACCAAACTGTTCTTGGATGGTTGGGAGAAGTTGTTCTTGGAGGATGTTTTGGTACCATTCTTTTTTCATGCCTGTGTTCTTAGGCAAATTTGTGAGTGAGCCCATTCCTTTGGCTGAGAAGCAACTCCAAACATGAATGGTCTCAGGATGCTTTACTGTTGGCATAACACAGGACTGATGGTAGCGATCACTTTTCCTTCTCCAGACAAGCATTTTTCCAGATGCCCCAAACAATCTGAAAGGGGATTTATCAGAGAAAATGACTTTACCCCAGTCCTCAGCAGTCCAATCCCTTGCAGAATATCAGTCTGTCTCTGATGTTTTTCCTGGAGAAAAAGGATTTCTTTGCTGGCCTTTTTGACACAGGACATCCTCCAAAAGTCTTTGCCTCACTGTGCGTGCAGATGTACTCACACCTGCCTGCTGCCATTCCTGAGCAAGCTCTGCACTGGTGGTGCCCCGATCCCGCAGCGGAATCAACTTTTTGGAGATGGTCCTGGTGCTTGCTGGACATTCTTGAGCGCCCTGAAGCATTCTTCACAACTATTGAACCTCTCTACTTAAAGTTCTTGATGATCCAATAAATGGTTGATTTAGGTGCAGTCTTACTAGCAGCAATATCCTTGCCTGGGAAGTCCTTTTTGTGCTAAGCAATGACTGCATGTGTTTCCTTGCACATAACCATGGTTAACAGAGGAAGAACAATGATTTTAAGCATCACCCTCTTTTTAAAGCTTCCAGCCTGTTATTCTAACTCAATCAGCATGAAAGAGTGATCTCCAGCATTGTCCTCGCCAACACTCTCACCTGTGTTAACAAGAGAATCACTGACCTAATGTCAGCTGGTCCTTTTGTGGCAGGGCTGAAATGCAGTGGAAATGTTGTTTTTGGGATAAAGTTCATTGTTATGACAAAGAGGGACTTTGAAATGAATTGCAATTCCACTGATCACTCTTCATGACATTCTGAAGTATATGCAAATTGCCCTCATAAAAACTGAGGCAGCAGACTTTGTGAAAAATAGTATTTGTTTCATTCTCAAAACTTTTAGCCATGACTGTAATTTTCAAATTGTTTTGATGAACTTTATTTTGTTAAGCTGGCTGCGTCTAGTGTAGCTCCCCACAAAGTTTAGAGTTTAGGATATTCCCCACCCTTACAATTTTTATGTTTTCAAGGTATGGTTGGTCTTATTTTTTCTTTGGGTATAAGACCTATTTGTAAGGTTGGATGAAAGTGCATGAAATACATGAAAGTAATTTATCCCGGGTGCACTACAGGTCCCAGGATGGACAGATTGCCATTAAGTGGAATGGAGTGTGGGAAGAAACTGGAGCACCTGGAGGAAGCTCACACAAGCATGGGGAGAACATACAAACTCCACACAGATAAGTCCATGGGTCAGGAATCAAACTCCAGTGCTGTGAGGCAGAAGTGCTGACCAGTAAGGTAAAGTGCCGATTTTAACTCCCAGACATTTTTAGACATCATGATGTTTGTGCTGAGTGTAGCAGGTATCTCAAACTTGAACATCCTCCCCTATGAGTGTCATGAACGAGGTGTCGTCTTTCCACACATTCCCTAGGAAGATGTGGGCCCCCTCCCTAGGGGTAGCCACCCCTGTGTTGAAAGCACTCTAGCCCTTCCCTGACCGATGTGTGTGTGTGTGCGAATAATATTAACAATAAGTCCCCCCTATATTCACTTTTAACCCTAGTGCTGCCAGCCCACTGCTGGTTCCGTGAAAATCGGGGAAAGATTTGCGTGGGGTCCCCCCGATTTTCACGGAATCAGCACTAGGCAAACCAGCCGGGGTTGGAGGCACTATAGCAGGGGGACATGCGGCAGGGGTCCTCCTGCCATAATGACTAACCAACCCCAGGCTGTTCAGCGCTGCGCTGCACTCCCTAGGGAGCGGGGTCCGCCGAAAAAACGAGCGCCCCTCCCCCCCTAGGGACACCCAGACCAGTGCTGATAGCACTAGGGCTCTTCCTACACCCCTGGGCGGTGGGTGTTGGGTAATAATGCCGATATAAATGTAAAAAAGCAAACATACGCCATTTTGTTTTGTGGAACTACAAGTCCCAGCCAGCCAGGTTTCCCTAAATAGTGTGGGCATGCTGCTACTTGTATAACTACAAGAACCAGCATAGCCACAGCAGCCAGGGCATGTTGGCACTTGGAGAACCACAAGTGCCAACATGCCCTGACACCCACGGCTGGCTGGGACCTGTAGTTCCACAAAATAAAATGTTTAGAAAATCACAGCACCCTCACTAAAACCACATCCATTTAATAAAAATAATAAACCCACAATAAAGACAGTAAACACCCTCATTGATACCATATATTTTTATTAAAAATAATAAATACCCTATACTCACCAATGAAGTTTTCTCTTGTCCGTAACCTTCAATCCAAAAATGGCTGCAAGCAGCATGTTGTGTCTGGCGTGTGTGAAAGCAAACTCTCCTGAGTTTGCTTAATCGCAGCTTCATACATTTGAGACTTGTATAGCTGTAGTGGCAAACAGTCGGGAGTTTGATCTCTATCGATTTTGCAAATACCGATTTTGACAGAAGCACAACTCTGGCGATTTTACATGAAATCTCAGCTTCATACATCTGCGAGTTTCAACTCTCCCGAGAAAATCCCTGGGTTTGCAAAATCGCACCTTGATACATTTACCCCCAGGACTCCAGTATGACAGGCGATGAGAGTTCCTAATTTAACTTGTCAGCATGCTAGCAATTTTCTAATTGGAAATCAACTATTATTTGGAATGCCAGAGTGATATTACTCTAATACTGTAAAATAAACTCATTCTATTTTGTCTGGTCTGTTTTGGTACATTAGATATGGTCTAAGATGCTTATGTTCTGCTTCCCGTGACTATCTCCAATGTATGTGTAAAGCAGAGGATTGATTGATTGACCAATTACTTTTCATGCTCTCGTGTAAGGTGATGTATACTTAATATAACATAATACAATATTGGACATTGAGACTCTTTTGAATTAACATTTAGAATTAATAGCGCATCAGATATTACTAGATGACTTATGAAGAACATAATTGTCAGGGTAATAAGATCAGACATTTACAACCCTCTGAGTTAACAGAGATATGTAGATGACAGCAACTGATGAACTCCAAAATTGGATCTAGCAGCGGGATGATATAATCATATTGGATGCATCCGATCCCCTTCTCCTCTGCCTGTCATCCGATCCCATTCTCCTCTGCCTGTCATCCGATCCCATTCTCCTCTGCCTGTCATCCGATCCCATTCTCCTCTGCCTGTCATCCGATCCCCCCTCCCTTCCCACAGCAGTGTATTTGTGATCCCTTCCCCCCAGCACTCTGTTTGCGATCCCGATCCCCCCTCCCTCCCCACAGTAAATTTGGTGCACAGGGGTGACGTGAAAGAAAAGCTGGTGCAGAAGTGGTGAGATAAAATCTGGTGCATAGGCAGTGACAAGTGAGGGAAAAGATAGTGTGAATGGGAGTGACGTGAGAGAAAAGCTGGTGCGCAGGGGGCGACATGAGAATAAAGCTGGTGCACTTGGCAATGGCATGTGTGCATCTGATCACAAAGCTGGTGGGCATGGGGGTATGTGTGAGAGAAAGCCATGCACTAGAAATGGAGGGTGCTAGGTTTAGAGAAAATCTTAGGAAAAATTACTTAATCAAAACTGTAGTGGATAGGTGGGACAGTCATCCAACAGAGGTGGTAGAGGTTAGTATAATAGAGCAATATTAAAACGCTTGTTTTTTAGGGATTAAGGAAACATTGTGAAAATTAGATTGGTCAAGTTATTTTTAAAGGCCGTACAATTTTAGGCTTACAAATTTATTATCAATATTTTTACTTTACAAAAAGCCATGAAATTCCATAGACAAAAAACCTTACGGTTTAACATATCTGATTAAGACCCTAAACTACGATACAGCTAAACTAAGAAAATGTAATAGTACTGCATGTGTGTATTCCAGTGAACACACAAATCTGTGAATTAGCAGCTCCACCATTTTGTGAGTGACAGCAATCTCACTCCATGATAGTGCTGAATCTGCAGCTAACCATAGGATGTGATGGAAAACCATGTCTGTATTGCGCAAGTAACACGTCCATTAAGGTTTCTGCCGTAATCGTCGTAATTTCATTGCTTTTTGGAGTTTGAGTGGAACAGTTTCAATAGTTTTCTTACATTTTAGATGGTGTGTAAGGAACCTTAACCGGACATGTTAAACCTTAAGGTTTTTGTCTATGGAATATATACATGTATGTGTATATATATATATATATATATATATATATATATATATATATATATATATATTGTAACAAAACCGCACCCTTCTCTTGGCACTTTTGTCACCTTCTGTTGCAAGAATACACAGTAGACATCAGCAACACGAAACTTCTTGTTTTAAATCAAACATATTTATTGTTGGCATCACAATAAATAACACTTCTGTCAGGATGACACCAGCAAGCAATACTTTTACTTGCACCTCCTAGTGACCCTAAACACTAACTAGACATAGCCCAGCTCACTACTGACTGGCCAGCTAGTTCAGCGTCAGTCACCTCTGGCAAGAGCACAACTCCACGTTTAAATACAGATGTCTCCTCCCACAGGCTTGGATGACTGACAGGCGACACTCCCACCTTGTCTTTAAAGGATGGCTCCTCAGGTGTTCTGTAACGCCTAATCAGCACATCTGTGGATACAAACACGTTAAAGCATGCAAGTAAATTACTTTTTACATTTATTTTACAACATGTCTCTGACCTGTACATTACTTAACATAAGCACAGTGCTACACCCATGTATGACTTGGTCTGCAGCCTTTTACCTGCAGACTGTAAGCTCCATAGCTAATTCCACTATTAGAGGCCTGTGGCAAACCACTCCCATTGCCACAATATATATATATATATATATATATATATATATATATATATACAGTCAAGTCCATAAATATTAGGACATCGACACAATTCTCATATTGTAGGCTCTATACACCACCACAATGGATTTGAAATGAAACTAACAAGATGTGCATTAACTGCAGACTTTCAGCTTTAATTTGAGGGTATTTACATCCAAATCAGGTGAACAGTGTAGGAAGTACAACGGTTTCTATATGTGCCTCCCACTTTTTAAGAGACCAAAAGTAATGGGACAAACTAAACAATCCTACATCAAGCTTTCACTTTTTAATACTTTGTTGCAAATCCTTTGCAGTCAATTGCAGCCTGAAGTCTGGAACGCATAGACATCACCAGACGCTGAGTTTCATCCTTGGTGATGCTCTGCCAGGCCTCTACTAATGTAGAGGCATTCTAATGTCTTCAGTTCCTGCTTCTTCTTGGGGCATTTTTCCTTCAGTTTTGTCTTCATCAAGAGAATTGCATGCTCAATCAGATTCAGGTCAGGCGATTGACTTGGCCATTGCATAACATTCCACTTGTTAGCCTTAAAAAACTCTTTGGTTGCTTTTGCAGTATGATTTGGGTCATTGTCCATTTGCACTGTCAAGCGCCATCCAATAAATTCTGAAGCATTTGACTGAATATGAGCAGATAATATTGCCCGAAACACTTCAGAATTCATCCTGCTGCTTTTGTCAGCAGTTACATCATCAATAAATACAAAGGAACCAGTTCCATTGGCGGCCATACATGCCCATGCCATGACACTACAACCACCATGCTTCACTGATGAGGTGGTATGTTTTGGATCAGGAGCAGTTCCTTTCCTTCTCCATACTCTTCTCTTCCCATCACTCTGGTACAAGTTGATCTTTGTCTCATCTGTCCATAGGATGTTGTTCCAGAACTGTAATGGCTTTTTTAGATGTTGTTTGCCAAACTCTAATCTGGTCTTCCTGTTTTTGTGGCTCACAAATGGTTTACATCTTGTGGTGAACACTCTATATTCTTGTGAAGTCTTCTCTTGATTGTTGACCTTGACACATATACACCTATCTCCTGGAGAGTGTTCTTAATTTGGCCAACTGTCGTGAAGGGGTTTTTCTTCACAAGGGAAAAATTTCTTCTGTCATCCACCACAGTTGTTTTCCGTGGTCTTCTGGGTCTTTTGGTGTTGCTGAGCTCTCCGGTGCATTCTTTCTTTTTAAGAATGTTCCAAACAGTTGATTTAGCCATACCTAATGTTTTTACTATCTCTCTGATGGGTTTGTTTTGATTTTTCAGCCTAATGATGGCTTGCTTCATTGATAGTGACAGCTCTTTGGATCTCATATTGAGAGTCTACAGCAACAGATTCCAAATGCAAATGTCACACCTATAATCAACTCCAGACCTTTTACCTGCATAATTGATGATGAAATAACGAGGGACTAGCCCAAACATGTCCATGAAATAGCTTTTGAGTCGATTGTTCCATTACTTTGGGTCCCTTAAAAAGTGGGAGGCACATATAGAAACTGTTGTAATTCCTACACTGTTCACCTGATTTGGATGTATATAACCTCAAATTAAAGCTGAAAGTCTGTGTCAGGCGCCGTCCCCGCTGTTAATCCGCTTGGCGGGGATGGACACCCTGTGAGAGCCGCTCAGGGCAACCTGTTGCCTAGCAACAGGGATGCCGCGCCCAGGTCCGACCCATTGCTAAGCAACGGGATGCTATTATCGGCACTCTGCGTGCCTAAATCAGCCCTCCAATCCCTGCTATCTCTGCTCCTATTTAAACCTGGCTCTGGCACCATTAGGGTGCCAGAGTAACAGGTTTCTGCCTCTAGCTATCCTGTGAGTGTTTCCCTGTTGTGACCCGGCTGCCTTGACTATCCTCCTGTGTATCTGCTCTCCTGTTGTGACCCGGCTTGTCGATAATCCTGCTATCTACGTGCCCTGCTTTGTTCCTGCGACCTTGGCTTGTTTGATTACCCTCCTGGATTCTCCTTTTGTACCTTGCATCCCGATTGGCTTGACCCGGACCGTCTGACCCTTCTTTCACTACACGGGTAACTGGTTAATAGGACCGCGATTAGCGTGCCCTGTGCAGCGAAGTCCAAACCTCCTTGCCGGGGTCCCCGGCGAATACCAGGGGTACGTTAGGCTCCGCACCTATTAGCTCAGTAGTGCTAATACCGGTTAGTGTTCTCCTCTATTCAGGCCTGACAGTCTGCAGTTAAAGCACATCTTGTTAGTTTCATTTCAAATCCATTGTGGTGGCGTATAGAGTCCAAAATATGAGAATTGTGCCGATGTCCCAATATTTATGCACTTGACTGTATGTATATATATATATATATATATATATATACATGTATATACACATGTGTATATATATATATATATATATATATATATATATATAAATATCTATAATATAAATGTCTAGTGGCGTGTGTTAGTCTGTCTGTGTGTGTGTGGAAAAAAACCAAAACCAAGCTGCAGCGCTACCTGCTGGGCAGAGTTATACACTGACCTATATATTTCTTGAAGGAGAAGTGACAGTTGGGAGTGGTTGGTGCTTGCCGGGGGTGACAGTGGGGAGTTTTTAACACCTTAAGTAGCTTGATTTGACTAAAATGCATGAGTATCATGCACGGGTTAACTGACCTACTAAATTCTTAGTGTGTGTGGAAAAAAAACCTCAAAAAGGGCTGAAATTTGGTATACTGACATTATTGACGAGTTGAGGGGTCAAACTCATTTTCGTGAGGTAATTTTACCTCATGAACACACATGTGTACAGTGACGGATCCAGAGGGGTGCGATCGGGGCAATCGCCCCCCCCTAGCAGGGGTTTGCTGCAGACGGCTGCACAGTATGTGCAGGTCCGTTTGGCACTGACAGTGTGCTACCCGGCTGCTCTGATTGTATTTTAAACACAATCAGAGCAGCCGGGCAGCACACTGTCCCTGCCTGTCACTGCCGAGCGGACCTGCACATACTGTGCAGCCCCCGGCAGCCTCAGAAGTCGGAAAGGGGGCGGGGCCTAAATTGCCCCGCCCTAACATCCCCCCGGGGAACAAACATTTTCTAGATCAGCCCCTGCATGTGTAGCGGCGTGTGTTAGTGTGTGTGTGTCTGTGGAAAAAACTATTTTCGCAGAAAGGGCTTATCCGAATGACCTGAAATTTGGTATACTGACATTATTTGACAAAAAAATGCATGAGTATCATGCACGGGTTAACTTGTGTATATATATATATATATATATATATATATATATATATATATATATATAAACTTCATGTTTTTGTCTTGGTTTTGGTTTTGGCAAAACCACCCTTCATGTTTTGATTGTGGACCAGTTGCTGGTTTTGGAGGGATTGACGGCTGTTGACCTCTTGTTTTTCCACCTGGGCTTTGGCCATTTCAAAGAAACGCTATAAGTGAGAGATAAGGATAAAGAAAAATTAAATCACATCATGGCTTATAAACTGTTTGGTCTGTTTGGACATTAAAGATTGCAAATGTACTTACACCTGCAAGTGCCTTCATTATATAACTGTAAAACAAAAGAAATAAAAATAAATAGACCAAAAGAAACACAACAATATAAATGCACTGGGAAAACTTTGAGGAAATGTGAGGAATAAAATAAAATAAAAAATGTAAACTACAATTAAAATTAGAGATGCTCACTGACCCCCGTGAAGTGGTTTTGGTTTTGTTTTTAGATCTGGATCAGCTTCGTGTTTTGGTTTTGGTTTTGACAACACCGCCCTCATGTGTTTTGGTTATGGATCTGTATTTTTTTAGTAAAATTTCTAAAATATGCTAAAATCACATAATTTTGCTCTTTTTTTTATCCTACATTATTATTAACCTCAATAACACTAATTTCAAGTCATTTGCAGTTAATTTTGACCACGTCACAGATCACATTATTATTTTCAGGCCTGACAAATGTGTGCAATTTGGCGGTCGGTGGTTTTGCTGAGACTGGGGATTGTTTGGTTAAATAAGAGTGGTAATGGTTCTCTAGGGATCGGCGCTCCAATGGTCTGGTGAATGACCTCTAGGGTAAGGTCCCAGAAGTTGTGGATTATTGGACACTCCCATCAAATGTGGAAAAATTTACCTTTAGCTCCACAATGTCTCCAACATTTGTCGGTCACCAGAGGATACATACAATGAAGTCTGTCTGGGACCATATACCAGTGAGCATAGGTCTTATAACAGTTCTCTTGAATACCAGCATTGATGGAGACCTTGGCCGTTTGGGTGTGAATGACTGACCTTTCCTCGCTGTCCAAGGCGATCCCCAGGTCGCGTTCCCAAGCTTCCTCGTGGAGTACAAGTGGTATGTCTGGGGAGGTCACGATGGAACGGTACATAAGTGAGATATTACCTCTGCAGCCAACCTGATAAATGCAATGTTGTTCAAACGGAGAGAGCACACAGAGATTTTTAGTTTTCGTTTTGGATTGAATAAATCCACGCATTTGGAGGTACTAAAACTCTGTTGAGGGTGACATTTAGCGCGTATATCTTAATAGGATGCAGCGGCTGTGTCCCCCCATGATATGGAGAAAACGATCAACTTGGTGTCATATCAATTCTAGAATATGAGTTATGAGGGTGCGAGTAAAAAGTGTAATCCCTCACAGAAGGGTACAGGGCGCGCCATGTATCAAATAAGCCCGCCTCGGTAATATGTTTGTTGAGTGGTCTAGATCCCGGAGTATGTACGCTCGATGTGGGTCTATCTGAACGATCGAGGAAATGAGACATGACTATGTTAAAGTCACCTCCCAATAGAGTGTTACTGCAGCAGTGAGAGTGTAATTCCTTGAGAAAGACATGAAAGAAGGAGGAGTGGCCCATTTTGGGTGTGTATTTGGTGGACAATGTGATAGAAAAACAGCCTACCTTACCCTGTAGGATAAGCTACTGGCCATCCGTGTCATTGACCATCTTGGAGACAGTGAGAGGAACCGAATTGCGTACCATAATAGAGTGGCATTTAGAGGCATGATTGAAGTAGAAAACCATGGGGTATTTCCTGGAGGACAGTGAGGGATGGTGGTACTTCTTGAGGTAAGTGTCCTGTAAGTATACAATGTCAGCACAAGACTTTTTAATAAAAGAGTGTGAAAGCATTTTTCTGGAGTGTAAAAACCATTAACGTTCAGTGATAATACTGTCAGTGTCATGATGAATATAACACGTGACTAGTGGTTGCAGATGATCGAGGCAGATCTGAGGAGTCAGATAGGTGCAGTTAGACACTAGGAGGGGGGAGGGTTGCTGATAGAGGAAATTCTGGGTGGGATAAGAGGCAGGTGAAAAGACAAAAAGTGTGTGTGTGTGTGTGTGTGTGGGAGGGGGGGGGGCGGGGTAGGGTTTGGAAGGACGATAGGAACAGTAGTGAAAGGCTCTCTGTTTCAGGTGGCCAACTACTAAGTTGGAGCCAAGGGGTGGGAGGGCTCAAGGTCAGGGCTAAATACTGCTCTCAAGGCGGACGAAGAGTAAAATGCAATTGTGGTGTAGACTGTGGGAGTCCTTATGTGGTGGGGGCATGGCAGGAAGACGGCACTCCGCAAGAACGGTCGTCGTCCAGAGCATTTCAAAACCTAACATGAACACAATACAATAAGGCATGTATAAAGATGAACAACCTAAGCGTATGGTGTGCATAAAAATGCCATACAAAACAACCTGTAAAGAAATAACTCCTAAGGACAACATGAGCAGAAACAGAACATTACAATTTCTTTATCAATCTGGTGAGTTGACATTGAGCTGCATGCCCGATCAAATCAATGACTGTAGATAAAGTGAGAGAGAATTATAATAGCTGCAATAAAGGTCGGATGTTGGGCACCCATCCAGTGAGCTCCAAGGGGGGCGGTAGGCAGCAGCATGCAGTAGCCCACAGTCTGGGGGTGAGCTACAAGGAGTCCGCAGCCACACGTCTCTGAAGGAGGAAGGAATGTGTCCTTTGCCCGGGGGTTGAGTGCCGGTGTTCTCCCTACAGGGTCTGCCTCTCTACTGTAGGTGAGAGGCAGGAGCAAAGTCTTTATTGTTATTATTATTGTTTATTTATTTCTAAGGCAAACTAAGAGGAGGTGATGCATAAGATGGTCAGGAGGTGGTTGGATAGGTGGCTTGAAAAGGTGAGTGAAGGTTAGGGACGAGTCGAGTGAGACAAGGTAGGGCATTCTAAAGTTTGGGGGCAGCACGGCAAAAGTCTTGGAGGCAAGCATGAGAGGAGGTAATGAGAGGTGAATTGAGGCAAAGGTCAGAGGCAGGGCAGAGTGGCTGGGTGGGTATGTACCTCAAGACTAGATCAGAGATGTATGGGGAGAAGTGTTAGTGAGGGCTTTGTAAGTGATGGTAAGGAGCTTAAACTGAATTCTAAAACAGATAGGGAACCAATGAAGGGATTTACGCAGAGGAGTAATTGAAGAGGAGCGATGGGAGAGGAAGATGAGCCTAGACACAGCATTCTGGATGGATTGAAGTTCAGTGAGAAGGAGGTTGCAATAGTCAAGATGAGAAATGATGAGTGAATATACCAGCATATTGATTGCTTCCTGAGAGAGGAAAGGACAGATGTTTGCAATATTATGGAGGATGATGTGGCAGGATTTGGAGAGGATGTGAGGGGTAAAGCTGAGGGCAGAGTCAAGTGTGAATCCAAGGCAGCAAGCTTGGGTGACAGGAAAGAGATGAACATATTGGAAGGGATAGCAAGATTGGCAGGAGGAAAGATGAGCTCGAGTTTAGAAATGTTGAGCTCTCATTGGGCTCCTCCTGGGCCTCCCACTGGGCTTCCTTCTGCTCCTCCACACGCAGGAGCTCATGGTGGGATTGTTCTATTTATTTATTTTTTAAATCCAGTATTTTTATTGGAATTTTTCAAGGTGCAAACGTACCAAACAACAAAAAAGAAAAACAAGGGATTGTTCTATTTTAAATTAAATGTATATATATATATATTTTTTATATATATGTTATCTCTCACAATATTACTATGTATAATACTTTTTCATCTATACTGGTATAATTACCTGGTCCGGATCACAGTATTAATATTTTGCTATTTGTAGTAGTGAACTTACGCTGAGCCATATCTCTCCTAATTTCAGCAAGGAGCTGTGGCTGTCTCCTGTGTAGGTCGCTCCTGTTCCACTGAAGGTGCAGTATGTAGAGCCAGCTGCCCATTATGCAATGCAAATATTGCCTGGTGGCCTATATGCCGCATTGTGGAAATATTGGGGTGCAGGACTGAAAAAACGTCTTAAATGGAGCTTTGTATGGGAGAAGCTCGCCGACCACCCATTTGCAAGTAACTGAGGCCTTGCAGCATTCTCCTCAATGATTGGCTTGCATGAAAAGTGTGGTTGTTGGTACATAAGCCACTCTTCCCTTCAGCACCATATCTAAAATGGCTGATATGCTATTATTTATAGCCGTTTATCTATACTGGAGTACTTATTATATTACCTTTGATGATGATAGTGTACCATACTGAAGGCATAAGGTGTACCTATGCAACAAATGGCAGGAAAATAACGCTAATATATACCCATTCACACTCTATATAAAGCAGAAGAGAAGGAGTTTGTATTTTAATTTTTGACACTTGTCATACATTCCTTTAGTGTTTATGACACTAAATACTCCAATCATATCCCAGCATGAGGATGAAATTCCTGGGCCCAGCCAAGAAACCACAAAGCGGTTCTTGATCAATTTTATAATCCATGAAGTGGAGCTGCTAGTGCAGCTCATGGTGATTAAGCTGCACCACACTAGGAGATCACAGAGCAGGTAACACTATGGCTGCTAAGAACAGTATCAGTAATAAAAAAGAGGTGAGTAACCTAACATGCTGTGAAGATACTGGGTTTTTCTGGCCCAATTCTACCCACTTCACTCTGGCTGGCCACCCACGGGTGCCTTCCTATGCCAGGGAAGCCTACCCAGTACCTTCTAAGGTTCTTATTAGTCACTCAGGCAAATGCAGTTAAAAAACTACAACAGTACATTTATTGTAATAAAAACAACACAAACTAAATGAATGCCATTCAGGTTCACCACATCATCTGTCCCTTATCTCACTAGCTTAAGGAGTTACAGTTACCTGGTTGTCCTTATTTGCAGAATCCAAAGCCCATGGATCTGTCTCAACTGTATCTTTAGTTGCTGGTAGAGAACGGCAACTCTAAACCAGTACCTTCCAGGATCCTATCCACATAATGAACATCACCTCCCCCCTGGAGTGGCTCCTTATATATAGGATCTAATTTCCAAAGTGCTTTCCCCTTCATGGGCAAATCCCTGGGGCTCTCCTTGTTAAACAATGGTGAGTGCTGGACTAGGGGGTTTGGAGAGGGGAGTGGAGATGAGCTGTACTTCCACAGAAACTCCCCTGCTAGATGCCATGCCTGGTCTAGTCTTGTGAGAGCAATGGACACTAATTAGTCTTGCCCCTCACCAGTATCTTGCAACCTGATCCCTACATATAACCCCCGTGGCTTCCCTTTAAGAACAATGAATAACAACCTCACTGCCACATTAGCAATATACCATAAACAAAATACATATTTACAATGAGCTACAATGTCCCCTTATCCACATATAATTAGACACTGCAGTTGTACTCTGTTGAGCTGGGGAACAAAAGCAAGGGCTATAAAAAGAACATGCTATAATACACATTTTGTGAGAAATGAGGAACAGACTGGTTAAGGCGTTATCAAACTCATTTCATCACACATGCACAATATTCAAAAAATAAATGGTCATCTTTCATTAGTTTTCAGTGTACAATGTCACCTAAAGCTGGGTACACACTACAGAAATTTCGACCAACTTTTTATGCCGAGCGATTTTACATGCGATCGATGGTCCGATCGCTCGGTCCATGGACTGCATACACACTAGCCTTGTTTAGGACGATAAAGGGAAGAGCGGACGTCCCTTTAGCGACTTTTTACAGCCATGTTGTCGTGAGCAATGATTTTAATTTCGTACACACTGCAGCGACATTTGCGGAAAATGTAACGAGATACCAAATACATTAGCATAAAGGGGCAGAGCTTTAGCTATAGTTAACACCCAAAGCTGCATAAAAAGAGAAGGCAACACTGTCTCTTCATTCATTAATATAAAATAGAAGTTTAGTAACATACATAAAATTTTGAAAAACATTAAACTGCTAAAGTGCAATGCAATGAATATTCCCTAATAATAAAATCCTTTCGTATGTAATGGAATGCTCTATTCTCGGTGTGCATCATCGCTGATTGGTCCACAGCAGAAACGAACGCCCATGTCTGAGTGTATAAAATGACAGAGGAACCTGTTTGGCGCCGAGGAGCGTCAGAAGATGGCGAGTGAGCAAGTGTCAGTGGGTGTTAAGGTTGAGGAGAAGGTGTCAGTGGGGTTTGCGGGTGAGGAGAAGGTGTCAGTGGGGGTTGCAGCTATGGAGACGGAGACAGAGTCAGAGATGGTGCTGGAAGGGCCAAAAAATGTTGGAAAAGTTAAGGTGGAGAATGGAGATACTCAAGAAGAGCAAAGAGTAAATCCAATGAGCCCAAGAGAGGTGGAGATGATGGTCAAAGTACTGGACTGGGACGACAACGACATTAAAAAAGGTCAGTAGCATGTGTAGTATACCTGTTAGAAGGACTTTATTTCATTCTAGTGTCACATAAAGCAATGTAAACTAATTTGTAACCTAATTTTTTTATGTCATAACATAGAATTAACGGTGAGAAGGCCTGTTTAGATACCACTGATACCACTAATGTTACACCTGTTATCAAACAAGAAATAATTGAAAAAGAAAAATATACTGAAGAAGTTCTACACGAAGGTATTTCAGTAAACATGTATAGACAGCTAAATGCTTTGGGCACATACCTGTACCGTTATAATAACCAAAATGGCGCCTGTTTTCCAGAATGTATGGAGGTTAAGCCCGCTATTATTGCGATTTCGCCACAGGGACCAAAATATAAACTGATCTCGAGCAGTGTGCAAGGTGAGAAAATGAGAGTATTTATGTCGTTGAATATAAATTACAGATATAGAAGTTAAGTGGTAAACATTTTTTTATTTCCTTGTATCGTAGATAAAGAAATCAAACGGAATAGAAACCCAAGCGACATCAAGACCTGTTCTGCCACAAACCAGTAGCACCTTTAAAAATACTAAATACTAAAAAAAATACTCTGCAGTACTCTGCGCTCTGATTGGTATGGGCGCGCTCACTTCTCATGCGGATCTTTCAGACAGCTGTGTGTGTAAAAAATTTTGTACCTTTTTCCTGCAATAAAAATGTTGCATGAACACTGTGTGGTTTATTCTGGGTACTTCACAATTATAAGTTAATAAAGGTTAATATAACTTTAATAGGTTATAAAGGTTAAAGTTTATAAAGAGTAAATATGAATACATTGCCAATTGCCAACATAGACGCAAAGGTTAATAACACACGTGCTTTATACAAGTGTAATGGTCTGCAGCCAGACATGTGCAATATACATCGATACAAAACACAGTGATGTGCGGATTCAAAACTACGTGGGACTGGGACAGACATCAAAAAATTTACATACACACGCCCCCCAGGTCGAGGAAGTATTTGAGGATTGTCGTGGATCGTTCGGAAGTTTATACACACTGCACAACGGAAACGAGATTGGAACGAAAATATTAAATGTACGACCAACCAAATGAGGCGACAATCGTCCATTTGGGCAGACTTTCGACCATCGTGTCACTGCGCACACTGACCCGATTCGGCTGATTATTGGACGAAAACCGTCGCGTGACACGTAGACTTAAGATGACAAAGTTCTGCACTGAAGCTAGAAATCAAATTTGTTCCCTCACAGATATTGTTATTCCTCAATTACCAGAGCCCGAAATCTTGATCTCAGTGGCCCACACAGGCCCGGCGCTCCCATTAGGCAAGGTTAGGCACTTGCCTAGGGCTCTGGAGGGCGCCACAGAATTCTAAAATACTTTAAAACTGTGCGGCGACCGCTGACCATACCTGTCACGGCCGCCGCACAGCATTCAGATGCACGGGGAGGGGGGGAAGAGGCTATTTTGTCACCACCGCCGCCTCTCTGCTCCGTCTCCTCCCCTCCACTTACTAGTGTCAGTGAGTGGAGGGGAGGAGATGGAGCAGAGAGGCGGCGATTTTTGCGGGGGGGGGGGGGGGGCGCTTTTTTAAAAATGCCTAGGGCGCCGTGGACCCTAGCACCCGCCTGTAGGGGTCCTAACCCCTTGACACTCACATAAGGGATATATGGCACTTGGTATAATTAGAAGATGGAGCGTATAAAAATATCTTGAATATCTTGAAATAAGAACATTCAAATATAAATGCATTACTCAGGCAGCATTCTGCTGCCTGAGAATGCTGCCTGAGTAATGCATTTATATTTGAATGTTCTTATTTATCTCTATGTGTCTAATAGGTATTGCTGGGAGATGGGATCTGCACATGCGCGGATGCCCCTCTTCCGGTTTTGAGTGCGCATGCGCAAAATGGCGCTAGACACTATATATAGAAATGCTGTTTTGGACTGTTATATCTGTGTTTGCTCCTGATGAAGTCTGTTGTACAGACGAAACGCGTTGAGTTACTGCTATTACTACCATTGCTGATCAGATAGGCTCACCATCTGCTTCTGGATGTGTAAGTTACTACTGTTTTTATTAAACTTGAATTTTTTGGATACTACATCTGTGTACTTCTGTGTATTGAGGTAACCTATGGGATAACCTAAGGTGGCTGAAGATTGAATACATTCTCACAGTCTACGGGATATCCTGCAGATAAGCCATTAAACAATTGGCTTCTGGTACGCATACATCTTCATTGGTGTGACCTGTTTATACCTTTTTGAACATCATCTGGCTGTGTGTGATTTTCTATCCTATGAGCTATATATATCTATTTTAGATCCTGTTGATACCCACATGGTGGGAAGCTCTGGCTCACTCATTTCTGGTGGTTTGGTTCCTTTTTTGGATTTTTCACTTGGCTCCATAACTTGCCATACTACACTATTGTGCGCCTCCTTTTATTTACTTTTAGATATATATATATATATATATATATATATATATATATATATATATATATATATAATTATAAGGGTACAGTCGTGCCCTTATATTAAGGCTGCATATAATAAATGGCATTCTGCAATGTTAAATCTGTGAGAGGGGGGGCATGGTGTTTGAGGGGCTACATTTTAAAAGGTATTAAAGCCATTAAGCTAAAATTTGGCATGCGAATGGAGAACCGAGGTGCCGCATGCCAAATTTCAGAAAAAAAGAATAAAAAATGACAAATTAGGAATAATCTAAAATCTTGCAGTTTATTTTCCATTTCCTGTTTTGCAAAAGTCACCATTTTTCTGGGTTTTTTGGGAGAGCGTAACTCAGTGTACAGGAGGTTGTAAGACTTGGGGCTAGATTTAATAAGCTGCTGGTTTGAAAAAGTGGGGATGTTGCCTATAGCAACCAATCAGATTCTAGCTTTCATTTATTTAGTGCTTTCTCCAAAATGACAGCTAGAATCTGATTGGTTGCTATAGACAACTACCCCACTTTTTCAAACCCGCATCTTAGTAAATCTAGCCCTCGGGGTCTGTTTTGTTAGAAAGCTATTAGGGCTGAGGAGTGCCTTTGACGGTTTAAAATTTTGAGAAAGTTGCAGTTTTTTTTACAATTTGGTAAAATATGCCCCATTTTAAAGCTAAGGGATTTCACGGAATTTCATAACGTTGCGCATGTCAGATAGAGGTGTGTTCTGGGTGTACCCAGAATGGCTTCACTTGCGAGTACAAATATGGCTGACCCCTCTGGCTAAGGAATTTCCTTCTGTTTGCTGGAGAAATTAGCCATATTTGCGGGATACAAGGAGGATGGCTGGTGTTTTGGGCTTTCGGGGGACACACACTACCATTTTTAGCCCTGGAACCGCACTCATTATAAAGATTAATGGGTCCGTGAGGTGCCACAGGCGATTGTTACAGAGCCCATTTTAATCTACCCACCTCTCAGTTACGTCAGTTAATTTATTCACTGCACTAAACTGGGGGCGGGAGATTTGAAACTGTGCTGTTGCTGGAGCTGGAGATATTGGATTTATGCTGTAGCGCTCAGGAGCTGACAACAGATGCATTAATAGTAGTGTTGTTCTTACTGTACATACATATATATCTGCCTTGGACCTGAGTAACTCTACATACTACCAAACACCAAACATCGCCCCACTTAATAGATCCCCCTCGTCCTAGAAAAAGCCCCTCTCTATAGACTGCAGCCTGTGTCAGTGTCATTCATAGGGAATGACACCTATATGTTTGCGATCCCAATCCCCCCTCCCCCAGCAGTGTGTTTGCGATCCCGATCCCCCTTCTCACCCCAGCAGTGTTTTTGCGATTCCGATCCCACCTACTCCCTCCCCCCTGCAGTGTGTTTGCGATCCTGGACCCTCCCTCCCCCCTGCAGTGTGTTTGCGATCCTGACCCCTCCCTTCCCCCAGCAGTGTGTTTGCGATCCCTCCCCCCACAACTGTGTTTGCAATCCTGATCCCCCCTCCCTCCCCACTGCAGTGTGTTTGCGATTCCGATCCTCCCTCCCTCCCCACAGCAGTGTGTTTGCAATTTGTCCCCCCTCCCCCCAGCAGTGTGTTTGCGATCCCTATCCCCCCTCCCTCCCCATAGCAGTGTGTTTGCAATCCTGATTCCCCCCCCATAGCAGTGTGTTTGCGACCCCCACCTCCATCCCCCCAGCAGTGTGTTTGCGATCCCGATCCCATCCTTCATCAGTGTGTTTGCTATCTCGATCCTCCTCCCCCGAGCAGTGTGTTTGTGATCCTGACCCTCCCTCCCAGCAGTGTGGTTGAGATCGCAGTGTCTAAGTGTTACATAGATGTAATAATTCGCTGTATGTATGGTGGCTTTGCCTTTTTAACTTCTTTTTTTACCTTTTTGGCTCCCTTAGCCCAAAGCAAGAGTGAGAAGTGGAACTATGAGTTCCTCATTCATTCCAGTGAGAGTTCTGAGTGAGGCAGAAGTAAGTAAAGAAGAGAGAAGTCAGCAGAGAAGTGATTGTGATTGGGAATGTTCTAAGAGAGAAAAGTGGGGAAGCAGAAAAAGGAAAAGAAATGAGTGAGAGAGAAGAAATCTTCAGGAGGATAGGTAAGAGCAACAGGGGGGAAGGTGAGGGGGTATGTTGTTATAACGTAAGGGGAGGGTATGTTGTTATAATGTGTGAGGAAGGGGGGTTATGTTGTTATAAAATGTGTGGGGGGTATGTTGTTATAACCTGTGAGGGGGGGTATGTTGTTATAATGTGTGCGGGGGTATGTTGCTATAATGTGTGAGGGGGAGTATGTTGTTATAATGTGTGAGGGGGGATATGTTGTTATAATGTGTGAAGGGGGGTATGTAGTTATAACGTGTGAGGGGGTATGTTGTTATAACGTGTGAGGGGGGATATGTTGTTATAACGTGTGAGGGGGGGGTATTTTGTTAGAAAATGTGTTGGAGGGTATGTTGTTATAATGTTGTGAGGGAGGGTATGTTGTCATAATATTGTGAGGGAGGGGGGGTAAGTTATATCGTTGTGAGGGAGAGGGGGATATTGTGTTATAACGTGCAAGAGATGGGAGAGGTATGTTAACAGAACGTGAGAGGGGGGGTATGTTAACATAATTTGGGTGGGAGGTAGCCTATTAATTTAGTGGTGGAATGTAGATGGGGTAATTAATGGGTACTGTTTTATTTGTGGGATGATGGTGGGGCTATTTAATTTAACAGTGCGGTCTATTCGTTTAAGGTGAGGTGGCAGGACCTTTAATATAATTATTGTTGGTTTGGGGCTATTAAATGAATGTGGGGCTGAGTTTGGGGAAGAGAGCTATTTATTATATGTGAACATGAATTATTTGATGCCCGAAATGGTTTTAGGAAATGGTTATATTTATGGGTGGGGTATGACATATCGATGCCAAGTACCCCGATGAGCGATGACGACTGTTCTTGAAAGCGACTTCAACCAATCACGATGAAGCAAGAAGTCGGCTCTACTTCATGACGTCAGTGGCCAAGGCGGCTGTAATATTGCTGCTGTTAAGGGGGTAATGTAAGTATGCGCCCACATACAATGTAGAAGGCTACTGTCGCCTTGGTCAGTGATGTCATGAAGTGGAGCCGGCTTCTTGCTTGATTGGGATTGGATGTAGTCGCTTTGAAGAGTAGTCGTCATCACTGATCGTCGGGAAGGAGCCCTTCGGAGTCATCATGTCGGGGTAGTCGGCATCGATATGCTGACTACCACTGATATTTATAAAATGTAAATGCTATTTATTTATTGCTGGGGCTGTTTGGAGGGAGGGAAATAGGGTTATTTATTAATTCGGAATAATTTTAATTTAATGTTGGGGCTGGCTGGAGGGAAATAGGTCTATTTATCAAATGTGAGTACTATTATTTTAATGTTGGGCTGGAAGGAGGCTTAATTATTAAAAGTGGGTGTTATTGATTTAAACTGGGGCAGGTTGAAGTTTTCTAAATTTCATGTACCCATTTTTTTACGAATAGGTCACTCAACATTCCAAGATTCAGACAAGCAGCAACTGAGTTAAAGACAGGAAGGAGGGACATGATCATCTCACTAGCTGGTTGCTGGAGGCCATGAAGCTGCAGAAATTGTAGACTTTGTCTCTCATCATCTGTACGTTCACCTGTCTGCTGGTCAGGGTCATTGTCTTTGATACCCTAGAGTTGGACTACAAGATGAGAGAGAAAGAGAAACGTAAAGCAAAGAAGATCTGCCTCAAAGGAAAGTATAACATAACAAACGAGGACTACAGGCAGCTGGAGTTTGTCATTATGCAGTCTGAGACTCATTGGGCTGGGGGCCAGTGAAAATTTTGTGGCTCCAGTTATTTTGACATCACTGTCATTACCACAATAGGTAAGTGCCATTTGGAGTGGTACATATGTGCTGCACACCACCACTGCCTGCCAGAACATACATACATACATGCTGCACACCACCACTGTCTGGCAGAACATACATGCATATATGCTGCACCTCACCACTGTCTGGCAGAACATACATACTGTGACAGCTGCCTCCCGAGATACTCTGCTGCAGGGAGCAACAGTTACATGTGGTTTGGTGTATGTGTGGGACATAAGGTCCTACACATGAGAGAGGGCCTCCATAAATGTATTAGCTAGAAGCCAGACGGCTAGGATTTTATTTGTGTTTTGTTCCTATTTTCAAGCTGGTGAATAAACTGACTGTGGCTGTTATTCAGAAACTTCTGGACTCGTGTGTCTTACTGCTGCTGTTCACCCAGGAGATGATACCTGTTCCCCTGATTATATTACAATACATGCTGCACCCAACCAATGCCTTCCAGAACATACATACATGCTGCACCCAACCATTGCCTTCCAGGACATACATGCTGCACCTAACCACTGCCTTTCAGAACATACATATCTACATGCTGCACCCCACCACTGCCTGCCAGAACATACATACATACATATATACAGGCTACACCTAACCACTGCCTGGCAGAACATGCGTACATACACACTATACCATAACACTGCCTGCCAGAAAATATATATTGCACACCACCACTGCCTGACAGAGCATACATTTATACATACTGCACCCCACCAATGTCAGACACAACTTACATACATACATGCTGTACTCCACCACTGCCTGCCAGAACATACATACATGCTGCACTCAACCACTGTCTTCCAGGACATACATGCTGCACCTAACCACTGCCTGCCAGAACATACATACATACAGGCAGCACCTAACCACTACTTGGCAGAACATACATACTTCACACCATCTGTGACTGACAGAGCATACAGTTATACATACTGCACCCCACCAATGTGTGTCAGAACTTACATACATGCTGTACCCCACCACTGCCTGTCAGAACATACATAAATGTTGCACCCCACCACTGCCTGCCAGATCATACTTACATGCTGCACCCCACCACTGGCTGTCAGAACATACATGCATGCTGCACCCCTCCACTGGCTGTCAGAACATATATACATGCTGCACCCCACCAATGCCTACCAGAACATACATACTTACTGCACCCATGACTGTCTGCCAGAACATACATACAAACAGGCTGCACCACTCATTGTAGCACAGGTCTGGCAAAACCGTGGCTCTCCAGGTGTGTTTGTTTGTTCAATGGTGCAAACAATGGAGTAACAGACAGTGGAGTGAAATATGGTCAGGTGACTCATTCTTCAGGTGATCTGTTTTCAGAATGTTATCAGCAAATATCTAACAGAAGGTTTATTGACTAACCACAAAATGTATTTATTAGCCTTTATTTATATAGCTTCATCATATTAGACAATGCTTTACAGAGAATATTTAATCATTCACATCAGGAAAATGGAGCACCCAAATAGTGCCGTTGGTTGGAAGTGAACCCATGAAACCAGTGCTGTGAAGCAGCAGTGCTAACAACTATACCATGCAGTACACTTAGTTTTACATAAATCAATAAATAGGTGTATTCCCACTTTCCATTTTTAGGAATTGTCCATGTAAAATGAGGATGGGACTACTTTTACAGTATTGTGGGTACACATGAAAATGTGTAAAAAATTCCATCTTCATTAATTTAAATGTTTACATTTTACTATAAATGCACTTCCTCGTGGGAGGACCAGGCGTCCCCGAGCTTAATAGCGAAATTTGGGCCTGGTGATGCCACTCTTTCCTCCTGGGTCACATACAGAGTGGAGTGCAGATGAGTACCTTCAAGGTACATGAGATGTACCTTGAAGGTACAGAAGTCACTGCATTCAAAGTATATAGCATGGCTTCCGACTATTGGCACCTTCAGAGCAACTGTTTTTTTTTTTTGCAGGACAAGAGGCTCTGTGGTCACCTATTAACCAAAGAAAACCCCCGTAACTTGCTCTCCACATCTTAAATCTCATTTAAATATCTTGTACTGCAAAAGCAAATACTTGTTGCGGAATTTTGGGAGAATACGAGGCACAAAAGAGTGCCCAGCCTCCATGGAACTAATAACATCCCAATCTACTAAACGACTCCTATCAGAAGGTGTAAACTTTTGCACCCCTCATATCTACACCACCATCTTTATATGTAGATTCATACCCTTTCCATGTAAATGGGTGTATTTACTCTGAAGAAGGCACATGGTATCGCAAATCAGTATGTGTGCTGAAAAGGCACATTTGTTACATCTTCATAAATGACCTAAACTATCTCCAAATTCATAAATGCAGTCATTGCTTTTTTTAAGATGATATTTAAAATCAAAATGCCATTTTGCAGTAATTTGGCCAATTAAGCAGCAGGTCTACCTGGCATCTACCAGACATGGGTATAGCTCAGCAACATGCACATCAAAAACAGGTCTCAATAAGAAACATCTAAATTTTAATGGTTGTTTAATTGACAGTAACTTACTCTAGTAACTATATTTGTTCACGTCCAGTGTAAGACAATTATAATGAAAATCATGCTGATTGTTTTGTATCTGAAATAAGTGTGCTTAACCACAACCTCTACACTACTGTTAGCTATCCCATACTTACTCAGCTAAAAAATAGAGCAATGGACATGAAAGAGGAGTTGTATGCTGACACTACTTCCTTTCCGATCAAATAACAAGCTAGCCAGAGTTACCCAGGATAAGCTTTAACATATGGTGACTGCTGATTTTATGTAAAAAAACTCCATAAATGTGATCCTTCCAATTGGCAAAACATATCTAAAATGACTTTAGATAATTAGCTAAAATGAGTAAAATAAAAGGTGCCATGTAATATACATGTACTGTATAAAAAAGAGTGAGTGATAATAATAATAATAATAATAATAATAATAATAATAATAATAATAATTAATAATAATAATAATAATAATAATAATAATAATAATAATAATAATAGTAATAATAATAGCAAATATTTAAACACCTTCAATTATCTAAGAAAATATTACAACAATTGGCATGGATTAAAGGCAGCATGGTGGCTAAATGGTTAGCACTTCTGCCTTACAGCACTGGGGTCATGAGTTCAATTCCCAACCATGGCATTATCTGTGTGGAGTTTGTATGTTCTCTCCCTGTTTGTGTGAGTTTTCCTCCGGGTGCTCAGGTTTACTCCCACACTCCAAAAACATACTGGTAGGTTAACTGGTAGGCTGCTAAGAAATTGACCCTACTCTGTGTGTATTAAGGAATTCAGACTGTAAGCCCCAATGAGACAGGGACTGATGTGAGTGAGTTCTCTGTACAGTGGTGCTATATAAATAAATGAGGATGATGATGAGGTACTTATATGTGTTTTTATGTCCTTAAAGATTACACCCTATTGGCACATCACACCTTTGTGACTTATGTACATATGGAAACTGTGACATTTTATGGGCACAGTGGTTAATCTATATTCAATAAAAATATTCAATGCAGCTTTCTTGTTTGAAACAGGCAAATATAGTATACTGCCCACAAATTACAGTGCTTTTACTTTTTAGCACCATTCCACTACTGGCTGAACAATTTTACTTTTATTTTGTATTTAATCATATTCCCACATTGTGCACTGATGACCACACTTTTTATTACTAACCTCTGTGGTAAATTATGATGCTGTTATCTGCTATACCGAGGCACAGTGCAGTCATGTCATAACAACTTTAAATAGTATGTTTTTATGTTTTATGCAGATCATACACAGAGACACAGGATGTCAATAATACTTTATTTTATTAGGAGCTTAATGAAATCACTACATTTTAAAAACTCAAGAAAATCATTTTAATCTTGCTTGCTTGTGCTGTGCATGGATGTTTACTTGTAGCTCGAGACTCCTATAACTTAGTTGTATAAATGTTTCAGTGGTAACCCTTGGCCAGAGCATCAGCCACAGCACAAAATGCTTTCTCAAAGCAAGCCTGTGTTTCAGGGGTAAAAGCTTCATGCAAGACACGAGCCAAGACAATGATCAGAACTCTTCCAAAACGCTGAAAGAGACACAAATATAATTTTTATCATTATTCATTTAAAAATACCTAGATCATTGCAATAATTGAATATTTTATATTTGTTTAAAGAAACATTGTATTACAATGGTATTAGTGACATTAAATTGAATGATCTTTAGTAATTAAGGTATGATGACTTTGAAATGGATGTGAAAAATTTTTCAAATGCAGTTTGAAAATGAAGGCAAAACATAATGTATTAACTTCAAGTATAGCGTTTATAATAATTTCAAATGAATCGAATGTATCTAATATCTAATTTTATAGTTAATAAATTACCTTGAAGTTGGCTGGATCCACATGCAGCTTTTCAGAGTGATACTGGCTCAGCTTGGCATAATGTCCCTTGAGATTGTCCAGGTGATGTAGGGCTTCTCCAATAGAGCGTACAACCTTTTCACCATGAGCTATGACCTTGGCGTTGTGACAGATGGCTTCAGCAGAGCCCAGGTTACCAAAGTTAGGGAAATATCTTTGAGTCCAGGGGTAGACACAAAGAAGCCTGGTGAGATAAATAAATATATGTATGAAATATTACCAAAGAAGAAATGGATGCGTGAAACTATCCTTAACTATATATGTCACAAGTGGCATATATAATATATTAATGATGATGAAATTATGTGCTGTATGATATGAACATAGGAGAACAGGCTTATATAGAAAGAAATCATGTCACCCAATACATACAAATTAATTATACTAAGGAATTTTATTTTGTTTTTGCTGCTATTTACCTGGAAAGACATTCTCCTCCAACATCCTTGGGATTTATTTGACTCCAGATAGAATTAATGCACTTAATCTCGCTATCTTCCCAGTGGACCATGGTGAGTGCTTTGGTATTTTGTGCTGAGCCTCTGAGAAAAGAATCTGGTGTTTTGCTCCCCTAACCACTTGGTTTAAATAGAGTGTAAATGGCCCTTCCCTTCCCTCTATCTATTGGCTGCAGTGAAACACTTAACTCCACACCTCCTCATACACCTCTGCTCACCCCCCTACCAATGAGTAATTAAATAAAATTTCTATTGCTTAAATGTTTCATTTAAATTTATTTAATAATTAAGTGGAAAATTGAATGACAATGGTTTAAATTATGAAATAGTAAATATATTTCTAAAGAAAATAGGAGTAAAATCAATGATGCATTAATGATACATTATTCGGTTTAATCTTCATTCAACACAGATGCCACACAATTAATTTTTGTTAAAAAAAACAATATTTTAATTTTCTAATAAATAAAACAGAAATCATATATAAGTATATGTATGTTTAAAAAACAAAATAAATGACTGCTAATGTGTTTAATTCACAAGTACAATGTAATATCCTTTACATATATTCAGCATATTTTAAGAATTTAATTTTCTCTGTTACCCCTGCATTCTTGTGACACATTCTGCCTGGTATAGTGGCACGTGTTATCTTCCTTTAACAGCAAATTCATTAATATAAAGGCAGACTGAACAAGTATGACATATAATTAAAAAAGTGGCATTGCATAAACACCTGTGCATTTTATTTGTATAAACAGTGTTTAGTTTTTATTTAATTAGAAACATGTTTGGGTTAAATGTAATTGTATACTATACACTTTAATGTGGATTTTTTAAAATTTATCCTGTGCTATGCTGAGGGATGCGAAGAGGCGGTGGGTTCAAAGTAGCCCCAAAGAGATCTAAGTGGCGGCCAATGGGGCTTCATCTGCTCCAGACTGTAGGCAGTGGAAAGTGTCTGAAACAACACATTCAGCCTGAGAGCGATCAAACGCAGCCAATGCCAATTGCGCAGCCAAGAAGTGCCGCAAGAGGAAGCCACACCGAGGTCTGAGATTGCTCTCAGCAGCCCATGTTATGCAGAACTATGGGTTTCTCCTGGAACCTTAATCTTTGGGTCATTTATTAAGCAGTGGGGTTTTCTGCAAAGGGCAGTTGGGAGGTACAACACTGTCAATAGACAGTAGCAGGCAGTTTACAATATCAGTTTGTTAAATTATTTAAACTAGATACTATAACGCTTTGTATGAGATCTAGATATAAGCAGTGAAATTGAATATGTTTAATATTCGTAACAGGGTTTATAGTTTAATATTGGTCATTAGCAGCTTGCAACTGCCAGGTTCACCAGAAAATGCTCATTTAGATTTGAGTCATATTTTTTTAAATAACATTTAATTTTGGATAAGCATGTTGGCATGTATATATTTATTGGTAGTGCACGTAGGGGAAGCAAACTGTAGATGTTCAGGAAGAGATTATCTTTTCTTCCAGTCAGCTAGACGAAGTGTGGAGATCCCTTGTCAGGGACACCCACAGTTCAGCAAAAATCCCCCCCTCCAGGTCCTCTCCCAACATGGACAATGCAGGAAATTTCCTATTCATATAGTGCTGTGAGTCTTTCTAATATTTATCTATCACTGTTTGCATCTCCCCTTCCTCTTATTTTTGATGAGGGGAGGATGACACCTGTTGGATGCAGCACTGACAGGTGTCAGTTCTTCCAAACTACGTTGACCTTTGTTAGGGAACATCCACAACTGTTAGCTGCGATTTTTTAAACAACAAACCTACCTTTTAATGGACACATAATTTAACTATAGGATATAGTATTATAGTATTCCGGTGCTGCTGAAACCTTGTGGCGCCTTATAAATAAATAATAATAATTTATCTATAATATATGTTTGTTGACTTGTAAAACAGCTGTTTTACTCAACCGATAGTCTATAGCTTAGTACATAATTCAGAGCACACCATGCAAAAGATTAATGATTAGATCTGTTACTCTTTTGTTAGGGCTTTGCCATAAACTCTGACATTTATCTCCAAGTAGTGTACATTGGGTCTAAATATTTTAGATTTATCGCAGGAATATCTTGATTTTAGATATGTACATATGCATTATTTTCAGATGATATTATTTACATGTATTTTATTTGTAAAGCTCCAACATATATGAACATTGGCTACTGTACACGACCCGAGCATGAGACAAACTGAGTGTAGGTCCTGTGTGGAAGAGCCTGTAGCCTGGTACCCACCAGCATCAATTTTCTATTAGAGTTTCTATTGATGGGAAATGGGTCTGAAAATGGAAGTCATTGCGTCCCATGATTCCAATTTCCTGTGTTATGTTTGTCAGCTTTATTTAATTGAGAATACAAAAAACATATTTCTTTTCTTGCAGTGAGGATTTGATGTATAAGCATCATCTCATGTTTTAACATTTTGTTTGCTGTTTGTTATTTAATAGATTTTTTTCAATTTAGGTAAGAAAATGATAAAGTAGTGTATCATATACTTGTATTAAAAATAATAAAATATTGTGCTTAAGAGGAAATGTTAGGGTTATATACAGAGCTGGCCATCTTGCTTACAGTGAAAAGTCTTCTGCAGGTTGTAGTTCCACCAAAAAAGTAAATATTATGTTATTTCAGTAGCCATATGCAAAATTATATTGATAAAGGTTTGCTCCTGTAGTACTATTGGAGCATGGCAACTAAATAGAACCTGAAAACACTATTAATAGGTCACACCATTTGGACCCAGCCAAATTTCATCTTTTTTTTTTTTTTTAAAAATGTCAAAATTTACTTAAAACTATTTAATAAAATAAAACAAAGAAAATGTAAAATAATAGAAAGAAGTTTGTTTCTCCTTAATTATTTCACTTGCAGCAGAGAGTTTGAGATTTCCAACCACCCAAAAAACCTGAAAAACGCCCTTTTTGGTAATATTGATAACATTTTAATGTGCACAGCTGATAAATTATTTGAGCACATGCCAATGTCTGCACACTTTCAGTGAAATATTGCATGTCATGCTGAACATGAAGTGCCAAGAAAAAAAATACTATCTCACCATATAATTTGCTGTGTCAAATTACTATTGACAGATAACATATTTAAAGAGATAAATTATACATTTATTTTGATAGATCCATCTTAACCATCTGTTTTAATAATAGTTAAATTTTCCATATAGAATTGTTGCTTTGTAACGAAGCAAATATAAATTTATAATATCAGCAATAGTAATGCAATAGACTGCTAGATAGATAGATTGATAGATAGATAGATAGAGAGACAGATAGATCGATTGATCGATAGATAGATAGATAGATAGATAGAGAGACAGATAGATCGATTGATCGATAGATAGATAGATAGATAGATAGAGAGACAGATAGATCGATTGATCGATAGATAGATTATAGAAATGTATGAAACGTACAGAAGGAAGTGACAAAACACAGAATGTAGCACACAGCAGAATAAAACAATAAAATGAACAAGTGATTTATTACTGATGCCTGATGCTGAGTTTGATGAATTTTACACCGATAGCACAGAGTTAAAATCCACATCTGCAACTGTGTGAAGATTAAGAGCAGGTCGTATTTGTCAATGAAGATAGCTCATAGAAGCCAGCTTACAGTTGATGTATTATTGTCACTTATGTATTTTAATGTTTCCATACACATGACCTCATTCATTAAGGGACGCTAAACAAAAGTAAGGTGCGTTTTTTTTTTAAACGCACGTACATCGGGCATACGCACATCTGTATTCTACAAGGAACAGATCTGAAGAAACGTCTTTTGTTAAATACATATTCAAACATATGCAGGCAATACACCCCTCGATGAATGCAGTACTAAGTCACTTACATGACGTAGAAACTGGAGCAAGTAACAGTGCGTTTTTATTTGCACCTCTATCTAATTCACCCTAAGATGTATGTTTGTATACAATATGCATTTGTAGTGCCGATTGACAAAGGAATGCACAGGTGTGCAATTCCTTCCTTACATTATCATTGTTATTATCTTAATTTAATACTACCTCTACTTCTTCTGCCTTTGTATGATGTTGTATGTATATTATTTGTTGCTATTGCCTGATATGTACAAAGCATATATGATGCATGATAGAAGCACCGGGAAAGTGATTGATGAGAGGTATATATGTCCCGGGTTTCTGTCCTATGTTTTTTAAAACCACAGGGAGATTGCTTGTGTTTTGGGAAATAGTTTCCCATATATCATTTTGGCTGCAGTAAACACTGCATCTACTGGTACTAGTCAGAAATACCAATGAAACACAGAGAATGATAACCAGAGATTGTGTAGTAATTTGCCCAAAAATATGAGTGAATATATATATAACACCCCAAATACTAGTGCATGTTTGTACTAGATGAAATGAAAGGATAGGCTTATTTGTATTAATCCTTGTTGCTGTAGTACATCAGGTCCTCTCTACATGTCTCCAAAAGGAAGATATGAGAAACCATATGGTGTAGTATTTTTGACAGATTTTTTTAAGGATTTAGTAGATATAAAGTAATGCACTCACAAACTTAGATGAGATTTGTGCTTATCTGAAGTCCTGACATGCATTATATCTGGAAGTAGCTGTTGTGAAGACCCACTTATTTTCTTTCACAGGGTCCACAAGTGTCAACTTTCAATTTCCAGATGCAGTTTACAAATGTAGATGGAAACGCTCACCAGTCAATAATAGCTTGTAGTAGCTTGTTACCTCAGGGTGTTTCATCTTGTTAATGAGTCTTCATCAGGAGGAAAAGTTGCTAGTTGTTTCTCTCAAATGATTAAAATATCCAGAGAGTGCAATTTTCCCATTGTGCGAGTTTTTTTTGTAAATCGCCACCCGTTGGGCCTAGTTTCACATATTAAATTGCTTTGAAATGAATATAATGTGGGTCCGAGTTGTGTTTATGGATTAAGTGTCTGGACACAGAATTGCTCTCAGCTCTTTTTTAATATTCCTATAATGTTCCTGCATCCTCAATTTCAGTGGGCGCTTGGTTTTTGTTAGTATGTAGAGAGCGCTAGGCTCCGTCTCCTCTATTTTGTGCCAAATCCCCGGTGATCTAGGAGGAAATGGAGCAGTAGCTTCACAACCGTGCTGCACTACTGCACATGTGCGAACGGCGAAACTGGAAGTTGGCACCTCAGAGTTTCAGTGTAAAGAGAAAGACGCAGCAGAGAAGCTGCATACCTGATATAGTGCATTAAGTCCCTCAGACACCTTATAAAGTGACCCAGAGGCTCCCTACACTAAATGGAAGAGCCACTGACCACAGCATCATACTGCACGGACTTGCAGCAGAGTAGTAATCTGCATCTGCATAAGAGTGTATCTAAACATATCAGTGTATGTAAGGGCCCGTATCCACATGTACACAAGAGTATATACTGCATATTGCCGGATTGTGTGCTGTACCTCAAAGTATAACAACTGTGAGTAGCTGCATCTATCTACTATTGTTATCAAGTTCAATAAACAACAACCTGTTTAAGTTCAAAAGCAGATGTGGCTTCACATCTGCATTAACACCGCTGACATCTGGAATAACATCCAAAGGTATAACCAACAGTTTTTCTCACGTATTTGTAGCAGCAGATACACTCCAATAGATATATAATGGGTGGTGTTTGACAACTCATCGACTGTTTGATTTTGAACTTCTTACTATTGTTGAAGCCATAAAAATGTTATCAGAACATACAAATGTATAAATATTGCAATGGTTGCATTTAATAAAACCTTTATAATCTAGAAAGATATTGTTAGTTTTATACCTTCAGTAAGTATGCTGGGGCCAGGGTGTCTTTCAAATTTCTGTTTTTTTTCTAAAAAGATTTTCGGTTTTGTCTGAAGAATATTCATCAAAATTGGATCCAGTTTGAAATTGTTCCAATGTTTTGCTATTATGGGCCTTATTCTATTCTCACAACAATTACACTGTATTATAAACGGGATACTTTCTTCTGTCTTTTCTTTCTAGAAATGTTTCAATAAAGAATTTCTGTTAACCCCTTCAAACTTATTAATTGCTCCTATGATTAATTCTTCCTGATAGACTCTGTTTCTAAAACGGTCCACATCAACTGAACGTTTTTCTTTACATTGGGTCTCCTCACTACAGTTTCTTTTTTACGCTGCTATATAAAACTAGCTGCGGCTACTTGTACCGAGGCACTGGACTGGTGTGCTTTAACTTAACTGCTGCCTGGGAAGTGCTGCCATTTACCCCAGGAGACGGCACCCCTAACCTGATCTTAACACACATTTATTGCAAACACATAACTTTTTAAAAACTATTTTTTTTAAATTACATTTAAATAACCAAATCAACATAAAATGTTATACTGAAAATAATACCTTTTTTTTTATACTGTCTGATTATAATGTCTGTGTTGCGATATACTGTGATTATAATGACTGCGCTGCCATATACTGTGGGATTATGATGACTGTTCTGCCATATACTGTGTGATTATAATGGTTGTTGTGCCATATACTATGTGATTATAATGTCTGTGCTGCCATATACTGTGATTATAATGACTGCGCTGCCATATACTGTGGGATTATGGCGACTTTGCTATCATATACTGTGTGATTATAATGGTTGTTGTGCCATATACCATGTGATTATAATGGTTGTGCTGCCATATACTATGTGATTATAATGTCTGTGCTGCCATATACTATGTGATTATAATGACTGTGCTGCCATATACTGTGTGTTTATAATGACTGTGCTGCCATATACTGTGTGATTATAATGGCTGTGCTGCCATATGCTGTGTGATTATAACGGTTGTGCTGCCATATACTGTGTCATTATAATGGCTGTGCTTCCATATACTGCGTGATTATAATGGTTGTGCTGCCATATACTGTATGAGGAAAGGAAAATATTATTACTCAGACAAACTGTACCTGGTTTCTCTCACTAATATGGGGCAAGTTACTATACTTTTTATCCATGGTCCCCTCACACAGACGTCATTATGATAGTAAATGTGTTGTAGTTGATGCCCAGTCAAAAGGGACAAATGTATTTCATATATTCATTTATGTTACAATTGTGCATTTATTATGGTACAAATGTTCATTAGAGCACATTTTCTTTGCAAAAATTAAACACACATTTTTTGTAAATCTATAACTTTTTTAAAATTAATTTTTAAATTAAATTTAAATAACCAAATCAACGTGAAATTTTAGACTGAAAATAATATATATTTTTTTTTTTTTAAAAAAGAAAACAGTAAAACTTTGTGGTGTGTTCTTGATTTATATATGTGCTAGTGGTATTTATTCAGCACCTGGAAAAATAACAAAACAAAAAAAACATTTTACAATGACAATCTTATGACATTTTTAAAACATATCTTAGCTCTATGGATGTATTTTGTATTCAGACGTTTTTCAAGACCAGTAGAGTTCAGAGGTCGTACATTAAGTGAAAATCTCTTCTAAGGTTCATCTTATTCTGAACACAGTAACAGCCAGAGGACTGCATTTTAGAGAGACATGCAGATATATTGGGGGGGTTGCTTGCTACAAACACTTATTAGACCCATGATGTCAGACACCTATGGAATGGCAAACTGTGCCTAGGCTTAGGAAAAGTCACATTTTGGAAAGAAAGGCTTTCACAGGTTCCTCCCAAGGCCCCTAATGTTAGTGGTGCAGGTGGAGGCGTTTTTTTGGAATAAATAGGAAACATTAGTTTTTGAATAAATGTTATCTCTGGCTCACGCATACATAGATACATCATACTTGCCTACTTTCAGTAGGCGACGTCCGGGAGAGTGGCGTGACTAATGGGCATGAGCAAAATGGCATTTTGTTGCGGGGGCGGGGCCAAAATTATACCATTCTTTGTGAATCGCGTCATTTCAACAAGGGAATTCCGGGATGCGGGAGAAATGCCAGCTCTCGCGGGAGCCCGGGAGACTGACCCGAATTTCGGGAGTCTCCCGGACTTTCCGGGAGAGTTGGCAAGTATGAGATACATACAAATAATGTTAGGTTACAATGTGAAATACCCAATATAACACATGGACAATCATTGGCCAAATAAATATACCTCTACACCACATTCATATGGACTTGACCTGGGATGTTTATATTAATCACACACTGATTTTGAAACATCACTTTTGCATAGCAAGCTTTGTACTTTGTCCAATAAAGGTTGTTACAAGCCACATTGCCTTTTAATGGGCCAAACATGGCAGACATCTTATGTTGGAAAAAAATATTTTTTTTATTAATTGTTAACTGCGGATGCCGCCTGTGTAGGTCACTCCATCATCGCTGCAGTTGTACGATAAATTGCCTGCTGCTATACCTAAAGCATATGTATAACGTTGCAGCCCTGTAGACTGCATTTATTTTCCTATATCATTACTGATATAATGAGGAGAAGCACAGAGTTTTCTGTCCCTGGTCTTGGTCAAGGAACGGAGCTCAAGTCTGGTGAAGGGAGCAGCCCGCATGTTTGAAAGTGAATGAGACTTTTCAACATTCTCTGCACTGATTGACTCTCAGACCATGTATGGGCGTAGTCACGTCATTTGTGGACCCCTTCTATACCATATCTAAAATGGATGACCTTCATTTGTCAATCTCAATAATCAGCCCTACTCAGGCATTTAGGGGCGTGACAACGCTGAGCCGTTCACATACAGACAATCACTGCAGAACGCACCTGCATAGCTAAATATCAGGTGTAGAGGCAAACATTCAGCTCTGCCATTTTGTGATCACAAACTACGGCTTCAGCTACACTGTGATACAGGCTTTTGTGATGCAGTCTTCATCCTAATTTCAGTGTGCACTCCATTATATTCTAGTGGTGAGGACAGTGCAATGCTTTTTAGAAATCGCTGACTTTTTCCCCTGTTTAGTACAGGAACCGAGCATGAGACAAACTGAGTGTAGCTCCTGTTTGGAAGAGTCTGCAGCCTGGTACTCACCAGTATCAATTTTCTACTAGAGTTTTTAATGATGGGAAATGGGTCTGAAAATGGAAGCTATTGCTTCCCATGATTCCGACTTCCTATGTTATGTCTGCTTTATTCAATGCATTTAATAAAGACTAAGAAAACATATTTCATTGCTTGCAGTGAGGATTTGACATATCAACATAATCTAATTTTTTTAACACTTCATTTTCTGTTTGTTATTTAATAGCTTTTGTGAATTTCAGTAAAAAAA
Organism: Mixophyes fleayi; assembly: GCF_038048845.1. Taxonomy (NCBI): domain Eukaryota; kingdom Metazoa; phylum Chordata; class Amphibia; order Anura; family Limnodynastidae; genus Mixophyes; species Mixophyes fleayi. The sequence goes on from NC_134408.1 coordinate 59,339,467, forward strand.
ATAAATGAAAAAGCCGTGCATTATATACTTGTATTAAAATAATAAAATATTGTGCTTTAGAGGAAATGTTAACGCTATATACAGAGCTGGCCATCTTGCTTACAGTGAAAAGTCTTTTGCAGGTTGAACTCCTACCAAAAAAGTAAATATGTTATTTCAGTAGCCATACACAACATTGTATTAATAAATGTTTGCTCCTGTAGTAACATTCGAGAATGGCAACTAAATAGAACCTGACAACACTATTAATACTGTCACACAATTTGCACACAGCTGTTTTCTGGCTGAGGTTGCTCTAATTTTTATATTAATAGCAATGTCATACATTATAATAATACAATAATTTATAGTTACACTGAGGAAATATAAAACTATTATAAGCACTGTATAAATATTAGAATGTTACCACTTTTACAGTTGATATTTCTACATATATCTTATTTAAAAAAAGCCCAAAATTATTTAAAACTAATAAAAATGTACAATAATATAAAGCAGTTTGTTTGTCCTTCATTATTTGTCTCACAGCCAACTGACCATGGTTGAGAGTTTGAGGTTTCCACACACCCAAAAACCTGAAAAACGCCCTTTTTGGTAATATTGATAATATTTTAATGTGCACAGCTGATAAATTATTTGAGCGCATGCCAATGTCTGCACACTTTTAGTGACATATTGCATGTCATGCTGAACATTTTGAAGTGCCAAGAAAAAATACTGTCTCACCCTGTAATTATGATATGTGTCAAATTCCTACTGACAGATAACATATTTAAAGAGATAAACTATATATTTATTTTGATAGATCCATCTTAACCATCTGTTTTGATAATAGTAATATTTACCATAGTAGTTTGATAATGCGATGCCTTACTTACAGTATATTGCTCCATATAATATTGGTGCTTTGTAACAAAACAAATACATATATATATAATAACAGCAATATTAGTACAATAGATAGATAGATAGATAGATAGATAGATTATAAAAAAATGTATGAAACGTACAGAAGGAAGTGACAAAACACAGAATATAGCACACATCACAATAAAACAATAAAATGAACAAGTGATTTATTACTGAGGGCCTGATGCTGAGTTTGATGCATTTTACACCGATAGAACATAATTAAAATCCACATCTGCAACTGTCTGAAGATTCAGAGCAGGTCGTATTTGTCAATGAAGATAGCTCATAGAAGCTAGCTCACAGTTGATTTATTATTGTCACTTATGTATTTAATGTTTCCATACACATGACCTCATTTATTAAGGGACGCTATGCAAATGTAATGTGCATTTTTTTTTTTAAACGCACGTACATCGGGCATACGCACGTCTGTATTCTACAAGGAACAGATCTGAAGAAACATCTTTTGTTAAAGTCAAGAGCATATAGGCAATATACTCCTCGATGAATATGGTACTATGTAATTTACGTGACATAAAAACTGGTGCACGAAGCAGTCAATCCCTCTATCTAATTCCTCGCAGAGGTATGTTTGTGTACCACATTCAATTGGTTTACTGATTGACAGAGGGAAGCACAGGTGTGCAATTCCTTCTTTACACTCATGTTTTATTATCATAATTATCATACTAAACCTGCTTATTAACCCTTTGTATAATGCAGTATGTATGCAGTTTGTATGATATTGTCTGATATGAAAAAAGCATATATGCTGCTGCCATATACTGTGTGATTATAATCTAATTAGTTTCTATGAGGAAGTTAGTGGGAACTTAGACCGGGGCAGCACAGTAGATGTGGTCTACTTAGATTTTGTAAAGGCCTTTGATACAGTGCCACACAAGAGGTTGGTTTGCAAAATAAGGGAACTGGGTCTAGGAAACAACATTTGTACTTGGATCAAAAACCGGTTAGAAAATAGGGAACAGAGAGTTATGATAAATGGAACATTTTCTAATTGGTCATAAGTTTTAAGTGGAGTACCTCAAGGTTCCGTGCTGGGGCCACACCTATTTAATATATTTATTAATGACATTGGTCATAGTTTAGAGAGTAAAGTTTCTATTTTTGCAGATGACACTAAACTTTGTAAGGTAATTAAACAAAACCAAACAAAAAACCAAAAAAAACCAAACAAAAATAAAATAAACTGGAGGGTTGGGCGGCAAAATGGAATATGAGGTTTAACCAAGAACGAGATCTATAAATTAAATGGAATTAATCTATAATGGAAAAGGATTTTGGAGTGCTCGTAGACAGTAGACTTAGCAAAAGTGCTCAATGTCAAGCAGCAGCTGCAAGGGCAAATAAAGTATTGGCATGCATAAAAAGGGGCATAGATGCTAGGGAAGACAGTGTAATTTTGTCACTGTATAAATCGTTGGTAAGACCTCATCTTGAATATGCAGTACAGTTCTGGGCACCACTCTATAAAAAGAAGGGCGACAAAATAATTGTTGTTAATAAAGGGTATGGAGTCATTAAGTTATGAGGAACTAATAGGGGGCAAGCTACTATACTTTTTACTGGTCCCCTCACACAGACTTCATTATGATAGAAAATGTGTTGTAGTTAAAAGAAGAGATGGGCGGGCTCGGTTCCCCGAGAACCGAGCCCACCCGAACTTTGCCTATCCGAGCACCGAGCCGAGCAGGCTCGGTACTCTCCCGCCCGCTCGGATTCCAAATCGAGGCCGAACGTCATCGTGACTTCGTCAGATCTCGGGGCTCCGTTCTCGCGATAATTGAAATCCAGAAATATCCGCATCCACAGCAATCCATCGCCATTTGACAGAGGGACAGAGCAGGGTGTAGTCACAGGCTGATTAGAGCAGGGACAGAAAATATACCTTATTCTTCATCCAATTCTGATAACAAATCTGATAACAATTCTGATTACAATTCTGATAACAATTGATAGAGAAGAGAGGAGGATAGAGGAGGCTTTTTTTTTTTCAATATTTGGCACTACAAGTGCTTTGGGGTGTCCCCCATTCTTTTGCATTAATATTTCTGGCTGTCAAAAGTCCTGTTTGTCAGCAGTCTGAAAAATATTTTTTAGTACTCCCAAGTGCTTTTGGGGTGTCCCCATTCTTTTGCATTAAGATTTCTGGCTGTCAAAATTCCTGTTTGTCAGCAGTCTCAAAAAATAATATTTATCACTCCCAAGTGCTTTTGGGGTGTCCCCCATTCTTTTGCATTAATATTTCTGGCTGTCAAAAGTCCTGTTTGTCAGCAGTCTAAAAAAATAATATTTAGCACTCCCAAGTGCTTTTGGGGTGTCCCCCATTCTTTTGCCCTAATATTTCTGGCTGTCAAAAGTGCTGTTTGTCAGCAGTCTCAAAAAATAATATTTAGCACTCCCAAGTGCTTTTGGGGTGTCCCCCATTCTTTTGCATTAATTTTTCTGGCTGTCAAAAGTCATATTTGTCAGCAGTATCTAAAACAATTTGTAGCACTACAAGTGCTTTGGGCTCAGAATGGATTCAAAGCAGTCCACATATGAGCAAAATGAGCAACCAGGTTCTGTCACCAGTCCTGATGGTAGTGTTCCCAGTACGTCATCTGGGAAAGGTGATGTAAAATTACATAGTCTTTTTAAATCAGGCAAAATAACACAGACCCCCAAAAAATGCACAGTGTTGAAGCAAAAAAGAAGTGTAACTGAGGAAAAGTTAACTGCCGATAAAAAAAAAAATTGCCAACATGCCATTCTACATACGCAGTGGCAAAGAAAGAATGAGGCCTTTGCCTTTCTCTATTAGTGGCAGATCCAAAAAGGTTACGCGACAAAGCCGAGCTGCAAGATAACCGTAAGGCATTAGAGGATAATGTTTGCTCTGAATCAGAAATGACACCAATCCCTGTGGAGAGTCCATCCAACAGTGGGATGTCTAATCGTGAGCATTCTGTTAGTGTACCCATAAAGAGGGGCCCTTTCAGCAGTTCTGCTGATGTGTGCCTGAACAGCCCGAGTGTAGCCGGTGATACATAAATTGAGGATGCCACTTTGAAATTAGAAGAGGGGGAGATTTGTGTAGGCGACGAGGGCGATTATGATGCATACAGATACCAAATTGCCTTTCTCAATTTCTATTTATATTCTAGATTATATAACGGCTGAATAGTTTTCTATTTTACTCCTAGTGGAGAGGGGATCTGATGCAGACAGATACCAAACTGCCTTGTCCATTTCTTTGTATATTCTAATTCTACAGTCTATGCAGGCTTCTTTTTTTCTATTTTACTACAAGTGGATGGGGGGGGGGGCTGATGCAGACAGACAGATACTAAACTACCTTGGTCCATTTATTTTTACTTTCTAATTCTACAGTCTATGCAGGCTGCTTTTTTTCTATTCAACTACAAGTGGAGGGCGGGAGGGGGGGGGGAATAGATAGCCACCAAACTACCTTGGTCCATTTATTTTTACTTTCTAATTCTACAGTCTATGCAGGCTGCTTTTTTTCTATTCAACTACAAGTGTAGGGTGTAATATACATGCAAAGACGATGGCTGCATTGCCAATAGGCTAAGATGAAAAGGAAGACAACCAGGTTTGTGTGCAGAATTAAGGACTGCCTACCAGGGGTTAAACTAGTTTTCTTCCTAATTTATTAGCTTTACAATTACATTACTTATCCAAGAAACAGGTGGAGCACTAAATTTGGTTATTTTATGCACAAAAACATTGATTTTCTAATAAAATAGCAAAACAAAACCAAACAAAACCAAAACCAAAACACGCAATGGCGGTTTTGCAAAACCAAAACAAAAACACGACGGTAATCCAGATCCAAAACCAAAACTAAAACACAGGGGTCAGTGAGCATCTCTAGTTAAAAGGGACAAATTTATTTCATATATTCTGTTTTGTTCCAAATGTGCATTGATTATGGTACAAATGTATGTTAAAACACATCTTCTTTACAAAAATAAAACACACATTTTTTTTAAACAAATAACTTTTTATAAACTAATTTTTATATTAAATTTAAATACCAAATAAAATTTCAGACTTAAAATAATATTTTTGCAATAGTTTTTTTTATTTTTGGTGATATGGGCACTATGCTTAAAACAATTGTTGTGCCAGCCCCTCCTTCTGCCTCTCCCAACGATGTCATAGACATCTCTAGAAATGTCTATATTACTATTATTAATGCACCAACAAATTACACAATGCTGTACATTGAACGTTGAGGGCATCATGATACAAAAAAAATTACATACAAACAATGACATGAAACATTTGTGCTGTACACAGCTGTTTCAAATAAACAATTAACATAGACTATTTAAGTCCATGGAGATGTATGCCTCCCAATGCAAGCACCCAAAAACAGATTGGTTCCTCAGTCCAGGATTTGCACTTATCACCAAATACGCTGGCTATTGAACTTCCTAGGATTGAGACGTGACCATCACAGCTGGAGAAGACACACTACTAACTAATATCCATCTGGAAGGGTAAGCAGTTGTCTCTAGCTGTTTAAACTCAGTGAGAGCGAATGCAAACCCTCCTTACCATTACATGTGTGATGGTTTTATTGGTCTAACTTGTGGTTGCCTTCATGACACAGTGTGATTAACATTATACTTAAAAAACGCCGTTTGGAATGTATTTGGCTGGTGCCTATTGTGAGATTCTACTTACAGGACTGGAGAAGTATAAACAGTTTCTGGATATTTAATTGGACTGAATTAATATCGGAGTTAAGATCAGAATATTAAACACACTACCAGGTGCTGAACAGAAACTCATTGACTGCAATTTGCTACAGTTTTTCATTTCTGACCCCACAGGAAGTGGTTTATGTGTTGCCCCAACCAATGGTAGAGTTTATGTCATCAAGCAAACATTATTCGGGATATTGAATATCATTTTATAGATGTTTAAGGTTTATTAATAAATGTATTCATTGTATTGCATTTATCTGCATTGGTGATTATTGAATTATTAGACTGCTTGCAGCACTTACCTATTTTCTTTGTTTGAATGACATGGAACAGCTAAAGGTAACTCTGCCAAATGGCGATTACAATATAGATCAGTTTTGACATTTTGTGACACAAAAGTCTTTCCCCACATTACTGGATCTGCAAACAACATCTGGGCATGCAGCAACATTTTGGGAATGATGGTCAAAATGCACATCAAAGTATGGCTGCTAAACTGCAGCCTAACACTCTAAAAGCTCCAGCATGTGTTGGCAGCCACTGGTAGTCTTGAACATGCTTGCACTTGTAGTTCAACAAGCTCCAATATGCCCAGCAGTTAATGGTAGCCACAATTTACTGGGAACTTGTAGTTCCACAAACTTGCTTAATCTAACTTCATTTTAGTAACTCTAACACATAAACCAGGCCTCCAAAACCCCGGTGGAAGGGGAAGAGCTGGAGTGCTATGGAGCGTGTGCAGACCTCTCATTATGACAATATTATTTATTCCCACCTTTTGTTCCTCAGTTAATCTTTCTACTGATGTATTTCATTTTGTTGGAAAAGGTAATATTTACACATGTATAATTTTTAATTGGAGTGCAGAAATGTAAAAAATATTTTGCTCACAGAAGCAATAGCAATTAAAGATTTGTGTTAGTTATTATTGTAAATTATTTTAGAATTGATAGGGTAAATTTCACAAACATGGGCAACATGTGAGAGGGTGTGCCTCTGATATATATCTGGGGACATCTCATAGTCATTCCCATAGCTATGAGAAGATAAGCGAGACCTAGGAAGAAGGCATTTTACATAATAAAAAGCATTCTAAATGTTCACATGCTATTAAAGTTCAATTTTTAATATTTTACATTTATGTCTCTATAAAAACTATTAAAATGCAAAACTGCTTTTTGACAGATAAGAATACTGTGGAGTTTATTTCCAAAATGCAAAACATCCACTATGCAGTGCAAAACAAGTTGTGGACATGCTGGGCTCCTTGATTTGCACAAGTCCGTCTAAATTTCCACCAAGGCTCAATAGTCTGTGGAGGAACAGAAGTTTGCGCAGGCAGAGTGGAGGAGACTCTCCTTGCAAAATATGGAGTAGGCACACCAGTGCACACAGTATTACAGAGCAATGCAGAAGAGAAATCTACTTTTACAAGGTCAGATTTTTGAAAAGAGATGAAGGTAGTAGTGTAGCTACCGTGTGTGCATGGGATACGGTGGCTACAGAGTTTGGAGATGAGGGGGTCCAAGCAAGCAATCCAGGTCACCCCCACTGCTGGACCCCCTGCTGGGGTGTTAAGGGGAGGCCTCTTCTGATAATAACCCAGTCTGGACCACTCACGCTCAGAAGAGGCTTCAGCTCTGCTCTATTGAGGACGGCATTGCTAAGACTCTACGTAAATTTTACTATGGGACCTGGTGATGCATTGTTGCGCCCCTGCATGAAGGGGTGGAGATGATGCACTTTTAGAGGTGTTCCTTGCTGCTCACGGGCCATTTTCATGCTGCAAAAGGACTTTAATTTTGCACCAGTGATACAACTCATGATTGCAACTTATAAAAGTAACACAAACTCTCACTCTTCAACTATACTAAAAGTCAAATGTAAAAATGATTCATATTGTTCTACAGAGAGAACAATCTTAGGGACGTATTCAATTAAGATGGCAGATTGCGGTTATGCGCGGCTGCGCACATAAAGTGTCAATACAGTACCGTACCATTGCGGATTTCCCTTCATAACCCTATGGGGTGCGAAGGGAAATCCATGATATTGTGGTAATGGGAAGTGTGAAGCTGCTCAACCGCAAAATGTCATCTTAATTGAAAATGCCCCTTAATAACACAAGTGCAAATGTGGAACTAAAGAATGAGAATATCTGGATGTAATAGAAACCACTTAAATAAAGACCAAAATGATTCTAATATCATTTCATATTTTAAATATTATTTTATTAAAACAATGTACTTAAAGTGGAGGAAATAGTAATGCAGAAATTGATACATCAGAATTAGTTTGAACCCCTAGCTATATTGTCATGTGTTTTCTTTTTATTCATTCTGGTATTCACAATATAAAAATATAAAATATAAATGTTTGATTTTCGTGTTTTTAAAGGGTTCATTATACATTATGGAGGTAAATTTTCTGATAATGTGCTAAATTTGAAACCTAACGTTTTCTAATGAATACAACGTATGGCTAGGACCACCACAAGGAAAATGACCCTCTTTCTCAGGTAATTGTCACTGACTCCTTTCAGAGGTGGAGTCTACTGGACCTCCTGGTTTTCACCACAGGAACTCACAAAGGAACTTGGGTTTCATTGCAGGAGGACAACAGGTTGTGGCCCCCAAAGAGTGTTTCCAAGAGGAAACACTCAAAAATGAAAACACAAGACTTGTTCTGGAGTTGGTGTGTAGAATAACATTTGGCTCAGGTGAAGGCTGAGAGTATATGATGTGTTTAAATGGGCAGCTTATTCCTGTAAATAACCACAGAAGGGACACCAGTGTAAACATTGATTCAATCAGTCTCCATCAAAGTCCACAAGAATCCTCATGCTGATCTGTGAGGTCATCTATGGTCATTAAGAGAACAGCTCATTCCCCTGAACGAATGATTAATCCCTTGCAAAAAATTTGCACAATTGCAGCAATATTTACCAAATTGCTATCAATTCCTGTTATTGCAAACAATAATGCAATATGCATAAGTCCTTTTATTAAATATTCACATCAGTCTCTATATATACTGTATTAAACATTGTGCATGTTTAGAAATGATTTTAGATTTTATTTTCTTTAAAGTAAAATTAATAATGTGTTTTATTTACTGAGTGTTTTATTATTTTATGTTTGCCTTGTGTATAATATCTGCAATTACACATGGGACACTGGAGATAAACAATATTGAATATAATATTTCCAACATATACAGTACCCATCTGTAGTAAGATTAGTTTTTGCGTCAGATATAATTTGCACTCAATAGTTTATCTTGTGCTTGTTTGGAAACCTTGACTCTCTAAGAGATTACCCCATTTATAAATTGAATTGTATGTTCCACCAAAATATATAAAAAAACAGAGACAAATGGTTCAAGTTTAATCTATTTTATTTCAAATGTTATCACAAGATGACTTTATTAGCTTCAATCACATTGATGAGTGTAGGATGTTACTGAATCATCTGCCATTTTGATCTCCTTAGCGGTATTTGGATGTCAGACAACACCCAACCCTAGCCAGGAACTTGTCCACAGCCTGATGAGTGCAACAGTCAAACTTTTTATGGAGATGGATAGCAATAACCACCAGGAACTGGTGAGCCAGGAGCTGGATTAGAAAGAGAAACAACAATAAGATTTAGCTATCTCACAAATACAATCATAATGGTCCTACATTGTATAACTAACCATACACAAAAATACTAAAATAGCAGTCACTGATTAACACTCACTGGAAAGTTGCCAGGATCCACTCTCAAGTCATAGGCATGGAGGTCACTCAGTTTATCCAGGGCTCCCTCAATGTTGTCCAAATGTTTGACAGCTTCAGTCAAAGCATCAACTACCTTCTTCCCTTGGTTTGCAATCTGTGGAGAAACCTTGTGGCAGTCAAAATTGGGGAAGTAAGTCTTGGTCTGGGGATCGCAAAGGAACAGCCTGCAAAAGAAAATGTGAAGGGATAAATCACATGATACATTCGAGATAGAGATAATCTATATACTTGCTGCTAGAGAGACTAGGAAATTCTAATAATGTAAAGACATGACATACACATTGGCCTCCACCCCATCCTACACAGCAACTTCAGTCCCATGCACAGCGATTTCTCTTACCTTTGCATAGCTTCTCCGCCATACTTTTCAGCATTAGCAGCGATACATGGCCATATGGCCTGGATGTGTGCTTTGTCATCAGCATTGAGAGCCATGGTTAATTGTGTTGTTGAATTTGTACACTGATGAAACAGCTCTAACAATGTTACCTTTTATAGGGCTCATGTGGAGGGTAACAGGACATGGGAGCCACCTTCTTCTTCATCCATTGGACTAGCCAAAGACCAGCTCCTCCCGGACCAACAGCCGCCACACCCATTCATCTTGAATGATCGCCAAGGCAAGCAACCCAACCCAATTTTAAGATAATTTTAAAATAATTAATTATAATACAATGTAATTGTAAAATAAGTCTGAAAATGTTGTTGTTTAGGACAAGCAAAATGCATACATTGGATTTGTGAATAAGAAGTATCCCCTTATAGCCTAACCTTGTAGTACCTTCTAAGTGCCTAAAATATCTGCATGATTAAAAAGTGTCCCTTTCTGTAAAAATAGCATCTATAATATATATAGTGTACAAGTATTATATTCCTTTAAAAAAATATTGCTCTAGAATAATAGGGTGATGAAAATTGATGAACACTTTAATTGTGCATAGTATCCCATAGAAGAAAACATTCAAGATAAAGATAACATGCTTTGTAGAGTACATAACATACACTTCTAATTATCCCTTTAATTACTCCGTGTGTTCAATAACATAAAATAAAACATATATATGCCATCTGATTAATACCAATTTATTTGTGAAATATATACATAGATTACATCTAAAAAGCACAAAACTAAATAAAAAAACATTATATAGCAGCCACATTAGCTCTCAGAATCTGAATATCTAAATTGGGTGAAATACAATGTAACTAGTGCAGATTGTTACTGTAGTATATTATAGTATAGCATTAGTACTGTATATAGGAATTCCGTTATTTGTTGTATTTCATAGCTTTTCATACAAGTAACGGAGCGATATGTGCATGTAGGAAAGTCATTATACTGCTAAATCTGACTGCATGGTTTTGTATATTTTTATTTTGAATTTCAAAGCATCACAACTTTAAGTCTACTATTTATTCCTCTCTGTGAGTTGCAGATAACTTAGCCATTTACTGATAATGGGGAAGCAAATTAAACCAGCTACTTTAGAATAGAGATTCCTGACTGCACTGAATATATAAATGTTATATCATCTCATACCCCACATAAACTGTAATTTCTTTATTGCTTCTTTTAATAAGTTTACTATTTTGAGAGAGAGAGTATGAAATCTTTTTTTTTCGGGATGATCTTCAATGGTATTAAAAAGTGTTGCAATAGTCTACATAACATGTACAGTTTGTTTCACAATGCAACAATTTAACTGAGAAATCATTACTTGAGGAATGACAATTTATAATTGCATACTGTATTGCATTGTGATTTACAATGGCCCTGTCATCAAAATGATGTATAATGCACACTTAATTAGAGACGTGTGCCTATGTTGTATTATGATGTGATATTTTTCAACAAAAATGGTACAAAAGTATTTTATACAGTTTTTATGGTTTTGAATTTAATATATAGCATGTGGCACACAATACCATGATGGTACATTGTACAGCTGCAGTTGTTATTTTTGTAGCCTTTTTCGATGGATATTTTTGTTATCACTACAATGATAGTGCTACCTATTGCTTTAATAGCCTGAGCTGAGCCGCAAGTGCCTATATAAGAACAGATCTGGCTACTCAGTCTACATAACATGTACAGTTTGTTTCACAATGTACTGTGATATTTTTCAACAAAAATGGAACAAAAGTATTTTATACAGTTTTTATTGTTTTGAATTTAATATATAGCATGTGGCACACAATACCATGATGGTACATTGTACAGCTGACATCTGTTCCTCCTTCAATGGATACTCAGTTCCTGAGCCCCTCTGCTCTTCCCCCTGTTTCTCTCTGTTCTGTTAGATAAGCTATTGTGATTACCAGTTATTGAACTAAGATATACCTGTAATAACTGTACATGAATAATTCCTTGAATAAAGCATTTTTTTCAATAATAAGGTTTTAATAATTTTTTTAAGTATTTTATATTTAGTTCTTGTGATGTGTCTTTGTTAGCATACCATGAGACCTTAATGCAAATGCAATGCAAACTTTCAGCATTGTTGGACTCCGCTTCCCTGCACTACTCCAGAGAAGCTACAGCGGCAAATACAAGCTGCAGGTCAAGGGGGCTTCAATCAGTTACATTATACATATCCTCTGTGGTCTGGCCACAACCCCTCTGGTGGCTGGGCACACCCCTTCAGTGGCGCCACACACACTATTTCTTTGGCCTCTACCTTTGCATTCCCCCAATGGGCCCTTCATGCCCCAATCTGACACTGTTCCTGCTAAAAAACTCAACTTGCCCCCACATGCTATCTATGCCCCCTCCCCTGACAACTGGTGATGTCAGTACTAGGAGGAGGGGGAACCTTAACATGCATGTGCTGTGGACACCCTGGTTCCACTCGAAGCCTCTGCCCTCATCTCTCCAAAGACCTCTCTTAAAAACTTGCTACAAGAAATCCAGACATACAGCTTACTATCTAGATATAAGTTAAATCTATCTTAAACAGATATACCATACCTAAACATTTCTTCCCCTGCTAAGAAAATGCTAGAATAACAATTTAAGTATAAATTCACTCCTTGCGAAAATAAAAAAAAAAACTAACAAGATGGCACTGACTCTTTGCTTCTTGGTTAGCTCTTGTGGCATCCATTAAAATGAATGTCCTCCCCAGATTTTTATATTGATTTCAGACCCTCGTAATCAGAGTCCAATATACCTGTTTTACTACCTTGCACAAAATTACATCTAAATTTATTTAGGCCTGAAAGTGTCCATGGGTGAAGAAGAATACTCTACATTTGCATGTTGCAGATTATGGCCTTGGAGTTCCCAACTTTAAAGAAAATTATAGTTCACATTTCACAAAGCATTCAAACACACAATCCCCCATGGACCACTCTATGGTCTTATATTGAAGCATACATGCTACATATGATTTTGAATGCTATCTGCCTATGGCTTACAAAAATCTTCAGACCATGTTCAATGAGGAACATTCCAGTTATGCTTGCAGCATTTAGGATCAGCTAACATCATACTTAAATTTAATTTCTACACCAGTCACTTTATGTCCCCTATGAAACAACACGCAAGTTCAACCAGGAGTGAATCTGACTAGCTTTTCAATCTGGGTAAACTGTGGGATAGGGTTCCTCAATGAGTTGCCCCTTTTAAGTGCTTTCTCTGAATTCTCAGACCCCCAATCCAGAGTTCACAGTTCTAATAAACACTTTCATCAATATTTACAAATATGTAAATTCTGTCGCTCTATATTCTAGGTCTATAAGACCTAAGATGTTCTCATTCCAGACTGGAATCCCTATATGCGTTTCATACGTAATCTAAGTGGTTAATCTCTTCCATATAAAAAATATAATTGCTCTACCACCACTGGAAAATAATTCCTTTGAGACTAAATGAGAACAGGAAATGGGGGTTACACTGACCTCTGAAGATTGGTCTTTTATTTGTCAAAAACTGTTTAAATCTTTAATGTGTAACATAATTAACATTCCAGTACACTGCATTATGGGTGGTATCTTGTCCCTTCCAGAATCCGTGTCTTTTCTCCATTATCCATAGGTTTTTGTTGGCACCAATGTACCTAGATTCGGTTCACATCGGTGGATGTGTCCCAAAATGGAAAACTTCTGGTCAGAGATCAAAGATCTAATAGGGGCTCTCACCCATTCTAGTATCTCTCTTTCACCAGAATTCTTTCTTTTGTCAACACTGATCCCAGAAGCTCATACGCACCCCAATAAACTAATGTATCACATTTGCAGTGTTGCAACTCTTCAAATTAAAGCAAGGTGGAGAACTCCCGACCCCTTCTCTTACTGCTGTGATAAACAGATTTTGGTATACAGTATTTACAAAGTGAAACATATTACTTGCATTGTGAATAACTCATCTAAAACGCTGGACGAAACATGACTCACCACAATCTCTTAAATGATCATTTTCTTGTAGTCCACGCATTCCTTCATTCCTTACACTTTACTTTCCATACTCACGTCCAGTTTTAACTTTATTATTTTCATGTATGCTTTTATCTTGCCCTATTTTCATTAATTCAGCCTGAATTATAGGCTTAATATTTGTTCACACTACAAAACGGCTGCCTCCATTGTGTGCTGGTGATTGGTTCACTTTAAGAGCTCCGAAGCACGTTAAGATCAACCTGTGACCATTTATGATTATTGTAATAACGTGCAATATTTTTCCATTCGAAACAGTTATTTTGCAAAATAATGAGGACCATTTACAATGCAGAGAAATAATACGGTGTGGTTTTATATAAAAATGCACATCTATTCCATTGAAGTACACCACCATTATGCATTTTGATGGATTGTCTGAAAAGCTTTGGATGACATACTGCAGATTTTGACCCATCACTAAAATGTTCATGTCAGCAAAAGTAAAAACCTCACATGAAATTACTGCATACCTTCACACTAGGAGTTCTAGAACCAACCCTCATTTAAAATAAAAAACAATTTCCTAAACTGCTGCTCATGTAATCATTTTTAAATGAAATAACTCATGACATCATGTGGACATCATTCCTCCGTTATAAACTGTGCCAAGATGGAACAAAAAAAATAAGATTTCAGATTTTCTGTTGAATTTTACTGTCAGGGTTGAGGAAACTTGAAAGTAAACTATAGTGCCATCTACTGTTGTAGGAAAACATTGAAGATATGAATGAAATGCAAATACTTTATTATCTGTGTATTTGAATTTTTAAAATAATATTCATGACTATTCAGTAGACTGTCACCAAGGGGCCTGTTTATTAGAGGAAGAAAAGGCATCATCTATTGATATGTGTTTCGGCTTCGCCTGCTGACAGTTTCTTCATGCAAAGCATGTGGAAGCCAATTTAACAAGGACTGAGCCAGTACAAGTACTGCCACAGTTATTCTTTCACTGTCGTCATCTCAGGATGGCGATAGCAGAGGATAATGACAGGAAAAAATGCTTTAATATTTAAATTCTATTTTTACATATTTTTTTTTATTGTTTCCCGAAGCGGAACTGAAAGCACAACTCATGATTTCCATTTCCACTGCACATGTGTGAACTTGTAAAACCTGTTACAAGGAAGACTGGCTGGTGAAGAGATAAGAGTTATCTTTTTTTATTGAAGGTGTGTGCTCCAATCACCCAGTGTAGTGCAATGACACTACCCCGGTTACCAACCAGGGCGGTTCCCCTCTTACTCACTGAAGGTACTCAACTGATCCTGAGGGACTGCTTTGGAAGGTGGTACTCTCTCCGGCTGCAGCAGTTCCACCCCCGTCCTTCATGGCGTTCACTCCCCTCCTCCTGCAGACAAGACAAAAGTGACAGATGTACACCAAGGGGGAAAGGAAGGGGCTGTCCGGGGCTACAACCAGGAAGGGAGACACTTGCTCGATTCTGCCTGTCGTCACCCCGTGTTATTCTGGCCTGGACACGGGGGCTACGAGTGTTCGGGACAGAGAATGTTGTCTCCCGAACTCTCTACTCAACAGCGGTGAGGGCCACCCAGCGGTTTGAGTGGCAGGGCTACGCTGGCCAGCAAAGCGTTGCCGGGTCTGGCAATTCCCACCTGTGCACTGCCGAAACTCAGGTGAACCACGCCCTACCCCACAAGACAAGGCCTACCCTGGAACCTTCAGGCTAACCTGCCGGAACTCAGAACAGGCACCCAAATGGAAGCTCCTCTGGAACTCACAAGTGCTGTGTTGCAATACTAGCGAGGAACCCCAACCACTCCCGTTGGCACCTACTGGTATGACGGGGACTTACCGGGCAGGAGGACTACCCTGTGGCTTCTTCCTCTGGCGTGGTGCTTTTCCTGTTCTCCTTGCCCCTTCCAGGCCTAGCGTGCTGCCAGAGAACGGACCAAACACCAGGGCCTCTCTCCAACAGAACGCTGACTTCCTGATCCTGGAGGAAACACAACCCAACCCCGCAACCTGCGTATGCACACACCAAAGCTCACAACGATACAGTACACAATGACCACAATAATACAGTACACAATGCCCACAATAATACAGTACACATTGCACACTATAATACAGTACACAATGCCCAAAATAATACAGTACACAATGCACACTATAACTTCCTACTCTGCACGGAGCATGCAGCGTGCCCTAAACCAAAGATGGGCCTACCTGGGTGCCTACCTGTGGTGTCGAGCCCCGTACCTGGTGGCGGCCTAACGCCCCAAACCTAACTAAGGGCCATGTGCCCTAATGTGGGACTATGCCCCCTACCTAGTTCTAGGCCTAAGGCCTTGACTGACTAAGGGCCTTGTGCCCTGTGTTGGGGCTGAGCCCCCTACCTACACCATGGCCTAAGGCCTAGACTGACTAAGGGCCTTGTGCACTATGCTGGGGCTGAGCCCACTACCTACCCAGTGGACCTAAAGCCCAATAATCACCTACAGTGGCCACCCCTAACTGCGGCTCAGGCCTAATGCCTTGTATGCGGCTTGGGCCTTGTGCCCAGAAAAGATGGCAGTTACAGACAGTCTAGAGTGTGGGTACGGGCCCGGGAGAGGTGGTGCCCCAGGAGCCTTACCTTTTCCAGGGTTACTTCTGGCTACCTCTGCATACGTCCTCTTCTGGCCTTCCAGGGACGTCCACCAGGACTCCTCTCACCTTCTTTCCGCCACTGGGTCTTCAATAGACAGAGCAGCTCTCAGCCCTGACAAGGGCTCTTTGTCTCTGCTGCCGGCCGGTCTTCTGTCTTCTTCCGCCGCGGTCCCACAAGATCTGCTCTCCTCCGTCGTCGACTGACTTCCCGGGTGCCGAATGGGCATCTTAAATAGACGCTGGTGCGTCGATGTCTGAAGACGTCAACGCGCCAGCTCGTGATCTCATTCCCACCGCGAGCCCAGATTGGCTTGCGGCTACGCCATTGTTTGACTGGTCGGGTGGGGAGCGCTGATTGGCTCCCCGACCCGCCGACCATTCCCACAACTGTGCTGGGGGTTTGGGTCTTTGGACCCTTCCCTAAAGGCAAAAGGCCTCGTTCCTCCACATACCCTGGTCATAAGGCCCCTTAGGGGAAAAAAGGTCTTCAGACCACCCCATGCCAATTCTAGGGAGGGTCCATAACATCCTTAACACCCGAAGCTTAATGGCTCCTTTGGGGGCAAGGGTCTTTAGGCCCACCTCCACAGCAAGGCTTGGATGGGCCCCTTTCTCCCCAATATTAGCTAAAGTTTCCCCTGGGGAACTGGATTTTCAGTGCCCCCTATAAGGAGGGAGCCTTTGAAAACTTGGGAAGAGGGTTGCCAATAATGGTCTCACACCCCTCGAAACTTGAAGGCAAAATATAGAAACCAAACCTGAATAAAGTGACTAAGTGTTAAGTGCTACCAATAAAATTAAAATTGCCTGCAGGCCCTGGCCTAATAGCTGGTGGGGTTAAACATTTTTTCTTGCCCAGTTTTTTTTCTTGCTCAGTTATAAGACCAGGGCACAGAAATTAAAAGTGTTGCTGGGAGCATTAAGTGTATAGTGCTTATGTACCTCGGTGTAGGTTTCATGTCTCTTCACCATGCATTTAGGTTCCCCTGGGCCCTGCCCCACTGGGGCACAGGCATCTCAGGCACCAAGCAACCAGCATTTTGTCCTCAGACCAAGGCAGCTTGCCCCATAACAGGGTGGCATCTGCCTCTCACTTGGGCAGATACTACATTTGATCTTAACTAAAAGGCAGAGATAAGAGTTCTCTTTTTTGTTGAAGCCTGAGGTGCATGACTCCAATCACCTAGGGCAGTACAGTGACTGTGCTGGGGGCTTGGAACTTTGAACCCTTCCCTGAAGAGAAAGGGCCCCTTTCCTCCCCATCACCTTGGAGTCCAAGGGCCCCTTAGGAGGCAAAGGTCAAGGCTTGTGCAATCCCCTTCTCCACTAGACTGAAGCTTTCCCTAGGGGAACTGATTCTTCAGTGGCCCCTAGAAGGAAGGAGTCTCCTATAACTTGGGGAGAGTGTTAAAGCTCTATACCCAAATCCCATAAAACAAATCCTGCCACACATAAACACAGAAGAAAAACGTAGAGAAAGTGCTAATGTTTAATAAATAGAGCTCATTAAGGCCCCTGCCTCTCTGCCGGGCATATAAAAAATTGTACATGCCTTGGATAGGGCATAGGAAAAATGGTGCAACCTGAAATTTAAAAGTGGTTAGTGCAAAGTGCTCTATTCTATGCATGTGGCAGACCCATGACCAGTGCATTTTTGGGCACCCCCTGTCTCAAGCAACATCAGGGGCACCTAACACCTCGAGCTTAAGGCAGACAGCCTCTTGGCTAGAGGACCAGATGGCGGCCCATCGCCTACATGGGATGCCTTTGAGCTCCACTACGTACATGGAGATTGCACCATGATCTTATCCAAAAGGCAGAGAAGCAAGTTATCTTACCGCTGCCAGCCAGTCTGTCGGGCAGCTTAGTATCCCTCAACTGCACTGGCTATATTTTAATGGTAGTTTGTGGTGATACAATATTTTCTATTGCTGAGGGAAGCTGTGATTAAAAATCTGTTATTGCAGCAAATTGATAAATAGGGACCCAAGTATTTTATGATAAAAAATATGTAATGTCCTCATGATCAGACTAGGTTTTATGTTGTGGCAAAGTATTTTTTTATATTATAAATAACTTCTTGTTAATGTGCCTTCCCACCTATGTAAATTAGTTACCTGCACTGAATTAATTGATATTAAATCCAAACAGTCTTTTCAGGAATAATAAATTAAGTTGGAAGTTCAGAAGCAGATTATTCTATACCAATTGCAAGGGGCCATGTTGGAAGGACTGCATCACAACACATATATTTTGTAATATAGGAGCCAGCTCTTTGGTTGCTGTGAGTTGAGCACCCCTAATGTTTGTGCAGTAACCACATCTATGAATGGCATTCTCAGTTATATGGGGGTTGGGGCGAGGCCCATTTTAAAAACTTGGTGCCTATGTTTTGTAACACCTTGGAAATTAATGTGGGGGAAGGAGGTAGAAGCATGAGTGCGGAAAGATTGAATATCATATAGTGAATGAAAAGAGCGTTGCAACGTTTGTAACAAAGAGGACAATAATATGTGTGCCAGCTTTGGAGCAAGGCATTTAATGTCATTAGAAGTTCAGTAATTCAATAAGGAGACAAACAAAATACAAACTTACTAGCACACCTTGAATTTATCATAGTAAGGACATGCTTTCAGCTTAGTGACAAGTTTTAGTGACAAATTTTAAAATTCTTACAAGACATTTTGCTGCCCTCTTGTGGTTATCCTGGGGTTGCTGCATATTAGCAAGCCGTTGATGCCAAACATTAAAATATAACTTATAAAAATTGTCACTGTCAGTAATGTTCCACTCTATGACATTTAGTTTATTTTGAACAATGAAGTATTATGTTAGCTTCCACTTAAAGGTAGTAAATGCAAATTATGAAAATTGAGGAACTACTTGATGCCCTTTTTCAAAATTTTGGGTTTGTATAAGCACATTCAGAGTAGAGATGCTCAGACTCGGTTTTCTGAAAACCGAGCCCACCCGAACTTAGGGGATCCCAACAGGCTTGCGAGCCAGCTTGCTACTTTCGCGCGTCCTCAGATCTGAATCGCTGAGTTGTCGGATCTCGCGGGTTTTGGATTCCAGAAGTACTCCCGCCCCATGAGATCCAGCGCCATTGCTCACACAGAAACAGGGGTAGCAGTGTTCTTCTCACTCTCCAGTCTCCAGTGACATTGCTCAGTGCCATTGCTCATACAGAAACAGCAGCAGTGTTCTTGTCACTTGACAAAAATTTACTGGAAATAATTGGAAATTAATGTTATTGAGACTAATAATAATATAGGGATAAAAATAGAGCCAAATTATGTGATTTTAGCAGAAAAATAGGGATTTTAGAAACAAAATTGGGATAGAAAACCAAAAAAAACGAGGGCGGCTTTGCCAAATCCAAAACCAAAACACAAAATTAATCCAGATCCAAAACCAAAACACGGGGGTCAGTGAACATCTCTAATTCAGAGTATTTTCTGAAACTGTGTTCTCGGTCAAAACTATCATTGATTGCGCTTCTACTGTTGACTTAAAAACTGCATGTTAGACCTAAGCACCAGAAAATTGTGCATGTCTTATTTTCCATTCCTCTAGTGTTTTGGGTATGTTTTAGTACTGGGATTAAAGGTATACATGAAGAAATACATGGATATAAGGTAGTTACACCCAAATCTTTTTACTCCATGTTACATTCCTCCTATCTGAATATAATACTTGTAATTGCAAAATTTTAACAATTCTTACATTATGCAGCAGTGCCAGCACTGATCACAATGTATTTGTATGCTGCAGACCCTCATAGTCTTTAGATATTACTTGACATATTGAGAGACATGGTTCTCTACCAATCTATGTAGTTGCTCCTGCATCACTACAGTGTGCTATATGTCTTTACATCACTTAGATGCCCATTATAAATTCTGCTTTTCTTACCTGAGTGCATTTATCTGCTGGATATTTTTCTACTCACTGTAGCTATTCCATTGACTTCCGATTCCTGCTTTATGTAGTTAATCTGTTTGTGTTCACTGACCTTCATTCTGCCTGCAGCTATTGTCCTGTACTGATCTGTTGGTGTTGACCTGGTTTGTTAGACCATGTATTTATTTTGTGTTTTCTATGCATCCAGTTACATATTCAAGACATGAGGACTGTTAGCAATCAGCTGGTTGTTCCCTGCATCTATGCTTTTATTAAGTCAAAGCTGCTGTGGTGGTGTGTCTCACTCTGATAAACTGTTTTCTGCATCCTTGCTTTCAATTATTCCTGACCTGCAGTGTATGTATGCTTCCTCTGAACAGCTAATTAGTGAGCTGCACTATTTAAGACCTTTGCCAGTGATAGAGCTACCTGGATGCTGTGCTCCCTGGTTCCTGATCCCTGGTATTGTATTTGCCCTGCTCTCTGGTTCCTGATCTCTGACATTGTATTCAGCTGCTCTCTGGTTTCCACTGGACTACAGATGGTATACTGTTCCCTCTGACTACTGATTGTGAACTTATTGGAACTTTTTACAGACTTCATCATCTCACAGACTTTCATCTCCTACAGCGCACTACTTACAGGTAGCTATATACAGTAGCAGAGTCTCTTTGTGGCTACTTCTAGCACTGAGGGACTTTGTGCTCATCTCAGTAGCATCTGCTGAGCTCTATATTCAACTCTGTAGGGCTTAGACTGTCATCAATTTGAACTATCTGCATACCTGTTTACTGTATATCCTGAGTCTCCAATATTTGTGTGTCAACCACACTATTCCGTATTCAGAACTCTGGGTATCTGTATCATCTAATCTGTTGTTGTTTCAATCTATATTTCCTAAATTGTTCAGTGAACATTACGATATTATCTGCATAACCTTAAATTTACCAAGACTGTTGCTTCAGTCTGCATTGCTGAAGTTGTTCAGTGAGCATTACCTTATTATTTGCATTACCTCAATGTTACATAGATTGTTGCTTCTACCTGCAATTACCTAGGTTTTCTTTGAACCTTACCATATCCTGAGATTGCTCTTGTTATTGCCTTCCTGTATTTTTCTGTGTTTACTACAATTTACCTGTAATAAATGTTTAATTATTTGTCAACACTACATCATTTTTTTCTTTTTTAATCCTAACAGGGGCAACTGAGCACATTTAGCTGTAAAGATATGACCATTGAGTGTCTCAACCTGGACCTGGCCTTGGTGGTTCCTGTTTTATTGGTGGATTCCCTGGTCTTGACCCTTAGCTCCTGGACTCTTTCATATGCCATCACCCTAGTTACTTTTGTCCAGTTGTGGATTAACACTTTATTGTTTGGACTGTCTTGTGAGTTATATATTTCTTCCAGCACCTTAATTATGTCTTGCATGTTCTGTCTGCATACGTTTGTTGCATGCTCTCTTCCTTGCATTGACTTATATTTCTTGTTTGAAGTCACCGATAAAAATATTAATTTTCTGATATATTAGCCTCAAATTCACCCATGTTTGGGCATATGGGCAGCATGGCGGCGTAGTGGTTAGCACTTCTGCCTTACAGCACTGGGGTCATGAGTTCAATTCCCGACCATGGTCTTATCTGTGAGGAGTTTGTATGTTCTCCGGTTTCCTCCCACTCCGGGTAATTGGCTGCTAACAAATTGACCCTTGTCTGTGTGTGTGTCTGTCTATCTGTGTGTCCGTGTCTGTGTGTTTAGACTGTAAGCTCCAATGGAGCAGGGACTGATGTGAGTGAATTCTCAGTACAGCGCTGAGGAATTAGTGGCACTTTATAAATAAATGGTAATAATAATAATGCTTGGGTCAACCTTGTTACTCTATAGCTGTAGAACAGGTTCTATTCTGTGAAACTGCATACATTTACACATCAATTGCTTTGAGCCAACTTCCTATGATGTGGATTTCTGCTATCCTCAGAAAGTTTAAAAATCACTTACAAACATAGCTCAAAGTTCTCTCTTACCCCCATATGAAAACTCCATGGATATGAAAGAAATTATGGATTTTGTAATCGAATGGGAGAAAGAAATTACGACTATACATAGTTTAGATTACAGAATAATCTCAAGAAGGCTAGCATGTGAAACTGTAAGTCATGGCGTCCCACGTCTCGTCTCTTCAGTTTGCATCCCGATTGCAACAGCCGGGAAGTCACTTCCCCTCTCTAGTCCCAGTTGTTGCCATGGCAACGGCCGGGATGCTTTGCATTGATGCCGCGACCCAGCAAGTGAGGCAGCCGAGGCTCCCCATGTTAGCTGCAGCTGGGGCTTATTAGTATTGTTAGTGGTGTGTGGCTCCTGATTGGTCAATGCTACTATTTAAGGCAGGAAGGGCTTAGCCTCCCTGCTGGTTATAGCGTTTGCTTCTTGAGACTGGCTAACCTGCTGTGTGTTGTCTTCTAACTCCTGATTGATTTCTTGTTACTGACCCTTGGCTTGTTCTGGACCCTGATTGTTTGCTGATTTCCCTGGCTGATTACCCTGGCTTGTTATTTGGATATCCCAGTTTGCTGCCAGCCCTGACCTCAGCCTACTTTGACCATCCGTTCCTTCCTGCTACCGCCTCCTACCTGCCAGCTGCAGTATTGCACATAGGCTTATACTACACAAGAGTTAAGTACTGGGGGCATCCAAGTACCCGCGAGCACAACGAGTTCTATGGGAAAGGTGGCTGCTATAGGTGAAGACCTCTGCTATCTGTTCTGCAACCTTATGCCAATAATTGTTAGCCGCAACAGTTAGTTAAAATGTGTAACAGCTTGAGTTGTAATGTTGTGAAATGAGTTTGTTAGGTTGTGTACTTTGTGTTACTTTAGATTATGTGGTCAGTTTACGTGAAGGTCGAATGCAATATATAGAGTTTCTATTGTTTCTCTTTTGTTTACAAGATGGCTAGAATGTGAAACAGTAATTCCTGTAGTTTCTGTGGTATTTTAAATGGACTGAATTGAAGATAGTTTGTAATGTGAAACATTTGAATTAATGCAGTTTAGTGTGGACAGTGCGAAATGTTTGCTGCAATGCCTACAAGTTTACATTACACATTTTGGAGTTTGACTGAGAGAATAACTGAAGTTTATAGTGTTAGAATGTATGTTGAGTACTTAAAATGGAAAACAGCCTGAGGGGGTCTCCCCCACAACGTTCCCCACACTCCCCTCCCCACACAGAATACAAGAACACATCACACATCACAACACTAATTCAGAACCACACACACACACCACACAATAGCTTGTATTTTTTTTAAATGTAATGTATTGTAATAACAATTATACTATACCATCTATGCTAACAGAGTAAATGAAAACTATTGAGTTTGTATAATATACTCTGTTTACTGAAACTGTTTTACAAAACATTTTAAAATAAGTTACATAGTTGCTTGTAGGCTTTCTTGAAAATATAAGCGGCTTATTATATAAGTATTGGTCCTGTGGACTTAGATGAAAACAGAAATATTCATATTCCTTGGGTTGAACCAGAACAGCCTTTGCGAGCAGTTTGTTGATGGTAATAGTCATAATTACATTATTATATGGTCTGACCACATTTGCCAGGTAGACCTCACCTCCCTTAGAACCCTTTTACATGCACAGATTCCCCCCTATGCATTCAAGCTTCGTAGCAGTTACATGTTAATTTATTAATTAACCTAACTAATTTGTTCTAAAAAAATTTAAATCAATTTCACCCTAATCTTAACAAACATACTTATTCCAGTATACGGAATATACTGATATACATATATGTGGCGGTATGGAAAATGTAATGAGAAGTGAATGGAAGTTGATAGTTTTACAATCAAAGAAGTAGGAGAAGTGGTGGTATGCCATACCAACACTTGTTCGTATATCAGCCCACTTCGACCAACGTGTGTATGTATATATATATATATATATATATATATATACAAGTTAACCCGTGCATGATACTCGTGCATTCTAGTCAAATCAAGCTACTTAAGGTCTTAAAAAGGTTCTTGTCATGCATTTGGACCTAGCCCAGGCCTCCTCAGGGGAAGAGCGTTAGTTCCCGACGCAAGTGGCCTTTTTAATGTGTGTTTATGAGGTAAAATTACCTCACGAAAATGAGTTTGACCCCTCAACTCGTAAATTTAGCCTTTACTACCCCTCCCACGGGGGGAAGGGGGATGATGGAAGTTAACTGACTTGACTATTCTAATTTTTTTGTCAAATAATGTCAGTATACCAAATTGCAGGTCAATTGGATGAGCCCTTTCTGAGAAAATAGTTTTTTCCACACACACACACACACACACACACACACACACACTAACGCACGCCTCTACACATGTGTGTTCATGAGGTAAAATTACCTCACGAAAATGAGTTTGAGCCCTACCAAATTTCAGCCCTTTTTGAATTTTTTCCCCACACACACTAAGAATTTAGTAGGTCAGTGTATAACTCTGTCCAGCAGGTGGCGCTGCAACTTGGTTTTTTTTTCCACACACACACAGACAGACAGACGCCACTAAGCATTATATATATATATATATATATATATATATATATATATATATATATATATATATATATATATATATATATATATGTATGATATGTACATGTATGCATAACTTCTGTTTTGGATATAATATACACTCATATTCTTCAGGAGAATAGCATACCTATTCTTCTATCTGTTTAATATATATGATGCCTACTCATTATGTAAAAAATAAGATCATCCTATATGGCCCTTTCATATCTCTTTATGGAGTAAACACTTTGATCCTGTCACTAAATTTCAAAGCCCCATTATCACTAAACTTACCTAAGTGTTATATAGTCGCCATACATATGCACTTTATATTTATTCACATTTGTCCTAGGGAACTAATATATTTTTTGGTACTAACCTCATGAATTTTATTGTTATACTGTATTATATATGTTTTGTACATGTTGTGCTTAAAAACATCCTCAAATGTTTTGAAAAATAAATATTCCCTTAACCAAAATGGACACCGCACATCTCCTTTATGGAGGAGTAATATCAGGAGCTAATCTTTGAAATCTCTGAAGTGTGACGCTCAGGTCTTGGGTTAACCCAGCATGGATTATGGAAGACGGAATAATAGGCTCTGGGTTTGTAACTGGAACATGGTGTTTCTTTCCCGTACTGTCTGGTGGCCATCATTGTTTGCTGATGTTAAGAGTTATGTCCTCTCATGTGAGGGTTGTGCCAGGAACAAAGTCCCCAGGAGTCAGCCTGCAGGCCAATTGGTTCCTTTGCCCATTCCTGCAAAACCATGGACACACTTATCTATGGACTTTATTGTCGATCTACCTCGCTCCGCAGGTCACAACACCATATGGGTGGTAGTAGACCGCTTCAGCAAAATGTCACATTTCATACCGCTGACCAGGCTTCCTAGTGCTCGAGATTTGGCAGTCCTGTTCATCCAGCATGTATTCCGCCTTCATGGACTTCCTACTGATATCGTTTCCGATTGTGGTTCCCAATTCATAGCACAATTCTGGAAATCCTTTTGTACCCTTCTGGGAATCAAGGTTAGTCTTTCTTCTGCATACCACCCTTAGTCTAATGGGCAGACTGAGAGGGTTAACCAGTTTTTGGAACAGTTCTTACGTTGTTACACTTCAGGATTTCACAACAACTGGTCCTCCTTGTTACCCTGGGCGGAGTTTGCCTACAATAATTCATGTCATTCAGCCACGCAAACCTCCCCATTCTTCTGCAATTTTGGTTTTCATCCCAGGGCCAATTCCTTGTATTCCTTCAAATCCGCTGGCATTCTGGAAATTAGTTCTACAGCTGCTGATCTTAAGGTCATCTGGAGAAAAGTGCAATCCTCTTTAAGACAGGCCTCATTTTCTGCAAAAAAAATTTTGGATCGCCACCATACTACCTGCTCCTTCAAAGTGGGCCAGAAAGTGTGGCTTTCTAAGAGAAATATTAGGCTCAGACAGTCCTGTAGGAAATTGGGTCCTAAATTGATTGGTCCATTTTGTCATTGTCAAGCAGATTAATCCCGTGGCATTTAGGTTGAAAATTCCTGGGTCATTGAGGAGCCCCAACACATTCCATTGCTCCCTGCTCAAACCTGTACTTTATCCAAGTCAAACCCAGATTCCAAGTTCATATGGACAGAATCGGAACAGAACTAAAAAATTTGTTATCCAGAAGATTCTGGATTCTAAGAAGGTACAGGGTCAGGTGCACTTCCTGGTACAATGGAAGAATCGAGGTGTGGAGGAGCGGTGTTGGGTTCCGCAAAGACAACTTTATGCCACTAAGCATCTTAAAGAATTCTTTAAAAAAAGAAACCTGGGGGTCGGGGTTCCTTAACCCCTCCTCAAGGGGGGGGGGTAATGTCACGAGCCGCGGTGGTACTCACAGCTTCTGGTGCCCTCTAACGGTCGGACACTTCTCAGTGTAGCACTGCGTCCCGACAACATGGGATAGCCGGGCGCGTGCGCAAAGGGTCTTAATAGCCTGGAGGCTATTAAGCTTTAATTTATTAGTTAGCCAGGCCCTGGGTGTAATTGCAGAGCTAGGCTCTGATTGGTCAAACTATGTATTTGAGGCAGTGAGGTCTGCAGCCTCACTGCCGATTATAGCTTTCTGTTACCAGTCTGCTGACCTGCTCTGCTCCTTGTTCCTGTCCTTTGGATATTCTGTTGGATTGCCTGTGTATGATGACTTGCCTAGATTTGGACGCTGTGTTTCTTGTGACCCGCCCTCTGTCGTGCCTCCCGACTTTCCTGTTTGCTCGGTGACCCTTGACCTTGGCTTGTTTATTGGATTCCCTGTCTGCTGCCGGCCCTCGACCCTTGCCTGGACTTCACTCCACTTTCCTGGGTTCTCCCCAGCTGGTACGCACTTCACGACCCTCTGTTAGTCTGCGGCCAAGTCTGTCCCCACCACTAGGGGCTCCAGTGAACACCAGACTGGCAGAGCAGACTCCGGGTTGTGCTGTACCGGCTAGAGGGGTTCCTAACAGATATATGCTGTTATCCACCTGCATTATTGTTTACCTTCGGGACTTAATGTTCTCTGGACTCTCTGAGCTTACTGAGTATACATACACCATTGAAAGGCACCGTCCTTCCATGTTTTCTCTTTCGATGCCTTTTTCGGTGCAACCATCCGTTATTGGAAACTTGGCTGCCACACATATTTGTGGAGGTGTTTTGTTTATTTATATTTGATCATTTGATTATCGTTGTATTTATTGTAATATCCATACATTGGGTTAAGCGTCATTCTGATATCGTGCTCTATTCCATATATATATCTATATATATATATATACATATTAGAGATGGGCGGGCTCGGTTCCCCGAGATCCGAACCCACCCGAACTTTGCCTATCCGAGTACCGAGCCGAGCAGGCTCGGTACTCTCCCTCGCGTTCGGAATCGAAATCGAGGCAAAACGTCATTGTGACGTATTCGTATTTCTGAGCTCGGTTCTCGCGAGATTTGAAAAGCATAAATACAAGCCTCCACAGTAATCCATCGCCATTTGACAGAGGGAGAAAGCAGGGTTAGGTCACACTGGCTATATCAGCGCAGGGACAGAGCAATAATTGGACACATTATTGTTTCTATTCAAATACCATTCTAATCTTAATACCAGTTGTTACAGCAGTAAGAGGAGGATAGAGGAGGGTTTTTGTTCAGTTTCTGGCACTCCAAGTGCTTTTGGGGTGTCCCCCATTATTTTGCATTCATTTTTCTGGCTGTCAAAAGTCCTATTTGTCAGCAGTCTAAAAAAATAATATTTAGCATTCCAAGTGCTTTTGGGGTGTCTCCCATTCTTTTGCATTAATTTTTATGGCTGTCAAAAGTCCTATTTGTCAGCCGTCTAAAAAAATAATATTTAGCATTCCAAGTGCTTTTGGGGTGTTCCCCATTCTTTTGCATTAATGTTTCTGGCTGTCAAAAGTCATATTTATCAGCAGTATAAAAAACAATTTTTAGCACTACAAGTGCTTTTGGGGTGTCCCATATTCCCCAGTGTTTTACTGTAATTTTTCTGGCTGTCAAAAGTCAGATTTGTCAGCAGTATAAAAAACAATTTGTAACACTACAAGTGCTTTTGGGGTATCCCATATTCCCCAGTGTTTTACTCTAATTTTTCTGGCTGTCAAAAGTCATATTTGTCAGCAGTATCTAAAACAATTTGTAGCACTACAAGTGCTTTGGCCTCATTATAATGGATTCAAAGCAGTCCACATATGAGCAGAATCAGCAACCAGGTTCTGTCACCGGTCCTGATGGTAGTGTTCCCAGTACGTCATCTGGGAAAGGCGATGTCAAACTACACAGTCTTTTGAAATCAGGGAAAAAAACACACACCCAAATTTTTTTTACCGCGTTGAAGCGAAAAAGAAGTGTAACTGAGGAAAAGTTAACTGCCGATAAAAAAAAATTGCCAATATGCCATTCTACACACGCAACGGCAAAGAAAGAATGAGGCCTTCGCCTTTCTCTATTAGTGGCAGATCCAAAAATGTTACCGATCCTTCTTCTTGTATGGTCACTCGTGACCAAGCAAGACCAAGTAATTTGGAGTCTAAAAGTGGTGCACAACTATTGTTACGCGTCAAAGCCAAGCTGCAAAAAAACAGTAAGGCATTATAGGATAATGTATGCTCTGAATAAGAAATTACACCAATCCCTGTGGAGAGTCCATCCACCAGTGGTATGTCTAATTGTGAGCATTCTGTTAGTGTACCCATAAAGAAGGGCCCTTTCAGCAGTTCTGGTGATATGTGCCTGAACAGCCCGAGTGTAGCTGGTGATACACAAATTGAGGATGCCACTTTGGAATTAGAAGAGGATGAGGGGGAGATTTGTGTAGGCGACGAGGGCGCTAATGAGGATGTTGATGAGGATGATGCCGACAGATACCAAATTGCCTTTCTGAATTTCTATTTATATTCTACAGTCTATAACGGCTGAATAGTTTTCTATTTTACTCCTGATGCAGACAGATACCAAACTGCCTTCGTCCATTTCTTTTAATATTCTAATTCTACAGTCTATGCAGGCTGCTCTTTTTCTATTTAATTACAAGTGGAGGGGGTCATAGACAGCCACAAAATTACCTTGGTCCATTTATTTGTTATATTGTTCAGTCTATGCAGGCTGCTTTTTTTCTATTTAACTACAAGTGGAGGGGGGGGGGCTGTCACACGCCTGTCCCATAGCTAGGTGCCGGCGCTGGGACTTTCCCTTTAAGAACCATGATTGTGCTTGCTTCTGCTTTAGAGACATTACTTTCACACAGGTGTTCCTTGCTAGTTGATCTGGACCTCCTCCCGAATCTCACTGGTCCTGGAGCACTATTTTAACCTCCCATGATTATGGACTCATTGCCTGTTCTTCGTGGTACTCACGCTGCATTGGGATCTGGCTGTATACCTTGACCTTCCATTTGTCCGTTACCTGCTCGCTGGGCTATACTTGATGCCGAAGTTACCTGTCATCTTTGACTCTGTTTGGACTTTAGCTTTACCAGTGATTCACATTCATCTGCTGTGTGTTTCTCTATTGGATCCAAGTGTTCTTATTCATCACCTCTGCGTTGAACTGTTGTATTATTCATCTCATGCTGTTGCCAAGGGTTACCAACTATGAAGTAGCATATGTGATTTGTCTCTGCAATCTGACCAACTGCCGTGTGTTCATCTCTGCCGATATATATATATATCTATAATATAAATGTCTAGTGGCGTGTGTGAGTCTGTCTGTGTGTGTGTGTGTGTGTGGAAAAAATAAAACCAAGCTGCTGGGCGGAGTTATACACTGACATACTAATTTCTTTGTGTGTGTGGGAAAAAAAAATCAGAAAGGGCTGAAATTTGGTATACTAAGATGTTTTTAATTTGTTAATTGTTAAAAGTGTTTATAAAGATTTAAAAAAAAAATATATATATTTCTTGAAGGAGAAGTGACAGTTGGGAGTGGTTGGTGGTTTCCGGGGGTGACAGTGGGGAGTGGTTGGTGGTTGAGGCTTGGGCTATGGCCCAAATGCATGACAAGAACCGTTTTAACACCTTAAGTAGCTTGATTTGACTAGAATGCATGAGTATCATGCACGGGTTAACTTGTGTATATATATATATATATATATATATATATATATACTCTCATTCATGTTGTACCATCAGTCAATACACTACTTTGCAGCACTACTATCATCTCCTGTGTTATTATCAGTGATGCTTAGGAGTCGGGAACTTTTAAACCTGTGAATATCATTGTGTTCTACCTCTACCATCCTCTACTATACTAGTCTGGGCAAAGTTCCCTATAGTAGAGGCAAGGGATCTACTAAAATCTTTCAGAGCCGTGACAGTACGAACAGGCCCTAATGTCTGATCCCCCGGTGGAGCCTTCTGCAAAGGATATGTTACAGCATCTAGTTGCTCGAGTAGAACAGCAGGATAATACACAGCGCCAGTTACAATGTTTTCAGACACTCGCTGGTCGCCTGGACTCGCTTCAAACAAATCAACCAGCGGTGCCAGTCTCTCCTCCTGAGCAACTTTCAGGACATCAGGCCTCCCTTGTGACTTCCTCTACGCTCAGGTTACCTACTCCGGCCAAGTTTGATGGGGACCCTAAATTGTGTCATGGCTTTCTCAATCTGTTCAATTAAGTTTTAGCTTCAACCGCAAAATTTTCCCACTGATAGATCCAAAGTAGCATATCTGGTCTCCTTACTAAATGGCCAAGCCTTAGCCTGGGCTTCCCCACTGTGGGAGAGGGATGATCCGCTTCTCTCAAATTATGCATCTTTCTGTTGACGTTCCGTCGGATTTTCGATGAACCTGGTCGACTCTCCTCCGCCTCCATGGCTATACTCCATTTACGCCAAGGGAATCACTCAGTAGCACAATATGTCATTGAATTCCGCACATTATCCTCTGAATTGTCTTGGAACGATGAAGCATTGGTGGCTACTTTCTGGCAGGGGTTATCTGACTGCATAAAAGACGCATTAGCCTCCCATGAACTTCCTACTACCTTCAATGCCATTATATCATTATGTAATAAAGTGGACTTACGCTTCAGAGAGAGAACAGTGGAAAAGGAGGTAGCTCGTCGCCTAATCCATAGGCCCGTGCCACATCCTGTCTCACATTCTTCTATAATTGATGAGCCCATGTAAATTGGAAGATCTCGGCTGACCCCTGAGGAACGTGACCGCAGACGCCGAGACAAGTTATGCATCTATTGTGGTGACTCTGGTCACCTCCTAAATTCTTGTTACAAGAGGCCGGGAAACGCCAAACCCTTATCTGTTCTGGGGAGGTCAGATTGGGGCTTGAGAAAACCTCCTCTTCTGCTGCTTGTACCATTCCTGTTTCTCTGCTATGTGACTCTAAGAGACACTCTACCCAAGCTTTAATCGATTCTGGTGCTGCTGGGAACTTTATTTCGCAAGGTTTAGTGACCCAATAATCTATTCCATTTGTTCCTTTAGAAACTCCTATCGTCATCACAGCGATTGACGGATCTCAGCTTTCCAAAGGTGTAATTCGTACCCGGACCAAGCCTCTTCTTCTCAATATAGGAGCATTACATTCTGAAAGTGTCTCTTTCCTAATATTGCCTTTTACCACATCTCCAGTCATCCTGGGCCTCCCATGGCTTCAACTCCACTCACCACAACTAGACTGGAGTACGTCTGAGATTCTATCCTGGGGTTCTCAGTTGCATTCAGAATGTTTACCCAAATGTGAGACCACTCCGTTCTTCCAAGGTCATTACACCGTCAGATTCTTCTATGTTACCTTCTCAATATCAATCATTTGCTGATGTATTTGAAGTTCGAGCAGAGACCCTTCCACCTCATCGTCCATGGGATTGCCCCATAGAAATAATACCTGACAAAATTCCACCTAGAGGTCGAGTTTATCCTCTCTCTCAACCAGAGACTAAAGCCATGTCCGTTTTTGTCAAGGAGAACCTCCAAAGAGGCTTTATTAGACCTTCTGTCTCCCAGGCTGAGGCTGGCTTCTTTTTTGTAAAGAAAAAAGACGGCTCTCTTCGCCCCTGCATTGACTATTGTGGGCTTAATCTGGTGACCATCAAAAATCGCTATCCTATCCCTCTGATTACCGAATTATTCGATTGAATTAAAGGAGCTAAGATCTTCACGAAACTGGACCTCAGAGGTGCCTATAACTTAATTCGTATTCGGTCCGGAGATGAGTGGAAAACCGCTTTCAATACCCGCAATGGCCATTACGAATATTTGGTGATGCCATTTGGACTTTGTAATGCCCCAGCCATTTTTCAAAGTTTTATTTATGAGATATTCCGGGATCTCCTCTACTCTACGTTGTTGTGTATCTAGACGATATTCTCATTTTCTCTAAGACCCTGGATACTCATAGGAAGCATGTGGCCGAAGTACTAACTAGACTCCTCAGGAATCATCTTTACTGCAAATTGGAGAAATGTTCTTCTGAAGCAGCTTCTATGCCTTTCCTAGGTTTCATCATTTCTGGATCGGGTCTTTAGATGGAACCAGAAAAGGTTCAGTCCATTCTGGATTGGCCGCTTCCAGCTACACTCAAAGCCATCCAACGCTTCTTAGGCTTTGCAAATTACTACTGACAGTTTATCTTAAATTACTCCAGCATTGTGGCTCCCATTACAGCCCTCACCCAAAAAGGGGCTAACCCAAAAAAGTGGCCAGTGGAGGCCCTAGAGGCTTTCTCTCATTTCAAGAAGGCCTTTTCCTCTGTACCCATTCTCCAACAACCAAATCTTTCGCAACCCTTCTTTTTGGAAGTAGATGCATCAGCAGTTGTTGTTGGAGCAGTCCTCTCCCAACGGTCATCTACCAACCGCTTGTTGCCATGTGCTTTTTTCTCTCGAAAATTTTTACCAGCAGAACAAAATTACACCATTGGAGATAAAGAGTTATTAGCTATGAAGCTGGCATTATCTGAGTGGCGATATCTCTTGGAAGGGGCTCAACATGTAGTAACAATTTTTACTGACCATAAAAATCTGCTGTATCTACAAACGGCACAATGTCTCAACCCTCGGCAAGCTCAATGGTCCCTCTTTTTCTCTCGTTTTAATTTCCATGTCACCTTTAAACCTGGACATTTGAATAAAAGAGCGGATGCCCTGTCTCGAGCCTTTGATACTTCAGCAGATTCAGATCCTTCTACTAATCGTCCCATCTTGGATCCTAAGTGCTTGCTGGCTTCTACTGTGTCTCAATCTCCTCCTCCTGGTAAATCTTTTGTTCCTAAAACACTCCGGAAAAAAGTATTACGTTGGTACCATGCTTCTAAAATTTCTGGCCATGCAGGATTTCTGAAGACCTACGAGTTAATATCCCGCTCCCAGGGTTGCCGAGAGGGGTGGGGCGGGAACTAATTACCCGGGCCCGGGCATGTCAGGGGGCCAGGCCCGGGCCCTAGCGCCGTCAATCTTATTTTATTTTTTTATTTTAAAAAAACTACATTTTTTTTTCTTTTCTTTTCTTTTCTTTTTTGCAGCGGGGAAGGGGTCACGGTCGTTGGTGGGGGGAGCAGGGTAGTTAAAAAAAAACAAAACCATACTCACGTGATCGCTGCGCCGGCATCCCTCCTCTCTGCTCCTCTGTGCTCCATTGCTCCAGACTGACTGAATGCCGGGTGTGACGTCATCATGTCACGCCCAGCATTCAGTCAGTCTGGAGCAATGGAGCACAGAGGAGCAGAGAAGACCAAGAAAGAAGAGAGAAGAAAAGGAAAGTGAATGG
Organism: Mixophyes fleayi; assembly: GCF_038048845.1. Lineage (NCBI taxonomy): Eukaryota > Metazoa > Chordata > Amphibia > Anura > Limnodynastidae > Mixophyes > Mixophyes fleayi. The sequence continues at coordinate 59,373,688 of NC_134408.1, forward strand.
AGGAAAACGGAGGGGGGGAGGGCACGGAGGGGTTAAAAAATGAGGGGGGGCACAGAGGGGTTAAACAATAAGAGGGGCACAGAGGGGTTAAAAAACAAGGGGGGGCACAAGGGAGGGACAGGCAGCATGGCACATGGGGTTAAAGAAAAGAGGGACAAGCAGCATGGCACAGGGGGTTAAAGAAAAGAGGGATAAGCAGCATGGCACAGGGGGTTAAAGAAAATAGGGACAAGCAGCATGGCACAGGGTGTTAAAGAAATAAGGGACAAGCAGCATGGCACAGGGGGTTAGAGAAAAGAGGGACAAGCAGCATGGCACAGGGGGGTGATGAAAGGAGGGGGCAAAGGCAGCATGGCACAGGGGGATGAAGAAAGAGGCAAAGGCAGCATGGAAAGCGCAGTGTGATCATAAGGGGGCATAGCGTGGTGATGATAAAGGGGCACAGTAATGTGTGTGTGATGGCACAGGGAGCTTTTGGCAATGTACTGTGTGTGAGGTAGATGGTGGCTAATTAATGGCTGCTATTTTGTTTGCGGGGTAATGGGAATACTATTTTAATGCAACCAAATCTTTCGCAACCCTTCTTTTTGGAAGTAGATGCATCAGCAGTTGTTGTTGGAGCAGTCCTCTCCCAACGGTCATCTACCAACCGCTTGTTGCCATGTGCTTTTTTCTCTCGAAAATTTTTACCAGCAGAACAAAATTACACCATTGGAGATAAAGAGTTATTAGCTATGAAGCTGGCATTATCTGAGTGGCGATATCTCTTGGAAGGGGCTCAACATGTAGTAACAATTTTTACTGACCATAAAAATCTGCTGTATCTACAAACGGCACAATGTCTCAACCCTCGGCAAGCTCAATGGTCCCTCTTTTTCTCTCGTTTTAATTTCCATGTCACCTTTAAACCTGGACATTTGAATAAAAGTTTTAAAAATTTTGAAAGTTATCAACCCAGTGTCCTTCAAATTAAAGCTGCCAGCCTCACTTCATATTTCAAAATACTTCCACACTTATCTGTTGAAACCAGTAATTATTAATTGTTTCTCATCTACAACATCTTCTTCAACAGTACCAGAATTCTCTCAACAGGAAGACTTTGAGATCACTCAAATTCTGGATTCGAAAGTGGTTCGAGGAGTGATTAAATATTTAGTGGATTGGAAGGGGTTCGGTCCTGAAGAGCGTTCCTGGGTAAATGCTTCTGACATCAATGCTCCTGCACTATTACGGAAGTTTCATATCAAGTTCCCACGGAAAGTCATCGCTAAGTGTCCGGTGGCCACTTTTAAAAGGGGGGGCACTGTCCCACGCCAGTCCCATAGCTAGGTGCCGGCGCTGTGACTTTCCCTTTAAGGACCATGATCGTGCTTGCTTCTGCTTTAGAGACATTACTTTCACACAGATGTTCCTTGCTACTTTGATCTGGACCTCCTCCCGAATCTCATTGGTCCTGGAGCACTATTTTAACCTCCCATGATTATGGACTCATTGCCTGTTCTTCGTGTTACTCACACGGCATTGGGATCTGGCTGTATACCTTGACCTTCCATTTGTCCGTAACCTGCTCGCTGGGCTATACTTGATGCCAAAGTTACCTGTCATCTTTGATTCCTGGTCGGCTCAGCTGAAACTCCTCTCCGCTGTTCAACTGCAAGCTGAAATTACTCTCCACTGTTCATCTGCACGCTGACTACTATCGTGAGTTGTTTGCTACCCTTATGCCTAATCTGTTGGCTCAAGTGTACCTCTATCTGGCTGGCTATATCGCTACATCTCGCTGATAGAGCTACTATCAAGTTACCTGTCACCTATAGTTCCACGTCTGGCACGGTTTACCCTCACTCTGCTGTTAACCCATTTGCTGGACTGTTATTGTGAACTGCTTGCTGTGTCTGTGGCTATTACTTCAGCTCAAGTTGCGTGCCTCTGTTCAGCTGCCTCGTACAACAGTGAACTTACCTTTGCATCTAAGACTGGAATACCCGTTACCTGTAGTTCCACGCACGGTTCAAATACTCCTCACTTTGCTACTACTTCTAGGCAACATTCTGCTGCAGGTGTCTGTGTTCATCCATGTCCTTGGATGTTTTTTAACGCTTACTACTCTGCTAGATAAGAATCACCGCGATACCAGTAACCACCTGCTTTGTTGAATCATCTCTATTCACGGATCAGCCAAGTTCTATATACTACTCTGTTTGGACTTTAGCTGTACCAGTGACTCACATTCATCTGCTGTGTGTTTCTCTATTGGATCCAAGTGTTCTTATTCATAACCTCTGCGTTGAACTGTTGTATTATTCATCTCATGCTGTTGCCAAGGGTTACCAACTATGAAGTAGCATATGTGATTTGTCTCTGCAATCTGACCAACTGCCTTGTGTTCATCTCTGCCGATATATATATATATATATATATATATATATATATTCTCATTCCTGTTGTACCATCAGTCAATACACTACTTTGCAGGACTACTATCATCTCCTGTGGGGGGACCATCACTAGAACATAACACGTCCCAAATAGTGGTAGTAGAGTCGCAGCAATGCGCCGCGCAACCCCCCAACATGTCAGACGGCGCAAGCCGGACTAACAATGTCATTCTGTCAGTAACGCAGGCAGCCACGGCCGAGGCATCGGGGGAGGTCGCGAAACTGGATGAACCACCAAGCACGGCCAATCGGGCACCAGTACATTCCATTCGGATGCAAGGGGCCGACGACAACAACGCTGAAGGAGGCCGGACGCCAGTGGTGGGAGTAGCAAGCGCATCAGGTGAGCAGGATAAGATGGAGATAGATCGTGCACAGACACATAGTCCACCATTAGGGACCAGTGATGAAGGGTCAGACAAAGAGCAGGGACTGCACAAGCTAATGAAGATTCTACATGCACACTTTGTGGGGAGCAGCACGCAGGGTAAAGAAAGTTGCATACCAAGTAGGCCGGTAGGGCGCGGCCCGGACATGGTTAAATGCTCTTACACGTCACTAATGATGGGGATCCGTCCGTGCATAAAAGATAGGATAAAGAAAGGGTTCTATGTGGATATGTTTGAGCTAACAGAGGAGGCTAGGAAGGATGTAGAGGTGGCCAAGGGGAGAGGGGGGATAGGGGAGGAAGCTCACAAGACCTTCCCCCGATGGGTGTCAGCGTTCTGCTCTTTCGCAGCAATATACATGGAGACGCGGCCAGAAGCAGTGACAGACGTGTGGCGGTATGTGCATTTGAACGCAGACATATTCCTGACAGACGGGAAGTCTTATTGGTGCAAATATGACGAGGGCTTTAGAAAAAGGCTATCAGGCCAACACATAATTCCATTTGGCTGTAAAGATGTAGATGTCTGGTTAGACATGGTACGCCCCAGTACGAATGCACCCGAGGCGGTACCTGTCGCTAGGGCTCAGCTAGGGAGGCAAGGCACGCACCAAGGAGAGCGCTATAGGTGCTTTGCATTCAATCACGGGTCGTGCACCCGTGGAGCCGCGTGCAAGTACAGGCACATTTGTGGGCGATGCAGAGGTCCCCACTCAGCGAAAGATTGCCCCGTCCCACCGCAAAGGATAGCAAAGGTCAAGGTCCCCCCAACGCCACTAATTAATAAAGCCAGTTCCCCCATAAATCTGAAGGAGCTGGAGCGTTGGTTCCGGCTATTGTCAAACACAGCGCTAGTATCATTTTTATGTAACGGTTTCGAATTTGGATTTAAACCGGTAAAGAAAGAAGTAAAAGCCAAAGCAGTGAAAAACTTAAAGTCAGCCTATGCCCTGCCCCATATAATAAGCGAAAAAGTAAAAAAAGAAGTGCAGTTAGGCCGGATGGTAGGTCCTTTTCCAGCTCCCCCAATAGAAGGCCTAGTGATATCTCCAGTAGGAGTAGTTCCCCAAAAAACTGAAGGGAAATTTAGACTGATACAACACCTGTCTCACCCCCTGGGAGGATCAGTTAATGACGCCATAGACGATGCCGATAGTTCAGTAGCATACCAGTCCTTCGAGTTAGCACTAGACATAGTGAAATCATTTGGCCAGGGGGCTCTAATGGCGAAATTGGACATTGAGGCAGCATTTCGGCTACTGCCACTGCACCCTCAGTCATTCAAGTTCATGGGGTTTAAGCTTCAAGATGGGTATTACATTGATAGATGTCTCCCCATGGGCTGCTCCGTGTCCTGTGCCTTCTTTGAAAAATTTAGCTCGTTCTTACACTGGTGTATTCAGGCGGGGACGAGTCATAGGCGCATCACACACTACTTAGATGACTTCCTATTCATAGGCCCAGCTAACCAAACGGTCTGCGCAGATATACTCAGCGCATCGCAAGCGCTATTTAGGGTCCTCGGTGTCCCGGTAGCGCATGACAAAACCGAAGGTCCCTCCCATTGCCTTTCCTTCCTGGGGATCGAGATTGACACAATAGATAAGTGTTGCCGCCTGCCCAAAGACAAAGTGGTAAAGTTGCAGGGATACATAGATTCAGCTCTGGCGGCTCGTAATATTACATTGAGGCAAGCGCAATCTCTCTTGGGTTCATTCAACTTCGCGTGCAGGGTCATACCAATGGGCAGGGTCTTTTGCAGGAAGCTCCAATTAGCAACGGCAGGTCTAAAAAGCCCCCATAGCAAATAAAATGTGTCCAAGGACATAAGGGAAGACTTGGCAATCGGGTCAGAATTCCTCAACACATTCACCGGGGTGCGCATCTGGCCTTCCACGGAAGTAGCTTCCGCTGCACTAGACCTTCATACCGATGCCTCCGGGTCATGGGGCTTCGGGGCCTACTTTCAAGGCGCTTGGCCCGAGTTCTGGACCACGAGTGGCCTGACCAAAAACCTCTTGGTATTGGAACTTTTTCCCATAGTGGTTGCCATCGAATTGTGGGCCACGGAGCTGAGAGGAAGGGACATAGTGTACTGGTGCGACAACTTGGGGGTAGTGAAATGTATAAATAGACAGAGCGCATCATCACCTCAAGCCATCAATCTCCTGAGGCACATGGTTCTAAGATGCCTGGAGCACGACATCTCACTTAGGGCACTACACGTGCCAGGGGTTGACAATAGACTAGCAGACTGTCACTCACCGGACCGTGAGTGCCTCTTCCCGGACATTTAGGAACCGTGGCCGTCCTCTATCCTGAGGGTCTGCGCATGCGCAGCCCTTTCCTATACTTCTGTGTATGTCCCTTTAACTTAATTGGCAGATCAGGCAACCTCCCTATATTAAGCACCTGTGGTCAACACCACGTTGCCTGATCTTGGAGTCTCATTCCCCATGAGTCTCTGAAGGTGTTCCTGTGTTTCCTTGTTCATTCAGCCCTGCTGATTCCTGTGGTTTCCAAACCACTTCTACCTCTGTGGTTTCCAAACCACTTCTGCTACTGTGGTTCCCATACCACTTCTACCATCTACTATATCATCGTGACTGTGAGCTGATTCCTATCCGCTGCCTCCGTGCACTACAGTCTTCTAATCACTTCAACTCTACCATGTATCATTGGGACTGTTAGCTGATGCCTATCCGCTGCCTCCGTGCACTACAGGCTTCAACCTGCAACTCGTCTGTGTTTCATCATCGTGACTGCTAGCTGATTCCTATCCGCTGCCTCCGTGCACTACAGGCTTCAACCTGCAACTCGTCTGTGTTTCATCATCGTGACTGCTAGCTGATTCCTATCCGCTGCCTCCGTGCACTACAGTCTTCAACCTGCAACCCGTCTGTGTTTCATCGTGACTGTTTAGCTGATTCCTATCCGCTGCCTCTGTGCGCTTCAGTCTTCAGTCCTTGTCTACTCTACCGTGTTTCCTTGAGTCTGCTGCCACTATTGCTACCCGCTACTCTCCGTGATCATCTGTTCCAGTTCAACTCTGCTCCGGTGTCCCATCGTTACTGCACCTGCTGGTTGCTATTGGTTACCTCCGTGTTCCCGCAGAGACCCGCTGCTGTTACTTCTCAGCGCTACTCATCCATCTACTGCTGATCCGCTCTCCACGCCTTCCTGTGTTCCCTGCTGGTCTACCTACCTGTGCGCTGCACCTGCTAGACCCCTGCTTCACCCATCCAGGGACTTGTATCCTGCTGGCCTCCTGCCCTTCAGGTATCTCTGCACTCCTGTCTGACTGCCTTCTCCTGAACCACGGTATGCATACTTCCCATTGACTGTGCTGTGTATTGCATACCTTGCTGGACTGTGTTGGTTCTCCTCTGGAGTGTACTATCCGCTGAGTCTATTGCCATCATTGACTGTGTTGGTTCTCCTCTGGAGTGTACTATCTGCTGACTCTACTGCCATCATTGACTGTGTTATCTCATGCCGGATTACTTCAAGAGACTTTCTATATTGGCAGTGTTGTTCAGTCATTTATACATTTATATTGTGCATATTACTGTGGATCAAAGTCAAGGTGCCCGTGTATATATTGTGTTGCAGTCTCTCCCCGTGCACCTCCTCACATATATATTCAGTAGTACAACTTGCTAGTGGCAGACCACTGACTCCTGTTTACAGTTTCACCTGTTCCAGTATCCTCTCACATAGCAGTGGTACAACTTGCTAACGCAGACCACTGACTCCCCGGATACCTCCACTTGGATTCCATTCCTTCACTCAGACAGCGGTACAACTTGCTATCCGCAGACCGCTGACTCTCATCACCTCCTCGTTTCTGTTGGACATTCCTCCTCACTATAGCAGTGGTACAACTTGCTACCGCAGACCACTGACTACCTTCACGTGTCCTTTGTCCATACAGTTCCTCGTGTATTACTACCTCCATATTGCCAGTGCTGCTAGTCATAGACTTTCCTGAGCATCTCATCATCTGCTATTTCCTGTTCCGTGATCACCCTGCTACCAGAGTACCATATTACCACCTATACTGCTCTGGTAAGCCTATCACCTGGTGATCCCTGGGTAAAGACTCCTAGTGCCCGTGACAGTAAGATCAGGCCATGACAGACCCAGATACGGAACCTACTGCTAAAGAGATGCTGCAGCATCTGGTCAGCCGTGTGGAGCAACAGGATGCTCGCCAACAGCTGTTACTTCAATGTTACCAATCGTTAACCTCCCAAGGAACATCTGGACAGACTGTTACAGCTAGTATTGAAGCTCCTGTGCTTTCCTCCGTTTCCCCAGTGCCATCCCAGGTGTCTACAGCTCCTACGCTTCACCTGCCTACTCCGTCAAAATATGACGGGGACCCCAAAACTTGTAGAGGTTTCCTTAACCAATGTTCAGTCCATTTTGAACTCCAACCTCAAAATTTTTCTACCCATCGTTCCAGAGTGGCCTATCTTATCTCATTGTTTTCTGGACAAGCCCTGGCTTGGGCCTCCCCTCTGTGGGAAAGAAACGATCCAATTCTACAAGATAGTGCCAAATTCATTTCCACGTTCCGAAGTGTGTTCGATGAACCAGGTCGTGTGACCTCCGCTGCTTCCAGCATTCTTCGTTTGCGACAAGGCTCCCATACAGTAGGACAGTATGTCATTCAATTTAGGATCTTAGCCTCTGAACTTCAGTGGAACACTGAAGCATTAGTTGCCGCCTTCTGGCAGGGGCTCTCCGATAAAATTAAAGATGCACTGACTACCCAAGAGCTTCCTTCGTCACTTGAAGATCTGATCTCTCTTTGCCATCGTGTTGATATGAGATTTCGTGAAAGAGAGGCTGAGAAAACAACTTCTGCTAAAGCACCTCTTCGTTCTAACCCTCAATTTCGTCCAGTTTCACCCTCTGTGATTCCCATGGAGATAGGACGTTCCAAATTATCTTCAGAGGAGAGGAAACGAAGAGTAAAGAATAGACTCTGTATCTATTGTGCTGATTCCACTCATATGCTCAGCTCTTGCCCTAAGAGATCGGGAAATGCCAGGCCCTAACTAGTTCTGGAGAGGTGAAGTTAGGGTCCCTGGAGTCCTCTCCATCTGCCATGAAATCCAAAGTCTGCGCCTTTGATGTTACAATTTCCTGTGCTACCAAAACCTTTGAGTCACAGGCATTGATTGATTCCGGAGCAGCAGGAAATTTTATTTCCAAATCATTAGTAAATCATTGGTCCCTACCAGTGATTACCTTAAAAACACCCATTACTGTGACGGCTATAGATGGATCACGTCTCATCAACGGTCTCATCACTCAGAGTACGTCTCCAGTAACCCTTCAGATTGGTGCCCTGCATCATGAAGAAATATCGTTTTTAATCCTTTCTGTTACGACAAGTCCAATTGTCTTAGGCCTTCCATGGCTTCAGTGTCACTCTCCCCAGATTGACTGGCGCACCCCTCAAGTCACGTCTTGGGGGTCTGAATGTCACCATCGTTGCCTTTCCCAAGTCATTCCTCTCAAAGTACAGCAATCTTCCATCTCATCTACCTCACCGGGACTCCCTCCTCAATATGCTTCATTTACTGATGTTTTTGATAAAGCTCAGTCTGAACGTCTTCCTCCTCATCGTTCTTGGGATTGTCCGATCGATCTTCTACCTGGCAAGACTCCTCCCAGGGGTCGGGTCTATCCTCTCTCGTTACCTGAAACTCAAGCTACATCTGAGTATATACAGGAGAACCTCCAGCGTGGGTTTATTCGACCTTCCACCTCTCCCGCTGGAGCTGGGTTCTTCTTCGTTAAAAAGAAGGATGGATCTTTACGCCCTTGCATAGATTTTCGTGGACTCAATGCCATTACTATCAAGAATCGGTACCCCATTCCGCTGATAACTGAGCTATTCGATCGCATCAAGGGAGCCCGTATCTTTACTAAGTTGGATCTTCGGGGTGCCTACAATTTAATCAGAATCCGTTCCGGTGACGAATGGAAGACAGCGTTTAACACCAGAGACGGGCATTACGAATATCTGGTAATGCCTTTCGGGCTGTGTAATGCCCCCGCTGTTTTTCAAGGTTTCATTAATGAGATCTTCCGGGACTTATTATATGTATGTGTCGTCGTCTACCTGGACGACATATTGATCTTTTCACAGGACCTGCCTTCTCACCACCAACATGTGGCAGAAGTCCTTTCCAGGCTACGGAAAAATTCATTGTTCTGTAAATTAGAAAAATGTTCATTCGAATTACCCCAGATTCCATTCTTGGGGTATATAGTTTCCGGAGTTGGCCTGAAGATGGATCCCGACAAGGTGAATGCTGTACTACATTGGCCCCAGCCAACTACTCTTCGTGCTATCCAGCGTTTTTTAGGTTTTGCCAATTACTATAGACGCTTCATTCAAGACTTTTCTTCCATTGCATCTCCTATTGTGGCCCTGACTAGGAAGGGGGCTAATCCTAAGCAATGGTCACCTGAGGCTCTTCAAGCCTTTCAAACACTAAAAGAGTCCTTCTCTTCGGCTCCAATCCTTCGACAGCCTGATGTGACACTCCCCTTCTTCCTGGAAGTAGATGCCTCTAATGTGGGCTTAGGAGCTATTCTTTCCCAACGCTCGGAACAGCAAAAATTTCATCCTTGTGCCTTCTATTCTCGGGGTCTCCTGCCCGCAGAGAAGAATTATACTATCGGGGACAAGGAGTTACTGGCTATCAAAGCTGCATTAGAGGAATGGAGATACTTATTGGAAGGAGCTCGCCATCCGGTGACGATCTTCACAGATCATAAGAACTTGTCATATCTCCAGTCTGCCCAATGCTTGAACCCTCGTCAAGCAAGATGGTCTCTTTTCTTTTCCCGTTTTGAATTAATAATAACCTTCAAACCAGCTGCCAAGAACAAAAAAGCTGACGCTTTATCTAGAGCTTTTATGACGTCCTCTGATATAGAAGAGGTTTCCAACCATACCATTCTAGACCCCAAATGTATCTCACTGGCTGCTTCATCCACCAAAACGCTACCATTTGGGAAGACCCTCGTGCCTCCTACTCTAAGGAGGAAAATCCTTTCGTGGTTCCATGCCTCTCGTTTTTCTGGACACGCCGGTGAACACAAGACCTTTGAGATTCTCTCTCGAAGTTACTGGTGGCCTTCAATGAGGAGAGACGTCAAAGAGTTCATTGCTTCCTGTGAGCTATGTTCCCAGTTTAAATCCTCCCGCAGAACTCCAGCAGGGTTGCTGCGACCACTACCCATTCCGTCCAAACCGTGGACCCATATTAGTATGGATTTCGTTACTGACTTACCACCTAGTAAGAATCATAACACTATTTGGGTGGTGGTGGACAGATTTTCGAAGATGGCTCATTTCATTCCTCTGGCTGGTTTGCCTTCCTCGTCCATTCTGGCTGAACATTTCATTAAAGAGATCTTCCGTATCCATGGATGTCCGTCTGAGATTGTGTCGGATAGAGGAGTACAGTTCGTTTCCAGATTCTGGCGAGCCCTTTGTAAAACCTTGGGCATACGATTAGCACTCTCATCTTCTTACCATCCGCAATCTAACGGACAAACTGAACGTGTCAATCAAGATCTTGAGACTTTTATAAGGATGTTCTCATCAGCCAATCAAGACAACTGGGTAGAGTTGCTTCCTTGGGCTGAATTCGCCCATAACAACATGTATCACGAGTCATCATCCAAAACTCCATTTTTTGTGGTCTACGGTCACCATCCGTCTTTTCCGGAATTTCCTGCCCTCCCGCCCACCCAAGTTCCTGCGGTGGAGATTGCTTGTCAGACCTTTAAAAATATCTGGTCCCAGGTCAAAACCTGTTTAAAGAAGACATCTATCAAATATAAATCTTTCGCAGATAAGAAGAGGCGGGCTATTCCACCACTAAAAATTGGAGATCGTGTCTGGTTATCTACTAAAAACATTCGTTTGAAGGTTCCATCTATGAAATTCGCCCCTCGTTTTATTGGTCCATATAGGATCATTCAAGTAATCAATCCAGTATGTGTGAAACTTCTTCTTCCTAAGAATCTTCGGATTTCTAATGCCTTCCATGTGTCTTTACTCAAACCTCTTATTATCAACCGTTTCTCTAATCCTCCCTCAGCTCCGCAGCCAGTTCAAGTTCATCAGGAGGAGGATTTTGAGATTACTGAGGTACTAGACGCAAAAATTTCGCGAGGAGTCCTCCGTTTCCTCGTTCATTGGAAGGGCTTTGGTCCTGAGGAGCGCTCTTGGATCAAAGCTGAAGATCTTAATGCTCCTGCCCTTTTGAAGAAGTTCTACTCCAAAAATCCGGACAAGCCCGGTTCCAGGCGTTCTGTGCCCACCTTTAAAAGGGGGGGTACTGTCACTCACCGGACCGTGAGTGCCTCTTCCCGGACATTTAGGAACCGTGGCCGTCCTCTATCCTGAGGGTCTGCGCATGCGCAGCCCTTTCCTATACTTCTGTGTATGTCCCTTTAACTTAATTGGCAGATCAGGCAACCTCCCTATATTAAGCACCTGTGGTCAACACCACGTTGCCTGATCTTGGAGTCTCATTCCCCATGAGTCTCTGAAGGTGTTCCTGTGTTTCCTTGTTCATTCAGCCCTGCTGATTCCTGTGGTTTCCAAACCACTTCTACCTCTGTGGTTTCCAAACCACTTCTGCTACTGTGGTTCCCATACCACTTCTACCATCTACTATATCATCGTGACTGTGAGCTGATTCCTATCCGCTGCCTCCGTGCACTACAGTCTTCTAATCACTTCAACTCTACCATGTATCATTGGGACTGTTAGCTGATGCCTATCCGCTGCCTCCGTGCACTACAGGCTTCAACCTGCAACTCGTCTGTGTTTCATCATCGTGACTGCTAGCTGATTCCTATCCGCTGCCTCCGTGCACTACAGGCTTCAACCTGCAACTCGTCTGTGTTTCATCATCGTGACTGCTAGCTGATTCCTATCCGCTGCCTCCGTGCACTACAGTCTTCAACCTGCAACCCGTCTGTGTTTCATCGTGACTGTTTAGCTGATTCCTATCCGCTGCCTCTGTGCGCTTCAGTCTTCAGTCCTTGTCTACTCTACCGTGTTTCCTTGAGTCTGCTGCCACTATTGCTACCCGCTACTCTCCGTGATCATCTGTTCCAGTTCAACTCTGCTCCGGTGTCCCATCGTTACTGCACCTGCTGGTTGCTATTGGTTACCTCCGTGTTCCCGCAGAGACCCGCTGCTGTTACTTCTCAGCGCTACTCATCCATCTACTGCTGATCCGCTCTCCACGCCTTCCTGTGTTCCCTGCTGGTCTACCTACCTGTGCGCTGCACCTGCTAGACCCCTGCTTCACCCATCCAGGGACTTGTATCCTGCTGGCCTCCTGCCCTTCAGGTATCTCTGCACTCCTGTCTGACTGCCTTCTCCTGAACCACGGTATGCATACTTCCCATTGACTGTGCTGTGTATTGCATACCTTGCTGGACTGTGTTGGTTCTCCTCTGGAGTGTACTATCCGCTGAGTCTATTGCCATCATTGACTGTGTTGGTTCTCCTCTGGAGTGTACTATCTGCTGACTCTACTGCCATCATTGACTGTGTTATCTCATGCCGGATTACTTCAAGAGACTTTCTATATTGGCAGTGTTGTTCAGTCATTTATACATTTATATTGTGCATATTACTGTGGATCAAAGTCAAGGTGCCCGTGTATATATTGTGTTGCAGTCTCTCCCCGTGCACCTCCTCACATATATATTCAGTAGTACAACTTGCTAGTGGCAGACCACTGACTCCTGTTTACAGTTTCACCTGTTCCAGTATCCTCTCACATAGCAGTGGTACAACTTGCTAACGCAGACCACTGACTCCCCGGATACCTCCACTTGGATTCCATTCCTTCACTCAGACAGCGGTACAACTTGCTATCCGCAGACCGCTGACTCTCATCACCTCCTCGTTTCTGTTGGACATTCCTCCTCACTATAGCAGTGGTACAACTTGCTACCGCAGACCACTGACTACCTTCACGTGTCCTTTGTCCATACAGTTCCTCGTGTATTACTACCTCCATATTGCCAGTGCTGCTAGTCATAGACTTTCCTGAGCATCTCATCATCTGCTATTTCCTGTTCCGTGATCACCCTGCTACCAGAGTACCATATTACCACCTATACTGCTCTGGTAAGCCTATCACCTGGTGATCCCTGGGTAAAGACTCCTAGTGCCCGTGACACAGACGCCAGCAATGGCAACGCTTTCGAGAGCTGGCCCCACAGGCTCATTCAGAAGGTACGATTTGTCCACCTTATGTTTGGCAGATCATTGGGTTGGCATAAGAGAGCTAGCAGAGACATCATTAGCCCCGCGCACCAGGAGAGCTTAACGGGCGGCGTGGTTTCAATGGCGCAGTTTGCTGAAAGCGAAAGGAAGGACAGACCAGCCAGGGACAGATGACATCATGGCCTTCATATGGGATAAATAACTAGCAGGTGCCTCAAAGGCCTCAGTCTCCCAGCTGCTGGCAGGCATATCCTTTTCAGCCCGTACCTTGGGGAGAGAGGACATAACAAAACATTTCTTGATCAGAAGAGCCCTCAAGCGATGGGGTAAGTTGCAACCTAGGAAAGAAGATGTCAGGCAGCCGGTAACAGTGGGCATTTTAAAACAACTCATACAGGCTTTAAGGCAAGGAGCAGACAGTGAATACGAGACAGTCCTATTTAGCACAGTATTTACTATGGCCTTCTTCAGCGCTTTTCGAGTGAGCGAGCTAGTTGCACAGTCGCAACACAAGATAGGCAACGCTTTACTCGGCAAGGCAGTCAAAGTGGGTTCCTCGTAGGTGGCATGTAAGATACATACTTTATCTCCAATTTTCAATGGAGGATTGGCATGACGTTTCCTATCCGCAAAGTGTTTTCAACAGGAGGAAGATTTCTTAAGGGACTTAAGGGTTGGAGCCCAGATAGAACAAAAATCCCAATGGAATTTATCAACCGCTGGTAACTGGATGGGTGGGAGGGCAGAAAAACTAGGAAGAATCGGAATAAGACCATAGGCAATGGAGAATGGAGTAGAGGATGTTGACTCATGATAAAGGTTGTTATGGGCTAATTCCGCCCATGGTAAAAGGTCAGACCAGTTGTCTTTAGAGGCTGAAGAGTATATCCGGATAAAGGTTTCAAGGTCTTGATTTACTCTCACTGTCTGACCATTAGATTGTGGATGATTGGAAGAGGAGAAGTTGAGTTAAATGTTGAGAAGTTTACAAAGAGATCTCCAGAATCTAGAAGTAAACTGAACTCCCCGGTCGGATACAATCTCTAAGGGACAGTATGGAGCCGGAAGATTTCTTTAACAAACAAGTGGGCAAGCTTAGCAGAAGAGGGTAGTCCAATATGAGGTACAAAATCTGCCATTTAGAAAATCGATCTACGATACCCCAGAGCGTGTTAAACTTCTTCCTGGGAGGGAGGTCTGTAATAAAATCCATGGAGATATATAACCACGGCTTGGTCGCAAAAGGTAAAGGAGTTAATGGCCCAGCAGGACTCCTCCAAGGAGTCTTATGTTGTGCACAAATAGTGCAAGCTGCCACAAACTGCTTGACATCAGTGAGAAGTGTAGGCTACCAATAATTTTGGGAAATTAGCTTGGAAGTTTTCAGAACTCCAGCATGACCGGTAAAACAAGAAGAATGACACCACTGGAATAATTTCTTTTGGAGAGATGGAGGAACAAAGTTTTTGCCTGGTGGAGGAGTAGGAGAAGCAGGTACTGATGCAACCAGGAGTGCTTTTGGATCCAAAATAGGGCGGAAGAGATGTTCCAGGGAGTGAGGCTCTGTCACGGGCACTAGGAGTCTTCACCCAGGTATCACCAGATGATGGACTTACCAGAGCAGTATAGTTGGTAATATGGTACTCTGGTAGCGGGGTGATCACGGAACAGGAGACAGCAGATGGTAAGAGAATGCTCAAGGAAAGTCTATGACTAGCAGCACTGGTAATAGGTAAAGAACTGTACACGAGGAACTGGGTGGACAAGGGAACGTGAGGGTAGTCAGTGGTCTGCGGATAGCAAGTTGTACCACTGCTATAGTGAGGAGGAATGTCCAGGAGTAACGAGGTGATGAGAGTCAGCGGTCTGCGTATAGCAAGTTGTACCGCTGTCTGGGTGAAGGAATGGAATCCAGGTGAAGGTATCCGGGGAGTCAGTGGTCTGCGTTAGCAAGTTGTACCACTGCTATGTGGAGGATACTGGGAACTGGTGACACAGGGAACAGGGAACAGTCGTCTGCCTCTAGCAAGTTGTACCACTGAAATATATATGTGAGGAGGAGCACGAGGAGATAAATGCAATGCAGAATATACACGGGCACACTGAACTTGATCCCACGATGATATGCACAAAATGAGAATAACTGAACAGCACTGCACAAATATACACAGTCACAATAACTATCCAGGCTAAAAGGAATCACAGTCAATGATAGCAATTGTCTCAGTGGATAGAAAACTCCGGAGGAGAGCAACTCAGTCCAGCTAGATATGCAATACACCAGCACAGTCAATGAGAAGTATGCATACCGTGGTTCAGGAGAGCAGGCTGTCAGTGAGAGGTGCAGGGATACCTGAACGGCTGGAGGCCGGCAGGATGAGAAGTCCCAGGAGGGTGGAAGCGGTAACCAAGTAGGTGCAGCGCACGGTAGGTAGACCAGCAAGGATGTAAACAATACTCAGGAAGCAGTAGTATATAGAACTGGACACCTGGAGAACACGGGAGAGTTGAGGCGGTCTAGCTGAGATGAAAGCAGCGGAGCGTTGACCCGATGCAGGCAGGCGAGTTGACACAAGTGGGAACACTGTAGAAGCACGGGAACAGCGGCTCAGCTGGCGGCAGACACGATGAGTACTGGAGAGTTGCGATGAGCAGGACTCTGAAGAAACACGGAGGCAGCGGATAGGAATCAGCTGGTGCAGTCACGATGAAACACGGGAGAGTTGAGGTGAACAGGATACTGTAGAAGCACGGAGGCAGCGGATAGGAATCAGCTGGTGCAGTCACGATGAAACACGGGAGAGTTGAGGTGAACAGGATATTGTAGCAGCACGGAGGCAGCGGATAGGAATCAGCTGGTGTAGTCACGATGAACACGGAAGAGTTGAAGTGAATCTGGAAACTCTGTAGACACAACGGAGGCAGCGGATAGGAATCAGCTGCTGCAGACACGAGGAAACCCAGGAGAGTTGAGGTGAACAGGATATTGTAGCAGCACGGAGGCAGCGGATAGGAATCAGCTGGTGCAGTCACGATGAAACACGGGAGAGTTGAGGTGAACAGGATACTGTAGAAGCACGGAGGCAGCGGATAGGAATCAGCTGGTGCAGTCACGATGAAACACGGGAGAGTTGAGGTGAACAGGATACTGTAGCAGCACGGAGGCAGCGGATAGGAATCAGCTGGTGCAGTCACGATGAAACACGGGAGAGTTGAGGTGAACAGGATATTGTAGCAGCACGGAGGCAGCGGATAGGAATCAGCTGGTGTAGTCACGATGAACACGGAAGAGTTGAAGTGAATCTGGAAACTCTGTAGACACAACGGAGGCAGCGGATAGGAATCAGCTGCTGCAGACACGAGGAAACCCAGGAGAGTTGAAGTGGTCTGGAAACCACAAACGAACAACAGGAATCAGCAGGAGCTGAATACACGAGGAAGCACAGGAACACCTTCAGAGGCTCATGGGGAATGAGACTCCAAGATCAGGCAATGAGGTATAGACAACAGGTGCTTTAAATAGGGAGTGTTGCCTGATCAGCCAATTAACTAAAAGGAACAGATACTGAAGGTTTTGAAAGGGCTGCACATGCGCAGACCCTCAGGATGGTGGACGGCCACGGTTCCTAAACACACGAGAAGTAGCACTCACAGTCCGGTGAGTGACAGGCTCATTGGGATATGCCAGAGAGAATGCTGCTTTTTTATTTTTAAAACCTGGTCTAAAGGTGATGTGTAGATTAAATCGGGAAAAAAAGTGACCAGCTCACTTGCCAGGGGTTCAAACACTGGGCTCCTTGGAGATAAAGCAGATTCTTAAGGTCGGTGATTATGTTAACAGGAAAGTGTGAACCTTCAAGAAGATACCTCCACTCAGAAAGTTCCAATTTCATGTCTAAGAGCTTTTTATCTCGATTACATAGCTGTTCTCTGCTGTTAGAAATTTACAAGAGAAAAAGGCACAGGGGTGGAGTTTTTTACTTCCAGAAGAAGAATACTGAGAAAGCACCACCCCTACACCTACAGCCAAGGCATTGACTTCCATAAAGAAGGGTAAAGTGGGGTCTGGTTGCTTGAGAATAGGTGCAGTGAAGAACGCTGTCTTGAGAAATTTGAAGGTGGCCAGGGCATGTGGATTCCAGGTTCGAATATCTGCTCCTTTACGGATGAGGGCTACAATTGGAGAGATCGACGTAGAATAACCTTGAATAAACTGCCTGTAGTAGTTGGCAAAACCAAGAAAACGTTAGATTGCCTTGATACCACAGGGAAGAGGCTAATCCAGGATGGCACAAACCTTTTCTGGGTCCATTTCCAGGCTAGATCCTGACACTATGTATCCTAGAAAAGTCGTCTGATTAGTCTCAAAAGAGCACTTTTCAAGCTTGCAGAATAAGTATTTCTTCCGTGACCTAGAAAGTACTTCGGCCACTTGATGATGATGAGTGGGCAGGTCCCGGGAGAAAACTAGAATGTCGTCCAGATATACTACGACACAGGAATATAATAGGTCTCTGGAGATCTCGTTAACAAATTTTTGGAAGACTGCCAGAGTGTTAGTCATAGTGACCGTCCCTGGTGGTGAAGGCGGTCTTCCTTTCATCACCCCTGTGGATGCATATCAAATTGTAAGCCCTCCTAAGGTCCAACTTGGTAAATATTTGAGCACCCCTGATGCGGTCAAAGCTCCGTCACAATCCGTCATACCGATTTTTAATGTTAATAGCGTTCAATCCCCTATAATCTATACATTGATGTAGGGAACCGTCTTTCTTTTTACAAGGTAAGACCCTACACCAGCTGGTGAGGTAGAAGGTTGGATAAACCTGTGCTGAAGATTCTTTTGGATGCAATCTGCCATGGCTTGTGTCTCTGGAATGGACAAGGGGTACACACGACCTCTGGAAGGAATTTTACCTGGCTGAAGATCTATGGGACAGTTCCAGATGTGATGAGGAGGCAAGGTCTCTGAGTGGACTTTGTCAAAGACAACCGCAAAGGAGGCACACTGAGGTGGTAGAGGGGGTTTAGAGGCTACTGGAACTGATGTCACAGCCTGCAGGATTTTAACTTGAAGAAGACAGCAGGAATGGCAGAGAGGCCCCCAGGCAAGGATTTGAGAGGAGGACCAGTCAATAGAAGGGGAGTGCTGTTGGAGCCAGGGAAGACCCAGGATAATTCTGTTGGTGACCTGAGCCAGGATGAAGAACGAGATCATCTCAGAATGCAAGACCCCTACTCTGAGAGTGAGGGGCTTAGGCCGATGATAGATGGTTCCATTGACAATCCAGCTACCATCAATAGCGGTGATGAGAATATGCCGGTGAAGGAGTTCAGTGCGTAGAAGATGCTGTTTCATTAAGGCACGGAAATAAAGTTCCCTGCCACTCCTGGGTCCAAAAGAGCAGAGGACGTAACCGGATCGGAGGGGCCCAAGATGGCAAAGGAGCAGGTAGATGGCTTGTTCAAATTTGGAGAGGATTTAGAAGTCCCTAGCCTGACCTCCCCGGAGCAGTTTAGGGCCTGGCATTTCCCTGGTGTTTGGGGCAAGAGGCCACGTGATGCCCAGGCTCAGCACAGTAGATGCAGAGGTTGTTGGAGATTCTTCGTTGCCTCTTTTCAAAAGTCTGGAATCGGTGGGCAAGCCTCATGGCAGGACTCTGGGAAGTATCCTTTTCAGACGCCCTCTCTCTGAAGCGGGTATCCACTCGGTGACAGAGGGAGATTAAGGCTTTCAATATTGTCAGAAGTTCTTGAGAGGCCAGAACATCTTTTATGCGATCCAAAAGACCCTGCCAAAAGGCAGTGATGAGGGCCTCATCGTTTCAACTAAGTTCGGATGATAGAGTGCGGAACTGAATCACATACTGGGAATTGGACTGGGAGCCCTGGCGAAGTCTCAGTATACTGGTAGCGGCTGAGGAAACCCAAACTGGCACATCAAAGATCTTCCGTAAGGATGAGGTGAAGGTTGCACTATCGTGGAGGATGGGATCATCCTGTTCCCAGAGTGGGGATGGCCAGGCCAAGGCCTGTCCAGAGAGCAAGAAGATAATGTAGCTGACTTTGGAGCTGCCAGTACAGAAATTCCGCCGAAGCAGCTTAAGCTGAATTGAGCACTGGCTTAGGAAACCACAACAGGTTTTTGGATCCCCATCAAACTTCTGTGGAGATGGCAATTGTAGATTAGAAGTAGTTGCTGGCATAACTTGAGTAGGGCTGCTGTGGCTGGAGGAGCAGGAAAAGCAACTTGGAGGGAGTCTAATCGAGCAGCCAATGCTTGTAAACACTGAAGGAGTTAAATCTGGGTTGCATTTTGCTGCTCAACTCTGTCAAACAGATGCTGTAACATATCCTTAACGGTAGGTTCTCCGTTGGGATCCATTTTGGTCAGATCTTACTGTCACACCACGAGGATTCTGGGAGATGCCCAAATGGATTGCCAGGCTTGACGCTACCCTCAGATAGGCGCCTGGTCTAACGGAGAGGGAGGTTTTCACAAGGGATTCCTGCAAGTGAGTTTGGGCTTAACAGCTTCCTAACCGCAGGTCGCGGTCCACTCAGAATGTAACTTGTGAAACCACAAGGAGAACCTGGTACACCGGAACAAGAACAGATAGAAGGTAGTGGGAGAGTGGTTCAGTAGCAGTAGTTGCCACAGAGATCCTGTAGAGCTGGGAAGCCCCTAGATTCAGGAAGGTAGCGGAGTGAGGTTCTGTAGCAGCTGTTGCCACAAAGATCCTGTGCAGCTTGGAGGCCCCTAGAGTCAGGAATGTAGAGAAACGAGGGTCTGCAACAGTTGTTGCCACAAAAATTCGTCTGGAGCTGGGAAACCCCTAGAGTCAGGAAGGTAGCAGAGCAAGGTTCTGCAGCAGCTGTTAACAAGAAGCCCAGGAAGGAAACTATGGACTATGCAGCAAAGAACTGGAGACTGCTCAGGTGAGAATCTCTGCAAGAAGCTGGAAAAAGTAGGAGCCAGAACTTGGACGTCTAACCTGGAGGAGAGACTTGAAGATCTGACACCATACTACAGCAGGAGGTGCCTTTTATAGTGAGAGATAGCAGCTGATTGGTTGAAATGAATGAATGGAAGAAATGCCGGGTGTGCACATGTGCAGAACTCAGCAAGATGGCTCCCGCACTGTAGAGCCGCGGCGTCTGGAGCAGCATTGAGGCAGAGAAGACAAGGTAAGAGAAGTCGGGTCGCTCATCTGAATCAACAGGTCTGAGTGGTGACACTACTTTAGCGATTAGTGTGCAAACAGCCTGTCTCACTTTCTCTCCACTCATTCCCTTCTCGACTCTCTGCAGTCAGGATTCTGGCCCCCATCATTCCACTGAAATTGCTCTTACTAAATTGATCAGTGATGACAGTTGGGGTCTCACAAGGTTCTGTTCTTGGCTCTTTACTTATTTCATTGCACACCTCTTCTCTTGGGGCACTAATTCGCTCATTCGGCCTCCAATACCACTTCTACGCTGATGACACCCAAATCTGTATCTCTTCCCCTGACCTCTCTCCTTCTGTACTATCTTGTTTAACCAATCTCTTTCTGCTATCTCCACATGGATGTCCCAAACAGAGCTTATTATCTTCTCTCCTGCCAGAGTCACCACCTGCACTCAAATCTCCCTCACTGTCAATAACTCCACATCCAGACTCTTCTTAGTCCTGTCGACTTCACCTTAAAAACATTGCCAGAATATGCCCTTTTCTTAATCAACATGCTACCAAACTCTTGTCCATTCTCTCATCATCTCCCGTTTTGACTATTGCAACCTCCTGCTATCTAGCATTCCTGACACCCATATATCCACACTTCAATCTATCCTAAATGCTACTGCAAGACTGATCTTCCTCTCTCATTGCTCCACATCTGCTGCACCACTTTTCAAATCTCTACACTGGCTCCCTGTGTCCTCCAGAATCAATTATATATTACTCACTCTGACCTACAATGCCCTCAACAACACTACCCCTGCATACATCTCAAATCTCATATCAAAATACTCTCCCTCCCGCTCTCTTATATCTACCCCTGACCTGCACCTTGTCTCGTCTCTGGTAACCACCTCTCACTTGCGCCTTCAAGACTTCTCCCGTGCTGCTCCCAACTTATGGAATTCCCTAGCATGCTTAGTCACTTTCCCACAGCCTTCAAAATCTTTAGATGCTCTTTCAAAACCTATCTCTTTTTTAGAGGTGACCTTATCCCCGATAACACTATTCACAATAATACACCCTCACAGCTGTCCCCATCTCCACTCTAAGCCAAACTCGCTCTTGTTTCAGCTGTGCCCTCTTCCCCTTAGAATGTAAACTCTCTAATGAGCAGGGCCCTCCATACCCTTTGTGTTCATGTCTGTATTTATTTTGTCTGACTTGTATGTCCTTGTTATATGTATGTCCTGTTTTCCCTACTGTACGGCGCTGCAGAGCTCTGTGGCACCTTACAAATCTGTGATAATAAATAATTACATTATTCCCAATATATATTTGCTATTTAGTGTTAAATATTTGTAACACCAGGTTGTAATGCAACATCAGGCAGAAGTCTAATCAAGTTCTTTGATAATGCTTAGGCTATTCAGTCTCTCTGATTACATATATTACAGAAAAACACCCTTAAATGAATGGAATATATTTCTCTTCACTGATACAGCAGCAAAATAGGTTCACTAGTTAAGTTGAAAAATGAATTATATATTATAATCAATAATAATAAATATAATATATAACATGATTTTGAACATCATATTTCTCTTACCACAGATGCTTTCAGAAAGCTTTGTTCTGATGGGAGAGGGGGACCAATTGCTCAAAGATATGACTGAATATCAATGGGCTTATTCTTCAGGTTAATAATATTTAGTTATGCTTAATGGTCTATTGTATTACAGTTTACTTTAAGTAAGTAGCAATGGACAGTTATAATTTGAAATTTGAAACACTGGTAAAGCCCATTTATTTGCCTTTAATTTTGTATTGGCGTGTACTAATTATTATTCCTAAGTCAACCAATAAGGCTAAGAAATGCATATATGTATAGGTTATTTTGTGATAAATGTGGGCAGAATAGTGACGTCTATAGTTCAAACAATTTCATCATTGTCTTGTAACAAAACATCGTAAATAAAGATCATTGAGACAGACTGACAAATAAATGTAATTTTATTCAAGATTACACCAGATGCATTTTTGATGGACAATAAACACAAGTAGACAATTAAAGACTGTTGCAATAACACTAGGTAGGAAACCTGTACTACAGCAGAACTACAATCTTGTAGGTTGGCTATAATTTTGATGACACACTTGTGTGATTGGCTCCCAATGAACTTCCTACATGTTGGTTTGCTGTAGTTACTGATGTAGTCTGTATTTATCTGTACTTGGAGGTCAGGACTGCAGAAAGTTCAGAAAGGAATTTATCCCAAGCAGCCTGGGATTCAGCATTGAACTCCTGGGGGAAGTGAGCAGATAAGACCACCTGGATGGTGTGAGAAAGCAACTGCAGAGAGAAACAAACCATAGATTAATACCTGTGACATGAATAGAAATAGCTTTCTTAAGTTACTTCCTGAGTGTCTTTTATTACAACATTTTTCTTACTTCAAAGTTTCCAGGGTCCACTCTCAGGTTGTATGCATGCAGGTCACTGAGGGCGGACAGGTTGCCGGCAAGATCGTCCAGGTGATTGGCTGCACTTCCAATAGCATTCAGAACCTTTCCACCATGGGCCTTGATATCAGCAGATCCAGGGGTCAGGTCAAAGTGGGAGAAATAAGTCGTGGTCTGGGGAAAGCTCAGAAAAAGCCTACAACAAATAATAGTGATCATTAAATCGAGTAAATCGAGTAATTATTTCAAAATCCAATATTATGTTTTTGAGAAGTTAAAAGGATAAGCAAAACTCAATAAATGTGATTGAAGAATATACAGATGCAAATTAACACCAATGGTATAATTTTCTTACATAAAAACATTTTTTCTAAGCTCTGAATTTGGTACATTATATAAATGCTGAGATAACATATACAAACAATAAGCATCTTTGTCTAATATGGTACATTGAAGTGATTTGTAATGTCTCAGTCATATCATTTCTTCAATAGAACTGCTCTGGGAATGAAAAGTGAATATTTATCCACAGACCCCAGTGAAGCAGTGATCCACATGGTCTGATAATAATGTACAATGGTAGTTTCTGAAGAACATAACTCTGGGAGATGGGAATACCAAACTTAGCAAATGTTTTGTAAGTGATGCAATGTATTTGTAATAATGAAGAATGTTAAAATGTACTGCCAGTTATTTTGTAAAAGCTTTGTGCAAAGCATCAGAAGCATTTTACAAATGAAATGATGCAAGTACTTCCTCTGAGTTGCAAGAGTAAATAACTGACAGCTATAAAGTATCCTAATTGTTAGTGGCAATTGTCTGTTCAGTGTTCATGATCTTCTCATCCAAGCACATAGAAGTAATGCATGAGTTTAAGTACATAAAGATGTTTCCAATATAGAAAACTGAAGATGTCACATCAATGCCATTATAAATGCTTCTTCACAACTCAAAAAAAAACAATGTCTAAAGAAGATTATCAGAACTGTCAAGATAAAGTTTTAGTCACCATCATGTGGTAATAGATACCTTTTTTGATAAATAACAAAAGCAGTATAAAAGTAGTTTATTGATAGACTAACTAGGAAAATAATTACATATGCAGGCTTTTGTGGTGCACAGGCCCCTTTCATATTTAAGTGTGATGAAGGGGCTTCAGTCACCCACAAGCCTGCATTTCAAATTTTCTGGTTAGACATTTGAGTCACTATAATATGCTTAGGGGGTAATTCAAGTAGCCATGATGTTCCTCAGACCATCACGGCCCTGAGATTTTTATACAATTCTCAGCTGATTGTTCCTTGTGCCCCATAGAGGTGCGAGGAAAACTGAGGGGAGATTTTACCGTAGCAATGGTAAAAAGGTGGAGCCACGACATTCTAAGGAACTTCGCGCTAATTTAATTCTCCCCTTAGTGGGTTGTTGTTTATTACCACATAAAGATATCTACTACCACACATTTTCCAGTGAGAAACATGGGATAGCATCCTCTTTTGATTATAGTCATAATCAAGAAAATTAACTCTTTCATTATCTGTAAGCTTGACTATTAGACAACTAGAAATGTACATTACCTATCCAGGGCCTCACCACCCAGGTCGTTGACTTGGGGTGCAATCTTGGGCCAGAGGGAAAGAATGGCAGCCTTCTCGCTTGCAGTCAGAGTCATTTTGATTATCGGGAGCTGGTGAGATTGACTTGGAAACTCAAATAAAGTCCATAATGTACAGCAATTATTGTCACTTTTTAAAGAGCAAAGGTGCAACACAGACAAAATGAGATCCAATTCTATTGGCTAAAACTAAATTCCACCCTTTAGTGTTATCTTATCTACACAACAATACATGCTATATGAGCTGACATGATAAAACCTTACAAAGCACATTTACTCATCTTGAGCGGTTTGCACTATTGCTGATTAACAGGAATCTGCTAACATCATGAGTGTTATCACTTTTCTACATGACTTGGCTCTAAGAAAGAATGTACATTATACAATATTGAACAGCACAATATTTGGACTAACTTAATTTTACAAATAATAATTTACATTTTTTGGTGGTCAGTTTTAGCAAGAAAGTCACTTAAACCTCTTTTAAAATGCCACAATTGAGACATATTTAATCCGAGCCAGTATGCATATTCCACATATGAATACATGCTTTTTTTACATTGTTTCTGAATGTTGTTAATACGGTACACCCCGTAGCAGTCAGTTATTCATACATCTTTATACATACACACAAATATATATATATATATATATATATATATATATATATATATATATATATATATATATATGCTTTTTTTACATTGTTTCTGAATGTTGTCAGTTCGGTATACCCCTTAGCAGTCAGTTATTCATACATCTCTATACATACACACAAATAAATATATATATATATACGCACACAAACATACAGTGGTCAAAGTAGGGGTGTATACAGTGGTATGCCGATGCCTTACCACCACTTTACCTACTGCCTTAATTGTAAAACTATAAAATTCCATTCAACACATTCCCATTGCATTTTCAATACCACCACTTCTAAACTTCCACTTCAACCACTGTATATGTGTATGTGTATATATACATATAAAAAGGGGGTGCACTCATTCTAAAAATAACTCAACGCTGTATATAGAGAAAATAAATATATATATATATATATATATATATATACATACAAAAAATACATAGATCTTCTGCACTCTCCATGTACCATGTACAGACTGAGGTGCAAGAAACGGTTGCCCACATTGTATAGACAAAAAACAGGGACACTCTGCATTCTCCAAATACATAATTAATGCTTGCTACTTTTCTATATTAAAACAGGGAATGTTAGTTCCACATATTGCAATATGTGGTAAAGCTGAGGGGCACAAGCTGGTACATGGTGGTGAAGGGGGCATAAGTTAGTAAATGGTGGAGATACAGGGAACAGAGGCTGGTATACAGTGGTCGTAAAGTGGCACAGACTGGTACAGGGAAGTATTATAGGGCCAGGCAAGTACATAATGTTGATATGGACACATGCTGGTGATTTGTGGCACAGGCTGGTACAATGAGATGAATAGGGGGTATATGCTTTTACAATGTGGTGATTGGTGAACAGGTCGGTACATGGTAGTGCACAAGTATCTGGTTGCAGTGAGAGTACAGGCAGATACATGATTGTAATGGTGGGGCATCATCATTACAATTTAATTATGGGACACAGGCTGGTACAATATTGTGATAGAAGGCACTAGCTAATATAGTGTTGGGATGAGGGACACAGGCTGGTATTATGTTATGCATAATACTTAGATTGTACGCTCCTCTGAGCAGGGCCATCTCTCTTACTGTTTCCACCACTTCTAACTCTGCTCTCCAGCTACTTAGCCCTCCTCCTCGAGGGTCCTCCACCCCACGTCCACTCTCGCTCCCTCCTCCCCCCTGGGGGTCTCCCTGTCTTCCGCGCCCTCCTTCTTGGGCCCCGTCGTTTGCGGATCCTTCCTCCCCCTTCCCCGCCCTCTCTAGCTGTGCATTGAGCGTACTGAGTTGCTGTGTTTACTGTACTGTGCTGTCTCCCATTGTATTGTGATTTTGTTTGTCTCTGTACGGCGCTGCGGATGCCTTGTGGCGCCTTATAAATAAATATTAATAATAATAATAATAATAATAATATGCAATGACAGATTGGTTTAATGGGATGATGGGCACACACCAGGACAGTGTAATAGGGTCATAGGTTGGTGTAATGTCATTTGGACACAAGCTGGAACAATGTGATGGGGTACAGGCTGATATAATTTAATTGAAATATAAATCCAAGAGAGATGACCAATTAAGCACTCCAGGTATGATCAAAAAATGACATTAATACACAGAACTTTATTAGTATACATTAAAAACGTTTATGAGTATGCAACCAAAATGAAAAAGAGGCAAAATATTAAAAATAAAGTGTTGAATAAAGTAAAATTTAAAATGAAACACCCCGGTAGTAGGGCTGACCTAATTGTATAGTGGCATGCAGACCTAAACGAACTTTGAAAGTACCCTTAATATTGAGTTGTGCATACAGGTATTATGCACCTTACTAAAGAAATGCCTAAATGGGCAACAAAAGGGGCTGTCCACAGAGGTTCCTAGATTGTAATAGTGTCCTCAAGTTTCAGGGTATTTCCTTTGGCAATCCTTAGTTATTATATACAAGGAAACAATGTTGCACTTATTTAATAGCAAAGAATGTTTTATTATCACAAAAACGGACTCTAGGTGGCAGCACTAGCTAGTATATTTAACGTGTCTAGCATAAGGAGATAGATGCCAAATATATTGACACTGCTATTGGGTGATATTGTGTAATATATGTCACATAAACAGTGTATAGTTGGCACCAACTCTTACATTTCCAGATGCTAATACAAAGAGTCACTGAATAGAAAGGGATAGGAAAGGGATAGGAACCCAAATATTTTTTAAAGTGCCTAATCTGTATTATTCTTCAATAAAAATTGATTGCACAAAAAAAAACTAAACTTGCTCAAACATGTAAAATATGTAGATTTTACTACTGTAAAAGAGGAATGCCTTACCTCTCAACATTGTTCAAAGGTCCCAGAGGGGACAGAAGTATGTACCAATGGAGGGTGCGTAGTCAAACATTGCAGTGCGTGTGTTACATATTTAGCAATATATGCCCCTCCTCTGGAATACATTTGACCTCACTCACCTCTGTAGTAACACATCATCTCCCCATCACTTTTGCAGTAAGACATCCAGGGCCGGATTAACCCGAGGTCTAACTAGGCTAGAGCCCAGGGTGCATCCGAGGGGCCCGCCAGCATTCATCAGGTCGGAGGCGTCCCTGCCCCCGCCTCCGACTGTCAGCTGGAAAATGTTATGCTGTTAGCTGTCTGCTGTCACAGTAGTGCTTCCGCGGCAGTGCCAGGGCTGGACTGGCCATCTGGCACTTCTGGCAAATGCCAGAAGGGCCGAAGGCCAGATGGGCCAGTCCGCATGCCTGCCGAGCAGCAGCACTCTGCGCGTTGCTCGGCGAACAGAGAATCAGTGACTGCCGCCTACGCGAGCAATCACATGAGACGGCACCTGTCACGTGGTGCCGTCCCATGTGATTGCTCGCATAGGCGGCAATCACTGATTCTCCGTTTGCTGGGCAGCACGCACAGTGCTGCTGCTGGATGTAAAAAGGTAAGTGTCTGTGTGTGTAATAGTGTGTCTGTGTGCCTGTGTGGAAAATTGTGTGTGTGTGTGGCTAATGCCCAGCCCCAGGTCGTGTATTACAAATTAAAATATTGTAAAATATCAAGTCGAACAGCACTTAACTCCGTATTTATGTATTACTTATATGACAGGTTATTATGACCACCTTGTCCCTCTAGTCAAGTAATGGACGAAATCCTTATATTTGTGCCAGTCGTCCGTTTATATTATAGACTTTAAAAGGATAACCGATCCACATATCAGTATAATTAAGATCTCATTTTCTCTTTTTAATTACATATAAAGGATATATCATTTAGTTTTTGGTATAGTTTATTATAGAGATGAGCGCACTCGGATTTTGTGAATCCGAGCCCACCCGAACCTTTCCGATCCGAGTTGGATCCGAGACAGATCCGGGTATTGGCGCCAAATGAAAACTTGAAACCGAGGCTCTGAGTCATAATCCCGCTGTCGGATCTCGCGATACTCGGATCCTATAAATTCCCCGGTAGTCGCCGCCATCTTCACTCGGGCATTGATCAGGGTAGAGGGAGGGTGTGTTAGGTGGTCCTCTGTCCTGGTAGATCTCGTGCTGTGCTGTTTAGTTCTGTGCTGTGCTGTTTAGTTCTGTGCTGTGCTGTGCTGTGCTGTGCTGTGTTCTGCAGTATCAGTCCAGTGGTGCTGTGTGCTGTGCTCTGTCAATTTTGAGTTCAGTGGTGCTGCTAGGTCCTGTGCTGTGTCCTGTTCAGTCCAGTGGTGCTGTGTCCTGTGCTCTGTGCTTCTAAGGGCATAGTTATTTCCCCATTATTCTCAAGTGTTTTAAAAAATAAAAAAAAGTTATTAAAAAAAATACCAAAAAATAAATAATTTAAAAAAAAATTAATTAGAACAAAATTTGCAAAACCAATCCTGCAGTATAAGCCCATTGGTACTGCAATATTACCAAGTTCACACATTCAGCAGTAAAAGTCCAGTGGTGCTGTGTGCTGTGCTCTGTCATTTTTGAGTTCAGTGGTGCTGCTGGGTCCTGTGCTGTGCCCTGTTCAGTCCAGTGGTCCAATGGTCCTGTGTCCTGTGATCTGTGCTTCTAAGGGCATAGTTATTTCCCCATTATTCCCAAGTGTTTAAAAAATAAAAAAAAAGTTATAAAAAAAAATACAAAAAAAAAATCTAAAAAAAATTTAATTACAACAAAATTTGCAAAACCAATCCTGCAGTATATAAGCCCATTTGTACTGCAATATTATATTACCAAGTTCACTGATTCAGCAGTATAAGTCCAGTGGTAATGCTATTACAAAGTTCACTGATTCAGCAGTGTACTATAAGTCCAGTGGTACTGCTATTACAAAGTTCACTGATTCAGCAGTATAAGTCCAGTGGTACTGCTATTACAAAGTTCACTGATTCAGCAGTGTATAAGTCCAGTGGTACTGCTATTACAAAGTTCACTGATTCAGCAGTATAAGTCCAGTGCTACTCTCCTGTGCCGCATATAATTTTTAAAGGCTTTACATAAATTTGGAGGATAAAGTAGGGAAAGATCAAGACCCACTTCCTCCTAATGCTGAAGCTGCTGCCACTAGTCATGACATAGACGATGAAATGCCATCAACGTCGTCTGGCAAGCCCGATGCCCAATCTCCTAGTACAGGGCATGTAAAATCCAAAAAGCCCAAGTTCTCAAAAAATAGCAAAAAGAGAAACTTAAAATCATCTGAGGAGAAACGTAAAGTTGGCAATATGCCATTTACGACACGTAGTGGCAAGGAACGGCTTAGGCCCTGGCCCGTGTTCATGACTAGTGGTCCAGCTTCACCCAAGGATCTAAGCCCTCCTCCTCCCCCCCTACAAAAAATTTAAGAGAGTTATGCTGTCAGCAACAACAACAAAAAAGCAAAGAACTCTGCCTTCTAAACAGATGACATCACAAATCCCCAAGGCGAGTCCAAGGGTGTTGTTGGTTGTGAACCCTGACCTTCCCATCACTGTACGGGAAGAAGTGACTCCATCCAGCATTTGCAGCACGCCCTCTGCATATGCTAGAAGGATCACCCACAGTCCAGTTACAGATTTGGCTAATGAAGGTGTGAATGTTGTACACCGGGAGGAGGATATTGATGTAGTTGGCGCTGAGGAGGATGTTGATGATTATGATGCAGA
The DNA here is from genome assembly GCF_038048845.1 of Mixophyes fleayi. Taxonomy (NCBI): domain Eukaryota; kingdom Metazoa; phylum Chordata; class Amphibia; order Anura; family Limnodynastidae; genus Mixophyes; species Mixophyes fleayi. The sequence continues at coordinate 59,403,808 of NC_134408.1, forward strand.
CAGATACCTAATTGCATTTCTCAATTTCTATTTATATTCTAGATTATATAACAGCTGAATAGTTTTCTATTTTACTCCTAGTGGAGAGAGGATCTGATGCAGACAGATACCAAACTGCCTTTGTCCATTTCTTTGTATATTTGAATTTCTAGTTCTACAGTCTATGCAGGCTGCTTTATTTATATTCAACTACAAGTGTAGGGCGGGGGGGGGGGGGGGGGGGGGGCATAGATAGCCACCAAAGTAACGTGGTCCATTTAATTTCACTTTCTAGCTCCACAGTCTGTGCAGCCTGCTTTTTTTTATCTTCAAAGTATTTATATTTACAAGCCTTGCAATCTAAATTAACTAGATGTAGTGACGTGGTAGAACTCCAAAAGGCAGTTTGGAAGCCCCTGTACAAACTGCCTCTATTTTTTAACTGAGTTGTCCCCCCTCCAGTGTGTACTCGGAAAGAGTTTTTAGTGCAGCGGGGAACCTGGTCAGTGAGCGGCTAAGGAGGTTGCTTCCTCGCAACGTTGAAAAAATTATGTTTATAAAAATGAATAATCAATTCCTCAATGAAGTACAGCACTGCCCTCCAGATAGTACAGAGGGACCTGTGGTTGTGGAGTCCAGCGGGGACGAATTGATAATGTGTGAGGAGGAGGAAGTACACACTGTAGGGGAGAGGAATCAGAGGTTGAGGATGAGGACGACATCTTTCCTCAGTAGAGCCTGTTTAGTTTGTACAGGGAGAGATGAATTGTTTTTTTGGTGTGGGGGCCCAAACAAACCAATCATTTCAGCCACAGTTGTTTGGTAGGCCCTGTCGCTGAAATGATTGGTTTGTTAAAGTGTGCATGTCCTATTTCAACAACATAATGGTGGGTGGGAGGGTCCAAGGACAATTCCATCTTGCAACTATTTTTTTGGCATTATGTGACCATTCAACAGTCGTTTGCCATGTTCAAAAAGTAAAAGAAAATGCCAACAAATTCAATAAATTAAATCAAAAGTTAAATGCCCTGTCATTATTTAAAACAAGAGGTTTTGACGTGCTAGAATTAGTGTAGTGTTAAGATGTTATAAACACTACACTTGGAACTTGGAGGAGGTATTGTGGCCCCGGTATCAAATTGGGTACCGGGGCCACCCCACTAGGCAGTCCAGATACTTGCTTGGTGGAATTCTGACCAGTTGAGGGTTTTATTATTATATTGTGGGGACCACTCTATACCACACTACCACTCTATACCACTCTATTTAATACTTTAATTCTATTTAATACTTTAATTCTATTACTAATTCCCATAAAGAGGAACTGCCGCTTCTATTTAATACTTTAATTCTATTAGTAGTTACCATAAAGAGGAACAAATTAAACAAATTTTACCAAAAGTATAATATGACTTACAAACGCTACACTTGAAAGATGGTGCCTTTAAATGAAAAAGTCAGTCGTCATTGCACGACTATGTGCAACATGGACAGTTTTTTGGTTTACAAAGTCAACCAATAACACTTCAACCCTGTCCATCTTTAACATACTTGATGGGATCTCAATGATGAATGCTCTGTACCATGGTTGGAGGAGGTATTGTTGCCCCGGTACCAAATTGGGTACCGGGGCCACTCCACTATGCAGTCCAGATAGGGGTGTATCAGATATTAAACAACGTTGACTGTTGCTGCAAAATTTTTAAATAATATTGTGGGGAACACTAAACTACGCAGTCCATAAACTTTTTGGGTGGAATTAACACCCGTGGAGGGTTTTTTAATAATATTGTGGCCCCGGTAAAAAATTATGTACCGGGGCCACCACACTACGCAGTCTACAACCTTTTTTTTGGGAATTCAGACCCGTGGAGGGTTTTTTAATTATATTGTGGTGACCACTCCTCTACACAGTCCAGATACATTTATTGGTGCGAATCATACAAGTTCAGTGTTTTTAATTAATATTGTGGTGACCCACTCCTCTACGCAGTCCAGGTACATTATTGGTGCGAATCATACAAGTTCAGGGTTTTTAATTTATATTGTGGTGACCCACTCCTCTACGCAGTCCAGGTACATTATTCGGTGCGATTCTTCATACCAGTTAATGGTTTTCTTATATATATTGTGGTGACCCAATCCTCTACGCAGTCCAGGTACATTATTGGTGCGAATCATACAAGTTCAGGGTTTTTAATTTATATTGTGGTGACCCACTCCTCTACGCAGTCCAGGTACATTATTGGTGCGAATCATACAAGTTCAGGGTTTTTAATTTATATTGTGGTGACCCACTCCTCTACGCAGTCCAGGTACATTATTCGGTGCGATTCTTCATACCAGTTGATGGTTTTCTTATTATATATATTGTGGTGACCCACTCCTCTACACAGTCCAGGTACATTATTGGTGCGAATCATACAAGTTCAGGGTTTTTAATTTATATTGTGGTGACCCACTCTTCTACGCAGTCCAGGTACATTATTCGGTGCGATTCTTCATACCAGTTGATGGTTTTCTTATTATATATTTTGTGGTGACCCACTCCTCTACGCAGTCCAGGTACATTATTGGTGTGAATCATACAAGTTCAGGGTTTTTAATTTATATTGTGGTGACCCACTCCTTTACGCAGTCCAGGTACATTATTCGGTGCGATTCTTCATACCAGTTGATGGTTTTCTTATTATATATATTGTGGTGACCCACTCCTCTACGCAGTCCAGGTACATTATTGGTGCGAATCATACAAGTTCAGGGTTTTTAATTTATATTGTGGTGACCCACTCCTTTACGCAGTCTAGGTACATTATTCGGTGCGATTCTTCATACCAGTTGATGGTTTTCTTATTATATATATTGTGGTGACCCACTCCTCTACGCAGTCCAGGTACATTATTGGAGCGAATCATACAAGTTCAGGGTTTTTAATTTATATTGTGGTGACCCACTCCTCTACGCAGCCCAGGTACATTATTCGGTGCGATTCATACCAGTTGATGGTTTTCTTATTATATATATTGTGGTGACCCACTCCTCTACGCAGTCCAGGTACATTATTGGTGCGAATCATACAAGTTCAGGGTTTTTAATTTATATTGTGGTGACCCACTCCTCTACGCAGTCCAGGTACATTATTCGGTGCGATTCATACCAGTTGATGGTTTTCTTATTATATATATTGTGGTGACCCACTCCTCTACGCAGTCCAGGTACATTATTGGTGCGAATCATACAAGTTCAGGGTTTTTAATTTATATTGTGGTGACCCACTCCTCTACGCAGTCCAGGTACATTTTTTGGTGCGATTAAGACCAGTTGATGGTTTTCTTATTATATTGTGGGGACCACTCCACTACGCAGTCCAGAAAGATACCTCGTTGCAACGTTTTGGACTAATAACTATATTGTGTGGTGTTCAGAATACACTGTAAATTAGTGGAAATGCTTGTTATTGAATGTTATTGAGGTTAATAATAGCGTAGGAGTGAAAATAAGCCCAAAAACTTGATTTTTGAACTTTTTATGCTTTTTTTCAAAAAAAATCTGAATCCAAAACCTTAAATCCGAACCAAAACCTTTCGGCAGGTGTTTTGCGAAACAAATCCGAACCCAAAACATCACGGAAATCCGAATCCAAAACACAAAACACGAGACACCAAAAGTCGCCGGTGCACATCTCTAGTTTATTACTGTAGTAAAAATGATCCAATTCCTTTCCTGTATTGAATAAATACATTAAAATCATTGAATGTATGGGTTTAGGTAGTTTTCAATTGCACTAATGCCCCAATAAAACATTTTGCTCCATCTATCATACCACCAGGTATATTCTCTACATAAGTAGATTACAATGTAATAGGGTACACTTTCTAAAACACCATCCTCACTATAATGCCAGTTTGTGTCTGTCTTTTTAAGCTCGCACTTTAAAAAGAGAGCATGGTATTTTGATATATTGAAGTCTAAGGTGACCTGTCTTGTCCTGGCTTACCCTGAATCTCACAACAGCTGTGGATAATCAGAAAATAATTCAGAAGTTACATTTTGCAATATCAAGAAATATAGAAACAACAAACCTATTTTTTACATGCTAAAATGGTGCAGGGAGGAATATGACCCGGAGACCAATCAAAACCCACAATTTATTGATTACGGTTTCTAATTGGTACCCCAGTTTACACCCTTCGCAGCAGCAGACAGCCCTGGTTTTCAGTCTGAGCTGTGAAAAAAACACTGAACCCCAGGAAACACGGCTATATGAAGCATGTTAACATGCATGTTTACTGTACAAGTTTAAAAAGTAGACAATCAGGGGAGAGCACATCATTTATAATACAAGTTTCTGGCAGTGCCACCCACTCTAACTGGAAAATTTTGTCAATCTTAAGTTAGCCCAGGCTGAGACTTAAAAACTGATTTATATCAGCTAATAGTGTAGCTGTGTGGCAAATAGTGTGCATGGCTGTGTGCCAAATAGTGTGTGTGGCTAATAGTGTGGCTGTGTGGCAAATAGTGTGTCTGTTTGGCAAATAGTGTATCTGTGTGGCTAATAGTGTGTCTGTGTGGCTAATAGTGTGTCTGTGTGGCTAATTGTGTGTCTGTGTGGCTAATAGTGTGTCTTTGTGGCCCCATGTTGCTAAAGTGTGCGTTTGGCCATGTTCATATAGTGTGTGTGTGCTCGCGTGCAGTATGTTAAATATAGCGTGTGCGCGCGCAGTATTTTAATATAATATGTGAGGGAAGGGAGGATCTTAATATAGTGTGGGAGGTATGCTATTTAATGGTGGAGTGTAGGTGGGGGCTAATTATTTAATTTGAGGTGAAAGAACCTTTAATTTAATGCTGAGGTGATTTAGGGCTATCAATTGAATATGAGGCTGATTTTGGGGAGGAGGGCTATTTATTAAATGTGAATATAAAATTATTTATTGTCAGGGATGGTTGTGGAAAATGGCTATATTTATTAAACTTTAACGCTATTTAATTTATTGCTGGGACTGTTTAAAGGGAGGGAAATAGGTTTTGAGTAAATGGGTATACTGTTAATTTAATGTTGGGGCTGGTTGGAGGGAAATAGGTCTACTTATTAAATTTGAATATTATTATTGTGGGGACTGGAGGGAGGACTAATTATAAAACGTGAGTGCTATTGTTTTAACATTGGGGCTGGTTGGAGTTTTCTAAATCTCATGTACCCATTTTTTTTTTTCAAAATAGGACATCCAATATTCCAGGATCAAGACAAGAATGAACTGAGCTAAAGAAACCAGCTGCTACAAGTGGTGAAAGTTATCAAGACAGGTAGGAGAGAGCAAGAAAATCTGCCAACTGTCCTGAATCTGGTGGGGCTGTCCTGAATTTGGGTGACTGCCTCCCTTAGTCAGGATTTAGTCCGACTGCAAGGACAGTTGGGAGGTATGTCCCGCTTGACAACGTACTGCTTGTGAAGGAAAAGCTGTGTGCTTCTAACAGTAGTGCCTGTGTATTTGTCTAAAATGATAACCATGGTACATAATAGGGGCCCTTATGTCATAAATA